>NC_083794.1:14270398-14870398 GCF_015708825.2 Lethenteron reissneri
CTCCGTCGTTCACGGTGACGGAGACGCCGAAGAGACGGAACTACTCGCGGAACAAGCTGCACGGAGAGAGAAAAGATCGTCTATTGTGGAGATGTAGCGATGAAATCGGCTCGGGCGCAGGAGCTAGATGGATTTTTGATGCGTTGCGAGAGCTCGGGAGATAGCGACGGCTTGGGGAGATCTTCATCCGGTGCGTCTCACCCGGCCCTTCGTACGTCTCGAATAAGCGGATCGGGGACGTTGACACTGATAAAGAAAATGGTAACAAAAGTATGAAAATTGAGCGACGAAGCATGGACAGACGTGCTCAGATTTACATTGAGAGACACAAAAATAGAAACTACAGATGTCGTCACTGACTGTTAAGGATAGTAAGTGTGCTCGAGCAAGACTCAGTGGCTTAAAGGGAAATTGTCTGACGGGTGAGACTGGTAACAGAAAGACAGCCGAGAGAACGAATACTGCAGAGATGGAGCGATGCAATCCACTCACGACAGGAGATGGATCGTGGTATCACAGTACCATGAGAAACGGTGAGGGTTGAGACCTTCATCCGCCCCTACTGGACATCTGTTAAAAAGAGCTTCATAGCTCATCGGATTATTCCAGTATTGACTAAATTGACCCAAGAATGTCAGTGTGTAACGCACGTGACATCACTCCACGTCGACCAGCCCCCCTCATTAATAATCATGAACAGGTGGGGTCCTCCACATGGACCCCCCCCCCAATCATGTTGGGTGACGTCACTCCGCATGGAGCACCCCCCCATCATGTTGGGTGACGTCACTCCGTATGGAGCACCCCCCCCCCCACATTAATAATCTTGAGCTGGTGACGGCACTCGACATGGGGGTGGGGGGGGCGCCTCCTCCCCCCTCCTCAGCGTCAACTTACAACCCGCACTACGAAGGCAGAACCCTCACGTCACGCGATCTCCGTCGCGCTGTTGACACATAGAAGTAAAAAGGACGTGATGAACAAGGGATTATAAACTTTAAATAAAATAGTTCTGTGTCACTGAGGCCTTACAAATTGCACACGCATTGATGCAATGAATATCACGTCGCGATCTGCTTTTCGCTTGCAAGTTTCAGATTTACTGCAATACACCCGTTCCTTGGACGGACAAAAGGCTAGTAAATAAATATTCTGATAACTCACGAAGACGACAATGATATGACAACTGCCTGAACACTCGAGCATTACTGCAGCGCTCCTGACACGAGCGCTGGCTGTGCCGTGGTTGCGCAGGGGGGCTACATGGCATCCAAACTGCAGAAACTGGAGAAGCAGTTGAACTCGGACACTACAGCTGCGGGAGCAGACGATCAGCCGGCGATCTTTCAGGGGATCGCCATCCACGTCAACGGCTTCACCGGTACCTGCCACACATCCGCCACACGCGTCCGCGTAGACGGCTCGCGTCCGTTCATTTACGCACACGCCCATCGGGCATTTACACAGCACACACACAAAAAGACAAACACAAAGATCCCCCGTATAGCCTTAACAGACTGTTGGGGCAAGTGCTGTTAGCGAGCACCTATGAAGGCCGGCACGGCACACGAGGGGGTGGGTGGTCAACACCACGCCCGGCCGCCTTTGTCTCCCTAGTGGCGACCTAGGGGAGGCCCATGACCGGTTCAGATAATTAATCGTCACTGGGTGTCGACCATGAGCGGGAATCGAACTCGAGAAGCCGGGTTCATAGCACAGCGCGCTAACCGCACACACACGCACCCATACCCACCCGCGTGGCACATGATTGTAATTCACCACGCCAGTTGGCGCGTCTTGGCGAAGGCGGCGAACGATAGAATAGACGTGGGAGCGTAGGAGTACAGCACGAGGAACGGTTGCACCGCACCCACAGACCCGCCGGCGAGCGAGCTGCGGCGGCTGGTGCTGCAGCGCGGCGGGCACTTCCACACGTACTACTCGCGCTGGAGCACCACGCACATCGTCGCCACCAACCTCCCCGACAACAAGGTGCGCGGCCTGCAACCCGACCAGAAGGTGGTGCAGCCCCAGTGGATCACCGACAGGTGAGCGCCTCCCGCCCGGCGGCTCGTGGCCCCCAGCTGCTGCCTGCACCCCCCCCCCCACCTTGACCCGCCTCCTCCTCCCCTATTCCCCACCACCAACTGCATCCCCCACAGCATTGTGGCCTCAACTGATGGCCGGTGGGTTTAGTGTGGCCCGCGACGGCTACCGGAGTCGCCTCGTTGAAATTGCTATGGCAGGGATTAGACCATCGGCCACTGTTGGCCTGCAGCTACGAGTGTTTCTCTTCTGGGAGTAAAACCTGCATGGGAGTTATGATTCATGTATTGGCATGATTCAGGATCGCGATTCGATTCAAGATTGGATTGTGGCCACGATGAAGGTTCACTTACAACATACAGTGTTCGAAAAACGTAGATTCTTAGGCACACGATTCAGTACATGTGTAGTGACGTGGAATGGGTCACTATGGCGCGTAGAGAAGGGATAGGCCGGAGAAAGGGATGTGGGGCAAAGGTGACAGAGGGGGCACGTGAGGTAAAGCCTGGTAACCTAGAAGGTTCATGAAGGGGGGCGTGGCCGAGGAGTTTTATTCACCGTCTTCACCTCCTCGGCATTGTTGGTCAGGCAGCCTGTTGGCTGTCCTGACCATCGTGGAGTTACTCCCTGTACCTGTGAAGGCTGTAAATAATCGAGTGCCTTCTACTATTCGTGTCTCTGAGTAACTCACTACACACGTGAACAAATGTGATAATGATGGCATAGATGCATCAATACACCCCTAGGGATCTGAGTACTCGTACACATTCCCGTTTTCGAGGGGATAATACGCTAAGGTCCGCACTGCCACCTCCCACTCAGCATCGCCGCGGGGAGGCTCCTGTCGCACGTGCCGTACCTGCTCCACTCGGGCCGCTCGCGGTTCCAGCGCTGCCTCAACTTCACGGCCATCAGGCCGGCCGAGTCAGGCCACCACGACGACAGTGGCAACAGCGGCGACAGCGGCGGCGGAGTTCACCCTCGCGACAACAGGTGAGGCGTGGTGACGATGGCGGTTGTGTCCAGCATGGGTTGGTGAAGGCAGGGAACGTACATGTGGAAGTGTCGAAGGTGCAGTACAACAATGAATCCTAAGTAGTAATGAAAAGTCCCTTGTTGATGCTTGAGTGTATATGTTTGTTGGAGTTTGTGGTTTTGTTGTTGTTGTTGCTTCGTCTGTTCGGCTGCAGCGCGAGCACCAGCACTGACGATATCCCCAGGAGAGTCCCATCACCAGAGCTGGAGGAGCCGTGCCCAGACCCGGAGACCGGCTCCCAGCCCTGCGGCACCAACCAAGTCCAGCGTCGCCACGAGGGTTCAGCAGCTCAGCGGGAGGAGACCGGCGCCGCTGAGAGAGAGCCCGGCACGGGGGACACGGAGGGACCGGGCGACTTCGCCGAAACATCGCTCGCGGAATTCGCGACGGCGCTGTGGACCGACGACGACGACGGCACAAACGAGATGGGCAGCGGTGACAGCAGCGCCAGTGTAGGCCCTGGCGCGTGGGACGACGTGACGGACCCCTCCTACCGCCCGAGGCAGTCCACCTCCGCCGTTACCAGCAGTGCGAGTACCAGCGCCGAACGTGCGCCCAGGAGAGTCCGTTCACCGGACGCGAGCGCCGGCGTGGGTACCGGCGAGCGGGGCGGCCTAGCGGAAACTTCCGACTCACCAGCGCCGTCCACATCCGGCGGCGACGCCGGCGGCGGCGGTGTCGCCAAGGCGCCGTCGTCGCTGCGGTCGATGCGCGCGACCAACGACTCGGGCTTCATCGCCGAGTACTACTCGCACTCGCGGCTGCACCACATCGCCACGTGGAGGTCGGAGCTGGCGGCCATGGTGGCCGAGATGCACCGCACGAGCGACGGGTTGTCCTTCCCCGGCAGGGAGCGCCTGCGGGCACAGACGACGGAGAAGGGAGCGACGCCGGCTGCGGCCACCGCAGCGCCAGGTGCGAGGATCGTCATCGCGCGTCAGCTTGGGTTGAGCGTCGGGCAGAGCAGAGGCAGGGTTACCGTTGACGAAGGGAGGGTGTGGACTTGCCGTCTAGGGGTCTAGGGGTGTCGCATTGTGTCGCATTGCAATGATGATTTATCAATCAGTATCGAATTATTTTGGCACGGAGGTGTTCACGGGCACTCGCAATCCAAGTGTATCATTCATTGGGGCGGCCAAACATCCAAATGCAGGACCCTCCTGTAAAACAGTGGAGGCTCAGCGAGGCATTGCTGGATACATTAATAAATTATTAAGCTAGAAAGTGTGCAGAGAATCGCAGTGAGATGCATGCTCGGAATTGCACCGCGAGACGGAAAAAGAAACACATGGAACAGGGAACAGATACAAAATAGAGACATCGTTATTGAAGAATACCAACAAAAACTCAACACATTCGTTTTTTGGAACTCTGCCGCAGGTGGAAGCTCACCCGTGATCATGCACGTGGACATGGACTGCTTCTTCGTGTCCGTGGGAATCCGCGACCGCCCGGACCTCAAAGGTCGGTGTCTCGTGACATCTTCGGCCCCCCGATGAAATTCTGGGGAACCCGTTTGTTCGTATTCAGCAGAAATGACAGAGATTGTACAGAGGGCACCATAAGAGTTCTCTTAATCTTACATTTAATGAAATGGACAAATTAACCTCATGGCGGTGCCCCGGGGTACCATAGTACCACGGCTCTCGCATGATGTCCGTGATGCAGTCATTTTTAGTCTGTTGATGGCCGGCGATGCGGCAATTGACTCATCTCGACGAGCTGTGCACGATGCACCACTACGGTGCGTACGAGCGTTCAGGGTTTCAGCGCAATCGCCCTCGCTGCGTTTCAACATCGCGGAGTAGAACCACCGATTTCGGATTGATTGGTACCCCAGTCGCAGAGTTAAGTACACCCCTGGAAAAAATAGTGTCCCAGAAATAAAATATTTAATTGCCTCGGCCAGTTTGTATTATTTGATACCCCGGGGTAACGTCATAAGGATCAAATATTAAAACAAGACACATACATAAAAACTTTGTTTATTATCTCTTGTAGATATATCTCTACATATACCTGAGCGGTGAGTTCTAGGCTGTGCAAGATGAGGTTGAAGCTTTGCTCATGAAAAAAATCCTTTTAAAAACTCTTTTCGCTCTCGTGTTCGAGTGCTCTAGACAAGTGCTTGACCACAAATCAAACGGCTGTCGTCGCGTTAACAAAGCTTTGAAGCCATGTCGGGCAGCCCATGACCTGCAGCATAGGTGCAGATTATCATCTCTTAATAGTAATACCGCCACACTCCACCACATGGGCCTGAGTGTACTGTGCAAATTGGGGCTTATCTGTGCATCCCGTGTGAACTCCCTGTGACGTGCGCATGTGTGTGCGCATGCGTGTGTGTGCGTCCTCCGTCCGCGCTGCAGGGAAACCCGTGGCGGTGACGCACACACAGGGTAGGGGACCCCAGCGGCCTCGCCCGGGCGCCGACCCGCACTACGAAATGCAGTACTACGAACGCAAGCTCCGCGCAGCCGGTACCGCAGCCGCCTCCACCTTCACCGCACATTGCACACGGCGAGTGAGCGAGCGACCGGGCGGTGACCGCCGGTGACCGTCGGACTTCTTGCTGTGCGTTACAGGTGGAGCGAAGGCTGGCGGTGAGGATAGGGGGAAGACTGACGGCAGAGGAGAAGGAGGAGGGGGAGGTGGGAGCCGAGTGGCGTCCGACACGGCCGCCATGTCCATGGCGGAGATTGCATCCTGCAGCTACGAGGCCCGGTACCAGAGCCGCACGCCCACAGATGCAGTCGCCATACGGACACAAATGGTATTGCGTGGAACATGCTAACGTGTTTGCAGGACTCCCTAGGCCGTGTCGGTCGTGAGGGTTGGCTGCTAATATTTAAAATGCTGGCCATTGCGGATTGATCACTTGGGGCTGGAAAGGGCTCAGGGCCGGTTCAGATATCACTTGCTACCATTGTTGGCAGTGGCCGGGAATGGAATGCATGTCGCCTTGTATGTATGTTGAACTTCTTTCGCACCGTACGTAGCCAACTGTGCTATTCGGAGGTACAATACGATAACCGCAGACCCACCGCTTTTAATTACGAACATGAATTGGATTTGAATTCACAAATGTAATTGGAGGACTGTGCACCTCAAGCCACCCCGGCTGTATGGATGACAGTGCAATAAATTATCATGAAACGGTTTAATGTGGACGCGGCACCACCTTCACTTTCCTTCTGTCCAGGCGCACCGGCGTGAAGAACGGCATGTTTTTTGGCCGAGCCAAGCTGCTGTGCCCCGACCTGCAGACGGTTCCCTACGACTTTGACGGCTACCGCGAGGTGGCACAGGCGCTGTACGAGACCCTCGCCAGGTGAGTGCCCGCACCTCCTCCAGCACCACTGTGCCACCCGGTCACGCCCGCACCGTCGGGAAAATGGCCCGTGCCCAAACGGTCCGGTGAGCCAGCCGGAAACGCACGCATTAATGACACGCACGCGTCTCCACCTGTCACAACCTATCTCTCCCTCTCTCCTTGTGTCTCTCCTGTCTCCACGTGCCTCCCTCTGTCTGCCCCTGTCTCCACGTACATTCACTCGCCCGTCTCCCTGCAGCTTCACGAACGAGGTGGAGGCACTGAGCTGCGACGAGGCCATGCTGGACGTCACGGCCGTGCTGGCCGACACTGGCGCCGGCCCCGAGGAGCTGGCGAGCGCCATCCGCGCCGAGGTGTTCGCCCGCACGCGCTGTTGCGCCTCCGTGGGCATGGGTGAGAGCGTGCATGCCTGCGTGTGCACGCCTACGCGAGCGTACACTCCTGTATGCGCGTGCACCTGAATGCGCGCACACAGACACACGTGTGCACATGCCCCCTCCCCTATGCGCACACGGCTGTGGCTTATCCTCCGAGATCTTACGATATCGGGGGGCAATCCGGGTGATTTGGTCATCGCCATATACTTTGATCGATATTGATGTTGACTTGTATCTTTGTCTCGATGCCGCCAAGGGTCCAACATGCTGCTGGCTCGGCTGGCCACGCGCAAGGCCAAGCCTGACGGGCAGTTTCACCTTCGGCCGGAGGTCGTGGAGGAGTTCATGAGGTCCCAGCCCGTGAGCTGCCTGCCAGGTGCGTGCTTGCGTGTGGAGCCTGACGGGGCGGAGGTACCCGGGGATCGGAGCAAGCATTGCCGAGCGTTTGGCACTCAATGTGGTGAACACTCAAGGGGCCTGATTCACGAGTTAGCAGAATTGCCTCACTGTTAAAACATTCACCACCAATCTACGGACACTCACCACTCACCTGTTTGTACATGATAATCTCAACGGCACACGATTATCCATTGTATGGTCTTGAAATACTGACAGTGGTCGAGTGAATAAGAAGTACCAGAGATAGGATTAGGGCCTTGGGGGTTAGTGATTAGGTTATGGTTAGGTAATGGTCAGAGATTGGGGTAGAGTGGGGTGATGAATCGGGTTGGAATTGGGGGTAGAGTCGGAGTTTGTGATCGTGTCGGGACTACCGATTACCAGCAGCACTCCCTGGCGTTCGGTGCTGTCCATCTCCCCACCAGTCACCCTTCATCCCTAACCCCTCCACCCCCGTGAAGGCGTGGGGCGTTCGCTGGAGCAGCGGCTGGCGTCGCTGGGCGCGAGGACGTGCGGGGAGCTGCAGGCGCTGCCCCTCTCCGCCCTGCAGCGGGAGCTGGGCCTCCGCACCGGCCTCTCGCTGCACCGCGCCTGTCGCGGGCAGGATGGCCGCGTCCTGCAGCCGCAGCGCGAGAGGAAGTCCGTCTCCGCCGAGATCAACTACGGCATCCGATTCCAGCAGGTGCGCCGAGCGGAGCGCCACGGTACCAAGTGGCGCCACTCGGAAACATTGTTCAGGAGCCGATCGATGAGCGCTGCCCCGATCCATCATTCCAGCGTTACCCGTCCTTGTTAATGGGCACGACTTAGCCATGCCACGCCCGTTAACTCACCCATGGCCGTCCCCGTGGGTCACAATAAAAATATTGTGATTGGCAGCGGCAATGCTTCTCACTGCAGCGCCAGCAGGTAAACGCTGAGTTGCGGCAGTCAAACACAGCAGTACCAGTACGATAATGTGACCTTTAAGCCTCTCGCTCAGAGTTTTATTTTCGGAGGGTCATAAATCATCGCGTGCCAAGTCGTTACATCACTCCGAAGCAGAATACCGAAGCTGGCACGGGCGCCGGTTCCTGACACCCGGCCTGTGTCCCCGTCGTGCCGTAGCCGGAGGATGCGGAGGCGTTCCTGCAGCAGCTCTCGGAGGAGCTGCAGCGCCGGCTGCGCGCGGCGGCGGTGCGGGGGAGGAGGCTCACGCTGAAGGTGATGGTGCGCAAGGCAGGCGCGCCCGTGGAGACCGCCAAGTTCGGCGGGCACGGCGTCTGCGACAACGCGTCCAGGTGATCGGTGGCGGCGCGGCGGCGCGACCTCCGGTGGTTGGCGTGGCGACCTGAAGCCTCGATGTGCTTCTCCCTGAGAGTTCGGATATTTGTCCCGCCCCATGAGATCGTACATCAAAAGACATTTTGTCAAGCGCCGCAATCTGCAGCCTATAACAACACAACATGCACCGGTCGGTTTTCCCATCCAAGCACTATTCAGGCTTAAACTTGCTTCGCCTCTGAGATCTGATGAAATTGGGTGCATTCTGGGTGCTTTAGTCATGGGCCATAAGCTTAGGATGACAAAAAAAATTGGCATAGGCTAAAGATCATAGGCCATACATAGCTCATCTTCAAGACAATTAGTCTCTGGTTGTTTATGATCAGAATGAGCCCTTTCTCGACTGTGTGGAACGAAAACTGCTCGAGTAAGAGCTGTGACCGTCAGACACTGACACACAAACGAGAATGGTTATAATGAAGTTCAGTGCGGCGGCACGGCCACTCATGCTGTGGCTCGTTTCCGGTCGCGTGTCCCGATTTTGTCGGTAGGAGCATCGCGCTGGAGCAAGCGACGGACAGCGCCGCGGTCGTGGCGAGGGAGGCGATCTCACTGTACAGGCAGCTGAGAGTCAACGCGGCCGACATGAGAGGGGTGAGGCAAAAGGAGCGACCCCGCCCCCCCTCCCCCGTCTAGCCGACACATGCCGTTGGCGAGCACCTATGAAGGCCGCCATGGTGCTGTGTGGCCGGAGCCTTGCTTGGCAACCTTTGTCCTATTTGCTGTGGTTTGCAATTCATGTTATTGGGCAATCGTTAGACCAGTTTGTCCTGTTTTCAATGGGGTACGTCGCTACAAGCAAAACAACTTTATAATCAAGGTTCGGTCATATTGGAACATCCTTCCGATAGTTATTGTGCCCCCATTACAGACAGACTAATGGACAGCGCTAAAGCATAAGTGCCATCAACCTCACTTTGAGGAAAGCGTTAGTAATTGCTCCTTGAATAGAATTGTGACACTTGATCAAATCGCCGGGAAGGAAATGTTGTTGCAGGGCCACTTGCTTACGTATCTGTGAAAGAGCCACATTCGATTTTATTTTTTGCATCTTCCTGTAACAAAATGGCTTCTGCTGCCCCGCCACCCTCCGCGTACGTCACCCCCTGGCATTCGCGCGGCTCAGGTGGGGCTGCAGATGCACAACCTAGTGCCGACCGGCGGCGGCGGCGGTCGCGAGTCCGGGGGCGCCCTGGGCGGTGGCCGTTCTGTCGGAGGGGCGGCGGACGGACGGCCGGGCCGCTCGGTCCTCGAGCTTCTGCACGCGCGGGTCGCTAAACGCGATGACGGTGAGAGCACCGACACGGCGCCGATGCGCAGGCCTCATTCGTTCCGGGTTTGGCCACGTGTTGAGTGTATCCTGTCCCATGCCAAGGGGAAAACCTAAAGCCGGAATACCTTAAGCTGCATTCAGCATGCGTTTTGCTATTGGGCAGTTCTACGATTTCGTAAGTACATTTCAGACACTTTAAAGATGGGAGAAATCATTATAAGGCCGGTCGTCAATTTCCCAACAACTGAAGGATCTAGCGGAAGGAAGCAATGGCGAGGTGTGATGGCATTTGTAGCGTGGGCTGCGACCTCTGGACCTTGACCACATTATGGTCACATTTAGAAACGAGGGACGCGAGGGACGCTGTGTCGCCTGGGGCGGTGAGCTCCACGCCGGCGGCAGGACGAGACGCACCGGGTCCTTGCGGCTCACGGCCGGCAGGCGCCTCACAGACGCCACCACGGTCCGTGGGGCTCGACATCAGCATCGAAATCCCGTCCCCGTCACAGGTACGAGGAAGGACGCCACCGGCCCTTGTGAAAAATCAATGGACAGAGAAGTGGCTGGGTGGATCGGGGGTCAGACCACTGAGTCTGCACTGCTGAGATCCTGGGTTGGAATCCAAGTGGCTGCCTTTGCTTAAACCGGTTTCTCAAGCGTAGTTAGTTGATGGTCCCGAAGTGATCATATAAAATTGGGTTATGGACTTCATTTAGCAAAACTCCAGCTCTTGAGGGTTAAACCTTTATTGATTCAACTGCTATGTGATGACCATTACTGCTTATGGCAGGGTGAGTACGAAAGTGCTGCTCCAACAGTGTATGCACCAGAGGTCGCTTGAAGGGATCTCGGAAGTAGCTCTGTGGTACCCTCTCCCATGGGCCTCACCTGGTGAAGTAGAAAGTGTTCTAGTTGTATGTAATGCGAAGGGAAGTTTTTCTCTGCTCGAGTTCCGGACTCTTCGTCTCGTGACGAGCCTCGGTCTGACCGCGTTCTGCACCGGGTCGCGCACCGCTCAGATCGACCCCAGCGTCCTGGCGGAGCTCCCTCGCGAGCTGCGGGCCCAGATCGAGAGGGGCGTCGAGGTCAAGGGGCGGCAGCGGCAGGAGGGCCCACGGGAGGCGGGCGGCGAGCAGCCGCCGCGGGCCTCCACGTCGGCGGGGCCGCGGGCCACCGCCGCGGAGAAGGCCACGGCGGCGAGGCTGCTCTTCCCGAGAGAGCGCGACGGAAGCTCTCCCGGAGCGGAGTTCAGGTGGCGCCGCGGGGACGAGTGAGCAGAGCCGGAGGGGTCGAGGACACACGGACAGCGCTACCATCACGGCTCTGCCGGCCTTCTCACAAGTGAGAGGCGGCCTCTCTCACTGCTTTTAAGATCAGCTGCAGAGTTAAAGCATGGACCCGAGGCTCGATTGTCGTGCTGAATTAGGTGTTTGCAGTCAAGGTTTTGTTTCATCATTTCTGTGCTCACAAATTGTTTATGTTGATAGTAAAGTAAGGTTTAATGTATTTATACGAGGAAAGGCCTTACTCAAGTGTTTTCCAATGGGAGGTTTGGCCACCAAAACACCACCACACTCACGATGGGATAATGCACAAAGCTCCACACATCATTGCAATAACATCTTAAGGTGTCTGATGCAACAGATTTAGCACGAATTTGACTACGCATCACTTCCCATAAACACTCCAGCTGTTACTATGCACGTGCTATTCTAATCTACACAAATAGTTATGTCCAGATATTTCCTAGACCATGACACCAATTTCAATGTGGAGACATTTGCAGTCTGTGATCGATCATTTGTATCAATATAATCTGAATTTGACCAAATAATGTCAAATTCACCTTATTGGCCTTGGTGCTTTTTATCCACTCTACTTTTTACAATAGCCCAAGCATGTGGCATGCTTGGGCTATTGTCAAAATCATACAACGGATAGGCTTTTCATTGTGGATGAGTGTGTGGGTGGAACCGTTGTACTTGAATGGACTTCCCACGAGTTTGCTTGAATCATGATGCTTGCTGTATCCAACAGGTCGACCCAACAGTGTTTGCGGCCTTGCCCGAGGAAGCTGCAGCAGGAGCTGAGAGACGCCTTTGCCCAACAGGGCCGGCGCACAGCAGGAAACTCAGGCCCTGGTGCCACCGCAGGCCCCAGTACGTACAGCACGGGGCCCTATCTCCCGTGGCACGCCACGCGGCTCGCCACGAGACGGAGCTCGCCATACGACAGGGCGTGCAACGCCATGCCCCGCAACGCCATGGTTATTCAACACCACTTAGCCAAGGCATACCACGCCATGCCGTGTTGCATCACACCACTTAGCGCACCGCACATGTGCCACACACACACACCTCGCAACACATTCTAGTGCACGCATTGTCCATCTCAGAATCCCTGTGTAGGGAACTACACAGGGATTTAATAAAATACACGTTGTAAACACGGGTGGCCGGATGTCTAACATCTGGAGAGGAAGGGACTGATGGCAAGTGGTAGCTCATTAAGGGCGGGGAGAGAGATATAAAGAGGGAGCGTCAACACTCGGAACTGTAAATAGGTTAAGTCAGAAATAAAGGTCTACTTCCACAAAAATGGATCTCTCCAAGGAGCTTCTTTACACCTGTTCGGATCATATTAAAACTCACCCAATATTTCAGCATGGTAAATCACCCACAGAAGAATCGCGATTCCTGCAGGAATCACCCGGGATGCAATTGTATGAATCGAATATGATTAATGGCACGGATCGAAAGTAAACGTTGGAAAGCGTTTAACGTTTCCTGCAAGCAACGAACACGCGCACTCCCTTGTGCGTTGACCTCCACCAGGTGAAAAGAGAGCCGTGCAGCCGAGGCGCTGGCAGGGGAGGAGGCAGAGGTCGCCGAGGACGACCCGGCAAGCAGCCGGATGGCAGCGTGGCGAGGAGAGGAGGCCGCGGCAGCCCGGGCAAGAGAGGCCGAGGCAGCCCGGGCAAGTGGCCGGTATCTGTCCACCTGGATACCGGTTTGAAGACCGGCTCTCTGGAGCCTGAAGCGGCGGCCAGAACCGCGGAAGAGAAAGCGCTCGAAGTAACCGGCGAGGTACGGGCGCCACTGCCATCGCTACGCTATCCCAAGAGCTTTGCAGCTCATCGGATTCCTCCAGTCTAAATAATGCACCGTTCGTATTTTCATTCACAATCTCTCGAGTGCTGGTCCCTGTTGAAGGCGGCGCCCTCCGTGGACGCTGGACTCGGCTGAACGTTCGTCAAGAGTTCAAAGTAAAATGTTGGGGATGTAGAGCGCTCTTTTTACGGACCGTCAACTATGGAACTCACTTCTCAATCTAAGCAGGGAATCATTCTTTCTGTGCTTTTAATGTGCAGCATCAAAAATCTCACGTGTTATGCTTATTGATATTTAACCCTGTTAAATGCACATTTCCCCCTGTAAAAAAACTTCCAACAATATTAACACTATAGTCTTCGAGGTTAGTAATATTTTAGTGTAAATAACTTTAGCATGTTGTCAAACGTGCTATACAAGCTTAAGTTGTGATGATGATTATTGCTGCTGCTGCTGCTGAGTGTGCAGCAGCCTGGAGCCCAGGGCGTTCACGTGAAGCCACGGGGAGATGCGTCCCTCGCAGGGCCCCTTGTGGGACCCCCGCGAGCCAGCCTGGCCGGCTCCACAGAGCTGCACGAAGTCAAGGCCTTGCTCAGGGACTGGGTGCACAGCTCTGAAGGTGAGCGCATCAAAAGTTAAAAATGTTTGGAAACTGCTAAGTTTTTTTTTTGGCTTGGGCTTCGTTAAAATCTTAAGTCTTAAACTCTCCATCCGAAAGCCAATTTCTAAAAGTGCCACGTAAATCAAACGTACCAAATGTATTACTGCTTCGGCAGCACCACCGGTGTGTTTTTGTTGGAGAGTAATCTCACAATATCTCGATCATCAGTTCAGATCTTACTCTCACTCGAGATCTAAGCTCCTGTTAACAACCTGATGATGCTGGATGTAATCTCCAGCAAAACGTCTCGCCGATTTGGATGTTGCGAGATTACTCTGCAACAACAACAGATCTCAAGTGAGATCTGAGCTCCTGGAAACCCACGCTCTAAGTTTGGAAACCCATGCAGTAAGTTCCTTGCCAAGAATGGCCATTGTGGGGCAGGAATCAATAGTGACAGCAAATACGAACGGTTAGCCACCTCAGAGGTTAAAAAAATCCGGACATATCACAGGAAGATCTCGCAATATCGCAAGAGGGGAGAACTGCACGTGGATGTATTGCTCAAGCATTTACATGACTGACAAATCCACGAGTTTTAATGTCATGGGGGAAAACTTACCAGGAAATCTACCTCAAAAAGAAGACATCCTGGGAAAACCAGGATACGTGGCAATCAGATGAAGGATTTCATATTTCCACTTTACATTTAACAAAACCACGCTCCAAATCCAATATTGTACAGAAAAGTGCAGTCCAACTCTTCCCTGGCCTGGACTTGGTGCGGACCTGGAAATGTGAATCGTGACCTGTGGTGACCCCCCCCCCATCCCCGTGCGTCATCACGGCCCCCCCCCCTCCAGCCCCGCCGGAGCAGGAAGATGCTGTGCAAGTTACAAACTACCTCCAGCAGCTGCTGCTGCACCAGCGCGACCTGGAGTCGCTCTACCTCGTCGTCCGCTACATCAAACGGTGGGGGCAAGTTCGGGAGGGACACAGTGGAACGTGGGGGCGCGGTGGGGCGCGGTGGGGCGCGGTGGGGCATGTGGGGGTACGGTGGGGCGCAGTGGAGCATGTGGGGGCGCGGTGGGGCGCGGTGGGGGCGCGGTGGGGCGCGGTGGGGCGCGGTGGGGCGCGGTGGGGCGCGGTGGGGCGCGGTGGGGCGCGGTGGGGCGCGGTGGGGCGCGGTGGGGCATGTGGGGGCATCGTGGGGCGCCAAAATGCTGTGCGTTTTGTACAACGACCACTGGCAGTTCTATGCAATGATGTGGCCAATGTGAACACTTGATAGTTTACAGTAAAAAAAGTCCATGTTTATAAATGGAGCTGTGACTTTGTTGGCATTTCCTCTGTAATTATTTCTGCTAACAACATTGCCCTGTGTTTTCCTCTGTGGTCGTACTCGACTCAACCCCATTCCCATGTTTATTCTCATCCCACCGTGGTCCCCGCTCTCCCATTAGGCTCACGGAAGGTGCCCGCGATGCCGCGTGGCACACCACGTTCGAGTTCATCCTCGACAGCGTCCAGGCCTTGCTGAAGCGCACGTATGGCAGCACTCTCAAGCTCTGATGCACGACACTTTGCCGGCCGTGTGTGTGAAGCGGCACTATGGGCAACGTGAGCTACCTCCAAATAAACACAAAACACCACTCAACACCGACTCAATTCTAAGCGTAACACATTACGCACGACACGGCTAACAATGGCTCACCAAGAATCTTAACCATGTTTCAGGTCTAGCAAGTAAATAAATAACAATTTGAAGCCCTCTGTTAATATTTTAAATGTATCTGGCTGCCAACGGAGCATTGCGCAGGCTCTTGGTGGTGTACACGAGGTTACTGCAGTGCTGCAATGACTTTGAGCGACGAGAACTTGCTAGGTTCGCATCGAGAGGCGGTGGCTGGTGAAGGCCTTCATCCAACCGTGGATAGACCATGGCTAACGATGGTATTCACTTTGGCTTTGTTTAGAGAGTACGCATTAAATGTACAACTCATTATTGATCCACTCCTTTATGACACAGGCCGCTTGTTGCAAGAGTGATGTATAGACACATTATCCAATACATTTAGTTGATGGTAATTGCTAATATAAATTCTAATTATGTTCTAGAAGGGCCAAAAGGCTAACATTTGGTACAAATGTAATCAAGACTAAGCGCTTAATTTTAAACTAGAATTTTTTTATTAAAAACCAGGGTCGAATTAAAGGTTTTCAATTGAATCCCAGTATTAAGCACTTTAACCTTTTTCACTGATGGAAGTTTTTTCAGCTCTTGTCTGGAGTGTCACGTTAAAGCCAATAAAAAGTGGACAGAGCTCTGTGCAGGCGTACAAGTACACACACTATCTATAAATGAATGAGAATATCGGTGTGCTATGTTGCTGAATAATTAAAGTGCCTGCAACGGTGTATTTTCCACAGTATTACCACCACAAATGGACATTCAGCACTTTCATTGTTTGCAACATCTGTGTTGTTTTTTTTTGCACTGCCATAGAATTAAAATATTTTTGTACTGAACCTTGTAAGCCTGCTGGTTCATTCTTGTACACATCAGAAACTTACTCCACCGTTTTGAAGATCCGTGTTTTTCACTTGCACGAAGCAACCCACGTTATCCAGTGGTTGTCCTACCAATAAACTCGCCCCCACCGGGGGAATGCAGAATTTCCAAGGATGGTTGAGAACCCTGAAGAGGAGATAATCAGTCTCCCAAGCATATTTAAGCAGAATACCTCTTTAATGTTTTTTGACCTCACCAGGCAGATGGTGAGCGATTGTGTTGCACACGCGTTTATGGTCAGCAGTGAAACACGTCCTCGGTTCTGTTTCAGGCTCCCTGCCAAAAGCCATCCTCCCAGTATCTATAATTCAGTTTGTACTCCCCTTTATTAACACTCGTGATTTCACAACGTGCAATTCAGCCGTTGGAAATGAGCTATCATCTCCCGACACCAGTTGACAGCCGTCTGCTGCAAGATGCATTGTTCGGGCGAGCGATGGGTGGGTATTTTTCGATTGGTCACTGAGCTTCGTGTGGGAATCTGGTGTAATTTTCAGCAGTGGTGGTTAACATGCCGTTCTTGTGACTTCCACTTGCTTAAATCTGTACAAGTTTGACCCACTTCCTTAAAAAGCAGAAAGTTACCAAGATGGCAAATACATAAGCACGATCTTTTATTTAAGAATGTATTCTCTTTTGGCAAAAAGGAATGGTAATCCAAGGACTGAGCAGAACCCAGATATGTTACTTTCAAGCCCAAAGGTTAAGAAGAATGCCACCTGACAATGGCATTATACACGGTGTTCCGATCTTCGTGACCCACCAATCAGTCTCTCCACCTGATACCAATTTTCTCCATTCAAATACAAAACTCCTCAGATACTGCAACGTGTCCGATGATTTTGTAAACGTGTCTCACGTGATGAAAGTGAGCGCCAACTGGATATCATTCATGCAGGCGTGATCTTGTGTTTAGATTTAGAGGTGGGCAGTTTTCAAGTCAGATTGGGGGTGGGCGGAGGCGTTTGCATTATTCTATTTAGTGCATTACACTACGAACCCGATCACAAATTCGATTCCCTGCCATTTCTAAGATAAGTAGCAAGCGATATCCGAACGGGTCCTGCCACCTCCCTTACCATCACCCCCCACCCCCCTCCGATGACCGATATGGCATGTGAAGGCTTTATAAATCGAGTAGTGAATTAAGAGTGTGGCTGAAAAGAATTATTTTAATTTGAACCCGTTACTCCTCTACATCGCGTGGGATGCGTTTGCCAATCGTAGCGCATGCGCCGACTTTGCATTTCAATGGAGAAGATCGATAAATGTGGAAATGTAGACAGCGCGGGCCAAATGCAGCGGTGTTTTGGAAACTGCAGCGTAATGCATAGTTCCAAGGTGCATTGTCGCTGAAGCTCATCTTCGTGGTAGAATGTGCATGGGCTTCTGCTGGCGGTGACTGCTCCAGGCAGGACGATGGCGCTGTCTTACCAGGGAATAACAACAGGCGGCGGTGGTGCCTCAGGGACACCGCCAACGCGTTTTACTTTACAGCAGGGCAGACAGCAGCGTCTTTCGGAAATCTCCCGTGAAGGATCAAGGCAAAGTGCACCACAGCATCAGAATTCCTTTCTTCCCACAGTGCACGGCAGGGAACACTGGAGCAGAGGGGACATGCCCGCACACATGCAATCGCTTGATGGAATTGCCTGTTCAGAAGGAAAAATTCAATCTCGCAGGCTCGCCGCTGTATTGCGGACGCGACAGGGCGCTCGCGCTGGCGGCAGTTGCCACCGGATGACGGAGGCTATGGCGACGATGTTATCCAGACATGTTAGCGTCTAACTCGCCCTTAACCGTGTACGCAAGCAGCTGCACACATCAACTTTGTATACAAAGTTTGAGAAATGTTGGATTTCATTATAAAATCGGCAGCAAAATCGAAATTTAGAAAAATGCAAATTACCCTTTTTTCAACGGTGTGCCCAGTTGCAAAGCAAGCCAAAATGCTTTCGCACAATTTTTGTATCTTTTGCTTTTTATTCTTTTGAAATTCAATAAACAGATTGACGTTGCAAACAAATGCAGCAAACTACTGTGGGGGCAACCTTGGAGAGACAACCAATCTGCCCTAAAAATCCAATACCTACCTACATGTGATAAATTTTTATCGAATCCTTCGGGCATCACCAAAGCAACCTTGCGCAAAAGCTCTCACAAGTCGCACACCCTTCATCTCCGTGGCCGGGGGAGGGAGGGTGCGGCGCTCCGTGTCCTTCGAACGACGACGAACACGGACAAAGTTTCCGGGTGGATTTTCTTTGACGTGTCGTGCTGACGCCACCTCGATCTTACGGGTGTCCTCATAAAATCTCGAAGGTCTTTTTGAGTTCCACAATGAGCTGCCAGTCTGTCTTGGACATCTCATCCCGGAACCAATCTTTGAGCGCGTCGATGGATGCTCGGCTGATCTGCAACGCGGAAGAGAAAAGAGGCCATCGATCAGGGTACTGTACATCAACCAAATATTTGTTAAGCATTGCACAATACACTCACCGATGCTTAAAAATAATCGCACTATTTGGCATTTCAATGATTCAATTACTTACAGCCCTTTGACCACTCCTAGCTGAAGGAGGTCTGCATGCTGTGTAATTCACGGGGATTTTTGTTACCATTCCTCAACATGCTGGTTAGTGTGGATTGGTGAAGCATGGGGGGGGGAGAGGCAGAACCGGTTCAGATATCATTCGCCACTGATAACAGCTGTGGCTGGGAATCCAATTTGGATTGCTCGGTTTATAGCATGGTGCGCTAATCACTGCGCCACTGTTCCCCACCTCCTGACATTCTATCTATGCTGTTATTGCAAGGATACGTGCCGCACTGAAAATAAACCGTCTGCCGTCCGTGCGCCGTTCACCTTGCTCACGAGGAAGTCCGAGGCCTCAAAGTGGCGACCGAACATCTTGGGCGCCTCTCCTGGCACGGGCTCAATCTTGATGCACACCTCCTGGCCCTTGCGAGCCACATCAACTGCCTTGTGGTTGATTTCCAGGCTCGTCACCACTCCCACATCCACAAACTGCGATGCATGAGCACACACACGCACACACACGCGCCGTTAAGAGGGATCTGTGTAAGCAGCAAGCGATTTCACACGGTCCTACTCTCCTGCTGTGTGTCTGTATAGTGGCCGTACTCACGCCCTTGGAGGGGACGCATATGGGGGTGCCGTTCTTGAGAATGCCGGCCTCTATATTGACTCCGCACACGATGGGGTCGCGGCTGTTGAAGATGAACTGCGGCAGGATGCGCAGCTTGCACGGGAACACCGCTATGTGCCTGCGGCAGCCCCACACGAGCAAACGGACGGCGTTATTAGACGAGTCACTCTCGGTTCAACAAGGACAATGGATGACATGCAGTTCTTAGTTTAACAGACACCGCAGCCAGGACTGGACGACAGTAACTTAGGGCACTGTAACGATTCATTAAATACAAATTCTGAAACTGACAATTCACGCATAGTATCGTGTGTGCGTATACCAACTATCAAATTTAGATTTAAATTTCGATTTAATACGAATACCAACAATCAATTATATTAATATTTTTCTGTTGCGCGTCGTCACTTTAAGATGTTCTTTGTTCCTGTTTTTGTTTGTTGCGGTTGCACCCGAGACAAGAGCCGCATGGCTCACAGGGCTACACCTAATAGATGAAATGAAAACTGAATCGAGACTCGGAGTCAATTCTAATTACAATTTCAGTAGCACTGTAAGCTCAAACTACAATTGCATTTGCGATTGTAATGCTAATTACACAATTGCAAGTGCAATTGACTTCAGGTGTGCCTGAATCTTAACAATCATTACATCCCTGTGAAATGGTCATAAAAAACACACGCACAACTTCAACTGCCTGCGTTAGCCAAGAGCAATTCACCAATAACAACAAATTGCCCCCAGGACCTAAAACAACCAAATATGTGTCAAACATTCCAGTGGGCTTTGCCTGGTAGGATGGGGATGGTTGAATTGTATTTGCATGTCTTTGGGTGATTTGTTTCCGTTTCCTGTACTTCGCACTCCTATCGTGTTTTCGTTCTGTTTGTTGTTGAAACGTTCCCACCCCGTGCCGCGACTGTAAATCTGTGATTAAGAGCTTTATAGCTCATCGGATTCCTCCAGCGTAAATAAATATTCAGATTCTGAATGAGCCGAGGGCTCGGCCGCACCTGAACTCCTCTTGCTTGCGCCGCTTGAGGTCGGCTCGGTACTTGGTGAACGCGTCGAAGAGGTGGTAGATGATGTCGGCGCTGAAGATCTTCACTCCCAGGCTCTCGGCCATGTCCTGGGCCTCGCGTTCCACCTTCACGTCGAACGCCAGGATGACGGCATACCTGCACCACGCCGAAAGCAGCCACGATGGCAATGACAACCGGAACGGCAACGCATGTCGCAGCAAGAGCAATCGACGTTGCAGCAATGTCACCATCAACCCTATGGGGGAGCTGCAGTACTTAGTCATTTTATTCAGCTTTGTGAATCCATTTTAGAGGATAAAAGCATCGTGATGCTATGTCAATCATGTGGATTGAGCATACTTGATCACACCATACGAAAGAGAGATCACGCAAATCTGTGTGGGTTGGTGAAGGGTGCGGACAGCCGAGGACCGGATTAGGTATCAGTCACCACTGATGTTAGCGATGGCTGGGAATCAAACTCAGGTGACATGTTCAGAGTGCAGTATGCCGACTGCTGCACCCTTAACCATTTGTGCATGCAAAGAATAACTTTTGTTGATTGATATCCAAAAGTTATTTAAGACTTCTGTGAACGTTACTGGAAGGCTGGGTCAATAACAAATCACAAACACGAAGCTAAAATAACCTTAGAAAGGTACAACCAAAAAAAAAGAGCTCTTATCTTGTAGCTTGATAATTGGACAGATTTCTGGACTGTCCAAACACAACTTTGAATTATGATGATGTTGGCCATTATAGAACCCCAGTAACATCTCTGTAACAATCCAATATATTTTATTTAGTCAATGCAGCTATAATCAAACTCTGTGCCTCACCATTACTTTTAATCTCTCTTGTCTTATGAAGAAAGCTGCAAGCCCATGTGAGACGGCCAGGGTTTCACAACCAAACTACGAAATAAAATCCAATTATTTTTGGGTTGCATATTTCCCTTAAGTAATCCTGGCCAAAGTTGCGTTGACTGCTCGAACTTTACAGCAGAAACTATCACCAATGATGTCAGTTGATACCAGTTGCACAGAACTGCAGGATCGAGCCACACTTCTTGTTCTTCTTTCGTACGGCACAACAACCGCAATATCACATTCAGGTGGTCACGGCAGGCAAGCGCGTCAGGAGTCGCCGCACTTACTGGCTGTCATGTTCCAGCATGATGGATGCTTTCATGATGTCTCGCTTATGAACCGGGCCAATGTTAATTCCGGAGTACTGTCAAAAAAGAGAAGATATTTGTAAAAATAAACATTTAAGTACACAAAAAATCGAAACACCACAATTTAGAGTTTATTGTAAGAATGTGCTAAACATCGCTATCACACATCAGCAATGGGTATTCCGTATGCATGTGGTGGTAAGGCTTTTACACTTTCTTTCCAGTTGTAGTTTTATATTTCTTGTACTTTTTATTAACTGTAAAACAACTTGAGATAATTTCCCGTGAAATTAACTAATATATCCCAATATAGCAATAACAAATGTATATATTTTTTTAAATAAAAGAACTATCCACTCTCACTCTAAACATATCAAGGCCCCGGGGTCGACAGACTCACAACGGCACACCTTTAGTTTCATATTTATCTGCAGCGTGCCGAGTGGGGGAAATCGTGGGGGACTCACGGGGATGATGGACGTGCGCAGAAACTCCAGCAGCGCCTCCAGCGAGCCGAGCGTGGACGCCTGCACGTACACGCCGCGCTCCTCCAGCTTGATGGCGCTCAGCGTCTGCTTCAGCTCATTCTCCATCTCGTCCTACGGTGCAGAGAGGACAGAGGCATCACGCACAGCTGTTACAGTTTACCGTGTTCCCATCAAATTCACTCCACTCGTGGCGAAGACTCGGTCTGCCAGGCTGTTTCGTCTCTCCCACACCAGGTTGAACTGCTACACTGCAGGTCGCTACAACACAAACTCACCCACCACCCCCACTCACCTCACTGCAGGCTATAACTCTCCTCTTTCTGCTTCTTTCTTTGCAAAACACGACTTTTGAATTCCCTGCCATCTCGTTTCTTTTACCAAGCTCTTATAACAACCTATTGGGGCATGTGCTGCTATAGGAGGCAACTACGAAGGCTGGCACAGATCACGGGGACGTGGGTGGTGAACACAATACCGAACCGCCTTCGTCTCCTCAGTGCTGCTGTTTAACACTTCGCACCCAGTACTCATTTAAGCCTGAATCTACCTAGGAGCGGCCGAGGATCGGTTCAAATATTTGCCACTGCTATTATTGGCCATGAGCGGGAATCGAGTTCGAGTCGCTGGGTTCGTAGTGCAGCAGTACGCTCACCACTACGCTACCGCTCCACACACAAAAACACAACAACAACACCCACCATTCACCACTGAGTAGCGGTGACGTCACCACAATGCCTGTGCCAGGCCAGGTGCACTTTGAGGCCATGTGAAGTGTCGAAGGATCGCTGACAAGGTCACGGGACAGACCCAAGTGGTTGACTGACTGAGATGACTGGCGGATGTACCAGCTGTGCACCCTACTGTGCTAACACCAAGACACACACACACACGGCCTCAAACAAAGAAGACACGCACCCGGAGCACGGGGACCTCGTCGTCGTGACATGCCACCAGCAGCGGCAGCCCAGCGAGCGCCTTCTCCAGGTCCTTGGCGATGATCTTCACACCCTGCGCCGCCACCACCTCCTTGAACTTCTCGTATTGATTCTGCATGGACGATTGCACAGCGTGTATTGATACAGCTTTAATGGATATAACATGTGACTGTTTTTAACGCTTTACAGTTAAGGCTGAAACCGTTGATGCATTGTCTGCCCGTCTGCCTATATGTAGGGAGGTCAGATATCTCTCAAAGGTGATCCAATATAAACAAAGCTGTATTATCAAGTTATGTTGCTAAATGACTTGCCCGACTGAAAACCAGCCAAATTAATCAAAGGGTTGCCTAAAATTAGCAACACAAACCAGTGCAAATAAAAAATGTTGCAAATATATATAAAACACGTTTTGTCCCGACAGCTACCCATCAGCTACTGTCCTGTCAGTTAAATATTTCCGGAGACAAAATGCATGTTAGCAATTGGTAAAGAATCCATGCATGTCAAAATAAAGAAACCTCTGTAAAAAAAGGGAAAGAACGTACAAACTCTACACAAAGGCACCCAAGGCAGGAATCGAACCCAGGGCCTTAAAACTCACCTATTTGTACAGGCCTTCCTCGTCACTAAAATAAAAAAACTATTTTGTTGTCCCATTGGATTACTCTGCAATTATTTTTCACTTTTATCATAGTTCTTCATTTTATTGTAAGTTCAAGAGTAGTCATTGACATTGTTATTATCATATATCTATTTCGCTTAGATTGCATCTATACTTGTGAGTGTAATTGCATTTTTATGTATAGTGCTTTGGGATACTTCAATATGAAAGGCGCTTTATGAATAGAGATTGTGATTAACTTCCTGCTGCGAGGCACAAGTGTCACCACTGCTGTCCCCCTGCTGTCCAGGATGAGTGCAACATCAGATCGGTCAAATGACATGCGGCGCTCACTTTGACGCGGAGTTCCTTGAGTGGCTGCGGCATGAGCAAACCCCGGATCTGCGTCACGATGGGGCCTTCCACCCCTGCCAGCACAATGGTCTCTCCCTCGCGAAGTTTTCCATTGGTGAGCACCACATCAATGGTCGTGCCCAACCCAGGGAGAGATTTCACCTGCACAGCGAGAGGGGGGGGGGGGGCAAAGGGACCATTAGTCACATGGAATGATCTCCCAGACACGCTAATGTATGCCACAAGTCTCAACTAATTTATAATCTTTAATTAAAACACACTTGTACAATATGTGTAACTGTGATAGCTACAGTGCATTCAATATGAAAAGTGTGCACACCATATAATTATGTAATTATTTATGTGGTTGACCGAGTGTGAGATTTATTCTATAAGTCACATTTTAAATATGTGTGTGTGTGTATACGTGTCATTCCGGGTTTACTATGCATGTGTCAATTGACACGCTTGCAAACGAGACATTCCATCTCAAGGGATTTTTCCACGTGTTATATTTTAATGCATAAAATAAAACATAAAAGCCACCATGGTCAATTAATGACAGTTCTGTTCAAATCCAGCTGTGTTTGTGTGGAGAGGCCTACAGACAGCATTCTTGTGTGAAGCTATTCAATACATCTCAGGCCTTATCTATTGTCATTTGTTTACATACAATAAATGTATAATTTTAACATCACCATCAACACTATAAACTGTATTTATAACCAGGCAACCTCACCTGCCTCTCAGCTAGAATGTATTCGTGAGTAAGAGACCAAAGTACAGAAGTGACACTAGAAATAACATCAATTGAGGCACTCCTGCAACTTCAAAAACTATCTCTTCGAAATGAAACTGCAAACTTATTTCTGACAGCCAAGCTACACGTACGGTATCTACAATAGATTTGTTTGGGTCCCATCTCACTGAAATGAGCGACACCAGAATAGACAGTGGACAATACACGTGTAGTTTCTTAATGCAATTTCAAACATGCATCTCTCAGAGCTTGTGTGTTCCATTTTCTTTGTCAATGTCCAATTTTCTGATCCATATGCCATTACAGGTAACACGCATGAATCTAAAAATGTATTATTCAGGCACATTGGTAAAAAGAGGAACACATAAATTCCAGAACGTTGCAAAGTCAGAGGCGTATACATATGGTTTCCCACGAGCTGCTTGAGGATGCTAGCCCACCAATGGGTGGGAAAGAGGGGTGGCCCTGAGCATCAAGTTCAGCACTGGGGGAAGGAAGGGGGAGGGGGGTGCTCACCTCCATGACTTGCGCCGAGAGCTCAGGCGAGTAGGCCACCCGCTTGGCGAGCAGCGTCTGCGTGAGCTCCACGACGAGGGCGATGAGGTTGCCCATGCCGTCGCCCGTGTGGGCCGACGTGGGCACCATGGACAGGTACGTGCGCGTGTCCTTGTTCTCGTAGAACAGCGCCGCATTCAGGCCCTGCCCGCAGGACAACGCGGACGCAAGGGGAAACGAACCGCGAGTCGCTAAACACGCGTCGCTGACTGGGTGACTTTGCACGGGTGAGATTTCCCACGTACGGCCGGATGGATTGGGATGGATAAGTCAATGCAAGTGGCTTCAGTTGATGTGTGGTGGAATGCTCCAATTAATTTTCGTAGCTCACAGTGGTTCTCCATATGCTACATGCAAGAATACAACACAAGTAGACATGTTCATTATGCTATTTATCCATAAAGCATCAATGAGTCGCTATACTCATTTTCAGGAAGGTTGCATTTGGCCAATTCTTATTTTCAAGTGTTTTGCATTTGGGAGGAAACTTGACTAATCACAGCAAGGCCACACACATTACAGTGGATAACAAATAAAACTACACCGATGAGATGGGCTCGCAATCCACTTTCTGCACTGCCATCTACGAGCCATTTCACAGCCATGCGAGGGAGGGCGTTAATAAAAAAAATCTATTCACATATCATTTCCTCCAAAGTGATGGTAAGAAGAAAACATTCAGGCAATGTAACAACCACAACAAATAAACACGTAAATTCAAATGCTAGTGTGTGCTATCCTCCCGCAACAAAGATTTGAAAACTTAACAAACATCAAGTGAACAGAGCATCTCAACGTGCGGCCTCGCGCGTTGCGAACTATCCGGCCGCCGCTCACCTGCTCGGCAAACTGCGCGATGATGGACTTGACGCGCACATCAAATTCATCTTTAGTGTTCTTCTTCTGCTTCTTGATGGTGAAGACAACGTCGGAGTCTGGCCCACGTTTCCAGTCGTACAGCCGGTCGATCTGCACACACACACAGCAGTGGCAACAGCAACACAAAAACAAACCACACACGTGAAGCCACGAAACCAAGACTGGATATTAACAACAAATATAATAATTATTTTTTCCGCCTTTGTCAACCCACAGGATTCAGTGTAGTATTGTAACAACTGAGAACACTGCCCTGCATTGAGAAGTTAATTACATGAAAAAATATTTATAATAATCTTTACATCAGCAGTTTTACAGCATAAGCGAAACAGAGGCCCTAAAACGCAAACAAATAATCGTCAATCAACAGTACAGCATTTAAGGTTATGCATCAATTTATAATTGACAGGCAAGGACCTACAGAAACACAAAATCATATATAGGATAGACAAGAATAAAAAAAGTAAATAACAAGTTAAATCTATTGTTTATTTCTTCTACCAGCATTTATGCCTATCTCCGGCCCTGCTGAGCGAGCCCAACAGCTAAATGTCCCACGCCCTAATGCACCTTGTTGAGGGCCACAATGAACGGACACTTCTTGGTCTTGAGTAGGTTGATGGACTCGATGGTCTGTGGCTCCAGGCCGTGCATGACGTCCACCACGAGGATGGCGATGTCGCACAGAGAGCTCCCACGGTTGCGCAGGTTGCTGAATTGTCACGGGCGCCACCACAACACACGGTACAGTGCAGCCCAATGTCATTCCACTGCTGGATGAGTGGTTGTTTAATAATACTTGATTCAGCTAGGTTGGCGATGTTAGCCTTGGCCTTGGAATAAAACTCAGGTTTGTGGGTTTCACAGCGCAGTGCGCAGCAGAACAGCGCGTGCCAACCACTCCATCGCCACTGCACACACAATGCAATTTGCAACACAGCACAGATAGTACAATGCGTAATATAGGGGAAAATGTGAGCACGATACGTCTTTTACTCTTAGCACCATCAGTTATGATCTATCAACATATTTAAATCAGGTGTTATCGATGTTGAATGACATGCAAGGAAAACAATTCGGAAAGCCACTAATTATTTGCAAAAAAGTCCACCACAAAGTTTTCATGATAAATGCTGTAGCTGGTCAGCACCATGTTGAGCACAAGAAGTTACCTGAACGACTCGTGACCAGGTGTGTCGATGATGAGCATGCCAGGCAGCTTGATGGCATCCCGGTCAAACTGAGACGGCGAGAGAAAGGGAGAGAGATGGCCAACACACAAATACGAAAATCTCATCAGTTAACCAATTCACCGTTGTCAACCGTTTAAGGTGATAGATGCAGAATCTAACTTTATTTCAGGTGGCAGGAGGGCCAAACTGAACTAAACAGCTGCTTGACAAGGACGACCAGCCAAAACAATCGGCAGGGACGACAGTTACAGGACATTGCAAGTTGGAAGTGTGCAAACTCACATGGAGCAAAAACAAACATTATTTGCATAAACAAGCCAAACCAATACAGTGCTTAAAAACAAATAAAAAAGTTTCACAAATTCCTACCACAGATCTATGGACATAACGGAGCTTAGTTACAGCATCCACAATTGTGGCATAGGTAATCTCGCAGCATGGCCTTAAAACATGCAACAGAGCCCTCACTTCTTTGATCATCTTGGTCTGCTCCTTGATGGCGTCGAGCGGCACGTTGGTAGCTCCGATCTGCTGCGTGATGCCACCCGCCTCCCCATCCTGCACGTGCGTGTGCCGTAGCTGAGCTCCGACAGGCGTGACAAGACAACACAAATACATGAGCGCACCTCCACCACCTAGAACGTGTCAATCCCTATACTCTTACAACTCAGCAGAAGAAATCTCAGATATATCAGCAAACACAGTCAGATGTCGGCAAAGCACAGCTCTGCGGTTGGTACCTTGTCGAGGATTTTGGTTTTGCCCGTGTCTACGTGACCCAGCACGCAAATCACCGGTGCTCGCAGCCTATCCAATGTCACTTGGGTCAAGTTGTCTGCTCGACGTTTCTAAAAAAGAACATCGTAAATGCATTTGGTTAACATTAGCAAAAACGGAGACATTTATTCATGCTAATCCACGTGCCACACGCATCATTCCTGCACGTAAAAAAAGTCGTATAGAAGCATGCGCTGTGGTCGCACAACACCGACCTCTATCCTCTTCTTCGCGTTGTCGTAAATCTTTTGCTCCTTCGTCCTGTCGTCGGTGTCCGACTCGGACTCCGACTCGGACTCGCTCTCGTCGTCATCATCTTCATCGTCGTCATCGTCGTCCTTGCTCTCGTCGGCGCTGTCAACTTCGCTGCCGCTCTCCGTCTCCCTCTCTGCTGCCTCATCGGGATGCCCGTCCACCGCCGATTCGCCGCCTTTCACCTCGATGTGCACCTTCTCCGGTGGTCGCGGGCCGTCTGGACAAGGCGACATGATGCACGTCACATGGATTCCTGGTACAGACAGCTTCCTTTACGATTAAAAGATGTGTACACGTACAGACATTTTTTAATCAAAGGCTGGATGAGGGCCTCCCCATGCTGTGCGGATGATCGTGTTTATTTGCACCACGCTTGAACCACGCTGATCGGGGCAGTTTTATGAAGGTGGGAAGCAAAGACCTAGGAACATTAAAGGTACAACAATATATGCTGGTCGTATAGCCCTCTGCTGCCCACAACACAGCAGCCTATAACATGTGCGATGCAAAGTCATCACCAGCACTATCCAGGCTCAACCCTAAGCTTCCAAGATTTAACAAGATTGGGGACATTTTAGGCAATTTGGTCATAGACACAAACGGCAACATATTACACTATTTAAATATTACAACCTACTTTTATTCACGATTTGTATTTTTATTTATTTTTGAGCTATTTGTCCATCTGGGTAGTCACAAGTCAGATGTTTCTAACCCGAGCAAAGTCCGTTGATCTATACAGCTCTTTTTAAAGGGCGACTCATCATAGCACGTTGGTTTGCAGCACAAACACAAGGAACTGAGAGCCAACCATCACACCAAATTATTTCGGAGTCACGGACACTGTGACTGCACTTACCTTCAGGTTCGTCTTTCGTATCGTTCGCCATCATCTCCCAGTCATCAAGCTCGTCGTCCTGCTCTTCCGGTACGACCTCTTCCGTTACTGTGGACAGGAGTCATCCACCACCCATTAGGTTACGCACGTGTAACCAGCAACTTCAATAAAACATATCCAAAGATTTGGTCTTGGGGGAAGAATGGCTTCTCGCAGCTTTTCATTTTTGAGGTGGACAGAAAGCGAACTGTAGATTTAGGTAATTAACGATGTGAAGGCAAGGTTTGCTTGTGAGATTGAGTTCCCAGCTTTGTCCATTGTATGATCCACACCTGTTGGTTCTTCTACAGGCGACTCCACAGGTGCTTCTTCAACGGGAGTCGAAGCTTCATCAACTTCCATCACTTCTGCAATCCAAAATCGAAAACGTCAATAGGTAGAAGCACAACTGACGACATTCAAAAATGTATTTCGCCACCACCAGCAAATTAAAGAGCAGTGTAAGAAACAGTGATGAGCATCCATGAGAGTGCTTGGGGCTCAGTTGGTACCTGTTACTGCCGTGCCATCGGCTGCTTTGCTGTCCTGTGCCAGCTGCTTCTGCTTCTTGCGCCGGTCATCATACACCGGCCGCTTCTTCAGCCCAGCTTCCTTCGACGGAATCTCAAATCCTGACACGGGCGAATCCACGGGGCCAGAAATATTAATCATCGCCGGCACTCTAGGTCAGTACGCTCCATTTCATCCAAACAAATGCACACAATGGCAATCTTTTACGAATTACATTGCAGGGTCTTCAATACCCACTTTTACACTTTTACAGCCAACACCGTGTTGTGGCAATTCCCTGAAGAAGTTACCAGGAGGCAAGAATATAATCATCAATTTCAAGCAAATCGGATTAGCAGTGGGCATGTGATTAAGCGGGAGTCAGAAATCAATTAAATCATCGATTACTTCATTAATGTTGTGAATTCAGTTACTCTGGCGGTTGCAGGGTACAGGTGAACCAATTACATACAACAAAAATGATCAAATGTATCGGTTCTTAAGTGTACTATTATTATGAATGTACGAATCCATTTTAACTGATGGATGAATCGATGCAACATTACATTTTTTATCCAGCCACCAAATAAATATTTCCCACATTTCCTCCATTCCTCTTTCACATGACAGCTGCGGGTACCTTGCTCCTGGATGGCCTTCAGCATGGCCTCAGCACGTGCCTTGTCCTGCTTCTGCTTGTTGGACATGAGCTTCCCCTCCTGCTTCAGACGCTCCTTCCGCTCCTTCTCCTTCTGCTTTTTCCTTTCTTTTTTCTCTGCCTCCAGCCGTTCCTACATCCAGGGTGCAATGACCCAGACGCCAACGAACGGGGCACGCGAGTAACCACCATGGTCGCCATGTTAGACAGGTACAACCGTGCATCCACAACGACCGGATTTGCTTGTCCTCGCTGGATGTTTAGTGTCAACATGCCAAGTGCTGAGCAAGGGTGGAGGGAGAAGGGGGGGAGGTGTCAAGCTTGCTCTAAAAATTAACAGCTACCTCAAGCAGCTAATTTAGTCAACAAATTCAGAAAATAAAATGCAACAGGAACAGTAGTCAATTCAGTTACCGGTATATCAATTGCTTGCATGGAACAGAGGTTTCCAAAAGATAACTCCCACTGCTCATCAAAGGTAAACTCTGGGAAACGTCCGCTGTGGTCTACTCTGCCCCATGAGAGACGTGGAAGCCCACCTGCTCCAGGCATAGCGCCTCCGCCTCTTCCAGACGTCGAATGCGCTCCTCCTCCTCGCGCTGGGCCCTCTCCTGCTCTTCACGGCGCTGCTGCAGCACCTCCTGCATGGCCTTCACCGTCGCCTTGCTGATTCCCTTTTTCTTCTCGGGCTTCTCCTCGCCGGCACCCTTCTCACCCGTCTTCTTCTTCTTGTCCTTTTTCTTCTTTTTCCCAGCACCATCATCCTCCTCCTCCTCGGCTGCCACTGAAGGAGAGCAAAAGGTGATGGAAGGGGCATTGAGCAAGGACATATTTAACATAAGATGAAAATGTATAAACGGCTTCCTTTGCTTTTGAAGCACCCATAAACTAGATACGAGTTAATTTGTCATGGTAAACGAAGCTGAACCAGGCATGGTGCCGCACCCTGTAACCCAACGCTCTGCAAGGGTTATTGAATCACGTAAATCTATACACATTCTTTACAACGTAACTGGCCAATATCGCAAGACTACTGAAAACGATTATTGACAGCGAGGCTTTATTTGATAAACTGCAATTATCACACAAATTTTCATAAATACTATAACTTAAACTTGCATTATTATATGTTTATCTCGATTAAAGAAACATGGCACAACAATAACAAAGTCACTCAAATAACAAACCTTCAGCATCAGCAGTTTCAGCTGCTGCTTTCGGCTCCTTGCTCTCTGGCGCTTTGGCAGGGGCTGCGGCGGCCTGGTCCTCTACCTTCTCCCCCCCCTCATTCGGTTTGGCCTGATCTTTCTTGAGCTTAATCTTCAGTTTCTCCTCTTCACGTCTTTTTCGTTCACGCTCCTTTTTCTCTGCTCGTTTTTGGGCAGCGGTCTTGACAGTCCTCTCTCCCTCCTCTACAACTTCATCATCACTCTCAGCCTTCACCTCCTTTGGCTTTTTCTTTTTTCCCTTCTTTGATATTGCTTCATCTTCCTCTTCTGAGTCCCCTTCACTCAGCTCCACCATGTCCTTTTGGGGCTGAATGGGCTCTTTTCCTCCAGGTTCCTCCTTGCTCGCAGTAGGTTTAATCGCACCTTTTTTCTTCTTACCCGCTGCATGTTCCTCTTGGTCCGAATCCACATCTTTCACAGAATCGGCACTAGGTTTATTTATTTGATCCTGCTCCTCATCAGATTCATCGCTGCCTTTTCGTTGTTGCTGTTTCCCCTTCTTTCCTTTCTTCTTGCCAACAGCAGGCAGCAGTTCCTCTTCAGACTCCTCATTCACTTCCTGCTTTTGTTTTCCCTTTTTCTTTCCCTTCTTCCCAGTCGTCGTTGCATCATCCTCCGGAGTGATCACTTCTTCCTCAGGTTTTTTCCCTGCTTTCTGCTGTTTGCCTTTGGCTCCCTTTTCTTGCTTGGAAGCACCTTGGCTCTCATCATCGCTCTCCTAAAACCATTAGGAGCACATTCATTGGCAGCATTACATGTAGGCCAATGCAATGTAACTTCCAGTTACAGTTTAATTGATAATTAATAAAGACAAGATTTTACGATGACGCAAATGAGCAAAAATAGATACAATGTGAGAACATGTCATATTTATAATGAGAATTAGTTTTTCCCAGACTAAATGTTCCAATTACAACATCAGCAACCATCAAAGCACTGGATTTTAACCCAGGATTGACAATATTACAATTTCACTGCTTTAAAACAGCAATCACACTCTGTACCACCCGGCAAAGCAATATATTTAAGGCTAAATTATTATACTAAAAAAACAAGTTCTCATACCCTTGTTGCAACAGGCTTGGCCACCTCCTTCTTTACAGCTTCACTATCCAGAGACAACTCCTCCAGCTCTTTCAAGATGTCATCCTCACTGTAAAGCACACACACACACACCTTAGTCAACCATGTGTGACATGTAACTATACACTATGATTGAGCTAAGCCCTTTCATTGCGGACAATGGGAAAAAAATGTATGCTCCACATTCAAATATGAGAGTGGTACAAAAAAGTTCCAAAGCTCATACATACATAATGAACAGAGACCACTGATGTTACTGATACATATGGCTCACGTTGGGTTTACTCAAACAGCCAGGCCAGTAAAACAATTGTTACAGCATGGCTTAAGAAAAAAGTTTAGTGATCAATGATTGGCACTATGATTGCAATGCAGAAAGGGTAGTTTTACTCCGTGTGTTTTGTACAAGCAAGTGGCCAGTGGGTTTGGGGTACAGGTGAGTGGCAATGGACTTGGCACCAGAATTCATTTTTTTGTTTCTTCCGCTTGCCCTTCTTCTCGCCACCTCCCTTGGCAGCCGGAGCCGAGCCAGCCGCTTCAATCTCCTCCGCCAGCGCATCAATGTCCACGTCGTCGGCATTGCCACCGCTGAACACAAGGGGTTAAACATGGGGTACAGGGACACACGTGAGTTGTACAACGATTCGTGTAGGCGTTTCAAGAAAATGTGCAAACACTGCCCTTGTGTCACTGTGATGGTTTCGAAAGTGGTCAAAAGCTCAGACATTCTAACAATTGTGTCACTCTGCTAATTTACGATAATGTATGTGCCCGGACAATTATTACAATTTACATATCTGAGTGATGATATGTTTACATCTCTCTTGACCCGTTTGATATTTAAAAATCGTCAAAGACAAGGCTTCTATTCTGCATGTCTTAGCAAAATATGCATTTACTTTCACTTGGTTTACCATTGGAATCAAGGGAATGTACTCCCTATTTCCACAAATATAGCCCCGTTCCCATTCACTCCATCCCAAACGCATTTATTGGAGAGGCGAAACATGTACAGTATACTGCATGTCCTCGTTTTAATAAAAAAAATATTCGTTTATTGTCTAAATCTGTTATCCAACCCCTTTTTACTCAAATAGACACTTATTTGTCTATGTATACACAATGAAATGGACTGACGTAATTGATTTTTACTTTACATTTAAACACTTCCTTAACCTGCTGAAATAAAACACCTTAAAGCACAGCTGACATTGGTTTACATGACAAAGATAACATAAAACATATGACGCAAACGGCCACAGGAAAAAAAACCTCCCAATATTAGCATATTCTCCAGTCTGTAACTAAATCCATAGTTCACGTACCAAAGAGAAGCATCTACAATGCCCTTAGACCCATATGGCTTAAAAGCCCACGCACTGCACATTACATGAGCAGGTCCATTATGCCGTACAAACAACACAAAAACACCTCTCACTGTACCCAAATCACTAACACCTTTCATTTTGTGACCAATTAAGCTCAATTAAATTACCCACTAGCTTAACAATATAAAACACCGTCTCCTTCTAAAACGCCACACGTCGCACCGCGGCCTATATCGTCGCAGAGCCTAGAGTATGGCCGGCCGCCCTCCACCTTTTCCGGCATCCCCGCTAGTCGAGACCGGCCCCCCGCGTCCTTCGTCTTCGGGCTCGCGGCCACCCCGGGGTGTTGCGGACAAGCAACAGGGCGAGCCGTGCCCGTCGGGGGTACACTCACTCGTCGTTCTGCTTCCCTTTCAGCTTCTTGCCCATGTCGGAGAGCCGCGGGAGTTTAACACGAGTGTCGGAATGGCGCGATCACGGTCGGAGTGGGGTTCGTAAACTCGACGATTGCCCCCCCCCCCCAGTCCTTGCGTCATTCGCGCCTAGCGGTTGATGGTGGTGGTGGTGTGTGTGATCGATCGCCGATACTCTATCGATAATTATCGGACGGTTGGTTATCTCAAAGCAATCACTGGTTCACGGGTACTGCGAGTAAGTTAACGGTGGCGTTGGTATAGGATCGCTTCTGATGGAATCGCCAGGAATGTAACAGATCTCGAATGCCAAGCAGGATGGAGTCTGGATAGTGATTGGAGTGATCACCATGCTTCAAAGGTGTTATAGGCTGCTGCGGGGCTGTGTGGTGGGCTGCAGAGAGCACTGCAGCAAATGCCATTATTGTACTGCACTACTATGCCCTCCCACACCCTCCCCAACCAACGACCACACGACACGGCCTTCACCAACACAGAATGGTGAAGCATGGTCAAACATCTCCCATGACCAGCAAGGTGAAGTATGGTCAAACAACTCCCATGACCAGCAGATACATTGGGGGAGCCTCATCCAGAATTTGATTGACATGCCAATGATGTCAATGGGTAAGATCACTCAGTCAGTCAAGCCCTGCCATTCGCATGGGTGGGAAGCCCACTTAGATTCGTTGAATATGAAAACAAAAATAGAGTAATTTAAAGCCCTCTGCCAAGCCACTGCTGGATGAAGGCCTCCTCACAGAAGGTCGGTCATGGGCCTTGTTTGACCATACCTCACACTTAAAACTACTGCGTACAACCTTCAAACAGTTAACCAGGATGTTTGACCATACTTCACCACCCTGGTCAGAGTGCGGGTTGGTGAAACATGTGGGGGCTGGGCGGTTCAGAACTCATCCGCCACTGATGATGGCCCATGGGTCGGGCATTTAGCTCGGCTCAGAGCTCAGTGGGTGAGCCACTGCTCTCTATTCTAGATTTGAAGTTTTCGTGACTGCAATAATCCATACTCTTTGGTTCTTTCGGTAAAGTCACGTAGGTGAAAAATAAAAATAAACTGCTCTCTAAATGAAGCACTGCATGCAAACACGCACTAAAATCAGGTGATCGTTATACAACAAATTGTCCCAGGTAAGTACCGCACATATCAGTACAGTGTTACGGTAAATGGAATGCTGACCAGACAAAAAATAATCTAGAGGCCAGGTAGCAAACGCGCATGGGACCCAACTTCAAATGCGTAAAAAAACACAAATTTCTGCAATCGTAGTTAGTTTACCACCTCACATGGTGGCTCAGAAAACCTGACAAGACACCACCACCGCTCGTGGGCTCACTGGGGAGGACACCGCAATGAAAATAAACCCACGAGCAAGTCAACTGGATGTGTGGTCACAGCCAGACTTGGTTTCAATGAAGTTTCAAGTTAATTTCCAGTTAATTTATTAGGTATAGCCATGTGAGCCATTCGGCTCTTGAATCGGGTGCAACCGCAAAAAACAAAAACATGAACAAAAACATCTTAAAGTGACTAAGTGCAAACAGAAAATCCAAGAAAAGACAGCAAAATATTGCAGAAAAAGCACCGTACACCAACACTGTGTGCAAAAATCCCAGTGGGATGCAAGTCAAACAACCACAACAACCACAAGAAGACAACTTAGATTAAGGCCATCAGTTCCTTTGGCACATTCAGATGTTGACTTGAAGCTTTCGTGACTGCGGGAATTGTTCTATCTCCGTGACTTTACCGCAAGACCCAAATCATACAATCAGATGTATTTATCTTAATTTGAGAAACGCAAACCCTGCTTGCCTTCTAAACCATAAAACATTATGGCAATGACACACGCACCCACAAGCAACTCAAAATTGGGTAAAGTATGTAATGAATCAACATTCTATATACCAAATCGTGGCTATTACGGCATTATAATAACACCCCTCAATCATGTGTGTATTTTTTGCATTGTATGACATTGTGGGCACACGAAAAACACACTATCCCACAGAGCACATAGGACGCGTTAAGAGCACAGGGGACAAATACCCCCTTTGTGTTACATACGTGGCACATGCGACACACTCAGAGGTTACACAATGGGGTACACACGGCACGCATAACATTACGTGAGAACATAAGAGACAATGGGTGCGTAGGGCACACAAGGAACATCGTAAACATTGCTTGTACAAGGGGCCTACACCATCCCTCGCAGCCTCAGCACCCTCGCCGACCTCACGCCGCCGGCCTCGGGCCACCCTGCCCGGCGGAGCGACTATCCGAGCGGCGTGTCCATCTCGTACCAGCAGCAGCAGCTCCCCCCCCCCCAACACTCGACCTCTCTCACTCCTCTCGTTACTTACGCCTCGTTCTGCTTGCCCTTCTGCTTCTTGCCCATGCCTCTGAGCCAAACGCGTAGTGATGAAGGCGAAAGGGACGTCTGGAGAGCGAACACGTGTCTGCCTGCAACATGAAGAACCTCTGCGGACTGGTGGTGGCCACGTGTGCGTGCCCATCAGCACGAATGTGAACGCCTCCGAGTCGATAGATGTCGCTGTGTAGACATTCTAAAGTCAGACATTGTCGCGGGACAATTTGCCACCGTTGTTCGCACTTCAATAACAGCCCGACGAGCAACGCGCCAAGCTAATTGTGAAATTATTGTAATTAACAAAGTTATTTTTTGATTTCAAGCTTTCGTGACTGCAGGGATTCATATTCTTGGTTCTTTCGGTAAAGTCACGTAAAAGGGAAATAATAAAATAAAATAAATATAAAACTATACAAATTCTCACGACGTTTCGACTGCAACACAAGCAATCATCATCAGGTGTGAAATCCACAGCAAGAAAAATTTGAAATGGAAATTTTTCAAATTTCTGGCGTGACATGACTTGATGTGAGCGCATTACTTTTCACAGTCCAGTACCTGTATTAACATAACCTTGCAATAGCACGTAGTTATCAGTTCTAAACTGGCCAATTTAGCACCTACATTCATTTGCAATGCTTACAGGAAATGTCTTGCCGTGTGCGGTTTAGTCCCACTTTTAATGCACATAACCCCATAATTGAAAAAAACCCACAATTATTTATCAGGACCACAAGCAAACGCCACACAACCATTCAATTGTTAAATAGTTTATTTCTTATTATTTTACATCCAGGGCTTACGTTTAGCCGGGTCTGGTGTAGTTAACTGGAAAATATGACGAGACTTGAGAACACATCCAGCACGCCCCTCTCTGTGGCTGTGGCCACTAGCTTACACCAGTCTACCAGCGATCCGGAAAATATTCAGTAATTCAGCCTTGTTAAATCCATACTCGTAAGACGACATGTTAACCTATATGCTCAATTCCAGTGGTGCGCATGAATATGCTTACAAAATATATTTTTCGTAAAGAGGTTTAAATCATTGGCCCTTCACAGGAATACATCCAGCAGCTTCTGTAAGCAACATTCAAAGAATAATTTGTTAACAAATGGTGCACATGAATGTGTTAAACTACAGTTTCTAACAATTGTTTTTACTTGCAACAACGAAACTAAAAATTACTTTCAGTAGCGTTTACATAGAACACGATGGCTTCTTATAACTTCCATGTGATTTATATGGCATGTGGCTCATTTAAGAGGATTGTCTCCAACATCTTTTATGGCAGCAGACATGAAACCCTGAAATGTGCAATCTCTTAATACACCATCACACTGATACATGTAAAGCATTGACATTCAATTACAGGCATATAAAGGAACGTATACATTCCGGGCAGCAGAGAGGGCAGTTCAGGAAAAATGTATTGTATTGTTCTTCTATGCTACCACATTTGTATGCTCCCTGCCTTCACGAACGACAAATGATCAACGTCAAGTATGGTCAAATAATCCCCACGACCCACAAGGCCCGGGAAAGCCCTCATCCAGCAGTATAGCGACAAAAGGGCTGTACTGTTTATGTATATGAAAAGTATGCCAAAACAAACATCATATGGCTTATACAGGTCAATAACAAATTGACAGCATGAGCTTACAAAACGTGAAATGTCAAATACGACTCGTATTTAAATAGTGTTAGGCACAACACCATGTATGTAACATGTAACTTTTTAAAGCCAAGTGCAACTCATCACACAAAGTGCACAACAATTCAGTGAACATGTGTTCCTTTTCATAACCTTCTTTAGCAATATGCAGCTCTCGAGCTGCGCCAAGAGATCATATGACACAATAGTAAACATTTCATATTAATGTAAATAATGGAAATATTATTGAATTATTAGCAAAGATAGATGAATAGAATTTAATTTCAAACGAAACATTACAGTTTCTGAAGTCTCGTTGCGAAAAGTTTTCTTGTTTCATGTCTACAATGAGATTTCCATATTAAAGTGGCAACAAATAAAAAAAAACATGCAATTGTACTAGCTAAAACACTACATACAATAATGGAGCATATATTGATTGAAGAATACTTGTAACACATTGGAAATCAATCATTAATATCACAGCTTTTACAACTTGACCATCTTACAAAAGCTACTGTGAGGTTAAACACCAAGAGCAGTAGTGAGCTGAAGCTTTAATCCAATCAGCAACGACTACACAAAAAAACCCATCGCGTAACATTTCGTTTAAACACTGAATCTGGGGTAACATTCAGGGACTTCAAAAGCAGTTCCATGACATCTCCTTCTGCTGGCCATTCACTTACAGAGTATGTACTGCTCTGCAAGAGATCCAAGTGTTATGTGTCACCTTGTGAAAATTACTGTAACAGCACAATTGAAACAAAAACTGGGAAAATACCACGAAAATAACAAGAGAATGCCACTGTAACTGTGGCCCGTGCTCCAGAGACCCACGTGTGCACAATTTGGTCACATGCAGTCGGCAACTCCCCCTGTGCCTTGTGCGACTTCTCGGATTTGCTTGATGGAGCAGGCACAGATGGCCACTCCAGCTCCCGCCCGGCACTGCGAGATAGAGCCCACTGCTTCCCACCTGCAAAACCCACCACGTGTTACACGTGAAAAGAAAAAAACAACAGAATTGTACAACGGATTTCATGCATGCCGTCACAAACTGTATCTAGAATATGGAAAGATATTTATTTCTGAAGTTCAGTAAGACTCGATAATATGCCACTGTACCTGTACCCTGAGTGAAAATCTGAAATCACTTACAGCCCCACTGAGCAATGATAAGACCACAAAATATGATCAGATTACTCCGTCTGAATTAATAAGCCACTTTGCACGAATGTGGGTGTGCTTACTTGTTAGTGAGAGGGTCGTAGGCTTCCACCGTGTTGAGGTAGGTGCTGCCGTTGTGGCCTCCTACTGCAAAAATCTTTCCGATAAGTGTGGCCACCCCTACGCCTCCACGTGGCGTTGTGAGATCTGCCACCTCCTCCCACCGGTCCTTCTGGGGGTCGTACTTTTCCACCGAGTTTAAGGGTGCATTGTCATCAAAGCCACCTGCCAAGACAACACAATTCACGTAATACAAATTGACCATTGTCCCATAAGAATACTCTTCGTACACTCAACCACAATGACTGCTCCATGTAAAATTTTACGTTTCAGTTTGGAATAACACAACTGAAATTTCTCGCATCGGGAAGAGTTACTTATAAATTACTTCACTGCAAAAAACAAATAGCAATATCGCCCCCTCCTACCACGTAGTATTAATGTGTGAAACATAGCACCTTTTTGATAGCCTTGTGCTTTAATAATGGTGCGAATATCAAATGTAACAATTATTTTATTACACAAGGATGTCTGGGTTCAAATGTTGGTGCTCCCTCTCACCCACAACGTAGAGGCAGCGGTTGAGTACAGTCACGCCTGCACCAGCCCGACGCTGCTTCATTCCCTTCACTTCCTCCCACTTGTCCAGCGGAGGGTCGTATCGTTCCACGGTCGCAAGAGATGTTTGCCCGTTGTTCCCACCCACAGCGTAGATGTAGCGCTGAAAATAAAAGCAAAGTGAGATGACTGTGTGGCTCAGGTTGACCACCACGCACGACCACTTGTGCCAGAATATCAAGCCAGAACCTGTGATATCTTGGCTTCAAATCTCAGCCATTACCATCCTATTCCTGGGCAAAGTACTCCACCAAAGACTCTTAATAACCTCAAACCACCTCCATCTAATGTGGTCCTCCAGATCTTGTAATCTCATCTCAGCATCTCAGTGTCTGTCTACCTCTCATCGTCCTTTCTCCAATCAGCCTCCATTCCATTGCTAATTTTATCTTTCTGTCACCTGATATCCTGGCTCCATGTCCTGTCCATTTCAGTTTTTAACGTCGTGAACCTATCCTGTTGTACTCATCTTAATTCTAATTCTCAAACCTTAATTTCAAACTCTTAGGCTTAAGTGCACAGTAACCGCCGGTCTGCAGCGAGCGCACTGAGGTGCAGGCCAATTCCCCCCAAGAATTGCAATCCAGGCTGTGCTCAGAGGCAACGGGACACGAACCCCAAGAGCGACGGCGCCCACGCCCCCACGCGGCAGGTTCATGCAGTGCACGGTGCTCCAGGAGTCGGCCGCCACGTCGTATCGCTCCACCGTCTGGAAGCAGGCCGAGTCGTCCAGCCCCCCGATGGCGTAGATGGGGCCCGATGCCAGTGCCGCCAGAGCTATTCCTCGTCTACGGTGACACCGACGGTGACAATGACCTGACAATGGCGTAGGTTCGGCATGTAAATGTAGCACATTTCACCTATATTGTAGATGTATCTTGCTAGGTAAGAGGTCCCCCCCTCCACCCTAAGCCTTGCAAAAGTTATGGGGGTTATTTGACCATACTTCACCAAGCTGGTCAGTACAGATTGATGAAGATCGGCAGCATAAACGTTGGAGAACAGGACAACGCAACAGAGGATTTGCTGCACTGCCTTTTGTTGAAAACAAAGCCCCGCAGCAACCTCCAGCATCTGTTTGATGCATGGTGGTCGCCCATGTAAGGACTATCCAGTCTCAATCCTGATCATCTCATAAGATTGGCCACATTCCGGGCAACCTGACCACAGGCAAAAGATATTATCACCATCATATATCTGCATCCCCGTACCTTTTGGTGTTCATCGAGGCCCTGGGGATCCACTTGTTGGTGAGAGGATCAAACATCTCCATGCTTGTCAGGTGCTCATTGCCATCGTGTCCACCCACCGCATATACTTTCCCTGCAGAAATTACAACATCCCTTTGTTCAGTGCACAGCAAACAAGGCCAGTTGGGCATCTGGGATAGCCCTGTAAATATGGACACGTCCACATTATGATGCATATTGTTGAGAATTATTTTCTGGGCACACTGGATGGAGGACTGACAGCAGACCATGACACTGTGGCCTGGCTCGGCCAAGTACACATGCGCTAAAATAACCATCCAAATTGTTCAAACATGATCTCAGCAATTTACATATCGCATTGTTACTCCTGGCGTAACATACAAAACATATCCACGTCAAGTCATCATGATACCACCTCATGGGTGAAGTGTGTTGCTATAAAGGGGAAAATATCTTACGCCATGCTAATTCGTGCCATTTTTACGAATGCACTTATTCTATTATGGGCTGCTCTCACTCGTGACTCGGTGACTGATTGCTTGAGAAACAATAAAAATAGATGACACATTGTACATATTCATCCCCCATTCTACGTAAAACCCAGGCCATCCTTCTCCTGCGATAACACCAGCTAAGAGAGTTGTATTCCTAAGGTAAACGCATAAATTAGTAGAGCTCCGTTCTAACAATAGATTTCAGTCTATCAGTCTAGTGTATTTCCAAGCCGATATTATCCGGCAACATTTGTTTAAAGCAAGGAAAATCTGGAACCGTTTCGATCTTCTGGGTCTCATCAGCAGAGTCAGGCTTCCTAGGGGCTCAACTCACCTCCCACAGAGATGACGCCCACGTGTCGCCTGCGACTGTTCATCTCGGCAGCGAGGAACCAGCTTCCAGTCTGCAGGTCATAGCATTCGATGCTCCGGAAAGGGTCTCCCATGCTTCCCCGGCCACCCACGCAGAAGAGCACTCCTTCCCGTGTCAACAGCACAGGCCAGATATTATTAGGCATGTCCGCAGTTAAGTTCCAGCTGACACTTTCATATCTTTCATATCTTCACATCCTTAATACAAACATGTTACAATTTGTGCGAAGAAGATGAACTTGTGCGGTCCTTGATGGTAGTGAGCATGTGTTATTATTATTACAATAACCACTGTTTATGGGAGGCTCACGGGTCAATGCACGGAGATGGCTCTGGGGAGATCCTGGGATGAATGATCTTAGCATGGTCACCAATGAGTATGTTCATAAAGACCATCACACTAAATTTAATTCCAGATGTAAGTAAAACAAATATCAGTTTGACTGTCGTGCAATGAACATTACTGTGTGCCAGGGAGTGTAGCAAATTGTTGTCCCTACTTTGTGAAGTCACTTGAATATATCTCAGAGGTAGCTCTAAGATCCTATCAAGCAGGGCTAACAAAAAGGGTTACACTGCTCTGCAAGAGTTCAGCTGAAGACATCATGCTTATTGCAGAATCAGGACAAACTTGGGGAAATTTTTTTTTTTAATCTTAAGTTGAAGATGCTGGTACCGGCAGCACTCTTTCGCGGTGTGGTGCGCACAGAGAACTCGAATTCGGTCAGCTCGTCCTGGTGCTGCATGTGGAGGTGGAAGTTCTTGGCTTCGTCCAAAAGATCCCGGCACCGAATGTTGCGCTTGAGGAGCTCCTCGCGGAATGCCGTGCGCATCAGAAAGTCCAGCGGCAGCAGCGGGAAGCGGACCTCCAAAGTAGATATCGTTCAAACATGAGACCCACCTCACCAAGACTATGCTAATCCACGAAGACACATACATATACAGCCCTTTGGTCAAGATGCTGCTGAACGAGGGCCCGTCCACTCCGTACGGGTCGTGAGAATTATATATACAAACTTCACCACGTTGGTCAGTGGACGTTGAAGGTAGGGAACATAGGCCCCCAAGAAAAACATGTATTCTGAACATGCTCAGACTGGATGTGCTTAAAACCACAATTGGCTGGTCCATGAAGCTGAGGACCGGGCAAGGTGGAGGGAGATCATGACCAGAACTGCTAACATGGTGTTCAAACAACCTCCTCTTTTGACTAATTATTTGGTGATGATGCATTGGCAGCGTTGTAAAATGACAACTAAGAGTTTGTAAATATCACTGCCTTAAACCAAGAATATATAATATATGACATTTCAGGCTGTGGCCCTTATTTTTTACATGGTATGAAGAAGGGTCATCACACAAAATGTCACCTACAATATAGTTGTTCTTGCCATGGGAGATAGATGGAGCGGCCTACAGGCTGCGACAGTGGCTGGGTCACCTGCTCGGCAATGGTGGGGAGCCATCGCTCGTGGTGCTGCGAGTTTCTGCGGAGCCAACGCATGGTGGCCTCGTACACCTGCACTTCGCCGACCACGCTCAGGTCGCAGGATGAGAGCAGGGCCACCAGGTGGGACGGAGAGACGTCCAAGAACTCCTCCGCCACTGCCACTGCGCCAAAGTTCTCTCGCGTAAAGTCATCCGCCGCCGACATCAACTTCTGTGGGCGGAGTACGAAACATAAAATCCAAAAAGATCCCAAGCTGTGTGTGAAAATTTATATAACACAATAATATTTTAACAACATGGCAAGAACATGCAGAAAATAAACAATAAACGTACACTGCAGTTTCAAATAAAAAATAAAATGAACATTAAAATGCTTGCTAATGTAATACTTCTGAAGCAAAAGTGACAGCTTAAGTATGACATGAATATACTTATTTCATGAGTAGTACATAGCTGTTCAAATACCGTTCATTCAGCATTATGTCTTTTGAGAATTCTTCAAAGACTATTTGATCAATGGATGATTTCGGTAATCTGGCTTATCGGTCACACCACTGCTTATCCGCTACACCATTTACAACAGCATGTGATGTAAGCCCTGTTGATAAATCATAGAACAGATAATCACATGCCACTGGGATGGAGTGTTTGTGTGGGTGCAGGGGGAAGCCAATGAATCTCAATGGGCTTCCAACTGCTTCTCAATATTTTTCGTGTCTCAAAAAAGCCATAAACCGAAACCAATCAGTTTAAACAAAAATGCATCTCAATGATCCTATACAATTTCCCAGGCACCCTAATAACTATTTCGTACATTTGGAATTTGCGCCATTCTTATAGAGCAAGGCTATCGGGAAGAGGCCCATCCAAACCTTCAGATTGTGCATCTCCGCGAAGGCGCGCACGCCGAGGCAGTTGGACGCATCCAGGTTCCTCTGCATGTAGGTGGAGCAGGCGCCCACCAACACCTCCACCTGCAGGATGCACGCAGCGTACAGCAGCGCCTGCACGCCGTCGGGCGCCAGCCGGGCACGGCCCTCGTACGCGAAGCGCACAATCGCCTCCACGGCGCCCTCCTCCAGCTGCTGGTCCTGGAGTGACACCTCCCCTTGCCGCGTCTCCAGCATGTCCGACAGGAACATATCGCGGAAGTAGGGCACCGCTGACGCCAGCACCACACGGTGGCACGGGATCCGCTTAGCGCCCACCTGATGCCGAGAGCACGAACAACCCCGTTATGCATTCGCCTCTGACAAAAAGACACACACAAGCCTGACACACTTAGCTCATCCCCTTTTGGCGCGTGATCTACCCTGGCTGCAACTCCATCGTCAGTCATGACAACCCACTGTCATCCCTTCGAGCGACTTGTCCTGCCCAAGCCAATTTACTTTTCTTAACAGTCAAAATGGTATCCGCATTATGTATGTACGTTGAGCTTCTTTCACACCGTACATAGCCAACCATAATAGCTGACTGACCTACAGTATGAACAGGAGGCCTAACTCAAGGCCCGGCTTACCGGATGAACACAAAGTTACCCAGGAGTGACCAAGTCGAACCTTTGTAGGCATCTCACCTTGATTGTGACGTCGCACAGCTGCTCCTTCTCAAACAGCGCCAGCAAGGCCTGGCTGACCGAGTGCCTCCACGACTCAGGCACCATGAACTCGCAGCCCCCGTCCTTGGTGGCCTCCAGGTGTCCTGGTCCCACTGACACAGCGTCGGGTGCGGCCTCCGAGGCCTGCGGCACTGCCTTGGCCACGGCATTCTGTACGGAGCCCTTCATTCTGCTCCTCCCAATGTACCAGTGGTTCTTCTCAGTCTTCTCTCCTGGACACAACGAGGCTACGTTAGCCACAATCATCTTTCCAGGGCCGTTATCATACTATTATTAAGAATAATAAAGGCCTCGAGTTTCCTGGCTGGCTGCTGGCTGGTCTCCTCTCCACCCCAATGGCTCTATTGTTAGTGGCTGTAGGTCCGTTGTCGACAAAACTAGCTGGGTAACTGGCTAAACTGCAGAGTTATACACAACTCTCCTGCTAACATGTGTTCTGCTTCTGCATACATACATGTTTTGTGGCGCTTGATATGAACTGAAATAGTCCTCAGATAAATAGGCAGGGTGGTGGTGAATTGGCAGCGGGGATTACAATCCAATGTCAACAGGGAACAATGGGGGATTGCGAAGCATGGGCCCCTGCTCACATTGTTCACTCTGGGCTAGATCAGCTGACGGTTCACTTTAACAAACGCTGAGAGTACCCAGCTTTGCTGGTTTTCGATATCCCTGATTCAGGAGGACTAACACGTTATAAGGCAGGTGGGGCAGCTCTCGACTTCCACGGAGATATATTCTTGGTTATTTCGGTAAAGTCACGTAGAAGGGAAATAAGAAAATAAGAAAAGTAAACCAATTAAATTATCACGACGTTTCGATTCCAACACAAGCAATCATCAGGTGTGAAAACCACAGCGTCGTGAGAATTTTATTGATTAATTTGTATTATTTTATTATTTCCCTTCTACGTGACTTTACCGAAAGAACCAAGAATATTAACCCCTGCAGTCACGAAAGCTTTAAATTGAAATTCCACGGAGATATTTCTACTGGCACGATATTGTTACTGTCGGTGGAGGGATATAGAGTTACCGCATGTGAACAACACAAACAAGATGAGGTCCAAAATAATAAAATACCGCAAAACTGTCTTCAGCTATTCGGTTGGCCTCTGTTTCAGCAATGCTCAGTTTGAGAAGACCTCATCCAGCAGTGGATGGAGCAGTGTTTCGCTTCGTAAGAGCTCCGGCGAGTCCAGCAACAAATGAGAAGCCACTGAGCATTTGCGCAGAATCATCCTCGACATCGCCGCAGTTGTAAAGTTACAGTGGCTGGGACCGGATGTCCCAGGAATGGTCGGGTTGGTAAAGAAGGAGGCAGGGTTAGGCTTCAATGTCTTTCCCAAACAATCCCAACAGAGAAACTGTTGATGTTTTTTTTTTAAGGGGAAGGAAAGAGGAAAAGAGGTAGACAGAGAGAAATAAGGCCAAATAGTAACTTAAAACTTTCGTGACTGCAGGAATTCATATTCTATCGTTCTTTCGGTAAAGTCACGTAGATAGAAAAAATATAATAATAGTGTAGGGGTGTCAGGGGAAGGATTCCCACCAATAGATGGGTTAGTGGGAGGGGTGATCGAAGAGATATAAGGAGAGAACGGGCGGGAAGAAGGGGCCTTTGGCGGGAACGAGATTGGGACGGCTGGGGGACAGGTGTGGATGGAAGGAAAAGAATAAAGGACGAGACCCCTGCAATCTGGTGTCGGCTCCTACTTTACATCTGGTGGCAGCGGTGGGATCTCATGGCTACAAAGAAAAATCCCCGCGGGAAAGAGCCAAGGGAGGAGGAAGCAGGGGCCGGGGATCCTTCCCATCCCGGGCAACAAGGGGGCCTGCTATCAGAAGCAGCAGCAGGGGGCCCGGATCGCCTGGAGGACACCATGGATCGTGACAGCCCGACCAGACTCACCCATCCTGGTGTCTCCGGCATCAGCTGCCATGGATCGCCATGCGCTGGTGGGGGCCGAAACTATTGTACAGAGGAACCAGCATCTGTTCATTCAGGTGCTGAACATCTCCGATAGAACAGCGACGGTGCAGGAGGGAACAGTTCTGGCCCACGTTAGTCCCTTGTCACTAGGAGCCCCAGGGACAAAGCCCGAGCTTGTAGGCAGCATCAGCCAGTCCGAGGACAGAGGGGCCGAATCGTGGATGGACCAGCTGGCGGGGCCTGAGCCGGGATTGCCGCCCGACCAGAAACAGCAGCTGCACTCATTATTGCATGAGTTCTCGGACGTGTTCAGCCGGGGACCGTTCGACCTAGGGCGCACAAATCTGTCGCAGCACCACATTAACACGGGAGATGCCGCACCCCTGCGCCAAAACACATATAGAATGAGCCCAATGGAAAAAGGGCACATTCAACAAGCGGTGCAGGAGATGCTGCGGGCCGACATAATTTCTCCATCCTCGAGTCCCTGGGGGGCACCGGTGGTCCTAGTCAAGAAGTCAGACGGGTCACTGAGATTCTGTGTGGACTTCCGACGCCTCAATGCCGTCACGCTGGCCGACGCATATCCCCTACCACGTATTGACGACTCATTGGATGCACTGGCGGGAGCAAAATTTTTCAGTACGCTGGATTTATTGTCCGGGTTCTGGCAGGTCCCACTAGACGCGGACTCCCGGCCTAAAACAGCGTTCCGGACACCACAGGGCCTGTTCGAGTTCAACTGCCTGCCTATGGGCCTCCAGACTGCGCCGGCGACGTTCCAACGCATAATGGAGTTGGCCTTAGCAGGCCTCCAATGGGAAACGTGCCTCATCTACCTGGATGACGTCATTGTCTTCAGCCGATCATTCGAGGAACACATTGACCGATTACGTCAGGTATTCCTGCGGTTCCGGAACGCGAACTTGAAGCTCAAGCCGTCGAAGTGCCACCTTATGCAGTCGTCGGTACGCTACTTGGGCCACGTCGTCAGTGAGTCTGGAGTGGCTACAGACCCGGAAAAGACGGCCTGCGTGAGGGCCTGGGCTGTTCCCACAACGGTTCCAGAGGTACGCCGGTTTGTGGGTTTCGTTTCTTATTACCGCCGGTTCGTACCCAACTTCGCAACCATTGCCAAGCCCTTGCACGTGTTGACGGCGAAGAACCAGAGGTTTTATTGGGGCCCTCTGGAGGAAGAGGCATTCCAGCAGCTGCGCTCACGTCTGACAGATGCACCACCATTGGCTTTTCCGGATTTTGGCCTCCCCTTTATCCTGGACACGGACGCCAGCGATGTGGGCATCGGCAGTGTTTTGTCGCAAGTCCAGCAGGGTCGCGAGGTGGTTATCGCCTATGGTAGTCGCGTGCTTTCATCAGCGGAGCAGCGCTACTGCGTCACACGTAGGGAACTCCTGGCAGTCGTTCACTTCGTGCAGCAATTTCGACCCTACCTGTATGGTCGCAAATTTACGGTCCGCACTGACCACGCGGCCTTGCAGTATTCGCTCCGCATCGACCAGCCTTCGGGCCAGCTGGCCAGATGGATAGAGCGCCTGCAGGAGTACAGGTACCAAGTAGTGCATCGCAAAGGGACCAGACATGCCAACGCAGACGCATTGTCCCGACTGGCGCCCCAGGGCCCTTGTGCATGCACCACAGGCGGGGCACGCTGCAAGGAGGCGAGGCCGGAGGGGACAGTCATCGCTCCCGTACGCACGGCGGAGGACGCACAGGGTGAGGTCCAGCTGACCGACCACGACCTGGGGCTGACCTTGGACGATTGGCGACGGCTACAGCTGGAGGAAGCCCCACTGCGAACGCTACGCGCCTCAGCAGAGGCAGGGGGGGAGGAGTACATCGTATGGGAGGACCTCCTCATGCGATGGGACCCGACAGGGCGCCGACGATGCCTGGTAGTTCCGGAGTCGCTGCGTCAACAATTGGTTATGGACGTACACGGCCGCCAGCTGCTGCACCTGGCGGGGCGGAAGACACTGTACACATTACAGAGTCGGTACTTTTGGCCAGGTATGACCGCTGATGTGCATCGATGGGTCGCTACCTGCGTCGAATGTGCGCGGCGAAAGCCGCCACCCCGGGTAAGCCGGGCGCCCCTACAGCCCATCACGGTGACCAGGGTCAACGAATTGGTTGCGTTGGACATCCTGGGACCACTGCCGGTCACGCCACGGGGAAATAAATACCTGTTGGTCGGAGTCGAGTACTGCACGAGGTGGCCGATGGCGTGGGCCCTCCCGGACCAAACGGCACAGACCATCGCCGATGCCTTCGTGGGAGGCTATGTCCTTGATAAGGGGGCACCGGAGCGGTTGCTCACGGATCAGGGCAGGAATTTCTCCTCACAGCTATTGAAGGACGTCTGCTCTATCCTGGGCACTAAAAAGGTCCGAACATCTCCGTATCATCCCCAGACCGATGGGATGGTAGAGCGGCTTAACCGCACCATAGCGGCCATGCTGTCCCAAGTGGTGGACGAAAACCATTCCGACTGGGACCTCCACATTCCATCTGTCTTAGCGGCGTACAGGGTGGCCCCACACGCGGCGACGGGGTTCTCGCCGTTTTTCCTGATGTACGGACGGGATCCCGTTCCGCCTATTGAGGTGCAGTTGACGGACATTCCCGCAAGAGCCGACACATGGCCGAAGGCACTAAAGACCTCCCTCATTTATTTGAGAGAGGCCCGCCAAGCAGCCGAGGCCGCATCGGCCACGAGCCAAGAGAGTAATGTACGGATACGGGAGAGGACAGTGACAGCCAAGCCCTTCAAAGTCGGGGACCAGGCATGGCTACACTGTCCTCAGGTGCCGGTTGGCCTCTCACCAAAGCTGCACCGACCCTGGAAAGGGCCGGTCGAGGTCATTAAAGCACTCCGACCGCAGTGCGTCCAGGTCCAACTGGGTAAGCGACGATGGTTTGTACACCCCACCCGCCTTAAGCCATACATCTCTCCACCGTCATCTTCACCAACATCACCACCAACATCACTGCCAACATCATCATCATCCCTACCCAGGCCAAGGTCGCCGACCACCACGCACCGACCGGCAGGGGGTTCGGTGCCCTGTGTTCCCTTGTCACCTACAGCACCCCATGTGAGGCCTGACGGAGCGGCGGCACGAGCGGGGGCCGGAGAGACAGCGGCGCCGGGCAAGGCGACACCAGCACCACCGAACCAGGGACCGCGACGAGAGGGCCTTCGAAGGAGGGGGCCGCCACGGTCATCTGCTGCCTGTGGATGTCCGGGCTGTTACGGGATGCTGGCTGGAGACCTGGGCAGGCCGCGCAATTGATTTCGTTGTGTTATGTTGCATTGTATGGTTGTGGGGGGGGTAAGGGCTGTCGTCACTGTCAGTGGGGGGAGGCATGGGGAGATTTAAATGGTCCATGGGGGAGGCAGAACCGAGGACGGTTATTTTTTTCTCCGGGGGGGGGGGTGATGTAGGGGTGTCAGGGGAAGGATTCCCACCAATAGATGGGTTAGTGGGAGGGGTGATCGAAGAGATATAAGGAGAGAACGGGCGGGAAGAAGGGGCCTTTGGCGGGAACGAGATTGGGACGGCTGGGGGACAGGTGTGGATGGAAGGAAAAGAATAAAGGACGAGACCCCTGCAATCTGGTGTCGGCTCCTACTTTACAATAGGATGGCGACCGCTTGTGTTGCGATCGAATCGTCGTGATATTTTTATTATTTTTATTCCCTTTATTTTTATTATTTAATTGTTATTATGTTTTTCTATCTACGGGACTTTACCGAAAGAACCATACAATAAGGACAAAGAGTACTGTAATTTTGACCATGCTATGACACCAATGTTAGAGCAAAGCACAACATCGTGGCGTGGCTTCATCGTCGAAGTCATGGATATTAAGTTATGAGTAGCACAGACACGGGGATATGTTTAACAGTTCGCTTTAACTTTGCGTGATTAACATTCGCTACTTTATGCAACTTTTGTAACGTTAAGCTCTCGCTAAGACTTTAATCACAGCCACTTCCCAATTGTGTTCAGCTCTTGTTACTACAGCGCTCGGATGCAATATCTACCTTTCTCTGCTTGGCACAGAGCTTTCAAAGCTCCAAATAGACTCCATCAGGATATCTCAATGTCACTCTCTTTCTAAATACACAAACACAACTTTTTATGCTCAAAATCCACCTACACCCGTCTTGTCAATCATTTGCCTATCAACAATTCCATTCCACAAACAAGACGAACTGATCCACCTTCAGTTAAAGCGCTAACACTGACATACATCCAGGCACCGATGCAATTTTGCACAATTTGATTTGCCTTTCCCCCCCTCACTGAAATCCCAACAGCGCTACAGACATCATATTATCATGTGATGAAAACATTTCCATTCGGCATTGCAGACAACAGTGGATTAACCTGTGTAAGAGAACAGCCACCAAAAGATGACAATGCAGAACTACTTCTGAGGTCACTTCAATAGGCCTCTGCCTACACGAAGCTTTTCAAGTTTCAAGTTTATTTATTAGGTATAGCCCTGTGAGCCATTCGGCTCTGGAATCGGGTGCAACCGCAACAAACAAAAAACTAAAACATGAGCAAAAAAACATCTTAAAGTGACTATGTGACGATGTGCAAACTGAAAATCCAGGAAAAAAAAAAGAGCAAAAATTCCAGAAAAAAGTACCGTACACCAACGCTGTGTGTAAAAATCCCAGTGGGATGCAAGTCAAACAACAACAACCACAAGACAACTTAGATTAAAGCCATCAGTCTAACTCCGTACTACAATAAACAAACATGGCCAAACCAAAAAACTTTTCGAAATCACCAAAACAAAGCCATAAAAGCAATGTAACAGTGGTAGCATCGTGTCCATCACATCAAGTCGTTTCGTCAGAGATGGAATTTGGCAAATTAAAGTGAAAAACAACACTGTGACCGAGGTTGAGGAGACCATCTACACTTGAGAAGCCAATTTTATCACGGGCTGCTCCTAAGTTTTATCCCATTATCCCAGGCTCTCAGCGGTTACCTGCCCACTGCTCTGATTTTGGCTTAATTATTAAACATTCACCCCATTGTTCTCTCCCAAACAAGCAAGCATCCAAATTCCACAAACACGACGTTTAAATAACTTTTAATTAACTATTGTTCCCTATCAAACACCGTCTCCTGGTTTAAGACTCGGTCAATTTAACAACTTTACAAACAAGTTGGAGATGACAAATCGCCGTAATCTCTTTGAACAACAACTCAACATAACCATGAGAGTAGACGCGGAGCCCTTTAAACAATGGCTCCGTGACCAGTCATTACCCACCCCACGACTTGCTGTTATTCTTATTTCCCATGGACAATGAACAGCAACTATTAAAGATACTCAGATGTTAGTGAGTTTACCATTCAGTTGCTTTGTCCGAGAATTGGCGAATTGAAGATGCACCACTTTGGCCACTCAGCACACGCACGTTGCTGGGTGATGTGATTAACGAGTCCGGTTCGATCCATCATCATCATCATCGATTACATAACGGGATCGCTCTCGTACCTTTCACTGGGATCGGCGCATGGGTTCGGCCCTTTCACCTCCACCGCGTGCTCGACAGGCGGGGAACGACGACCGACCCGGCGGCCGCTGGAAGCGACGAGAGGCGCACGACCGACGGCGTCCGATGTCGCGTTTAAGTCGCGGAGTTGAAGGCGGCGGCGGAGTGAAGAAGGCGGCGGCGGAGTGAAGAAGGCGGCGGCGGAGTGAAGAAGGCGGCGGCGGAGTGAAGAAGGCGGCGGAGCGGAGCGGCCACGTTCATCGGAGAGTTGCGAGCCGCCGTCTCGAGCCCGGAACCGGGTCCAGCAGGGGACGAGCGCTGCCCCACGGCAGTGGCGGCGGCGGTGGTAGTGGTGGTGGTGATGATGGTGGTTGATATTGATGATGGTGGTTGATGATGGTGGTGATGGTGGTGATGATGTTGATGGTGGTTGATATTGATGATGATGGTGGTTGATATTGATGATGATGGTGGTTGATATTGATGATGATGGTGGTGATGATGTTGATGGTGGTTGGTATTGATGATGGTGGTGGTGGTGATGATGATGGTGGTTGATTTTGATGATGGTTGATGTTGATTGATTTTGATGATGTTGATGGTGGTGATATTGGTAGTGATGATGGTGGTTGATTTTAGTTGATGACGATGGTGGTTGATGTTGATGGTGGTGATGATGATATGATGTTGGTGGTGATGAAGAAGCAGACCCAGTGGCGGCCTCCGTCCAGTCCAGGGCGTTGTGACGTTTGTATTTCAATTCGGAATCTGAATGTGATAATAATAATTATTATCTATACTGGAGGAGGGAATCCGATGATCTACGAAGTTTTCTTGTCACAGTCGTCCAGTCGAGACACGGGGTAAGGAAGGTACAACAACGAAAGTCTTCCTCGCTCAACCAAACAACTCAGACAGCAATGATCTTCGCCCGTTTACAGTCCTCCTGCACAGGCAGTGGTGGAAATTCCACATTACCATGGCGGGGATGCGTGCTTCTATCCACGTATCCCCTAGCCCCACATCGTGGATCGTGGTGAGATGTTAGCTCCCTGCTGCTGCTGCTGTTGTTTATTTGGAGTTTGCGTCTCTCTCTCTCCGTTGTCGTGTGGTTTCTCGGTCCACATTTAGAATCGACAACACGCGTTCAGAGTATTTGGCTGCTGTACATTTCCTATTCGTTGAGCTTTCACTTGTAGGCAGGTCGCTGCTGAAAAGAGAGGTTCGATCAGTGGGCCTTACCTGGTGTATTGATCCCTAAACGGGTAATGGGTTGAGTCAACCCCAATCAGGAATTGCATTGCCTTCATTTTGAACCTAAATTGTTGCGCGAAAATATTGTTTTAATATATACTGGACTGGCACAGGCGACGTTTCGGACCATGGCCCTTATCTTTTCCCATCATCTCCCCAAGCCACTATAACGTCGCTCAATTCAAGAATCCTGACGTTTGTAAACGTGCTGTTTGTTGCTGGCAACTTGACGCTTTGCTCCTCTGCCGATCAACTCTTGTTATGATTGCTTATGGCTAAAGTCGGCAGGAATGTGTCACTTGGAGCAAGATAAGCAGCCTGGATAGCGATTGAATGGGCGACCACCATGCACAACCGCGGCTCTTGTGGCCTGCCACGGCGCTACATCGTGGGCGGCGCTTGGGCAACGCAGGCAAAACAAATCGAGTGTTGTACTGCACTTCTATGCCCGATGAGCTTGTAACGCAGAGGCGCACAAAGCCCTCTGAGCTGGCACCGAACTCCACTCCAGCTTGGAACCGGATCCTCTGGAGCCCGGGAACCGGGAGCCGCCCATCCGGATGACGTCATTGCGCGAGTTAAACAATGAGGTGGGCACCGCCCACATTATCATGACGTCATTGCGCGAGTTAAACAATGAGGTGGGCACCGCCCACATTGTCATGACGTCACCGCGCAAGTTAATGAGATGGGCACCGCCCACATCGTCATGACGTCATTGCGCGAGTTAAACAGACGAGCTCCGCCCACATCGTCATGACGTCACCGCGCGAGTTAAACAATGAGGTGGACACCGCCCACATCGTCATGACGTCACCGCTCGAGTTAAACAGGCGAGCCTCGCCTACATCGTAATGACGTCACTGCGGGAGTCACACAACGAGGCGAGCCCCCCCCCCACATCGTACCACAGGAATCCGATGAGCCATAAAGCTCTTCCCCCCCCCCCCAGATGTCCAGTAAGTTGAACTTATTTCGCAGCACCACACGTAACCAACCGGGCTAATCGGAGTTGCGATTAGCAAGAAGAAAGCCATTCATTGTTGATGCTGCTGTGTCAGTGGAGCATAACGAACACAGCACAGACTCCTCAACACGCCCTCCACTAACACCGTGACCTGAACAATAGCTCACTCTAAATGTGCGCGTCATGGCCTATGAAGGGCCAGTGCCCGAAGCGTCGCCTACTATATGTGTGCTATGGGGCCGTCCATAAATGACGTCACGCACCTAGGGGGGGGGGGTCAGACATTTGTGACGATGTGTGACGAGGGGGGGGGGGGGTGAGAAATGTGACGTCACATCAAAATGCGCAACTTTAAATAAATATAGAAAACACGTTCTACTTAATTAAATAGACTTTTTGATAAATGTTTTCTCCTGCAACATCAGAGTGCAACGGCACATTAAATACGCACTACAATGACAATAGTTTAAAGCGATTTGAAGCATGTTTTATTTGGGGGGGGGCAGAGCTTTATGACGTCATATTTGAGGGGGGTCTGACTTTTTGTGACGCCGTGTGACGAGGGTGGGGGGGTCAAAAATCGTCCAAAATCGCGTGACGTCATTTATGGACGGCCCCTATGAAGAAGGATCGTTTTCCGAAACGTCGCTTATTAAATGTTTTATTTGAAGGCCACACACATAGTGTGACTGACTCACGTGTTGAGTCTTTATTTAAAGACATTTAAAACTAATGTGGTTTTATTTGTATATATTTTAAATGATTAGTTTACATTTGCTACACTCTGCACTCCTGTCGTGTTGTTTGCATCGTTAGTTTTGTTGTAACGTCCTGCCCCTACTGGACATCTGTGAGTAAAGAGCTTTGCAGCTCATCGGATTCCTCGTGCCGCAGTCCGATTGCGCATGACGTCATCATGCACAAGGCAAGCCCCGCCCCCGAGCCCATGGCGGATCACGTGACCACGCGCTATATAAAGCGGAGAGCGCTCGCGCGCACGGCTTAGAGTCGCGGTGCGTGTTAGCGCAGTCTGTACCCACTCTCGTATTCACTCGACCCGAAATTGTATTTAATTCCTGTTACCTCCCTCGCATTCAATCACCCTATATTGCGTTTAATTCCTGGTACCCCCTCCCACCCAATCAAGCGCTTCATTTATTTTTATTTCAAGTCTCGCGCACGAGCGACCAACAACCGCAAGCGGCGATGCGTGGCTGTGGAGCGGCGCTTGTGGTGGTGGTGGCGGTGGTGGTGGTGCTCTGCGCCCAGACGGCCCGCGCCGCCGTGTGGCCCAGGCGGCCCCACTGGATGGCGCCCAGCCCCTACCGCGTCTTCAGCGCCTGGGTGCATCCCACGCGCCAGGTGAGGAGGCCTCTCGGGGCTTCTCGGACGGAGAACTTCTTTCGCACCGCACGTAGCCGACCGCGCCAATCGGCGGGGGAGAGGGGGTTGGTTCGACCTGGATGGGGCGGTAAGGCGAGGAGGACCTTCGGGTGACACGGGCCCCCCACACACCCCCCCCCCCAAGTCGGCCGTGGCTGGACGGTTCAGGACCCCAACCTCCCGGGCGAAATTGTTGGCCTCGGAATTCCATGGGAAAGGTTTAATTCGGCGGTGAAGGTTTAATTCCATGGGAAAGGTTCAATTCGGCGTGCGCGTGTACGCAATGTCTCGTGGGCTGTCGGCTGAACTTGGTGGACATTCGTCGACGGTACGCGACCAATATCCACAACGCAGGGTTTGTTTGGGTTGGATCGCGTGAATCTGTAACTCTGTCGTTAAACCCGCCGCCACCCGACACGACCAATTAGGAAGGGTTGTCACCGGTGTACTTTACTAGGAACGAATTTGCACGTTCTGTTCAAGTGACAACCCCTACTTATTGTCTGTGTCGGGTGGTGGCGGGTTTAACGACACATTTATATATTCACGCGATCTCACCCCAAAAAAACCCTGCGTTGTGGATGGGTTGGGTCTGCCTGGCTGGACGGGTCTTCACCCGTCCAGCCAGGCAGATGAAGACCTCTAGACCATTGGCTCTATACCTGCCTGGAATTGGTGAGCACACAGAGCCGAGGGACGGGATGTAGTAGCTACCTAATTGGATGGGGATGACTACTTAGCAGGTCATATGGTCTGGGGTGGAGATCTGCAGCAGATGGCCGGGTGGGTCTGTTCCTCAAACAACGTTGAATTCCCCGTGCAGCATTGAACCCGGAAACTAAGGTGTGTTTACGTAGATTGCAACTGTCCACTCGTTTTTTTATTGTTAAACTTTTCTTCTATTCTTGCGTATGGCAGCATTATATTCAGGGGCTGCATTCCAATGTGTCTGCTAGCCACGACGAGAGTGCTTCGTGAGTTGGTGTCGTTTTGCTGTTCCTCCTCCGTTGAAGGATCGCAGAAGAACGGGTGGGTTCGTACTCAGCTGACTGGCGCTAAACCCAAAGGTTAAACCGGTGTGTGTGTGTCTCTGAAGTTAAAGTCCAGGGGGGCCCATCGTCACCCTGCCAATTGATAACTCCGATTAAAAACGCAGCACCCCGAGTGTTTTCTTTTCAACGATCGATAACGATAACGAGAGACGCAGGCCAGAAATCGGTGGCGTAATTCTGTGACACCAGCAGCTGCTCGTATGTAGAGCTGCACTGCTACACTGCGCTGGCTTCACTTAATAGGCACTCGCTAACATCACCCGCCGTGCTACTGCAGTGGGATGTGTGCGTGTGGTGGTTACCCTGTAGAAAAGTGGGGGTTGACTGGGGGCGGGGGGGGGTTGCGTGTTGCGACTGCTCTGAATCTAAACCGAGTAAACCGGCATCGCTGGGTTTGTTGTGACACGTTGAATCATGCTGGATATGCTCCTTTCTCTGGCACTCGTCGAGTAATGAACTTATGTCACCATCAGAAGGCGGGACAACCGCGTTTTAGGGCAGTATGGAACGCCCTCTCATTGGCAAAGGGCGCTCCTGATTAAATCTCAATGTGCGAGTTTGACATCTTGCTAGAGTAATATAAAGCACCAACAACACGCACCACACCCAACAACAACAAACTAGAAACCAAGTATTCAAGTTTGTTGATTCACGCTCGAAATAAACAAGTTTATTGTGCCTTTCCCAATGTGCATGCACGTGTATATACAACCACGTGGTCTAAAAGTGCACCTAGCTTGGCACAAGCACCGTGACGTCACTGCCACTCGGTGGCCAACGGCGGCAGTGTAGTGGTTAGCGTACTGCGCTACAATCCCAGCGACCCACCCCCAGTTCGATTCCCGCTCACGGTCAACATCGTTGACGAATATATGAACCGGTCCTGGGCCGCCGTTAGGTCGACTCGGCCTTAAATTAGTACCTGGTGTGGTGGGTGTGTAAACATCACCACCGGAGAGACAAAGGCGGACGGGCGTGGTGCTGGACACACACCACCCACCGTGCCGGCCTACATATGTGCTCGCTAACAGCACGTGCCCCAAACAGTGTGTGGGCTGAGTATGCAAGACCCTTTTGTGAAACCGCTGCTGAATGAGGAGGGCCTTTCCAAATACTTGGGCTACTGTATTTAAACCGTTCTTTGCTTTCAGAAATGCCATGTTGCTATGCTGAAATGTGTTTTTTTAATAAGCTGTAAGGTATAAACGTAAATTCCCCCAGTTTGACTCGTGTGGCGTGTTTCACATTGACTACTAGTACCACTGGGTCCGTTCACGACACCATGGCTTGTTGTTTCGCCTCGGAATGCGACGCTTCTCGTTCAACGAATTTTGGGGGGGGGGGGGGGTCTCCTGGATATTACTTTGACGGGGTGACCACCATTGCACAAACAACCACGTGTGCTTGTGTGTGGTGGCCAGTGGAGCAAATTCCATTTCTGTGCTGTACTTGTCTATCTACGCTGCCTGCCATCCAGCAGTGGATTGCCAAAAGGCTGTCCTGCTCACGTTGCTGTGATATTTGTTTATGCATGGGAAACTTCTTTTTACGGGTACCAAGTGGACCGTTTTAAATGCAGCGACGCCAGTAAAACTCGTAAAGAGTGGTTAAAACCTTGTATTATGCCACATGTGCTGACTTCCAGTAAAGACGAAAACAACAACTTGTGCATTGACACCACTGTCTACCCTGTCCCTGGGAATGTTTTCAAGATATTAACTCTACACGTGTGGGTGGCGTGTCGGCGTTTAGCAAACTGCACCATGAACGCAGCATCATCACGTGTTGATAATAAACTCGGCTCTTGTGAGGACTGAGCATTTGTATAAAATAAAATAAAAATGACGAGGGCTGGATTGACGTTGTTGAAATAGTTAAAACGCTCATCCTTGGCGATTGTTTACCCCATTGATGGCGATCGAGGCATCGGCACACGTTTTTCCCACAACCTTAAAACGACATTCTCCAGCGCTCGCGTGGACCACCGGGCAGGCTAATGTTGCGTAGTTGAACCACAATTGCGAGCGACCTTTTTTGCAGCACTTGAAGGTGAAGAGTTTCGCCTGGAACAACTGTGGACCGGAGAGCGACGTGGCCATCCTCAAGAGCCTGCAGATTTCTCCAGACCCTGTCATCATCCCAGGAGATCTGACGGTCGCCCTCAACGCCGTCACCACGGTCACCCTCGCCGGCCCCATTGAGGTGAGGAGCTCGGCATGTACCACGTGTTCCTGCGCAGATGATCAACTTTGTTTTGGTTCAAGAGTCTCGGTTATTTTTTAGTGGTGAGCCAAAATAGTCTTCCTCCAGGGTTATTAAATGGCCTGTTTCCAATTGTCATGGTAACCCAAGATGTCCATGTGACCACAAAATAGTTGCCAGTGGGGAAAATGAGAGCGCTCTGTCTGATAATGTAAATAACGCAGAATGCATCGGAGCCTCGCTTGTTTACGTATTACATTCGCGGTTATTGAAAACCCTTTGCAACCGCCACCGTACATTGTACAAGAAGCCAAATTCCAATCGCGACCTAAATATTTTTACAATATTTACATTTTTTCATAATCTGGAGATGCAGTACTTCTTAGGTGATGTATATATACACATCTATGTTGTATTGTACTTCCAAGTGCTGTTTTTGGGTTGTGCTGTGAGCGTTTATTCTCAACTTGATGCACACACTGTTGTGGGCATGCACAGGATTTGAATTCAACAGTTGATAATGAAGGCTTGAGAGAGAAAATGCTCCACTGAACACAACCTGGAAAACCGCACTTTGGTTACGAAAAAAAATGTGCATGTCGCATTACACGAAACCTGTTTATGGCTTGAGGGAAGTGTTACGATGGTGCAAAATGTGTTTCCTGTTTCGTGCAAAATGTGTGCACCGTGAAGGCCAATGTGACGCTGGATAAGGAGCTGGCAGGGCTGTGGATCGAGGTGCCGTGCCTGGATCAGATCGGGAGCTGCGTGTACAAGGACGTGTGTCAGCTGCTGAACCAGCTCACGCCACCTGGACAGGACTGTCCAGAGCCCCTGTTCAGCTATGGCCTGCCCTGCAATTGCCCCTTTAAGAAGGTTGGAAACATCACACTTGCAGCAACAGATGGCCTACTGGCAAATCGTCAACTATGATCAATTCAGTACTGAATGAAGGCCTCCCCCCCACCAAGTCCGTTGCCTTCTCTCACGGTCTTGCAATGCTAGTCCACCTAGTACCTTTTGCACAAGCTGATTGCATCGCTTAATCTCTGCAATGGATGTCCTCGGGACCATTCCTTCCCTTGGCTGGCACTATTACATTGTTAAGTTTGTTTCTTGTAGGCAGATGGATGAGAGGGGTTACTGGTAGGTGAAGAACTTTAAAGCCTCATTGAGCTATTTATTGTCCAGCACCCATGGTTAGCCAAGCCTGCGACAGTGTGGACTCAAAATACAATACGTATACTGCGAGTATTGGTAAACAGTGTAATTACTAGCTATTTAGCTATTTTCAGAAGTGACCCGGCCACAAATGATAGCTCAACAAAGTGGCTTGTGTCAATTTATAGCCACTTGAATTTTGTTCCAGCATGGTTTTTATATATATAACAAAGAAGACAATGTGGTAGTGTGGGGAAGTGTGAAATTAGCTACCACGTGTGGCGTGGTGGGAACTGCGGCCCCCCACGCCTTGCAGAGAGTCATGCAGTTGCCAAGCGTACTTTCCTTCCTCCCAAGCCACTCTGAACTTGAGTGGTTTGGGGAAAGTAATTTCGTCTGGCCCCCTGTTTTAGTACACATAGGACTGGGATAGATAAATTCTAAGCAAAGTTCAGAATTTATATAGTGATAAACATTTGCTCAGATTTAGATTTAAAGCTTTCGTGACTGCAGGGATTCATCTTTTTGTTTCTTTCGGTAAAGTCGTGTAGAAGGGAAATAATAAAATAAAATATGTTTTTTATTATGTTTTATTGTTATTATTTTATTATTTCCCTTCTACGTGACTTTACCGAAAGAACCAAGATTCGCTCAGATTTGAGCAAATATAAGCGTACAACTTTTTCTAAATCTGCTGTTGGATGACGGCTTCCCCACACTTGGGAGGGGGTTATCATTTCACCTCGCTGGGTGGTTTGGTGACTGTGTGAGCATAAAAGTATAGTACAACGCATTTTTCTGCACTGCCCTCTGCTCCCCACCATGTTACCCTTCTGCCGCAGCCTGTAACACCTCTAATGCAGTGCTGGCCCGATCAAACACTATACAGGCACAACCCTGCTTGGGAAATGCTGGTAGATCAACAATGCTGAGTTTCATTATAATATAGGAAAAGGCATGAACTGTCGAATGATTGTATAAATTGTAATTTCTTTTGTTTTTGCAGGGAAAGTACAACTTCCCAGAGTCCGATTTCACCATTCCGTACGTGGAGCTTCCGTCTTGGCTCACCAACGGAAATTACCGCAGCAAGGTGACGCTGTCCATGGGCGGGAAAGAGGTGGCGTGTTTGAAGCTGTCGCTCTCGCTCCATGCCGAGTGAGCCGTTTTTGCTTTTCTGCCGTGCGGAGGTCTGCTCGCCGGCGTGATTTTCCGTTCTAATGTACAGGTAATATGCAGATTAGAATTTCTACTTGTGATTGGTGCAAACCGCATTTCTTAGTGTGCTTTATCAAAACGCTCACTGTATGCAAATGTTGATTCTAAGTTTGCCTAATATTTCATATTTTAACCTCAAGGTAGTCACTTTAGCTGTATAAGTTGCATTAGTAGGCGATATTGTTCCATTTGAATTTTAAATAGTCAAATTATTGCATCCAGGAAGCCTCGTTATACTGTGGGCTTCCAAAGGTGATCCTGAGTAAATGTTTTTCGGATTTACTCCCCAACACACCAGTGTGCTGAACGAATAACGAAATGCCATGTTCTGTTTACATGCCAAACTTTACTAATTGGCTGCCGGCTGGTTACGGGTTTAACGACATTCATATTTACGAGATGTAGCCCAAAAAAAGTCTTATTGCAGAACGTTTCATTGCATAGTTGTCTTAACTTATTAGTAATGACGCAATGAATGTCTGAAGTGTGCACACGTGTTTCTTGAAAAGGGTCCAATACAGGTTTCTGGAGATATGGGGTACAATGGAGACCGTGGCAATGATGAGAGAACGGGCTCGTGAGGATAGCCTAAAGAGGGCAGCGATGCTTTTATTTGCAAACTTGCAGTCATGTTGACGTTTGGCGCATTGGTCCAGTTGGGAGTGGGGAATTCATCATTGGCTTTAGTTACCAGCTTGAATCTACTTGCTTTAACAAAAGCTACCTTAAGATTTTTCACAGAACTTATTAACAGCCATGACTTTGCAGTTCTTTCCGAAATCTTCAGAATATGCTGTATTGTATTGGCAATATTCCAGTATTCAATGTCTGCATGCTAGGCATGATCTACTCGTGGTTAAATGTGAGTTTTTTAAACATTTTAAGTAACATTTCATGCACTGGCAGTGTAACGGTATATTTGCTTGATTGTGATGACAACACAAATGGAATAAACCCAATCACTATTTACTGATGCATTGTGATATTTAATATCAATAAAAACTACATAAAGAACTGCGCTTCACGTAAATGATGAACAAATTCCTCATGTACAGACGTACAACGCTGCATCCTTTATTTTAAATAACAGGATTGCATCACGAACAAATGATAGTTTACTAATGAAGGTAAACAAAAGCACACACAGGCTGATGGATGTCTAATAAAGACCCTCACCAGTTCTATACATTTGTATTGATTGTGCAACTGTCGGACTTTGCTTCAATCTGTTTTTGTTCCACTGGGGAGAGCCTCTTTTGTATGATCAGTTCCCCTTTGGAGTTGATGTAAGAGTGGGCAAATTCCTCTTCTGTGGGCAGTCCTTGTGGCAATTTCAGTGGCTGGACCCTGCAGGAGGGGTGAATAAGCCACATTGTCACGAGAGTAAAATGTACCATGGAAAACAAGTTGGAAAAAATCGCACAAATCCTTTGCCAAACAAATATTCATGTTTGCACTGGTTTGTCTCCAATGTGGTAACCGTCTAATCAATTTGTCAGGTGTTCAATGGATCCACTGGAGCACTGTAAACGGCAATTGTTTCTGGAAACTGCCATCAGTGACACATTCACCATGGTTGACTGTCAACGTTGCAGGGGAATGGAATGACGGTGTTTTTGCTGTGCAGTGATGATTCCACAGACTAAATTAATCTGTCTGAAATGGCTCTGACCCATAGTTGTCCATCACAACTCTCCACACCATCTCACTTCATCACGCCACACTCGTGCCTAGATCCCCCTTGTACAGGGATTCGTGGTGTACACCTTTTTTAAAATGAAGAAGTGTGGGAGTCCCAGTTCCCACTTGGTGCTTCAATTAGAATTAAATAACAATGGGGAAATGTTGCTGCGACCATTGCTGGTGAAGAATACAGGCAATAGTTTCCCAAACGTTGCCCACGTGGATGAAGACCAAGTCCGTAATTGCAAAACTATAGGCTTCAGTTTGGTGCACATTGGAAAATCTTTACAAGAGTTGTAGTGCCCCCCCCCCCGCCCCATGACGGACTGACAGAGCTCATGCACACATGCTTTAAACCTTGGAAAATAAATCCAAAATTAGCACAAACCGTCAGTCATTTGCAAAGGCAATATGTAATAAACGTGTTTCTAATAAAACTTACTTTATGAGATGCTTGACCATGGTAAGTTGAGCATTAACAGATTCTATGTTCTTGTGTATCACAGGGTCCCGCTGCATAAAAATGGAAAAACAGTATTCTCAAGATTGTTGTAAACATAGCAGTTTGATCCAAAGCAAAAACAGGAATGCTATGTCTGCATGTCTTCCTCGGCAACATATTCAACGTTTTTTAAAAGGCATATCTTAAGAGTAACAAAATGCCCGATGTTACAATTTTTTTTTGCTTTTGAGCATGTTCAAGCCAACAATTGTGCTTTATAACATTGAGACAAAATGGTGTGAAAAAAGTTAAATGTATTTCAACCGCTAAACAATCATGACACCATTCCCTGTCGACCAACTGTCAATACCTTGGTCAGGCCCAGGTTCTTGATGGCCAATTTCTCCCAGTAGGGCCGGCGGTAAATGCTGCGGATGCGTCTCACGATGTGCAGCTTGTGTGGCTGCTCGGGGTCTCCTCCGTAGATGTTATGCTCCTTAGCGTATTCTTCCTTGCTCTGCTCACCCCCAGGACATCGTGAGAAATGAAGTCCAGAGTTGTTTGGGGGTTACACTTAGTATTCAGTTTTATTTCACTTGTTATCAGTGTCATGTCAGAGAAGGCAATGCAGATTCTGAACACTTGCTGAATGGTGCATCACCTTGTTACAGAACAGCCCGCAGACATCAAAGAGCTCCTAAGATTTCTAGAAGGGCTCTCTTACCCAATCTGGGGATTCTATACTGTCCCATGTGCCGTGCAACAGATATGTTTGCTATGTAGCAGTTAAAACTATTTTTTGTTAATTCTCAAAGGAATGTCATCAACTAGTGCCTCAATAACCCACTTAAAAAAACTGAGAGGTAAACATTGTTAAAGTGGGTTTGAGGCTGAAGCAATGTATATCACTATGGAACAAACAGATGGAACCGAAGAAAGAAACAAATAGCTTCTGGCGAATTAATACACGTTCATGTTGAGGATGTTAGGAATATCTTGACAGGCAAGGTTACACAATTAAACGTTGAGAATAGAAGGCGACAGTGTTGTAGATATCAGGAAAAGTAACTTGTGGGTGGGGCAGTTGTTCAAAATGGAGACTGTTAATTTATTGAGACCGCCATTGGCATGGCACCCAGCGATTGCCAACCAAGGTTAGGCCACAAGCCGGACGGTGAGACACTTCAAGAGCGGACCTTGGAGCCCAGGTGTCTGGAAGAGGGAGGGGAAACTGTTCAAGTGTGGTGCCAATAACACTGTCATCATCTTTTGACGTGGTATTTGTAGCAATGGTATGGGTAACGTACGTGATTTCGTGCTCCACTTTCAAGTGGATAATATATTACAAGATGATACAGCACAACCCGTAAAGTTCACACAAAATAAACTCGGGCACATACTCAATGTTGTGGCCCTTCCTGGTTTTGCAAAACAGCAGTTAAAATAAAAATATCAGTAAGCGGATCACACTGAATCTGAAACGAAAAAAATGCATCATTACCTTCCTTTTGGAGCCTTCCTGAGCATTCTTTTTGTAAATCGCCACAATGCTGGTCCTCGCAAACTGGCAGAGTGCCCAGTTTCGACCCAAAAGCATTTTCTGTGTCATCTGCCAAGCAAAATTACCACGTCAATGAAGTGCTTTGGTATAACAATACAAGTTCAGTTTTCTGTCTGTCAGGTATATGCATGTTCACAATATAACTTTCAGAATAGTTTTTTTCTCCCAAATATCACAAATGGTGAGTGTGAGTGTGGCAAATGTGGGAGGGCAAGGGCTCACGTGGAAGTGTGTGACGATAATGAGAAAATTTACTTCGTCTATAGCAGGGGTGGGGAAACTTTTTTCTACAAAGGCCATTTGGATATTTATAACATCATTCGTGGGCCATACAAAATCATCAACTTAAAAATTAGCCTGTTATATTGGGTCAAACATTTAATTAACTCCCCACTAATGTGATGGCTGGAACTGCTTCTCTTTGGTGAGGCGTGTGATGTTAGCTGGTATTGATGATGTTATGACTCAACTGCTTTTCCAGGTTTGCTCCTAGATTTATTGAATTTCGAGTCCCGTCTGCAGTTGCCTTGACAGGGCCAGACCAAATGATTTTGCGGGCCTTATACGGCCCGTGCGCCGAACGTTCCCCACCCCTGGTCTATAGGATGGAAAGTCCTCTAGTTAGTACGTACTTTTACAGTACAGTCCACATTCACAATTACTGGTAGGAATTATGGAATTGCTCGTACAAGCTACCAAGACAGGCATTGCAGTGCCACCTAGGGGTCAGATCTAATACCAGATGGGACTCGGGGCTGACCGAGAAATGTATACACTTTTCAACCAATGTGGAATCTGACATTGGCCGCGATGACCTCTTGAACTAGACGGTCAATGCAGGCAGTCCCATGAGTTAATTTAAAACCTAACCCTCTACGGACTCGCTCAGTAGCGTTGGTGCAAATACGGGTCCTGAAATAAAACCATACATTTAAATCCTGATATAAAAAGGTAATTTAGATCAGTGTCTCCGGGCCCGATTATTTGTAGAGTGATGCTCTTCTCCATTGACGACCCCGTGCCGGTGCTGTAAATGCCACGTTACCATGGCATGAGCCAGTACATTCATAGACGACCACTGTTGTAATCTTGATTTGAAGCTTTCGTGACTGCAGGGATCCATACTCTTTGGTTCTTTTGGTAAAGTCACGTAGGTAGAAAATAATAGATCATGACGTTTCGATCGCAACACAAGCGATCGTCATCAGGTGAGACAATTACAGTAATTGTACAATCTCACCTGATGACGATCGATTGTGTTGCGATCGAAACGTCGTGATATATTATTTTCTACCTACGTGACTTTAACGAAAGAACCAAAGACCATTGTTGTAATCTAATAGTGGTGGTCGTTTAACGCAGGGGGTCGGCAATCAAAATAACAAGAGCCGCATTGCACGTGGTGAATACGAGATGGAGCTGAATTAACGTCATGAAAACAGTCCTTCAAGAGCCGCATGCGGTTCCGGGGTTGCAGGTTGTCGACCTCTGGTTGAACGGAAAGGTGACATCGACCGGGCTGTTTGAATTGTCGACCTTCCGACCTCAAACGAAGCACCCTGCCACCGCATTCCCCAATACGAACCCTGACATATACTTGTGATATAAAGTCCCTTCAATTCATGATTTATGGACATTCTCATAGCGCAGTACTGTACCCTGCTCGTATAATGTACTGCTACATTCTCTGGTCAACCTATGCAGATAATTTATTTTACAATTCTGGATCCGGCGATAACCCATATCTTTAAGAGAGGTTATTTGCCTGCAACACGGCATTGATGTAATGTGGTGGTGGCGTACGCCTGTAATCCAGCAGTGTGGAGACGAGACTTGGTGGATAACGTAAATCTTTTGAAACTCTCTTCCCGTGGGCATCGATGTGCCATCACCCTGGCTCGCCAGGTGAAGACAGTCACCGTACTGTTACAGCAAATCGTCGAGTCTCCAACTTTTTTTTTTACAGGGACCATCTGAACCAGCCAGGGAAGCCGCCCGTTCACCAACACTGACCAGCATGGTGAAGTATGCGCAAAACAACGCCCACGAGCGACGCGGAGTGGGGGACACCCTCACCCAGCAGTGGATTGACAAAAGCGCAGCGCAAGACGTAACAACCGCCATAAGCCACTAAGTGGCAGTGACGTCACCACAACGCTTGTGCCAGGCCATGTGCACCTTGAGGCCACGTGAAGTATCGAAAGCCCGCTGGCAGGGCACGGGGCAGACCCAGCAGGTGCCACGGGTCGACTGACTGAGATGACCGAGATGACTGGCTGATGCACCACCTGTGCCCCCTACTGTGCCAATTTGCTGTGCTTTAGCCACCCGGCGCTCCGCTCATTGTGAGCGTAGCTCCTCCGCCCTCCGTTGTTGCTGGAGGGCGACTGCCTCCAACTGCCCAGTAGCGTCCTTCACAAGCCTCCTCCACAGAGGCCGATCTTGACACCGCTGGTACCAGTCATCGTCAAGTCCACTCAGCTCCACGTCCTCCTGTACCACATCACTCCATCTCTTCTCTAGCCCGTGCCGCGCCCGTTTCGCCCCCTCGATCCGGCCGAACAAAAGCTGTTTCGGTATGCGGTGGCTGGGCATGCGGACTCCGTAACAACTCCCACCACCGACACGCGGCCCGGTGACAGGGGCAGACACTCACCGTCGCTGCCGCCGCCAAACTGTGCTGAACGGTCGCCCATTGCGTCCTGGCGCACGCGCCGATCATGGTGCGTGCGGTCGCCTCGCTTGTTTGCTTTACCTTGTTGAGTTGTTTACGAGTTTGCTTTTAGCCACCCTCTAAAGGACGCAGCGTGATCACAACACGGGCGCCGCCATCTTGGCTACCGGAAGTCACGTGGGGGGGGGGGGGGTAGCACGTGACGAAGAGGAACGCGGAAGCGGCGCTGAGACGCGCGGGTTCACAGTGGCGGGAGAGGAGGAGGAGAGGGTGGAGGTGAGTGCAGAGAGGTGGTGGGTGGTGAGAGGTGGTGGGTGGTGAGAGGTGATGGGTGGTGAGAGGTGGTGGGTGGTGAGAGGTGGGTGGTGAGAGGTTGAGGTGAGTGCAGAGAGGAGAGTGGTGAGGGGGTTGAGTTGAGTGGAGAGGGGAGAGGGGGGTGGTGAGGTGAGTGGAGAGAGGAGAGGTGGGTGGTGAGGGGTTGAGGTGAGTGGAGGTGGGTGGTGAGTGGTGAGGGGGGTTGAGGTGAGTGGAGTGGTGGGTGGAGAGGTGGGCGGTGAGGGGGGCCGAGGTGAGTGGAGAGAGGAGAGGGGGGTTGAAGTGAGTGGAAAGGGGGGCCGAGGTGAGTGGAGAGAGGTGAGAGGAGAGGGGAGCTGAAGTGAGGAGATGGTCTGAGGTGCATGAAGAGATGGTGTCAGATGAGGATGCGAGTGTCTGAGCTTAATCGAGCAGAGGGTATTGGGCAAGGAGGGAGTTTGGTGAGAAGGGAATCAAGGTCAGGAGGGAACAGGTGACGAGGGTGAAGAGGAGGCGGGAGAGAAGGGAGAGAAGAAAGTCGTGTGAGGAGGGACTGTGAGACGAGGCGGAGTGTGAATTGAGGTGAGGAGGAGGCGGGTGAGACGGTGCAGGGGAAGGGTATTCTGCGTGCGCAGGGAGACCGGTCACAGAGCACAGGGAGACAGCATGGCCGACCTCCGTCTGGCCGGGATGGAGGCGGCGGCCGTGTCGGTGCTGAGTCGCGCCGTGGACCTGGACCGCGAGTCCCGCCTGCCCGAGGCGCTCGTGTGCTACCAGGAGGGCATCCAGCTTCTCATCGACATCCTCAAGGGTACGGGGCACAGACGGCACCACCACTGATCCCCCCCCCCCACCCACCCACCGCGGCACGCCGAGCCGTGGAGCCACGGACATCAGCTGCCATCGCGAACGTTGTTCTGTGCGCAGATTATTTGGTGCTGATGCTGATGCTGCTGCGTTGGCAGTGGTGTTAACAAAAACACTCCAATACACTCGTCAATAACACTGTGGCATTAAAAGGGAAAACATATATAATTGCGCATGCTATGAAGAAGGGCTATTGCCCGAAACGTCGCCTCTCTCCAAAGGTGTGCACACGTCAGGGTTCGCAGGCGCACTGTGGAACAACAGCTGTGGTGGGTGGCCTCCCTAGAACCTCGCAGGAGCGCGGGGCATGGATACCGTGCAGGGTCCTAATTGAATCGGCGGAAGAAAAAGAAAATAATTGTATTACATCTATACAACGACTGGCTACCAACTTTGAGGTCTTAGTCTCTCCTGATATTCTGGATTACAGCCGTATGGCTGTGTATTACAACATAGCCATACGGCTGTGTTGTAATATAATCAAAGCTTTTACGCAATATTATCTTGTAAATAACTAAACGTGCTGTATTGTTTTTGTACAGCCATAAAGGAAGATGCAAAGAAGAGCCACTATCGCCAGAAGATTGAAGTCTACATGGAGAGGGCTGAGAAAATCAAGCAGCAAGTGAACGTCCAGAAAGAAAGTGGGTAGTAGGAGGCCTGAATTCCTTATCTGCACGTGAGAATGTAGCCTTGCCGGAAGAGTATGGCACAAAAGGGAGTTAGTAAACATTTTCAGGATAATCAACTCTTCATTATCTGGTGCAATATTTATTTATAATTTACCTACTTAGAATGTGGGTGGAGATGTAGTGTGCGTCGTCTGTTTTGATTGCTTCTTAAAGTACAGTAATTGTTTTACTTGTTTGCGGTCGCGTGCGAGACTGAGTCACTCACAAGTGGGGATCAGCTCATAATTAAACTCGCACGCGTTTCGCCAGCATGGTTAATCCTCAATGCCTGTGAAAACCCCCTTTACCCGATGTGCATCACAGTGTGTGCGCACTTGCAAGGTGGCAAGTATCACGAGCAGTTGCGAATCGCTGATAATGCTATCGGATTCAGCTACGTGAAGCTGTTTGGACCGTACCTGGACGAGACTGTGAGCGAGGTGTGGGTGGAGGATCCTTACATCCGTCACATCCATCAGGTCTGACACCTCGCACACCTTGGTTGAGTGTGTGACCGAGACAGCATGGTATTTTGATCCGCCGTGTGTGTGGCAGCACCGTTAGGGCAGCAGCTCACCAACTTTAGGACTCACAATTGACAGCAACTCATACAATATCGTTAAGAGATGGTCCTTGCCTGTAACATCTGGCAGTTCACCAGCATTGATTCAAGTAAGCCTACCTCTGCTGAGATATTGTGTCGAAACCAGTCCAAAGCTTGCTTGTCTAAAATCAATTACGCACTCCCAGAAGGCCGTGCAGTCTGGGTTGTTTCAGAATGTTTTTATGTGGAGACATGAACTAGACATGTTATCTGGGGATCTATTTTGTAATTTATATTCTTGCACAATGACGTTCATGATTATTTCGAGTTATATACAATAAGGAGCGCTCATCTTTACGGACATGGGAAATCATGGGATAAATCAGGTAATTAAATAAACAGTCCTTGGCTAAGTCCTGCTTACAAGCTGATGACACAGCAAATCTGAATACAATTATTCCCTCAAACAGGCAGGCATAATCAACATTTCACAAAATCAGGCACGATGTTTTGGTCGCAACACAAGGGTCCATCATCAGGTGAGAAAGAATTATCTGGATTGCTGCAGTCACGAAAGCTTCAAATCAAGATTAGTATATCTAGTTTTGAAGGTAACTTTCTCTGTAAATCTCATGTCCTTTCTAAAAGACATCGGCATTGATGGCTGTCCTTGTTCAGCTCTGTCCTTTAACATTTTCTCAAGAAGTTGGCATGAGATACTCCCTGTTGCATCCTATTTTTCAAATTTCTTATGTACCTAATTTGCTGTCTTCCTGATTTCTTGTCACAAGAGTTTTCCTAGCCAAAACATGATTTTGGCTTATTCATGGAATTCGTGTTGAGATGTAAAAAAAAATTGAAACACTCTCAAGACGCTTTGTAGCAGAGTGAAATAAAAAAGAGGGATTTGAGAAACAAGCAATCCATTGAGATTGTGACGAGTGAAGATGGTTGTGGTTTCATTTGCAGCTTTACAACCTCCTCCGGTTTTGCGAGATGCTGATCCAAGGACCGTGTAAAGTGAAAAAGGTCAACCTCCTTACTTCACAAGACGAGGTGACTCGCCCATTAACTCACTACTTTATAGCCGGGTGTTGTTGCATTGTAATTGTTTTGTCTTGTCATTAAAACTAGTTATTTTCATGTTATACCTTCAATCAAAACACACTCAGACCAGGAGCAATGAACTCCAGGAGGGTGCACTCGTGGAACTGAGGCAAAGTCTTCAAGGCCACGACATCGCACTCAACATCTCCTACTCAGACACGCTGCACGACCGGGAAATCAGGTTTTCCATGCTTCAGTGCAGCTACACAAGTAGCCTATTAATTCTATATCCGTGAATGTCTCTTGATGACATTGTCACTCGATGTGCTCATTGAAATTACCACTTGTCATTCAGGTTTAATAATGGATGGATAATAAAGATTGGACGAGGTCTGGATTATTTTAAGAAGCCCGCGGTAAGTTTTGTGTTTATTTTCTGTGTCGTTTCTTTTCATTCTTGTCAGTCACATGCTCTTTCAATTGAGGATTTTAGCATCTACATCCAGGGCTTAATTTAAGCCAGGGTTGTCCACATCAGTGACCTGGGAAATATTTCCACACCCTGCACCGCCACATCCAGTATACCTATCTCTGTGGCTGTGGCTACTAATCCCGTGCCTACTCCAGTCTACCAGCAATTCAACATATTCAGTAAGAACTAGAGCCCTATCTGCACCCAGATGAATTGAAATTAAACAAAATAAATATGGCTGGTTTTAGTACAGCATCTGAAGATGTGGTCGCATTTAAATGCTACGTAAATCCAAATTGTATTCAAACTCATTTGCTCCTATGGAGCATTATGGGTAAATTAATATGCCGTATCGGCAGAACTTTGTCTCAACATACAAAATATGTTATAGTCTATCAGCCTATTGCCTTTCTGGACGAAATGTTATCAAGCAGAATTTTTTAAAGCCAACTCCGAATGAAATTGTATTGATATTTTTGTGTTAAGCCATGTAATGATCTGACCAAATGTGTGTTGTGAAGACTGTCCACCACCTGACAAAGCCAAAAATAAATTGACACCTGTATACGTGTTTAACGAGCCAATTATTATCGTTTCAGCTCACGGGTAAGTCGAGGAAATATTTCTTACCACCAAATTGAGCAATTGCAATCCATATTTCGTTTAAACCTACGTCGAATACCATCAGGACAAGATCTAGGAAGTGAGAATAAAAATCCAGGAAGTCAGAATGATCTGATCAATTGTATTGTGTTGTGCAGTCAAGTAGAGTAACTCTACCCTCCGCAGACTTGAAGGTGCAGTTTCTGATGCCTGCACTTGTGGTTGCTTCTAGGGCCGTTTCAGCATCGGCTACGGAGACTACGACTTGCGGCCTTGCCACGAGACCACGGTGGACATTTTTCACAGGAAGCACACCAAGGAGGGCTGAGACCACGCATCCAAGTTCTCACAAAGACAATGTCTTAATGAAAACAAATACGGTGTACAGAAGCATTCAAAACTGTTCAAAAAGGCGGAACATACGCCGAGATTGCACAAAAGACCGGAGTCTGACAAGGAGACACGCTTGAGTGTGACGAGGATTTACAGTGGCTGATGACATTGTGCAACATGTTTTGTTAAATACACCTGCTATGTGTATACCATGTACAGTAATATTTTATAAACTTGGTATTTTTCTAATATGGCAATAGAAAGTTTTAATTTATATTTTCCAGTTTCTTTTCTGGGTTTCATGGGAGATTTTAAGGCGCATTACAAATGTTAATATTAAAATAAAAATTATAACACTGCCCCGTCAGTTCCTTATCCTCAACATCATATTGATGCAGTCATTAACACAAATTTGCAAAAACTGAAGATAACGTGTATGAGGACACGGCTAAAAAAAAATCAAACATCCCTTGTGAACACACAGCTCGGGTGCTCCAAGCTGCATGACATGAAAGTGAAGGTTCATGATTGAGCAAAATAATACTTTTAAAGGGACCTTCAAGAACACCACAGTAACACTCATGATATTGGCATGACGTATCATTAGGCATGGTTTTTACACCACGACATCCCAAGAGCGAGACTCATTAAACTGTCAGCCCCAGGACACGGAGCCAAGGTGTAAATATACAAAATTCGAGCTCTTTCGGATTGCAATGTAAAACGATGTAACCACCCTCTTGTCTGATCTCACGAGACCTTGGACAGCTAAAGCAGTGTTAAGCCTTTAGCGATCACCACCCACAGCAGGTGTTTGAGACTTGGGCTAGGTTGTGGGCAGAGTAAAGCAGTGCGTGGCATGTGCCGGCTCTCAACCAGCAGTGCACTGACAATGAGGGTGCAGTTCATGTACTCATGTACATGGCATGAGCATCACACTATGGACATGATGCAGTCGCAGATCCATCCCCACGGGCCTTGACCCTGGGCCCGCACCTCCCGAAGTGCCAGTTCCACGTCTTCGGGCCAGAATCGCGTGCCCACCAGCACCTGGGCCAGCGTGGAGGCCACGTCCATTGGTAGCCACGGGTCTGGCACCTTCACCTCGAATCGCTCGATGCGCCCATTCTTCACCTCCACCCTGACTGTGAACTCCCCGTGCTGACCGCCTCCGCAGGGGTCAGAGGGAAAGCTGTGCTCGTAACTGAAGGGTGGTGTGCGTCCGTACACCCACTCCCAGCTGCTGAGCTCCTCTCGCATGCGTTCGATTCCTGGGTAGGCCTCGACATCTGTTGGGTCCACAGTGGTGGCCTGCCCGCGGCCTGGGCGGCCGTGCGACCTCGCAAACTGCGCTGCCACCGCGCCGGCCAGGAGGTTACAGGTTAGGGTCCGGTCACGCTCCCGCAGATTGGCCACGGGCGCCGGCACGCTGGGAGTGGCGTTGGTGCGCAGCCCCGTGGCGTGGCCGCTGCGCAGGGCGCGCGACATGAGCACCCGATCGGCCTCCACGAGCAGCGTGCAGTGGTGGTAGGCCGTGTCGCGGCCCAGCTTGGCCGCCGTGCCCGACACCTTCAAGTTGGCCTCCATCACCAAGTCGAAGCGCTCCGTAGCGCGCACGTCGAGGCGCGGCCGCAGCGTGGCCACGGCGTCCGTGATGAGGCCGAGGTTGCGCTTGCGGTCGTAGCCGGCCCTCGAGCTGAAGAAGGAGAAGTTCACGTTGCCAAGGTCGTGGTAGACTGTGCCGCCGCCGCTCCGCCGACGCGCCACAGAAATTCCCCGCTGCCGCAGCCACGGCACATCGCTCTCCCGCCACGGGTTCTGGTGGCGGCCCAGCACCACGGCGCGCTCGTTCCACCACACTAGCAGCGCACCGCCGCCCGCCCCGAAGCCGCCGTGCTCGTAGAGCCAGTCCTCCAGGGCCAGGTTGGTGAAGACGTCGGCGGACGTCGAGCGCAGGATGGTGAAGCTGCCCGGGGCCCCGAGCAGTGACTCCGCGCTGGAGGAGCGAGAGGCCGGGGTCCTCGCCTTAGACGCAGGAGACTTCGGACTCCCTCCTCTGGAGGCGTGGGTGTCACAGTAGCCAGCCCTGGGGAAGTCAGGAGCAGAGGTCAAGATCATGGAGACATGGGTGACGGCTGTGGTAGAGTAGGGACTCGGAGTCTCAGCTCAGGAGGCATGGCTGTCTATATACTAGGGGCTCTGCGGGCACAGAGGTCACAGACAAATGTAAAGCTTCCTTCTAGATTTGAAGCTTTCGTGACTGCAAGGTTTTTTCGGTAAAGTCACGTAGGTAAAAAATAAAATAAATGAAAACTAAATTAAATCACGACGTTTCGGGCGCAACACAAGCGCCCTTCTTCAGGTGGGGACAACGTAGCGAAAGCAACCGTGACTTTACTGAAAAAAACTAAATGTAAAGCTCCGCAATTTCGTGTTCACGCCACTGCTGGTAGAAGGGCCTCTCTGAGAGGGAGCTCTGGCGGGCATTTGGCTTCCTCTTCCAAACCCGTCAGAAGTCTTCAACCCACTACAAGTGACTTGCCCATCGACTTGTAGCGGTGGCCGGGCAGAGGTCACGGTGGCCGGGCAGAGGTCACGGTGGCCGGGCAGAGGTCACAGTGGCCGGGCAGAGGTCACGGTGGCCGGGCAGATGTCACGTGACCGGGCAGAGGTCACGGTGGCCGGAGAGAGGTCACGGTGGCCGGGCAGAGGTCACGGTGGCCTGGTAGAGGTCACGGTGGCCGGGCAGAGGTCACGGTGGCCGGGCAAAGGTCACGGTCGCCTGGTAGAGGTCACGGTGGCTGGGCAGAGGTCACGGTGGCCGGGCAGAAGTCACGGGACCCGACCCTGACTGCAGGGGGATGGAGAGCCATGGCCCCGAATTCACGCGGGTTTCAGGGTCCCGCGTCTGGAGGCGCCCGGGGGGTGCCTCCAGTGGCCCGTACCTGGACGCGTCGGCACTCGGGGTCCCATCCGTGGAGGCGCGCACTCCCCGCGTCTCCGTCGCGAGGCCCGAGCAGTCCGAGAGGGACACGCGGGAGCGCAGCGGCAGCAGCAGCCCGCGGGAGCGCGCGACACCCCGGCCACACGCGGTCAGCGACGCCAGCATCGGGGTGAGCAGTGGGGTGAGCAGAGGGGTGAGTGCCGGGGTGAGTGCCGGGGTGAGCAGAGGGGTGAGCAGAGGGGTGAGCAGTGGGGTGAGCAGAGGGGTGAGCAGTGGGGTGAGCAGAGGGGTGAGCAGTGGGGTGAGTAGAGGGGTGAGTGCCGGGGTGAGCAGAGGGGTGAGCAGTGGGGTGAGCAGCGGGATGAGCGCCGGGATGAGCGCCGGGATGAGTAGTGGGGTGAGTAGAGGGGTGAGTAGAGGGGTGAGTAGTGGGGTGAGTAGTGGGGTGAGTAGAGGTGTGAGTAGAGGGGTGAGTAGCGGGGTGAGCAGCGAGGTGAGTAGTGGGTGAGTAGTGGGTGAGCAGAAGGGTGAGCAGAGGGGTGAGTGCCGGGCGGCAGCTGACCACACCGGGGAAGGGGGACGGCCTCAGTCGCCCGCCCCCGTGACGTCACGCGGGGTCAGAGTTCGAGGGGCGGGGCGATTCGGCAGCGCGAAGCAGCGGGGGGCGGTGGATGCGGGCGGCGTCATCGGGTTTTTTATTTTGATTTTAAATTAAAAACATTTTTTTTTATCAATTTATTGTGAGCGTTAGCGCGTGCTGATCTTAATGATGCGGTTTTTGTTGCGTTTGTTTAAAACGTAAAAGGAAATTAAATCTCCGCCGCGGCGGCGAGAGTGGTTGGGACGCGGCGCGGGCGGCGGCGGCAGATTCAAACGGAACGGCGCCAAGCGGAGATCCCCACGGAGACCTCGGGAGAGACGGGGACCTGGGTAGAGACAGGGACCTGGGTAGAGACAGGGACCTCGGGAGAGACAGGGACCTGCGGAGAGACAGGACCCACGGCTTAGACCGGGACCTGGGGAGAGACGGAGACCTGGGGAGAGACGGAGACCTGGGGAGAGACGGAGACCTGGGGAGAGACGGAGACCTGGGGAGAGACGGAGACCTGGGGAGAGACGGAGACCTGGGGAGAGACGGGGACCTGGGGAGAGACGGAGACCTGGGGAGAGACGGAGACCTGGGGAGAGACGGAGACCTGGGGAGAGACGGAGACCTGGGGAGAGACGGAGACCTGGGGAGAGACGGAGACCTGGGGAGAGACAGGGACCTGGGGAGACACAGGACCCACGGCTTAGACAGGTACCTCGGGACAGACGTGGACCAGGGCTTAGACAGGCACCTGGGGAGAGACGGAACCCAGGGATTAGACCGGGACTGGGGGCAGACAGGGACCTGGGGACAGACAGGGACCTGGAGACAGACAGGGACCTGGGGAGAGACAGGACCCACGGCTTAGACCGGGACCTGGGGAGAGACGTGGACCAGGGCTTAGACCGGGACCTGGGGAGAGACAGGACCCACGGCTTAGACCGGGACCTGGGGAGAGACAGGGACCTGGGGAGAGACAGGACCCACGGCTTAGACCGGGACCTGGGGCTAGGACCCAGGGCTTAGACCGGGACGAGGCACCGGGACATCGGGGACTCAAGGAACAAAAGGAACCAGCACCGGGTCTCAAACGGAACGAGGGAGTCGAGAGAACGAGACGCCCGCCAGACCGGGGAACCCAGCGTCAGAGTGAGACCCGGGCCAGGGAATCAGGACCAGGACCCCGTAGCGAGACTCGGGCTGAGGGACAAAGAGTCGGAATCCAAGTCGGGTCGTGACCTGGAGCAGGGGTCAGAGGACTCGGGACGTCGACTGGAAACGAGACCAGGAACCAGGGAGCGAGACCAGGAACCAGGGAGCGAGACCAGGAACCAGGGAGCGAGACCAAGAACCAGGGAGCGAGACCAGGAACCAGGGAGCGAGACCAGGAACCAGGGAGCCAGATCGCGACCGAACAAGAGCCGCCAGCATCTTGACACTTTACGATTTCCAGACTCAACCGACGCTGCTTCCAGGGACCTCGGACCCCTCTTGCAAGGACCCCTCTTCCAAGGACCCCTCTTCCAAGGACCCCTTTCCCCGGGGACCGCAGCCAGGGGGAAGCAGCGGGGCCGGACATCCGCCGCCTCTTAACCGGTTCAACTCCCACACCGACGTGATTACGACTGCCAGCCAAGGCGCGGGCCCAGGATTACTGAGTTTATTTCATTCATTGTTCAATTCATTCATTGATTCGTTCACCGCTGACCCGCCGGCTCGGAAGCCCCGATGAGCGATGGGCTCGGCTGGCGAGCGCAGGTTCGTGAGCCTGCGCAAGCGGCTGGACCAGCTGGGCTACAGGCAGCCCCTGGGCGTGGAGACGCTGCCTCTCGTGGAGAAGCTGTTCGGGTAAGAGCCGAGACTTCTCACCCATGTCCCCGTACCCATGTCTGTGTCTTCAGCCTGTACCCAGGACTTATGTCTGTGTCTTCATCCGTTCGTCTGTTCATTCCAAGGACGTAGCCATGCAGTCAACATTGGGGGGCGGGGGGGGACCAAATCTTCCAGGGGGTCTGGGGGTCCTCCCCCCAGAAAAAAAATCTAACTTTGAAAACTAATTTCCTGCCTAAAATATTAAAAAAGATCACTAACACATAGGATGGACTTTTTATTTATTTTTTACAATAATGTCTAATAGTGTATATTGTATTATAACTTTTTTATTTTGTTACCTTTTCTTGTTTCATTATATGTAATGGCAGAGATTAGGGATTAATAAAGTACAACCATAACCACAATCATATTAACAGAAATCAATTTTATAGCAATATATTGGGGGGACATTTTGAGCATATTTGAATATATATTATAATTACTTTATTGGTTCATTCATTTGAGACGCGCGGAGTCTCAGGACCGCCTTTCAGGAGGGACCTGCAGTGGCGATGTTTGGTCCTTTAGAATGTTTTACTTGTACTCGAGTACGGTACCTGCCACTGCATGGCGTTCCGAAAGGTTCGAATAGACGGGTTCACGAACCCACTTGCTGTGTACTCACTCCTGGCCACCTCGTGGGTAGAGCGAACATCTCTTGCGTGATCTGCCAACCCTTGAATCCACAGCGTTGGATGGCAGGCGTGCCTCTTTGCAAGTCACACAACAGACTGCGTGTTAATATGAATGCGCGTCCTGCGACAACGTAGATGACCCACGCACATTAAATATAAACCACGCCAGCTGCATTGGGACACTCGACACGCCTTGCTATCGGTGTATAAGCATCATCTCCCCCCACAGGTGGCTGCACAATGAACGTACTAATTCACGTTTTGTCATCCACTTAATCTGCCTACTCTCAACAAAGCCAACAACTCCTCGATTTAAACACTGCACGCCGTTGAAGTGTTGGACAGGTAGTGCATCACATTTCAGTAATCTGAGAACCCTGCAAACGAGCTGGGTACAACCAGTTCGGTCTGAATAATATTCTCGATGTCATCATATATCTAAAGCTAGGCAGGGTTGATTCCGTGTAGTACTTGAATTCGTTATTAGACTAGGGCTTGGCAGATGTTGGTGGGCAGCAGTGGTCAGTGTTAAGTGTTGCTACGAGTTGGTCAGGAGATGGCAGTACAGCTCTCCTGAAAAAGAGTCTTGGATATAATTAAAGTGTATAAGTGTATAAGTCTTATTGTATTTATATAAGATGCAAATTACATAGCATTTAGTCCATATGTCGAGTGAGGCTTCATGGAACAATGTTCTACAGCAGAATTAGTGAAAGCAGAAAAACTCTGGACCAGTTTCGACTTTCATCAGCAGGAGTCAGGCTTCCTAAGTAAATGCTGCTAGATTGCAACATCTTATCGGCAAGAGCCATCCACCAACATCGCAAGATCCATTCAGCACAAAAACACGGCAGCACATGATTAGTTAATTGTGTAGGGCGGCAGAGAAATGTCCATGTGATTGGTGTTACCACATAATCACTGAACTAATGATATTTTAATTGTGATGCTTTACAATGTGGGGTTTTTCCTTTCCTTTGTTAACTGCATGGGACGCTGCATAGGTAAACATTGTGGCTACTGCAGTAAACATAGGTACACACCATTCATTGTGGCTACTTCAGTAAATAGTCTGTCCCAAGGTCGAGGTGAGGTGTGCACACCTGGTTAAAAGCAGATGTTATTTCAATTACTTAACGTTTTTGCATGGGTGGGGTGGCGAGGGGGGGAAGAGTGTTTGCAAAAGCTACCTCTAAAATGAAAGCCTCATTTTTTATAGTTGTGAAGATCCACTGTGACAGGCATTCCCGTGGTAGTTAAAGTGATATTAAGCCATTGTATAATTACTATAAAAGTGTGTGCGGTTTTCAAGGTGGTCGGTGACAATGTTGTGATAGTAGTTAATAATTTTTTGCTTATACAATTATAACAATCTAGGGTGAAGTGGTGGCACAGTAGCTAGAATACCGCTCTATAAAACCAGCAACCTGAGATCGATTATCGACGACTGCTAACATCAGTGGTGGGTGATTTTTGAACTCGTTCTGCACCCGCCGCCATCCCTCTTACCAACCCACACTGATCCACATGGTGATGTATGGTCAAACAACTCCCATGATCAATGAGTGGAGAGGCCTTCATCCAGCAGTGGATCGATGAATGCCTACCATCCTGACATAACCTAAGTGAATACCATCATGAGCCATGGATGACGGCCTCGCCAAGCTATCACCACCGCCAATCTCTCAAGTGATAATTTTATCTGAAACTCATTGGCGCGTGAACGCTGCAGTGACCTGGTGCACACCACCGAAAGCCTGCGCAATGCCCAACTGGTGGCCGGCAAGACGGAGAAGGAGGCGCGGAACGTGGACACGCTCGTGGAGCCGTACCGTGGCGAGAACGCTCGCCTCGTGCGTGACAACAACGCGCTGCACATGGAGCTGATCCGGGCGCGCGAAGAGTGCGAGCGCATCGGCAAGGGTGAGCGCACCTACGCACCGTCCGTGCGCCTCCCTCTGTTACTCTGGCATTGGGGTATAACCTACCTATGAATCCACGGATTAAAAACTAATTTCTTAAAAAGTGCTTTCTGTATTTAGTTTATTGTCCTTCCCCCGAAACTCGGATTAGCACTGTTGATTACGTACGGTGCTAAAGAAGTTCTACATAGATACACAGGCCCGATGCGATCCATTACTTCATTTCATACAGCCCACGGGCCAGTTGTGGCCAACGACTAACGTTCAGTCGACAATTATGCAAGGTGATATCATCGTTACATGGATTATAAGCTAGCACAGGCAATATCCGGTAATAAAATAATAACGTGAGTTTGTTTTACCGTGTAAAAATAAACTTTAATTAAGTTTTCACAATTGACAATGTGCCAAATCCACATATTTTACCTTTTATGGATTATCATGCATGGCATCATCACATACATCACATTTTGCCTTAAATTAGTGTGACCCACCATCCGTTGCTTCAAATGTGCTGGCTCACAGGTGTGCACCACCATGCCTGGTTCACATATCACGACGATATTTCATGCCTCTCTATGAAATTTTGTGTGTTTCGCGTCCGTCTTGTGTGCCAGATCTGAAAGGGACAATTCGACGGCTGGAGCACGAGAACGCTGACCTGAAGTTCCTGAACAATCAGTACGTCCACAAGGTGCGCTCACTCGAGAAGGAGGGCAGGGCCAAGTCTGACCGCATCGCCACGCTGCAAGAGAAGAACATGCAGGCTGTTGTGCAGACTCCCGGTATGTCTGTTGGACTTCTTTCGCACCGTACATCGCCAACCGTTCCAATCGGAGGTGCAGCACATGATCATCTTCAATCCATTGCTGGATGACATCCTTCCCAAGTCACTGTCATCCCGCTTGGTCCCGAGATGCAGAAGTCCACCCAGTATCGGCGCATGAGTCAATCTCATGTCTCTATCCCCGTGATGGACGTTCTCTTGTGTGCGTTGGTTGCCACTCCAGTGATTGTTCTTGCCGACGGGCTGTCATCCCTTCGCCTGAAGAGTCCTGTCAAAGCCCACCTACTATGCAGCACAGGACTTCTCTAATCCACACATTGTCAATTACTTTTCAGTCAAGGTTACATTTAAACGAGGACTGCTAGACTGCACTAGGCATAGAGACAGGACTGCAGAGTGAGGAACTAAATCAAGAAATTGCAACAACTCGGCATTAATCGCGCAATTTGGACACCTGGGCATGTAGATAATACCCACAGTGAGACATTTAATGGATGTGGTGTGCCGTGTTCGCAAATAATTTCTGGATAAATGATCTAGACAGGTCTGGATGAAATTAAGCCGTGGTTTTAACTAGTTAAGGTTTCTTGATATGTTCCTAAAGCCATTTAATAAGGCTGTCATGATTGTAACTGACAGGTCTTTTGGAGCGCAGAATTATTATTTAAGGCAGAATTATTGATAAAATATCATGTGAAAGACCAGGAAGAATGTGGTTTGATAGTCTTTAAGAAGAGAAAATATATTTTTTAAGATCATGGAAAAGGTTAACGATAGGAATATATGACAGGAAGGCACTCCGTAATGATGATAGATTGAAAACGGATTCATTTGAAAAGTAACCCTCAAGATGACAGTGCACAAAGCCTGGAGAGCAAAATATATGAACCACAAAAATAATGTATTAAAGCAAATGAAAGTTCTTTATTAATATAGCCCAAGTTTATTTTTTACATTTATAAAGTTAAACTGGAAATCTCGATATTCATCCACAAGTGATGCAGGCAACTTTATGCAAATTCTTCTAGCAGAATGACTGCAGTGGGGTTCAGAACGATGCTGACCCCGTGATTCACGTCAGACCTCAGGCAGTACTCTTAGGTTTTTTTCGGTAAAGTCACGTAGGTAAAAATAAATAATAATAATTATAGAAATAATAATATAAATACAATTATAAATCACGACGTTTCGGAGGCAACACAAGTCTCCGTCATCAGGTGGGACCGTCACAGCTAGATTTACTGTATCAAGTGAGGCAAAATTTCAAGAGACAAGCGCTTAAATACAAGTTAAGGGGGGGAGGAGGGGGGAGGGGCGTATCTGAATGTGGTAGCCAATGAATGGAACGTGTTGGGGGGTGGGCGGGGCTAAAAGAGAACAATAGGTGCACATGTTGTTTTAGTCCCAGCAGTCCCAACTCGACGGTCGCTCGTGTCCCCGTAGGCGGAAAGCAGCGCAGCATCCCGTTCCACCGGCAGCGCATGCAGATTGACGAGATGGTGCCTCCCTCGGGCCTGTCGGCTCCACCCGTAGCCCAGCCACACGACCCCTACGTGGTCGACATTGTGAAGCTCACCAGCACAAGGTGAGTGTGGCAGGTTCGAAGTGGCCGGGCCAGTGAAGGGAGATATTAACCTCGATTCAGTGCAGGGGTGTGGTGCCATGGTGACGCGGTTAGCACGCTGGACTTGCAATCGAGAGGTCGCCGGTCCGATCCCCCACCGCGGCAAGTATAATACTTCAAATCTAGAGTATAATACGTTTCTTAACCCCTGCCTGGACACCGGCAAAGCATCTGACCTGGTGCGCATCGTTCTGTAGGTTGGAGGAACAAGAGCGGGAGGTGCAGAGGCTCAAGGATGAGTTGGAGAGGTCCGAGCTGGGAGTGAAAACCCTCAGGAAGCAGGTGAGTGTCACGTGCCCAGAGCAGCAGCCAGCATGAACCACATGTCGTTTAACGATTTTGCTTATGTCCTTTGCACAGATATTCACCCCCATTCTAGCCTTACACGACCGTCAGGGCAAGTGCTTGTTAGTTCCAGAAACACATAAAGTCACATTCACAGGTTGGCACACGTTTGGCAGAATTTTACCGACGACTCCATCATAAACAATGAAGAAATTCACTAAACGCTGAACGTTAAACAGTGTAGTTTCATAGCGATAAAGGTTTTTAAAGCAATTTTGTTGTCCACGTTGCGTTGTTTAACGTAGTCTGCAGCAGAGTGAAAATAAACGTAGGTTGTGCGTGGGTGTTCAACATGGCTTGGTAATGTGCAAATGTGTTGCAAATAGGAGCAACAAAAGTTGCATGAGATAGCATGAGATGTCGTGCATCATTTGTGGAATGAAACAAACTGCAGCTCAATATGAATGAATGTGTTTTAGTCATTGTGTCATTGTGAAAATTTGGCCCATAATCCACATTGCTGTTTATGGTATTGTCAACATGCAGTAATGTGAGCTGACCATCACGAGCTGTACCACTTTCTTCAGAGCAATGCATCGTCACGCATTCATTTCTACGAGTTTGTTCACGGGTTTTAATAGAAGCAATTATTTTATGCCTGCATTCTAATGCTTTCATTTATACAGAGAGACAGACATGCAGGTGAAGTGAGGGCTTTAATTCCTTACTGACAAACATCCTGCTCATTGGTTTACTGGAGTAGATGGCACATGACTAGTAAGCCACAGCCATCACTAGAGGTATACTGGATGTGGTGTGCCAGGTGCGGAAATATTTCCAGGTTGCTGACCCAGACAGGCTCAGCTGAAACGTTGCCCCTGGGCATCATTTATTTGCAACCGCAGTGGTCCGCGCCGCTTTGCTTTCCGATGGGACTCGGTGAGCAATTATCTCGCATGTGCTCGTGGTTAATGGCGTGTGCTGTCAGCATTTGGGATGAGTGGTTCCAAGCGATTGCCTTCATCGGGCAGCGTAGGGCCTGACCTCGGACGCACGCGTGACGTCTGGGGCGGATTAACAATGATGGCTAATTATATCCCCTGGTTGCGTGGGGCGTTTCCTAGACCCTCAAAGCGGTCTGCTATGCAACCTGAACACTCTGATAAACGTTGTGGACAGTGTTGTTCATAATGTAAAACCTGCATAGACCTCAAAAATGACTGGATACTATTTCAAATGATCATGGTATACATGCATCTTGTAGCCCTGAGCAATTTGTGGAAATCCCAGAATGTTGATAAGTTCCAGCCTTTGTTAATCAACTGCTGGATGAAGGCCTGCCCGCAATGAGTTGTCCATGGGGTTTGTTTGACCATACTTCACTGCGTGAGTTGGTGAATGGTGGGGGCCAAAGACCAGTTCAGATACCACTCACCACTCATTGTTAGCTGTGGCCTGGAATAAAACTCATGTCGTCAAGTTCAAAGCAATCCTACAATGGAGTGAGTAATCTGTTTTACAACCACTGTTAACTTCCCACAAAGTGGTATTTGTTTTTATCAACCCACGAGAAATGACGGGCTGAGTCAAACTCAACAAGGTTGAATTTTTATCCTTCTGATCGTGATTTTGAGTGCACTAACAATTGCAACACCCGGATTGTGTGAACCTAAGGAGAACAATGTTCAGGGGAACGTGGCGCTGTGATTGATGATGTGACAGGAACTTTCCTGTGTCTGAGTCAGAGCTGAACAGGCACCAGAGTATACGATTCTTTCTTGTGTGAGATGGGATGCGTGGGTTTCTCATTGAACTCACACAGTGCATGTTACAAGTTTAAGTTTATTTTGTTTAACCAGTTGAGTACCAAGACACCAGTATAGACTTATTTTCAAGAGTTACCTGGGTTTCTAAAATGACAAAGACAAAATTATAAAAAAGTACAACAGTGACGCAAACACAAATCTATGTTAAATCTATGTTAAATATTAAATTGCCTGCAGCGCAAGTTGGCTAGGTGAATATTTTTTTACTGATTCAGTTACAGAAACATTAAAGAGATATATAGGGTGACTTGAACTAATATGTAAACAGACGAGGTTATATGATGTAAAATGCAATTGCAAGTGAAGTCATAAATAATCTCGAGCTCGGCATCAAACTGCGACTGTGGTGGGGTCCCAGGTGTTTGGGACATTAACAGAGAAACATCCCCACTGTGTCTAAACTCCGATTCTGTGGGTCTCTGTGTGAGGATATGGGTCTCTGTGTGAGTCTGGGTCTCTGTGTGAGTCTTTGGGTCTCTGTGAGTCTATGGGTCTCTGTGTGAGTCTATGGGTCTCTGTGAGGCTGTGGGTCTGTGTGAGTCTATGGGTCTCTGTGTGAGTCTATGGGTCTCTGTGTGAGGCTACGGGCTCTCTGTGAGTCTATGGGTCTCTGTGTGAGTCTATGGGTCTATGTGTGAGGCTGTGGGTCTTTGTGTGAGGCTGTCGGTCTCTGTGTGAGTCTGTAGGTCTGTGTGTGAGTCTATGGGTCTCTGTGTGAGGCTATTTAAGTTCAATTACTCGCAGGGGGAAGTGATTTAAACAATGGCCTTTATCTCGTCCATGAGCCCAGACCAGACGTTTCACTTGTCGGTACAGTGCAACCAGAGGTGGCATAACTTGAGTGGTTCCAATTTCTCTGTGGTCAATAACAGTGACTTAACTGAAAGCCATTTGAAATTAGTGGAGTGATTGCATAATATAATTCACTCTAAATTGGCCATACAAATACATCGGTACGACTAAAGTTTTGCTACCCCTGTGGTATCAATATCTGCTCTGGTTCTTGGACTTAAAAAAGCCTCAAAACATTCGTCATTATCACTGCCTTAAGAGATAAAGTAATTTAAAAGTCAACGTTTCAGGCAAGGACCCTTGAGAGTTATATCTACGAGTGCACGTTCAGCTGCCAACGAAGTATCACCAAATATGAAACAAAAAACGAGAAACCTTGGTGTTTATCGACTATCGCTTTCGCAAGTGATAAACTGGATCTGCCGAGTAACTTGAGGATGGCTGTCCACGCTCATTTGAGTGGAACAGCGCAGTTATTTTGCTGCACCGTTCACATGCGTTGCAGCGTCGTGGATATCATTCTGCAACCTCGTGGCTTGGCACTGTGGTCGTAGCGCGGACTCGGGCGGGGGGGAGCGGCCGATAAAATTGAGTACCACTTTGTCGGGGGAAAAAAACAAAAACAACAGCAGCGGCGGTTGTCCTCGCCGATCAACTCGCCAACCCGTCAAGTCCATAGCAACGTCGAATTTCCACCGCGAGGCCGAGGGGCTCGGTACAGAGTCTGTCCACCGCGGTTACTGCCACCTACCGGCCGGCCACGTGGGTCTTTAACGTCCACTTTGTAACCGCCCGCCGGTGGCGTGCTCGCCGGACACGGCGTGGGGGAGCACCGCTGACCGGTAGACAGCTACAACTACCTTGACTGACCCCGGCCCGAGTACTTGAGCTCGGGCACTGCGGTACCGTGAGCGAACAGCGTTGAGTCGTCCTCGGGCGGGCACGCGAAACGTGGCGAGGGTTGCAACAGGGGCAACGGAGGCGAGGAAAGTAAACAGCACGCGTACACTGAGCACCTGCAACGCACACGAAGGTAACGTGGATGGGTGGCCAGCACCACGCCCGGCCGCCTTTGTCTCCCCGGTGCCGATGTGTACACATCGCACCAGGCCCTCGTTTGAGGCTGATTCGACCTAGGGGAGGGCTCGGCACAGATTCAGAGAATCCGTGACTTGGTGTTGGCCAAGAGCGGGAATCTCACTCGGGTTCGCCCGCCGGGTCCGCTAACCACTCACTCCACCGCTAACCACTCACACCACCGCTCCTCACTCCACCGCTAATCACTCACACCACCGCTCCCAACTCACACCACCGCTCCCCACTCACACCACCGCTAACCACTTACACCACCGCTCCCCACTCACACCACTGCTCCCCACCGCACTCCCCGAAACACACACACGTCCTCGCACGGTTGGGGCTGACAGACGCGCTGATAACAACGGCACACACACGAACCCACGCGCGCGTGTGCGCACGTGTTGGGACAGCCGTTTCTAAGCACGCCGCTCTCAGGGCAACTAGCGTCCCCCCCCTCTTCAACCCCCCTCCATCGTTTCATCCATCCCTCTCACTTGGATGCACACGCATTCACACACACGCATGTACAGGAACAGACACACACACACTCGTACAGAGAGAGACGCGCGCGCAGTCGCACACTTGCTACTCGCGTGCGCACGCAGAGGCACACTTGCTACGTACACGAGCAAAGGAGTTCACACGGAGACAAAGACAGGCAGAGATCACCCGTGCACTCTACAGTCTATGTAGACTGCTGGTGCTATTAGCGAACGCGGCGCACGATAAGCGGTGGTGTGGTGAAACCCCACGCGTAGGAGTACACTCATATATAGGCCTGCAACTCATTCATATAGCGTGCGTACAGTACTGACGCACACGCATACACACAAGTAGTACACAGAAGCACTCGCACAACAGTGAACGCGCTCACAGGCGTATACATGCACACGCAGGTACACTCACGTCGACACACTCTCACACACACAGACACACACTCTCATCAAACACTCACACACTCACACACAGACACACACTCTCACACACACAGACACACTCACACACACAGACATACACACAGACACACAGACAAACTCTCACACCACACTCAGACCACACACAGACACACACTCACACACGTGTCTCCCGCTCCATTCATAGCTAGATCGCGCTTCAATCACGGTCGGCACAAATCCACCACCACCACCGCCGCCGCCTTGAGGCTCATCACTCCCCTCCCCCCGCACCTCGTCTCGAGCTTCGGCCTCTTGCCGTACAGCAGCAGCAGCAGCTGAGCAGCAGCAGCAGCAGCGACGAAGCAGTGTGCACGGCGCGATCGAGAAGACGACCCGAGGCAGTGCTTTAGGAGGAGCCGGCGCTGCGATGTCCTCTTCCCGGCGGCACAGGAGCGCGTCCGGGGTGCGACCTCCGGTAACCGACGGCGCGGGGGGTGGGGGGCAGGGGGGCACCGCGTGCCGCCGTTAGGATTTGAAGCCCGACGTTTCGCTTCCACTTGCTTGGGAGAGCTTCTTGGAGGAACTCACTCGATGGTTTGTTGTAAAATTGCACTGAGTGGTCCGTGCGGCTTTGATGTCCGACGAAACTCTTCCACGTGCTGGGAAGCTTCTTTTCAGTATTGGCATGGAAGCGTCTTCGTCTAACCGACTGTTAATTGTTTTTTTATTTAAAGCTTTCGTGACTGCAGGGATTCATATTCTTGGTTCTTTCGGTAAAGTCATCAGGTGTTTTTCACACCTGATGATGATTGCTTGTGTTGCAGTCGAAACGTGAGAATTTTATTGTTTAATATTTTTATTATTTTATTGTTTCCCTTCCACGGGACTTTACCGAAAGAACCAAGAATACGACTATTCATTGTTATACGCTTTACAATTGAGATTGGGAACTGCTCAGTTACATCTAGCTTGACCAAGCGGCCATAGCGAGAGGTATGTATGGTAGATGTGGTGTGCCGGGTGTGAAAATATATTCAGAGGCGTTTGAAGTCAAGCTCTGTGTATGGAGCGTGCATACCAATATCTGTGCCCGTGCAGGTGCCGTTTGGAGAGCGGTGGCGCAGCGGTTAGCACGCTGCGCTACGATTCCAGCGAACCGAGTTTGATTCCTGTTTCCGGCCAACGTCAGTGACGATTATCTAAACCAGTTCTGGGCCTCCCCAAGGTAGATTCAGCCTAAAATGAGTACCTGGTGTGGTGTGTAAACACTGCCGCTAGGGAGACAAAGGCGGTAGGGATTGGTGTTGGCCACACACCCCATTGTGTGCCGTTCTGCCCTTCATAGGTGCTCGCTAACAGCACCTGCCCCAACAGTCTGTGCTGGCTATTTGGGGGATCTTTTTTTTATTAATGGACAATGGGAGAATGACCGTAAATTGAATGTCGACTCAACCCCTGTGGGGTGAAAGTTCAGCAAGGACTATCGTAAACTACTCACCGCCCTACCATGGAGTGAGGCTTTAACGGAAAGTGGTTGTTTTATCGACCCAGGATATGTGATAATGATGATTGGAGTGACGAGGTGCATGCTGAATCTGAATGATGATTATGATGTTAAAGATCATGCTTAATGACATTCAGAATTGTGCTCATCGATGATAATGATATGAATGTGAATGCCTAATAATGTGAATAATTACATGCTGTTTGATGATGATCATGATATGTATGATTTTTCATGATGTAAGTAATAATGTTTAATGATATGAATGGGCTTATTTAGCACTGTCGTTTTTATAGAGAGAGGCAGGTTAGTTTATTGCAGCAGAGCAGAAGAAGGTCTTGGGTCTGAACTTAAACAGTGGCAGGGAGTTGACAGCGTGGACGACTGTGGGAAGGGAGTTTCAGACAGCGGGGGGCAGCAGGGGAGAATGAGCGACCTCCCGCTCAGCAAGGTCGATGGTGATGCTTCACGATGTGAACGATGATTATCATGATGATGCTTTTAAATAATGCGTCGACGGCGACTTTGATCATAACCAATACTTTTTCAAACAAAAAATTGGGCTTATAGGCAAAACACTACCGCTAAAGTTTGTTTTACGAGGACAGGTGATGGGTCAGCCCCTGCCGTGGTTCCCGTGGACTAGGGGACTGTGTGGGCTTGTTTGGTGGGCTGTGCCGCTGGCCAGGAGAGCCCTCGGCAAGCTTGAGGAGGTGGAGCGACCGCCGTGCTTGGCTCCGGCCGCCCGTTTCACGGTCAGATGGAGATGCCTTCGCGCAAGGAAAGCCGGTCTCCATGGGTACGGCTTGGGGCCACAGCATCCGGCTCTGTGCAGAAGTTTCTCCCGACAAGTTTCGACATGACGTGCGCGTGGGACTCGGCGAACAACAAGATGTTATTTAGATAAGCAAATTGCCCTGCAACCGGTGGCCGTGATTTGCAAGGGCACGCAGGTTACCATGACAACCCTGCAGCACGCCGTGAGATTACAATGCGTGCGATGCCATCGATGTCACCCTGTTGTCAATCCGCTGCTGGACGAGGGGCTCTTTGCGCCGTATTGGTCGTGGGGGGAGGTATTTAACCATATTTCACCACGCCGATCAGTGCGGGTTGATGAAGACGGGGAGCATAGTCGTTGGAGCATACTACAGTACAACACCACCGTCTGCTGACAATGTAGCTCCGCAGGCTTTATGCGCTGCGGTCCACCACCCACACACTCTCCAGGCTTTACTCTGCTTAGCTTCTGATAGCTGACGAGGTGGGGCACATTCCCGGGTGGCTTGCTCATAGGCTCAAAGAAGGTATGCAAATGCATGCTGCGTGCCGGTCTGAGATGCATCCATCCGAGAATCCTCACACGAGCTGTTCCGCCCATCTGCATTTTGCAGGAATTCCTTCCCGGTAAGTGGGACATGGGCCGGGCCTGTGAGTTGTGGGCATTGCCGGCCGGTCTCCGTGGAGACGCCGCTTTGTGCCGGTAACGGCTGGCAAGGGACAAGGTCATTTCAGCGTTTAATGGCCCTGGAGATAGAGCCGAGTTTGTCTGGATGAGAGGGCTCCCCAAGAAGTTGCAAACTGGTGCCTCCCGCCTCCAGGCCATGACTTTGCAGTGGCACGGAGCTAAAGAGCCAACATGTGTCGACATGGTGGCCTGTTTTAAAATGTTTTTCTCCCGAGGGATGCGTCGACCATGGAGATGGAGCGAGGATATTTGCTCGTGTGCACGTGCTAGGTGCATTGCTACCCGTGAGTGCCAGTGACGACTTCAGAAGGCATTCATCTATCAGTGGATTTATCATGGCTGATGATTAAGAAAACATTTGCACAGATTTCACTTTCAACAGAAATAGTTTTTTCTTGGGTCTTTCGGTAAAGTCACGTAGATAGGTTCAAAGAAAATAACAACAAACTACGACGTTTCGATCGCAACACAAGCGTTCGTCATCAGGAATAAAAAGTGTATATGGTTGTGTATGTGCATGCAATATGGGCACTTGCGATTGATTGGTGCATGTACAGTTGATTTTAATGTGTTTGGTGCATGTACATATGTTTGTGTGTGTGACCTTTGTGGGCCGCGGTAGCGTAGTGGTTAGCACACTGCTACGAACCCGGTGACCCGACTTTGCCACCCCTAGGCCAACTCGGCTTCAACTGAGTACCCCGTGCAATGTGGTGGCCTAGCGTGGTGTTGACCACCCACCCCACTGGGGGAAGACACACACAGAGACGCCCACCCCAAGTGACACCCACCACATTGGGGTGGGTGTCACTTGCCCAAGCAGCCTGCTTGAGGCTATAGGGGCGATCTTTGTGTGTGTCTCCCAGCTAGACCAACAAGGAAGTGGGAAGTGTGGGTGCTATATCTGAAAGTCGCCCGAATTAGTTAACCCATAACATTAGGATCTGTCCCCGTGAATCTCCTGCTGGCGAGCCTTTGCTATTCCACCTGGCGTGAAGCGGCACCTCGCCAGACACAAGCGCCGTGTGACACGTGGGTGTCTGAACAAGATCTGGGCCATCCCTAAATTAACTCGGACTTATTCTTTGGGTCTTTCGGTAAAGTCACGTAGATGGGTTCAAAGAAAATCGTTTTTGGTTATTTGTTGTTATTTTCCTTGAACCTATCTACGTGACTTTACCGAAAGATCCAAAGAATATTAATTCCTGCAGTCACGAAAGCTTTAAGTCAAGATTTAACTCGGACTTAAATATTATCCTGATTCACCATGTAAGCGTGGAATCTCTCTGTGTTTACACGTGGAGATGGAGGATAGAGACTGCGAGATCGATCGTCTGGGACGCACGCTCAGCGGGGGGCTTCCGCACGATGTCGTCTCCCTCGAAGCCAAGAACCGCAGCAACGAGAAACTCATATCTCACCTCAACCTGCAGGTGAGCCCGCCGTGATGGACCTCCAACCACCTCCGCAACCACAATCACCCCTCGCCCAGCCTTTGCCGTGTAGCAGAGTAAGGCTGCACAGGCATAGGGCAACGTCTTCAAGAAACCTTTGGTCTTGAGCTATTCCCTGGCGCAAGGTGGTGCAGCGTTTGCCAGATTAACGTTTTTAATGCCTTCCAACTAAAGTCGAGAGCATTCATGCATTAGCTTTATCTTGTCTGTGTGTCTGGCCATGTCTGCTTGCCTGCCTGCCTGCCCATGTGCCATCATCTTGTTGTGCAATTTGAAACTTAACATTAGTAACCCCAATTCAATAATTTCAAGGACAAACCCATGTTGAGAATAGATTACATAGAGGTGACCCCCGACTTACGACTCACGAAGTCTAGCCTATAATTAGAGGGGGGGGGGGGGGGGAAGAAAACAATTAACTAAATATATATTTTCAAATACCGTGGACGGTCCTTTTCCCGTCCGCCGACCCCTTTGGATGCGTGGCAGGTGGAGTACCTTCAGCAGGCAAACCGCGACCTGCAGGAGCGCACGTCGCGCCTCTCGGAGCGCGAGCACAGCAAGGAGTGCGAGGCGGCGGAGCTGAGCGTGCGCAACGAGGAGCTGTGCCGCGAACTCACCGACATCGACGCTCTCGCGCAGCAGATGGAGCGCGAGCGCGACTCCACGCTGCTCTCCGCTCGCCGAGAGCTCGACACCGCCAAGGTTGCTCCGCGCGCCGTCGACACCCTGCGGCTTCAACTAAATTACAGTTTTTGTTTTACCGGGAAAGGCCTTCCGAGCTATGTAGCTCTTTTTCAGAAGCCACCTGGCCACGTATGATAGCCCAACCAAGTGGCTTATTGTATGGACATTTATAGCAGCCAAATACTCTAAACGCACGTTGGGTCTAAATGCGGTGGGAAAAAATGGAGGACACGGAAAAAAATCCACATGACCACAGTGAGAACATGCAAACTCCAAATATACAGCAGGCGTCAGGGTTTGGATTGAACCCACGACCTCCTGTATACCAGGCGAGGGAGTTAATATCTAGCCACCGCGGCGCCACAACTTGCGACTTGCGCCGTAACTTGCAAATGCTGCCTCCAGCCTCGATTAGACGGCCATGAACCCACAGCCACAAGCCCACGCTGGCACCGACCTTATTACGCCTATAAATACACTCCGATTGCGGAGGAGTGTTTTCATACATACCCAGCCTTGATCTTGAATACTTGCAAATCCATCCCAGCATAAAACCGTTGCAAACACTTCCCAGTCTCGATCTTATAGTCGGTCTTCTTACACTTACCGGTCCACTATGATCAGGGTGCAATGATTGCAAACATGTCCTTGCCTTGATCTCTAAAACTTGCGAACCCTTCCCAGCATCTTAACAGTCGCAAATGCACCCTAGCCTAAATCTACCGCTCACAAGCACAACCCCAGGCTCGCCTCAAACTCACTCTTGGGAATTATGTTTGCTGCAGGGAATTATATTTGCAATATTCTCAATTCCTCACGTGATAATGTTTTTGTTCCGATTTGTATTTGTTTACATTTTTAAATTTTGGTGACCCATTCCACTCTTGCAAATGAGATTATCCTGGACTCTTGAGTTCTCACCGACTTAAGCAATCTAAACTTGAAACACTCTTGTTACCCTGGGGGTTTTAATGGCGATTGTCCCCATCAGATCAAAATACGGTCGAACATTCAACGCGCCGAGTTGGCTTTATTTGTTGTAACATGAATCGTGCTCTCTCGTTGCAGTCTGAAAACAAGCATCTGCAGAGAGAAGTTGAAGCATATGAAGATAAAGTTGCTAAGCTGAGATCCGTAAGCTTAACAAAAGATACGCGAGTTTCAAATACGCATGACATGGATAATAACGGGGTTTTGTTAAGGAAACAGATCTCCCGGGGGGAACCCCACCCCTGAATTAGCCTGGTACGTTGAGGACGCGGTGCACACGCGTGTGCGTGCGTGTGCGGCTCCAGGAGTCGGGCGAGGCGGAGGCGGAGGTGGTGAGGCTGCGCGTGGAGCTGGAGTCTCGCGCCACCGAAAGCCGCCGGCTCTCCGAGCTGCTCGACTCGGCGCAGGACGAAAAGCAGCGGCTCAGCAACCGGCTCAACAAGCTCACCGTCACTGGCACGTCGCCACACTCTGAGCTCACCAGGCCTCGTGGATCGCTGCACAGGCCCTGACTGCTGCTCCACACTACAAATGCAAAGGCGAAGGTTCCACGTGTGGCCTTCCAGACCAGTGGGTCCCGAATTTTATGGAGACACGGACCATTGTCAATCCTCAACAAACTATCGCGAACCGCCATGCAACAATAAGAAATATTTTCCAAAATTAAAACTACCCTAAATTGTAGTTACTGCAATGAGTCAATCCGTGGACCACTTCCAACGCCCTTGCAAGTGTTGCTAGCAAGAACCTATTCATGTTTTCACAGACGCATTAAAAACACACGCCTTCTAAAAATGTAAGCGTCTTTTAAACAGCTTGCACCATGACTGCTAACAGCAATCACCGATACTCTTCCTCGGCATTCTAACATTTGTTACTTAATCTCCCCCACCCCTGCCACTTTGCCGTGGTTTTCCTTTGGCACTGGCTCCTGCGCAGAGCGCGAGCTGGTGCTGGAGGTGGAGCGGCTGAAGCGACGCAACGGCGGCGGCTGCGGCAAGGAGCGCGTGTCGCCGTCGCGCCTCGACTCGTTCGTGCGCACGCTCGAGGAGGAGAGGGACCACTTCCGCGCCGAGGCGGACCGCCTGGCGGCGCTGCTGCGGGCCGGCGCCTCGAGCCCCACGCGCAGCCCCACGCGCCACCGCAGCCCGAGCCGCACCTCCCCCGTCAAGGTTGGCGCTGGGTGGGGACGCGGGCGTTGCGGGCCGTGCGGCTGCCATCGGTTGTTAAGGCTACGGTCGTCGTCTTTGCCGTCGGCAGCCTTGATCCATCCCATTGCTGGATGAAAGACCCCGCAAGCTCTCGCCATCTCTCAGTCACGCGATGTAACAATCCATCTAGCTCCTGCGCACAAGCTGATTTCATCCGTCCTCTATGTATTAAGATGTGTTCAGCCAATGAATTAGTGTTTATACTTGTGGAAGGGAACCAGAGTAACCGAATAAAACCCACACGTGCGAGGGGGCCAAACTATATCCCATACGAATGGGACTTATGGAGATTAGTCCACACTTGCTTTACCACCTCCTGGCAAGCCAGAGAATGGCGCCTCCTCCACGCCCACGTGCAGGGAGCTTTGCAACATTTACGCGATCTGCCAATCCGCGGCACCAGATTACCGGCCGCGCGCCATTGCCACCTGCGGAGCGCGGGTTCCGCGTGAGAGTGAACGGCGCCGCTCGGTGTTGCCCCGGCAGGGCGGCACCTACGAGTCCAGGCTGGTGCAGGTGACGCGGGAGCGCGACGAGCTACAGGGCATGCTGGACAAGTTCGAGCGCCACATCGCCGAGATCCAGGGCAACGTGAAGGTGCTCACGGCCGAGCGCGACAAGACCAACTCTCTCTACCAGCAGGTGAGAGGGCGCCCCCCCGCACCCCCGCCCCCCCCGCCCCCTCACTAGGGGCCTACGGGCAGTGGGTGGGACCGGAGCAGTAAGGCTCACCCAGTGCTTGTCAATAGGCCCGTGTGTTGTGTGTGTATATACGCATATGGGGAGCGGTAGCGTAGTGGTTATGTAGCGCCCTGCTCTACAAATCTGGTGACCTGAGGTTGGGTCCTAGCCACTTCTAATATCAGAACTGGTAGCAGGCCTCACCTAGGTTGACTCGGATATAAACAACAAGTACCTAGTAGAATGTATAAACCTTGGCACTGGGAATACACCGGGCTTAATAGGTGCTCGCTAACAGCACTTGCCACAGTCTCTATGGTTGCATACGATTGATCTTTGTCGTTTGTGTGTATGCGTATATTTATGTGTGTGTATGATGCGCCTCCCTTAATAGGCGCTAACAGCATTTATTCCAACAGTCTTAGGCTGCAGGGGCTTCTTTGTCTTTACGCGTGTGCCCCTGTGCGTTTGTGTTTCCCCAGTCCCAGGAGGAGCTCGCTCGCCTGCGCCGGGAAGCCGTGCGGAGCCCCAAGTCGGCGCGCGCGGGGCTGGGCGCCCAAGCCGTGCTGCGGCGCGTGGAGCGCGAGCGGGACGACGCCATCGCCGACCTGAGACGCATGACGACCGAGCGCGACAGCCTGCGCCAGCGGCTACAGGTGCCGCAAGCGCTCCGGGCCCTCCCGGCAAAAACCAAACCACAACCCCTCTGCCCCTCCTGTCGCTTTACATTCTGAGCACATGCACGCACAGCTGATATCGTTTGTTTGTAAGGATGTTTGATAAGTAGCAAACATACGAGGGTATCTTTGGGTGTTGCCTCTGATCAAATCACCCATAATGCACCCAATCACATATGAGGTGTCCGGGTGGTCCAGAGGCCAGTGCGCCGTAGTGAGTGGATGGTTTCTTGACCAACGACTGCACGCAACACAAAAATGTAATTAGTTCTTATTTAAGTTAAGTGGGTTTAAGTTTCACCCCCTGCTGTGCAGAACGGAGGTCACTAGAAGAGACATCGGAAGTGGCTTCAGCTCATTACGTGGTGCCGACAGTACAATTGAGATAAAACTGATTTATTTTTTGCATTTTCTCATCGTCGGTGCGCGTGGCAGATTGCGCAGGAGACGGCGATCAGCGAGCGGGCGAGGCTGGAGCAGCGGCTGGAGGACGTGGAGGCGAACGCTCTTACGGTGAGAGTCGCCCGACGCTTGGCATCAAGGTTAACGCGGAGTTGGCGGCGCTTGCGTCACACCCGTGCCCGACTTGAGACTGTCATGTCGAGCGTCTGTTTAAATATTTTGTACAGGCGTTGTACATTTAATTCACATTTGAAAGTGCTGCCCCCCCCCCAACCTATTGTGTGGTCTAGAAGGCCTATGAAGGGATATCAGAAGGAGGTAGTTCTGTAGTGTTCACTTCCATGAGCTGTTATCTGGCATTGTCAGTTGCACTGCTCTGCGAGATTTATGAATAGCTGCAACGTTTATGCGATCCACCAACGCGAACAGCACAATCGGGATGAAGTTAGGGGAAATTGTGATAAAAACATTCCGGGTTTAGTTGCTCACTGCCAACGCGCGCGACCGGGGTCTGTGAGCAGTTGGAGGGAGAGCGCTCGGACCTGCGCGCTCGAAGCGCCGCCCTCAAGGACTCGGTGGCCGGGCTGGAGGAGGAGGTCAAGGGTCAGGCGCGCAGGCTGGCTGAGCGGGAGGACGAGCTTGCGCGGCACAAGTCCGAGCTCGGCTCCCTGAGGTTCGCAGAGCGTGGGGCAGCACTGCACTGTGCTGCACTCCGCAACACTGCACTTTACAGTGGACCACTATTCTGCACTGCACCGAACCACGTTTCTCTGCAATGCAGAGTTAGGTGTTTTATGATACCCAATGGTGGGCAGGAGAGAGCAATAGAGCAAAATATTTTGTTCATGCTCCGGTCTTCATCAGCCCATACTGGCGCGGCGTGGAGAAGGTAAAATAACCCCGACGTCCTGCACGGCGTTGGGGAGGCCCTCATCTAACGGTGGATTGATCATGCGTGGCGGTGATGATGATGATGGTGGCCCTGCTGACATCGCTTAGTGAAGTCACGGTAGAGCGTGGAGTCGGTCGCTCAGGAGACGCTCGGGAGAGGGCGCTAACGTTTGGCGGTGTGGCGGTGGCGGCGGCGCAGGCTTCTGAACGAGCAAGCGGAGGAGGCCGTCTCGGAGGTGCAGCGCCGCCTCGTTGCCAAGTCCGCCGAGCTACAGTCCACGCAGGACCGGGGCGCCAGGCTCGACGACAAAATCGGTACCGAAGAAAGTCGCTGTTACGGCTGTCAGTGGGGTGCGTTGTTTATGTCGGGGTTACTCAACTGGAGGCCCGCGGGCCAGATGTGTCCCGTGGAAGCTGTGAGAGTGGCCCGACGAGAGATTTGGCTCACCGAGCCAAAGAGATAAAGCTTTGTGTTCAACAAAAGAGGGATAAGAAACCTGGAGCTGAGAGGTACAGATGATTAGTCACGTGTGCAGACATTTGTCGAGTGGTGGAGGGATATCGGTAAAAAATTACATTATACCTCCACGATCTAAGCCAAAAGAAACTAATAAAAAAATTGTGTAACATGGTCTTAAGACTCAACAATGCTTTCCTGACTAAATAACTTGTTCGTAAATAAGCAACTGTTAAATAACTTATATTACTTAAATATTTGTAGATTTCACAGTCGATTTGATCTTAGCTGGTGACGACGACGACGCTATCAGAGGACGGGGGAGAGCGTCGTGCTGGTGCGACGTGACTAATCGGGGTGGCATGTCGTGCCCGCGCGCGGCAGCCGAGCTGACTCGGCACAACGCGAACCTGCGCGAGGAGGTGGCGTCGCTGCGCGCGGCGGTCTCTGATCTGGACCGCGAGAAGGACGGCCTCCAAGAGGCCGTGGACGACAAGACGGAGGCCATCGTCGTCCTGGAGGAGAGGCTCGCGCAGAAGGTGGGAGCCGGGAAACGCACCTCCGATTAGCACGTTTGGCTTCGTACGGTGCGAAAGAAGTTCAACGTGCGTACGTACCTCGCCGCCCAAGCGGCGCGTCGGAGACTTGCGGTGTCGGGGAGTGGGCGCGCTGGCGGTTGACGTTTTTTGCGTCGTTTGTGTGGACAGGATAAGAGCATCGGAGACCTGCGGGTGACGGCGTCCGAGCTGCAGTCGACGCTCGAGTGAGTCTGTGTGCTGTGCTTGTGGATGAAACACGCTCACTCCGGGACACTCGTTGGGGTGCCTGAACACGTAATGACACGCAACAAGTAGTTGGTGACCAAGTCAAACAACTCCCACTCTGTGGAGAGGCCTTCATCCAGCAGTGGATTGTACAAATAGGGGTAAATTCTGTTATTTTTTGTGGTTATTGTAGAGTATTGTATATAATGCCATCATAGTATTTGTCCCATGGGGGAGTTGCTCACACTTGCGCGCGTGTGTGTGCGTATGTTTCTGCGTCCGCGTCTTCGTGCGTCTGTGCGCGTGCATCCTGCCCGCAGCCGTGCTCGTGACTCGCTGGGCGGGCGCGAGCGCGAGGTGGTGTCGCTGCGGCGCCAGCTCGACTCGGTGAGCGTCGAGCTCAGCGAAACGGGGCACGGCCGCGAGGTGGCCGTCCGCGAGAACCACCGCCTGCAGGATGACCTGGTCACCATGACGCGCGAGAACCAGGTGCTGCCCCCCACCTCCGCCCCCACCTCCTCCACAGTTACATTGCTGTGCCATTGTTTTGCTGTACTGCATTCAGGTCACGTCGTAGCATTTGTCGAGGATGCAAAGAGGGTCATTTTGATCACGAACTCCTTTCCCGTTTGTAGAAACTCTTGACAGCAGCTGTCGGTCTGCTCCAGCCAGGAGGCCTAGGCCTAGGGCCTCCTCCACGCAACCAGGTTACCTTGTCAGTAACCTGATGGGTATGGTCAACCAAAGAGAGAGACACATGACCAAAACTGAACAGGGTGCCGCTAGCTAGCAGAAAGAAGCTCTGACAATTACTGTACATTGTAATAATAATCCCACATAGTGGCTAATAAATTAAAACTGCTTACTGTTAACGCATTGTGTTCCGTCCTCCGTTCCTTCCCCTCCCGTCTCTCGCCTCCTCTCGCGCCGGACCACGGCAGACGGTGAACCACGAGCTGGAGGACGCGCTGCAGCAGCGTGAGCAGCTCAAACTCAAGGTGCAGGATTACGTGGCGGAGGTGGCGCGCGTGGAGGCGCTCCTTGCCGGCAAGGTACGTGTGGCGGTGTCGTGCATGCGGGACGGGCGCAGGTTTCTGGTGTTGGCAGCACCCTCATCGTGCCAAGCAAACAGCACGTAAGCGTATCGCCCGCCGTCGCGATTCCATGAGTTACCAAAATTCGGGAACGCATCTCCATTCAAGGATCGATTGACTTTTGTCGTTTGACCTCGTGGTGGATGTAGCAGCTGCAGCGGCTGCAGGGGTCCCACACAGCTGATTGAATACAATGGACAAGAATCCGTGAACATCGCTTCTTGAACACGTGCGTCAGTGCGTGTATGGATTCTTAATTTGAATACCACATTTAGCAACAGTCTTCGGTGAAGTTAGTAAATGAAGCGGTTGTAGTGCTTCTATAGAGCGTAAGCACCGGGGATGCTAATATTCACCTTCCCTGATAAGTCGATGAGTTGGGGTCACGATTCGATGCAATCATCGCCTCCCGTTTGTCTTGTTTGCGCCGTCTCGTTTGCATTGTCCCTCCGGTGGCACTTTGTCTCTGTTAATTCCGTCTTGTTCATTATCATTAGCCTCGAGGTAAATACAAACTCCTGCTGGCATTATATATGCATTGAGCTTACGAATCAATTTTAAATGACGAATCGATGCGTCGTTATGCGCTTGTTGCAATGTCTTGCTCACGCCACTGCTGGTGAGAGGGCCTCTACTAGGGTGACAGCCCCTCGAGAGGGAAGTTGACCTTCTCTTCTCCACTGGCCAGAGGTGTGAGTACCCACACTTTACCCCCACCACATGTGACCTGCCGATCAGCTCACTGCGGTGTACCCATTTATACTGCTGACTGGCTTTTCAAAGAGCGTGGAGTCACGATGTCATCTGACCACGGCAGGCTTCAGAGGATAATCCAATATTCTCTCTCTTTGTCCACACTTATTGACGGTGAGAGAAAAAGAACGAGTTTTTCCTGTTTGAATAAATGAGCGTAATTCACGGTCAAACAAAAGTCAAGTGACACGGACAGGAGGAGGGGGAGGAGAAGGCGACAGAGACGCGAGGAACAAAAGGCGCGCTCGGGCGGGCGGGGGGGGGCGTGCCTCTCGCACCGTTCTGTGTGGCGGGCGCTGTGCCTGCCGCCGTGCGCGCGACGGGGAGGTGTCGCGCTACAGGCCCCGGGGCGGCAGGTGGCTCTGCGGTTACGCGCTGACACGTGAACGGACGTCTCTTGCCTCGTCACCGGCAACGGCGCGGGCAGCGGCGCGTGCTTATTGCGTGCGTCTCCACCGCCCGCTTCGAATTCCTTCGCTCGCCGGGGCGGCACAGGGCCGGTGAAGGGGCTGACGCTGCACGGTGGATAATTATCTGTTTTTGTGGTAACATTTATTTTATACTAGAAAACTGCTGAAGTAGGCCTACCTCAGCAGTTTTCTTGCTGTAGTTGTCTCACCTGATGACGATTGCTTGTGTTGCGATCGAAAAGTCGTGATCTATTATTTTTTCTGCCTACATGACTTTACTGAAAGAACCAAAGAGTATGGATTCCTGCAGTCACTATTATTTTATGGTGTGAATTGTAGTTGTTAGGTGTTGTCCGTCCACTGCTGGATGAAGCCCTCGACATTCTCTTGAAATTCCCATCAGTTCTGCGATGCCACAATCCATCGCGCCCTTGCACAGAATCTGATCTCATCATCCAGCAGTGGGTAGACGGTCCTTGACGACGTTGCAGTAATCGCGTCTCGCCTGCCCCGCGCCCGTAGGAACACGAGAACCGCGAGCTGCTGGAGCAGTTCCGCCGCGCGAGCAACCAGGCGGAGACGTGGGAGGTGAAGGCCACGGAGGCGGAGGGGCAGACGAGCAACGTGCGGCTGGAGCTGCTCTCCACCGACACGGAGCGCCGGCACCTGCGCGAGCACGTCGAGCGCCTCGAGCGCGAGATACAGGAGGTGGGGGGCGCGCGGTCCGCACGTGATCCACGCACACTGCACGCACATGCAAACGTGTACACATACACGCACGCACGTGGACCGCACGCACGCTGCACGCACACGCACATGCAAACGTGCACACATACACGCACGCACGCGGACCACACGTACTCATGTGCTCTGCACGTCATCCACACGCACACGCGCGCTCGCATACCGGGTACGATGGTACCGGTCTTCACATCAAATCGACTCATTAGGACTCTTGGTATTCGTGCCATACCTTAGAGCGCCAGGCTCTCAGGATGGTGCTATTTCACACATGAGTATAGTCTGCAGTAGTTTCACAATAGGTGGCGATTTTACGACCTTTGAATATTTTTTTTTTACCGAATTTTAATTGTTAGGACGTTAATCCTATGTACTGGATCAGCATTGCTGCAAAGTGGTTTGGTTGTATTCGTACTGCAACACAATCTTTGTTGACTAATTATTCAGCAGGCCAGATGACCCACTCTTGACGGTGGCCATGACCGAAAGGGACTCTTCCTTGGTCTCTGCTTGTCCTTGCGGCTGCCAGCGTCTAATGCGAGACTGCGTGGTTCTGTATGCACCAAGGGCGGGTCGCTAGAGTTGCCACCAGTTTTGGTTTTCCCCGGATCATTCTCCTTTTGAGGTCGCTGCCTCTGTAAGTCTTCCGGGGACATTAAAGCACCTGACTTTTGTCAGTTGCGTACTAACACAGCACTCAAGACAATATATTTAGATGTAGTTGTCCCTCTTCCACCGGTATTGTGAAATATTCTTCTTCCCAAGACACGTCCCGGTTTTTTGGACCTTGGAAGTGGCAACCGTAGCCATCCATCGCACGGCATAATTATGGTGCCGCCCCCCGCCCCCACCTCTTTCCCATGCCCCCGCGCAGCACGAGGCGGCGCAGCAGGCGTACGAGACGCAGGCCTCGTCGCTGGAGCAGACGCTGGCGCGGCGCGAGGCCGAGCTGCGGCAGGTGCAGGCGGAGCGCGGCGCGGCGCAGGCCGACCTGGCCTCGGTGCGGGAGCTCTGCGTGAAGCTCGACTCGGCCAAGGAGACGCTGTCGCGCCAACTCACGGCCACCAAGGTCGATCACGAACGGGTGAGTCGGAGGTGGGCGACGAGAGTGCTCGTCTGCAAAGTCTTCCTCGTTTTTGCCAGATATCCCAACAGTGCTGCTGTGGACATGTACGGCCACGAGCAGGAGGGTGTGAGCACTGCGCTTCCTTGCCATGCTGCCATGTGGCTTACATTCCATATTCTGTAGCCTCCTCTTTCAATTGTATCTTTTGGCCTGGTTTTATACGAGACGAATAATAAATTCGGAGCGCTCGCAGAGTCGTACATCGCCTCTTGTTAGAGAGCAGTCTGTGGAAGGAAAGAGCGATTGCAGAACTAATTCAGAAATCTCTTCTGATGACCTAACAGTTGCATGACAGTTCTTGGAGCTGAAATTTTGCCGACTGAATTTAAAAGTAAAAGTTAATACGAGTCACTGGTGGCTTGGCTTAACCCAACAACTCGGCTAACTCATTGCACTTGCGAAACCCGATTTAATCAAACGCCGCTGCCCAACGCTGTGCCCTCTGCCTGTGTTCGGTCCGCGGCGCAGGCTCTCGGGGAGCTGGAGAGCGCCCGCACGGAGGTGGAAATGACGCGCAAGCAGGTGGGCAGCGAGCGGGCGGCCGTGCGCAGCCTGGAGGCCCTGCTGGCTTCGGGGCGCGAGAAGGAGTTCCACAGCCACCTGTCAAGCCAGGAGCGCGAGTCGGAGATCGGCCTCCTGCGGGAGAGGCTCACGCTCGCCGACAGCAAAGCGTGAGTGGCGAGCAGCGTCACGAGCGCACCGGCACGCCGCAACGCCCACGGCGCGCCGGGCACGCCACAAGGCATCACGGCACCACAGCACTCCCCACGATGCCCCAGAATGCACCACAACAAAGCACGGTGCGGCAAGGAACTCTTCGCCAAATCACCGCGGCACACAAATGGACGACGCAGGCACGCATCGGTTACTCTCGGCATCGGGGCAAAGCCGCGTCATAATTGTGCCGACCCCGCGTGTTTGAGTGTGCAGGGTGAGCCAGTCGAGAGAGGTGGTCCAGCTTCGCAGCAAGGCCACGCAGCTCGAGTCTGAGCTGGAGCTCACCAAGCGCCAGCTCACCACCGAGCGCTTTGAGAGGTGCGTCAGTGCCGCACGGCCCGGCACAGCACCGCACAGCTCGTCGTGGCATAGGCGGAACACTGTGCAGCGCACCATGAGACACTGCAGCGCTAAACAGCATGCCATGGCACAGCAAGGTTCACCGTGGTAGTGAAATTTCATGCGACGATCATTACCCTCGGTGGCAGAGCAGGGGGGAAAGTGCTGCCCCCTTACTCTGCGTCCCAGGTCACTTGAAGCGATCTCAGAAGCGGGTCTGTGATAATCCCTTCCATGGGATGTTCTCAAATCACTGGGGGTCACACTGCTGTGCGCTAATGCAAGTAGATTCTCAGTCTCGTGACATAACGCTGATGACACAATCGGGATAAATATTTGGGAAGAAGACTTGATTATTTTTAAAGCTATCAAATGACATCCACATGGGCGCCACGTGGCATGGATTTGCGGTGCCTAAAACATGACGCTCCGGGCTGTATGCGGCGACCGCAGCGAGGCCCGCCTCTGAAAAATCTGCGCTTGGAGCGGTAAATGTTCTGCCTCCCTGTGACTCCGGCGGTACCACACAGAGCACTGCGCCAGGCATGCCGCAGTGCGGCGACGCGGATTGAAGGAAGCTCGCGCGCTGCGTTGTTTTGTCGCTCCCTTGAGAGCGCACGCTGATCTAAAGTTTTACGCGCCGATGTCGCCAATAACGTTTCGCGGTTCACGTTGTTCCGTACATCGGCGTGCATCTCCGCAGCAAAGAAACTTTGTACAAAATAATTATAGTTTTGTTATTGCACTGCCAGCCATGGATGGGGTCACATGGGTTGTCGTGTTTCGTGTCTTTGTTTTGTATCCGTGTTTTTTATCCGTGTTTTTTATCCGTGTTTTTTATCCGTGTTTTGTATCCGTGTCAACTACCGTGGATATGTGTCGTAAGAACACTACAAATATGTTTTACATAGATAGGTAACACACTCATCTTGGTTAGGACCCTCGTTTTTTTAACTTATTTTCACCCTATTATTCTTAAATGCCTTGAATGTTTGAAGGCGAAAAGAAGCCATTCCTTGCCTAGATCCTCTGCCAGGTTAACTAAATTGGGCACCCAAGCGAGAGGAGCGAGTAGGAGTCAGTCCTACTTCTTCTATGTAACCATTAAACAAACATGGACCGTGAATACAGTGATTAAAGCATTTTAAATATGGGTTTGAATGTCACGTGACGAACATCACTTTTGGTGGCAGGGTGAGTGGGAGCGTGCTGCCCCCTATTGTGTAGATCAGAGGTAACTCAGGATAGCTCTGTGGTGTCTGCTTCAGTGGGCTTTTGTTCCACGAAGGGTTGCACTACTGCGCGAGAGATCTGTGTGGCCTCTACTTCTCATGACGTGACACCGCTAGCACAATCGGGCTGAAATTTACAGAAAAATGAAGAAAATATAAACATTGGCTTCGATGAACGTCAGTGGCTCAGTAATGCGCAGCTACGTTGTAAAACATCACCGGCTGAGTGGCATTGGTGAACGCGGGATGTGCACCATTAGAAGGGCGCGCCACACTTACTCACAGGAGAGTTTCGCCGCTAAACTTGAACGTCACACTTGTGCGGCCCCCACCCCAGGGAGCGCGCGGTGCAGGAGTTGCGACGTCACGGCCTGGCCACGTCGCTGAGCGCATCGTCGTCCTCTCCTCTCCGCTCCTCGCACAGCCCGCGCGGACGCTCCCCTGAACGGTTTGCGCCCCCCACCCAGTCACCCTGACCTAGTCCCCCCCCCCCCTCCCTCTCGATCCCAGCTCTTCCCTTTCGGCCCCCTTCTTTTGAAAGCTTTGGCCCCTGCGTTGTGTCCACGTAAAACTTTCACTTTGTTTTTACTACGCTCGACAGCCAGTCACGAACATCGTCATCACCGTCGCATGCGGAATTCACTTATGTCATCTGCAATATAAAGAGGCGACTGTTCAAGATGCGTTCCGTTGGGTGCAGGTCGCCTGCACGGCTGCATCGCATCGCATCGCCCGTGGGAAGTCGTGATGAGTAATCGGAAACTTTCTCTGAAGCTTTGCCCTTTCAACTGCCCAGTCACCATGAACATTCGAAGCAATACCTCTCTGTGTCCGCCGGGCGGCGCTGATCTCGTTGTGATGGCCAAGGTGAACATTTGTAGCCATGGGTTTTTTTTATATGTAGGCCAATGGGCATAGGTCACATGTAGCTCATGCCCCGAGTTCCTGGCAAAACGAGCCCTTGACTCTACAACCAAAAATTGTCGAGTGCTGTCGCTGGCCAACCGATTGATATGAGAACAAATGAGGTTTTCTATTGGACGGCAGGTCGGCACAGTGCCTCCACAGCAAGGAGCCCCCGGGTTCGATTCCCAACTCAGGTGCCTCTCTGTGTGAATTGTGTATATTCTCCCCCTGTTGTGCGTAAGTTTCCACTGGGTTATCCAGTCTTCTCCCTGAGCTAAAACAAACACGCAACGTCACTGGTATTGGCCAAACATCCCATTGCTGAAAGTTACCTGCGCTTCACTCAATCGGGATTGCATGTAGCAACATCATCGCCTGCCACGAAGACCCTCCTGAAAAGAGCCCACTGAGGCTTTCCTGGCTAAACAAGCGAACTAATAATGTTCGTGAGGGTTGTCCTGAGTTCAATGAAACAGAGGAAGCCTCTTTTAATTCATCGGAATGGACAGTTGAGCAACATTTACTCCAATAGCATCACTGGAACGAGATTCTACGGCATTTGCTCACTGTCTAAATGTCCTTCTCTCTGGAGTCGTCCATTGAGTGCTGGGAATGCCGACTCCGTTGAGCAGGCGTGCGTGTGCCGATTCTCCCCCTCACTCTGCAGTGAATTGCCACAAGTGAAGGGCATGGTTCAGTTCAAGAATCTATCATGTCTTGTCGTTGTGGTGCACGCAGATTTTCGAGTGGCTGCAGGGTTTATGTGACCATGAGATTGGTCCTCCCGTATTTTGAGTTGCTCCAACGCAAGGCTGCGTGCGTTACACACGCAGCGTGGTGATGCTCTGTACCGCGCAAGGCACGATGGGACGACCCATCCCATGGATACAGTCGGGCCTTTTGTTGTCTAGAACATGACATTTTGCGCGTATTATTAATATGATTACTCTTCCTTGTTTCCAGCCCGCACGTACTTTACAGTCCAATGACTTTCTCGCGATTCTTTCAGAACGTGTTCGAAATTTGTTCACTCTAAAATCTGACGCAATCACGAGTTCCCCGGGGAGAGGTGCTGCGGAATCTCTCGGTTCAACCGAGCAGTCGGCGGTTGTTGCCATTCCCCTTTCGTTGCTTGTGAGGGTGTTTTGCTACCTCTTTAATATCTGCAGCTGCCAAGGAGCTCTCTCTATTCCTAAGCCCCGCGTCTAAGAGCCTCCTTTATAAACACCGGGGCAAGGCTCCACGTTGCGCCCTGCGAGGCCTCCCACTACGCGAGTCCGAGCGGAGTGGAGAGCCACTTTGATGTTTTCTTGTTTTGTTTAGCCGTTGTGCGTTTTTTTTTACGTCTCTCTCTCGCTTTCTCAATCTCTCTTTTAGGAGCGTCTCCTTCAGAGATTGAAGGACCCCCGCGGCTGGGTGGTACGGGTGGCCACGGGGCCCCACGTCTGCCGCCTGAGGGTTAATGCCGCGGGCCTCTCGTCGCCGAGATCGGCAGGAGAGCTGTGGGGATCGTGGGCCGCTCGCCGTGTGAACCTGTGTGAAGCGCATCCTCCTACCTGTGCGATTTCGTTGTGCTTCTTTGTGAATACGTTTGAACAAATATTGGGTGCTATATTGTATTTTAAAAACATAATTTGTGTTTTGCGTTGTTGTTTTTTTACGTGTGCGTTATGGCTAACTTTATTTTTGTACTTTATTAATCTCCTATTGGTGAATAAAAATGTTATGCTATAATCAATTGCCAAAAGTAAATTTTATATATTTTTCTTCTTTGCAATAATTTCCCTGCTCGTGCAGTAACCGTAACGCGGCTCACGAGCACCTCTGACTTTGCCCGCGGGATCGTGTTACGCATATTACACGTGGCAAGCGTCTGTGCGACTGTCTCCGTGCCACCAGTCCTTCAAGTCCGGATGCAACAGCGGTCATTCGTGGTGGCGCCTGCCCCACGCGACGCGATCGCACCGTCGCGTGGCACCATCGCGCGTTCCGTCCTCCCGCTCGGGGATCGGAGGCTCGACGTGTCATGGGTCGCCACGATAGGTGGAAAAAAAAAATCACGATGGAAACCGCCGTCCCCACCGGACGCAGGCAGGACTTTCCACCTCTCCGCGGTCGGAACGCGCGAGCGATGTACCCGTCGGCAGCCTGCCTCCAGTTACAGTCCAGTGGCCTGCTCGTGATGAGTCGATATGGGTGTAAATAAAACATTGCGTTTTGACCATCGCGTTGGTCTGCCGTGTCGTGGAGCGTGCGTTCCGACGAGCCGCGGTCGTTTCACTTCACCTCTCGACATAGCGCACGCCATTATTGCCGTATTCGCCACGAAGCGCGCGCACTATTATAGCCGTTAACGCTCACGTACGCAATCGAAGGTTACGTCCCATAATCTGCAATTACGCTGTCTAGGAATTAGAAAAGGCTTTCCCAACATATGGTGTTAACAGCTACGCACTCTGGAGTCATCCCACGGAGTCTAACAGGAGCCATGTGGGAATTAATTTAAAGTTGGGTGGGAGGGACAAACAACTGCTGTCGCTCATTTTGGGTAACGAAGGATGGCGAACTGACGGCAGCTCGTGGACTAGTTGCAGCTATTAAAAGGCATAGCATCTGGCTTGCTGCCCTTTCTGTGTCATAGCTGAATGGGCATCTGCCAACGCGCTTTGCTCCCACACCCATGGATTCTTTAAGTACTTAGTGAATCGGTAATAACTTACATCACGTAATGCCCTGGCTTCCCCCTGGGCGCGATATTGCACGGGCGACCGGGAGTGGCTGTCCTGATTCGGCGGAGATGGGCGAAGTGCAGCAGCCCGTCCCTGCGGGCCTGGACGAGACCGGCGCTCGCCACGGCCGCGTCGTGTCATCGCTTGCGTGCCGGCGAAATGAATAAATGAAGCGGCCGGGACATTGGCTGCAGTCGATTCCCATTGTAGAGAGATGGGGACAGGCAGGGTGGATGGTAGGACAGGGTGGGGGGGGGGGGTCAGGATGGGAGCCGCTGATGGACGGAGCGGTGCCTTAATTGCCTCCTGGGCAGACAGCCCATGTGTCTGGCTGTGGCCAGTACCGTTATGTGACAGGCGTGTGGAAATGGTTTTTTGAGGTTATGGGGGCAATTAGCCAACAAGGGGCCGTGGAGAGAAGACCAGGGGACCCAGATAGCTCGTCAATGAGAGGGCATGGCATATGGCTTGCCCCCTCCCCCATCTAAAAGTTAGGGGGGGGAGGCAGTCCTTGCAGACATGGTTGTTCTATGTCGATTTTAGTTTCCTGAATGGGCCATTGAGCTAAAATGTCAAGTCTTATCAGAATCAGAATATCTTTACTGGAGTGGAGGAATCCGATGAGCTGTGAAGCTATTTTTCACAGATGCCCAGTAGGGGCGTGACAACAACAAATAGTACAAAAAACATGATAGTATATACGGTACTAAACTACGGCACGAGTGAAATTCTAATCTATATTCATATTTCACTAGCGTGGATGAAGACTATGTACGTGTTATAATGCCTCTTTATCCAATACAATTGTAGTGAGTTCAACTAAGTCGCAGACGTACTCTTTGGAGGCAACACATTTATTAACACCAACACACGGGGTAACTGCTCCTTTACAGAATTTGCAACCTGTGGTGGTGACCACCAGGCTGGCTACACTAATTACTACACTACACCGTGACTGGTGTAGTTAACCGGGTGGTGACCACCAGGCTAGCTACACTAGTTACTACACTAATTACACCGTGACTGGTGTATTTAACCGGGTGGTGACCACCAGGCTAGCTACACTAGTTACTACACTAATTACACCGTGACTGGTGTAGTTAACCGGGTGGTGACCACCAGGCTAGCTACACTAGTTACTACACTACACCGTGACTGGTGTAGTTAACCGGGTGGTGACCACCAGGCTAGCTACACTAGTTACTACACTACACCGTGACTGGTGTATTTAACCGGGTGGTGACCACCAGGCTAGCTACACTAGTTACTACACTAATTACACCGTGACTGGTGTAGTTAACCGGGTGGTGACCACCAGGCTAGCTACACTAGTTACTACACTACACCGTGACTGGTGTAGTTAACCGGGTGGTGACCACCAGGCTAGCTACACTAGTTACTACACTAACTACACCGTGACTGGTGTAGTTAACCGGGTGGTGACCACCAGGCTAGCTACACTAGTTACTACACTAATTACACCGTGACTGGTGTAATTAACCGGGTGGTGACCACCAGGCTAGCTACACTAGTTACACTGTAACTGTTGTCAGGTGCATAGCCGCCGTCACCCGGATATTTTATGATCGACAGTTTCAGTTCACTGAAACGCTCAAATCTGCTCGAATCGTGTCACATATTCAAAACAACAATGACCGTTCATTGTGGCGAGTGTGCATATCGTAACTATTCCAATAACATCATCTGTCGACGCAGGGAAGTCTTCAGAGTCCCAAGGGCTCGTTCTCAGGAGGCTCCTGCTCCATTTTGATGTTTGGCAAATGCCACTAATGACGAGCGCGTGGCTTGTACTCCGCTGCAAGTATCCAATTATAACCCGAAGCAGCAGCAGCAGCAGCACAGGCGGTCATAGTCAATCATTCACCCACCGGCAAATATGGATCAATCGTCCAATAGAGTCCATCACAGGAGCGAGCCATGGCGGAGCTACTGAACCGCGAGTGGAAAAAGTGACGAGTTTCAGGAAGAGCAGACGGGGTGGAGGGGGTGGGGGTTGTGGTTAAAGGGTGGGGCTGTCCACCCCCCAGATTTTGCCCCCGTCCCACCGTGCTGATATCAATTAGAATCGTCACGATGGATTTGTTTGTTTGTTGAGCGAGGTAACAAATGTATGGTCCTCCCGCACCTCCGATTCGCACAGTTGGCTACGTACGGCGCGAAAGAAGTTCAACATACATACAATACCGACTTTGATTATGATCCTTGATGGCGCTTGGTGATGAGGATGTGTTGGAGGATGGCTATGATGATGATGAGATGTGAATGGTGTTAATAATTACGCTCGATGGTGAAGATGAGCATGATTTGTGATGATGACGATTGAGGATGTGAATGATGACGTAAAGATAATCACCATGATCACGCGGATGACGACGATGACATTTAAAATACATTTTCATGATGCTTTATGATCCCGTGAATAATGACGGTGATGATTACTTGGACAATGATTTTAATCTTCATGTAGATGATGAACCCTGTGTCTTCACGTGAATCGTGATGTGACGTAGAGTGACGTAGACGATCATGATTATGACGATTCAGCGAATTATTTTGCGGTGCTGCTGCTGCTGCGTCGGTAGTGGTGCGAAAGCACAAACAGCGAAACAAACTCAACACATTCGCCAATAACAACACTGTGACCTTTAGTGAAAACATATAAGAGGCTACGTTTTGGGTAATATCCCGTGTGCTTTATGTGCTACGAAGAAGGGCCATTGCCCGAAACGTCGCATATGTTTTATTTTAAGGCCACAGTTGATGTGTTTGTTGATGATTACGATGATGATGCTGCTGGTCACAATGATCATGACCTTGATGATGACCCGCTCATTGATCGGCATGTGCATGACTCCGTGGCACGGAGCTGAACTGGAACACGTTGCTGTAAATAATGAAACACGAGCACGGCTCCTCCTCCTCCTCGCCTCACTCAGACGCACGTCCAATCCGAACGAGCTCAGCAGAGAGGGGCGCCTCCTCGTGACGAGGAGAGGGGGAGGGAGAGCGTGTGGGGAGGCACAGAGGAGAGAGAGAGAGAGGAGGGGAGAGGCAGAGAGAGATACCGGAGACCGTGATGAGCTCATTGCTCCGCTACAAGTCCACAACATCCAGTCTCTCTCCTCGGCGTTCTCTCAAGGATCCGTCGTCAGCTCGAGTCTGGATGCGCCCGTGAGCTGCCCGCGTGTCCGTCGTGCGTCACGACGTCTCTCCGTTAGGAAGATGCGCAGAGGTAAGAGGAGTGAGTGTCTTCGCTGTCACATTTAAAATGCATCAGCCACAAGGACGACGCGTTAGCGGGCCGGTGTTGGTCTCAGGGGCAGTACCAGGGACCGCGTTAGACAACTGTGGATCAGTGAGTGGCAGGAGCGGGCTTAGTGCCGGAGTTAGACGAGCTCTGGGTATGGGGCGAGTGGTATCGTGGTTCGGTGTTTTAGAATTAGAACCGGGGGTTAGTGACCTGGGATCTGTGGCCAAGAGCTGTGGTGCAGTGGTTAGCGCAGTGCGCTCTCTGAACTCAACTTGGCAGTCTGAGTTCGATTCCCGGTCAACACCGACCAGCAAAGGTGAAGTATGGTCAAACGAGCCTGTGGACTTACACAGAGGGTTGGCAAGGGGACTATACTTCAGTTTCTCGTATTCGAAGTTAGAACGAAGATTAGAAGAGCCAGTGACACCTGCTAGGTTTAAGACCAGGTTTAGTGTTGGAACCAGGGTGGTAGCCGGTGATATGTACTCGTTTGAAGACCACGTGTTAATGTTCGGGCCAGACGTAACGCCAGAGAGACATTTGATACATTTGGAACCACGTTTAATTTGGATTTCGTGGCGGTCAAAAACAAACACCCAACAGCAGCATTATCAGTGTACAGTACCAGCATGATTTACCAAGGGGCATTGCCCAGCCCAGCGTGGTGAAGTATGGTCAAACGGCCACCGGTGTTACCGATGCGAGACGCGCATGTGGAGGCCTTGGTCCAGCAGCGGGGTTTGACGCGGCTCCGCGTGGTGTCCCCGCTGATGTCAGCGAGGGGAGAGTTGCGGAGCGAGCGTCCGTGTCACTGTTGACACTGCACAGTGTCCGGATGGGTGTGTGTGTGTCGGTGTCTCTGTGGGGAGCGGTGGCGCAGCGGTTAGCGCACCGCCGACAATCCGCGAACCCGGCGTACCCGAGCTCGACTCCCGTTCGCGGCCAATATCTGAACCGGTCCTGGTGCCTCCCCGAGGTCGACTCAGCCTTAAATGAGCATCTGGTCCGGTGTGTAAACTTCAACAATGGGGAGACAAAGGCGGCTGGGTGTGATTCAGCCCCCCCCCCCACCACCTCATAGATAGGTCCTCATTTGGGGGGGGGGGGATTTTTGTCTTCATCTTTCGTTGATGTCTCTGCTGCGTGTCGCGACGCCGTGGCCGCTGTTTGCACTACGGCCACGAGTTCGCGACGCCCGTGATGACGGGCGAGGGGGTGGGGGGTGATTAGGGAGGGGGAGGGGCGGGTGTGGGCGGTGTGACGGACACGTTAGGTGAGACCCATCCATCCACCTTCTTCTGCACCATGTTGCTCGACTGGAATTGAACGTCGACCGCGGGTTTCGCGAAGAGTGGCTCGTGTTGCCCGTCATCATCGTGGTCGTCGGCCGTGTTCTACCCACTGCTGGATGGATGCCTCCGCAAAGCCGTCGCGTGAAATGTTTTTTTTTTACCAGCACGGAATCGGTGGAGGAAATTCCACCCTGCAGTGACAGACGCGATTGTATGCGCATTACAAATGCTGGCTTGCAACAGCCGTGATTAATTATGACAACATTCGTCATCGTCATTATGAAGCGCGATCAGTGGTGCTGCTGGAATGAAGAAGCCCTCCCAAAGGTCGTAGCCATCCGTGGGAGTCCTGCCACACAACAGTCCATCGTCTCGAGCCGATTTCGTCCCTCCATCTCCACGGTTGACCCCGTGAACCTTCGGGCGCGTCCTCTCTTTCACGCTGCCGCTCGTGAGTTCGCCAGAAGCGAAATTATCTCAACCAAGTTCCTTATCACGCGGACATTGATAGCAGCCAAATGTAGTCGAAGCAAGGGAAAAACCGGAGAACCAGGATACAAATCCACGCGACCTCGAGTATAACACGCAAATTCCAAATATACAACAGGCGTCAGGGTCGGGGTGGAACCCATGACCTCCTGCATACAGGGCGAGATAGTCAACATAATCGGCCCCTTCAAGCGATGCATCCTGCCAGTCCAGGCCACTCAACACTCCTGAACATGGTGCCGCATCATGTACACTTGGAGCTTGCAGTGCTTGAAGGCGGCCCGGGATCGAGACGATGAAACAGAGGCAGCAGGTTGGCCACCGGTTAGCTGTAGGTTGGCCTGATTTTGGGAAAACGGAGCTATTTTATGACAAGCAGCAGCATCAGAGACCGATGTGACGAGATAGCGATATGGGATTTAAAACAGCGTTGTCAACGTTCCGGTCTTGGCTGCAACATCAGCCACACAGCGTTGACATTCACTTAAACGGGCCTCACGCCCTGCTGGTGAGACTCAAATGAGCCAAAACCGGTTCAGAGCCTCTGGGCTCCTGAAATGCCACCGTAGAGCCACTGCTCTTGCATGTTACACGTGTGTGGAACGCACCCTTCTCTGTTGACTTTTTGTTTAATTTTCGATTAATAATTATTAAGCGCCGGTCCCACCCTCTCCCCGTGGACACCGCAATCTCGCGGTGTTTATGTTTGAGAGATCGTGCGCCCTTCCTTGCTGCTGTAGCCACGCAGAAAAGCCTCACCGAGTACCCAGACTTGTTTGCTGGAAGGTCCCACATTGTGACTCTTGGCTAATCCCATTCTGTGTTGCCTTTGACACATTTATGACCGAGTTAACGACGTCCATTTCGCCTGGATCTCAGATGTCCTTGTGTTTAACGTAACGCAAAAACACCTTACAAGTGGAGCCAGCGCGAGAAGGCTACCATCTCCCAGCCATAAATATCCGCAGTCGTAAGATTGTCGCCATGCAACCAAAACTACGGCCCAGGCAGTAAACCACTGCGGTGTGCACTCCTTCAACGGAAGAGGAGGAGGAGGCACAGTGAAACTACACTCGCCCTGTCTCTCGCCTGAAGCCCTCTCGTCGTGGCCAGCAGCAGACCAGCTCCTGGACGTACTGCTGCTACCATCGTGCGCGAGATAAGAACAACCGCAGATTGAGAACTCGAAGGAGCAAGTGAGAGAACAAGTGAGAGGGAGAGTTGAGTGAAATGGTGAAATGGGCCAAAGTCTCTTTTTTAACAACTCTGTGAAAGAGTTCCTCCTCTTCCTCACCGTCTTCGCTCACCACTGTACGGTTTCTAGTGTTTGCGTCATGGGGGTACTGCCGTTGAGACCACGAGTACTCACAGCGGTCGTCTCAGCCCTGGGGTCGTGTCACGGCTCCGGTGGGGGGGGGGGGGGGGTATGCAGTGGTACTGGGCCGCAAACACACTGAGCCCCCCCCCACCCCGCTTTTTGAATCAGAATGTATATTTTTTTATACTGGAGGAATCCGATGAGCTATAAAGCTCTTTTTCGCAGGATGTCCAGTCGGCATTGTGGAAGCAACGTATGCCCGTCGTGGCGCTTTGACGTGACCCCACAGGGACGCGCCAAGGAATTCTGGGACGATCCCACAGGGATAGATAGTGGCATTCATGTCGAGGGCAAGTGGCCGCTCTCTTTGAGGACGTTAATCCACAACCCTTCATCCCCTCGAACCCCTCCTGACTCGGTAATCCCACAACCACCCTATCTCTGCTTCAGCCCTCACTCTGCGCACTTTAAAGGCCATATAGCCGCTCTCTAACCTTCACCTTATCCTAAACACGCTCTCTGTAGATATATCCTGTGACCTTTACAATCTTCACCCTCCGCTGTTTCCATGACCCTAACCATATAAAGCCCTAACCCTTTCTGACGCTACATCCGGCCCCTGCCTGAGTCCGTTTCCAGCCCCCCTTTTGTCGGTCCGCTGGTGGATGAAGGTCTCCCCACAACTGTGCAGGCCATGGGGGTTATTTGACCGTACTTCACCACGCTGGTCGATGCGGGTGTGGTGAAGGCGGGCAGTGTAGACGTGGAATCACAGAAGTATTGTACAACAATTGATGGATGTATCAGCATCACCCTCTTAGTGCCCACAATGTAGCTACTCATGGCAACCTGTTTTATGCCACGTCGCCTAAGTTATATGTAGATTCTATTCAGGCACTATCAAGGCTCAAACCAGCTTAGCTTCTGAGATCTGACGAGATCGGACACATTCTGGGTGATTGGGTCAACAATAAACCCCATCGTATCTCTCCTCTCTACCCCTTTCATCCTGAATCCTCACTCTAACCCAAGCTATTATTAACCCTATTAAATCCCTTCTCCAGCTCTGAGCTGCCATCACAAGGCACCCCTCTGTGTGCTCGTGGCTTCTGTCAAAAGTGGCCTTCGTGTCACGTGGTGTGGCCCAGGCCGTGTCACGTGGTGTGGGGCTAAGACTTGTCACGTGTGGGTCTCCTGAAGTTCCCAGTGTCCCACAAAGCACACCTTTGTTTGGAAGAGATATTTCTAGGCAGCTCTTCCTGTCGTGATGATCACGACGACGATAATTATGATGTCGGTGGAGACGATGCTGGCGATTAGTACGAGGAGGGCTGAGAAAACGCAGAGCTTTTTGCCAGAAAAAGGCAAAGCAGAACTCGGTTTTGTGTCTCCACATCATTTATAAATGTACCACGTGGTTTAGTCCATTGGCTTTTAGATGGGAGTGCTCGTCTTGCCAATGACATCTGGTCACCCGACAGCATTTTGTTGAACAATCTTGACTCTGCTGATGAGATCCAGAGGGTTGAAATCGGGCCAGAGTTTGTTTGTTTGTTTAGTCAAAATCGACTGGATATTATTTTGCCTGGAAAGCCAATAAACTGATGATGGAACTAAAACGTATTTGTTGATCATAGGGTATAGAACCCGAGTTCTGCTTATATCTGAATTTAACCCATAATTCTCCGCAACAACAACAACGCACTCATTAGTTTGTGTACGAAGGCTCCACAGGGTTTGGGGGGGGAGGTCACAATTCCGTGTTCGTTTTTTTGTGTCTTTGCAGCATTCTCTTTGAGGACAGATGAAGGAGTTGCACATTAACTGCGTGTTGATTTGGCTGTGAGTAAAAGGGCGATGGTGGTGAGAACGAGAACGGCTGAGCCCAATGTGAGAGGAACTCGAGTGCGTTCTCCCGCGGAGCGTTGTGGGTGCAACCGATTTTAAAGGCGGACAAACGTTTATGTGTTTGGATAGTAAAACAAAACATTAGTCCGTCAGCAAATGCGACTTCCAGATTTAATATATTGGGGTCAAACTAACCCCCGCGATCGCCACGGCACGAGGGAGGTCTTCATCCAGTCGCAGATTTACAGAGGGGCTGTAAATGATTGTTATTCACGTATGCAGGCATTCTGTACTAATGTTTGATAACAGCATTTATTCGGAGCGGGCAAAAAACAGTGGACCCGTTTCACCCTTCTGGGTCTCGTCAGCAGAATGGGGCCCGTTACACCGATGCTGGAATCCTTAATAATAATAGAGGGTTTTTTCGGTTAGATCGCACAAATATATAAATGTGTCGTTAAACCCGCCACCACCCGACGCAGCCAACTAGAAAGGGTTGTCACGTAAACAGAACGTGCCAATTCGTCACTAGTACAGCACGCCGGTGTGTTGGAGAGCCAAGCCACAACATTTACAATCTGAGTACGACGTTTCACCAGTAATTACAACTAGCTTCATCAGGCGACAGCCAGATGTCAGGTGGTGGCGGGTTTAACGACACAGTTCTATATTTACGCGATATAACCCCAAAAAAACCTGTATTACGGATGATATTGGTCGCGACAGCCTGCGACGTGTTACACCAATGCTAGAATGTTCTGTTTTCTTGTTGTTGTGAGCGGCAGTCCTCCGCGGCGGTGTACGACGAGTTGCGGTGTTGCAGGTTGTGCCGGTGGGGGGGGGGGCCCCATAGACCAGGAGTGGGTGTCTACGGGGCCAGGCACCACCGCTGCTTCATCTCAGACGGCCTCGTGTGGTGCGGCCACGTGAGGCCAACCGCTCTGAAGCGGATTGCGGTCGATACGTTTCCCTCACCGCGAGCATCTTGGCTGCAACTAATCGGTGACTAGAGGGGCATGTTTTCCGCCAGACAACAGCAACGCCGTTTCTAATTTTGGCACGGCTCAGTCACTCCTGGTACTGCAAGGGCCTCTTCAGTGACAGAAGTGACCCGAAGTGCGTGTCGATGTTGTGTGACCCTGCCAATGGCAAAGGAGCATTACACTCACCCCTGGCTCAGACAGATGGCTTCTGCCTCCTAACATCTGGACATGTGACAGCAGTCGTCATGCACTGCATCATTGTGTGGCTTCGTCAAGTTAGTTTAAACTCCCGGCAAAGGTGATTCCTTGTCCGCGAAGTGCAAGCATGCGTTTCGTGACAAACGTCTTTTGCTCTCGTGATGAAAGTGTTCAAGCGTGAATGTTTATGATGGCGACTGTCAGACCTGGGACTCGGGTCCTTGTTTCTCAACGCAGATTGTGGACTCGGTGTGAGGGACCGAGTGGGGGACTGGGTGGGTGGGTGTGTGAGTGGGTGGGTGTGTGAGTGGGTGGGTGGGTGAGTGGGTGGATATGTGGGTGGGTGAGTGAGTGGATGAGTGGGTTGGTGGATCAGTGAGTTGGTGGGTGGGCGGGCGAGCAAGTGGGCGGTGCTTTGATAATTATCATTGAGGACGTTATCCGGAAACAATTCCACAGGGCCATACACAGGACGAATGGGTTGAGTTCGTGTGATAGTACTGGGCATGCGTGTGACCGGGAGGGCATGCGTGTCCGCGTTACCGGGAGGTGCGTGGCGACGCTGCGATTGCGCGTGGCTTCCCAGGGGAGCAATGTCCACCCGAGGAGGGCACCGCCCCTGCCCCGCAGAAGGAGCAACGGCACCTGTTGCCACGGCTGTCGATGCGATCGCCATAAACCGCACACGGCGCCCAGTATAACGCGGCGACCACCCCCGCACCTCGTCACGAAGAGGTGGAGGGGTCACAGGGCACACCGTGCCACCAGGTGTACCGCTCACACGTGGCTGCAGGTTGCAGTCAGGCGACTTTTGAATACCCCCCCCCCCCCCAGCATGGGTTATTGGAGTTCATATCATCGACGGCTCAAATCCAGTGGTCTGTGTGAATGATGGCAATGTGTGCGGGCCGGAAGCAAGCGCTGGTGATCTGGACAAGGCTGAGAGCGTGGTGCATGCAACGTGGTGGTCACATGACGTGCGTGCGAGGCATGGTGGGATTCTTCCGGCTGTTTGTGAACAGCACGGCTTCGTTCGCGTGATGGTGCCGTACAGCGGAGGGACGATCAGCTACGTTGGTGCTCCATGGTGGCTAGGAGATGTTAACTGCCTTGCCTGGTATTCAGCAGGTCGTGGGTTCGATCCCAACCCTGACGCCTGCTGTATATTTGGAGTTTGCATGTTCTCCCTGTGGTCGCCTGGATTTTTCTCTCGGTCCTCTGGTTTTTCCCTCCACATTTAGAATGTGTCCGTTATCATTTTCCACTTCATAAGCCACTTCGTTGAGCTTTCATCTGTGGCCAGGTCGCTTCTGAAAAAGAACCCTATAGCTCAGTGGGCCTTACCTTGTAAAATAAAAGTAGTTTTTAAAGAGTTAGTTTGATGCGTTTACGTCGAGGTCGGCGGCTGAGCCATTGGCGGGCTTCAGGAGTGGCCTCGTGGTGATTATCTGAAGCGGGCTGTGGGGTTACGAGGTGGCCAACCTCTCCTCTCTCATGTCTGTGCATAGCCACGTGGGAGCATAGAAGTACGGCACAATGTACGTTGCCGCACTGGCGTCTGTTACCCACCACGGCAACGAGAAACATCCCAATCGGCAGAGGCCACCAGTTCCTTGAAACACCCGAAGTGGAATTCCCCTCTTGTATTCGTTTATTTTAAAGCAGAGCAAGGCGGAAAAAAACGAGAGATTTTTGGAACCAAGGATCGATTGCCTGCGGCTCAGAACCAAATAAAAGCACCCATTAATAACAAGAAAAACATCTATATATGGTGGTGTGGTGCGGATTGCAAATGTCATGGCCCAGCCACGTTAATTATTCATATTATCTTAGACATGCAGTGCTGTGTAGGAACCGGCTAGGATAAAAATAATGTTAACAGGCAACCGACAGCCTGTTAAAGTGCTTTTCGAAAAACCGGACTTAGCGATGAAAAGCAACAGAGCATCGTGCCCAGATGATAAGAACCGTCTGAATCAATGGAGGCTATCGGCTATGACGAACACGGACATCAACGACGGGAACAGAAGATGAAAAGTGCGCAAAGAAGCATGGAGAGATGGGTGCTGAGAGACAGACACAGGATCACGTGGACTCGAGAACACACGCAACTTGGATATCTATTTTTGTTGTAAATGTATTGGGCTTGTGCAGGACACCTTGCACTCGAGGGGAGTTCCTGGCTCGTGGTCAAGACTAACAAAGGAGTGGCAGCCGAAGGAGTGAACATACCCGACAGCACATCTATTACGGAGATGGAGCGATTAAGTATTCGGTCCTGGATGGATTATTGCATTGCGCAACTGTTAGAGATGGCGACGGCTTGGGGGCAGGCATTCATCCAGCAGTGGACTGATCATGGCTGATAATGGTGATGGACCATTTACTGCAAGCAGTTACCGCACAGATCTACGGCTGCCGTCACAAACTCCTCTCGTCCACGTTCACGGAGCTGCCATGGGCCAGCTAAGCGAAGGTCGCTGCTCCCGATCCACCCCTCACCCCCGCGTCTCTCCCCGTGCCTCCGTGGTGGCCTCACTAAAGCGGCACAACCCAGAGGCTCGTGGCCGCATGGGATGGACGCTCACGACCACGGCCGCCGTCTTGAGAATTGGCATCCACGACGGGGGGAGGGAGGGGGAGGGGGCGCTCGTGGGTCAGCCTCCCGCGTAGAAATATTCAAAATTGCCGACGCCAAAGTGCGGTCAGCGGGTAATTGCGGAGCGGGCGATCCTCGTGGGGCACGCCCGGCTTGCGGCCAGGGGGGGAGGGGGGGTGGTGAAACCCGTCCGGGGATGGCACCGCGTGCTGTCGGGGAGCTTCGAGTCCCTAGGGGCTGCCAATGGCACCCTCCGAGGCTCAACAACAACAACAACAAGACACGGGTAGAACATTTTCGTATCGAAATCCCAAAAGACTTGCAAGGCCATTTCCTTAAACGTTGCCCATTTTACATATCAGTGTGGATTTCCTTTTTAGGGCCACAGGGCTCCTGACGTTTTGTGGAGTTTTTTTGTTCTTCCTGCTTGTGCACCACTGCCAACGCAGACTCGCAAAAACAGGTCTAACAATGACAAATGACGAGTTTATTAAAAAACAACAACGGGGGTGGTGGGTGGGGGTTTCTTTTTAAAGACTGAACTTTTTACCAAAACAAGGCTGGTCGGCCAAAACCTCAAGATTTTCAGAACTGCTGTTTGTGTTTAGTGTCCTTCCCCTCCGCACCTCCGATTAGCACGGGTTGGCTACGTATGGTGCGAAAGAAGTTCAATGCACGTACGTCGGTGCGTCTTTCTTTCCTCTCGATATTTTCGTGTGCAACAAAAAAAAGCGCAGGCAAAAAAACGTCCCCAGTGATTATTTTTAATGAACCCTCTGATGTTCTTTGAGGGGGAGACGGTTTGACGCTGCTGTTGTGACTTGCCGGGGCTCAAGGAGGCGCGCTGCGGTTTAGCCGGACCCCGAGTTTTTTGCGAGCGCCCGTTTCGGTTTCCCCGCTCGCCGCTCGCGAGAGACAGGAGAAGGGGTTCCGTGATGACTCGATCGACCCTCGGCGGAAGTTCAAGAAAGTGCCGTACATCCTGAGTTTGATTCCCAGCCATGGATAACACCAATACCAAGTGGTATATAAACCTGTACTGTGCATCCCCTATATCGACTCAGCCTTAAATGGGTAGCCGGTGCGGCGTTCGGACATCGGCATTGGGGAGGCAAAGGTCAAAGGCCGTGGTGCTGGCCACACCACTGCCTCGAACGCCACGCCATGCCTGCTTTAATAGGTGCTCGCTAACAGCACTTTCCCCTTGCAGCTTATGTAGCCCATATGGGGGATCTTTGCCTTTGTGTCGATGTACTTGAGCGAATAATGCATGTAGATATTGTATCTTACGGCGTGCCGAGTTCTTAACGAGCAAGATTATTATTTAAGTCGCGAGGCTAAATGCCACTGGGCGAGGATCGTAATGACTAATTAGTGTACTTTTTGTCCAATCGTGAACATCATGAACGTGCGAGGAAATGTTAGCACCGTTATCACCGATTAGTATCTGCAGAATGGAAAATGCGAGCGGTAGGTGAAAGTGTTCGCCTGCCGGGGCCCACAGGCCCACACGCTCCGGTGACTCCCACACTCCATTAATCTATCACCATAAAGAAATTATCTGAAATGTTCTGAATACTGTGTTCCTAACGATACCGTCAGATCGTCCGCTGACTGCGTGGGAGTACCCCCATGCCGGGTTCGGGTCGTACTCCGCGTTGCGCAACACGGAGCGAAACGTCGGACGTCGTGACGTACAACACGCGGTGGCACGACGAGAAAACTCCAGCGGAGAGCTTTTTAAACGATAGTCAGATCACCAGCATTGGTGTAAAGTGAGCCTCACTCACAGTGACGATGATTATTTAGATTCTTTTGCTGCTATACATTTCCACATGGTAAGCCACTTCGTTGAGCTATCATTTGTGGCCAGGTCGCTTCTGAAGAATGAGTTAATAGCTCAGTGGGCTTTACCTGGTAAGATAACAAACCATAGTTTTGTTTTATTTGTATATTTCTTTTAAGTCATCTGTTTACCTTTCATAAACTTTGCACTTCTATCGTGTGTTGGTACTCTTTGTTGTCGTGACGCTGTGACCCGCCCCTACTGGGCATCTGTGAATTAGAGCTTTATCGCTCATCGGATTCCTCCAGGATGGATATTTATTCATGTTCTGGGACGCCGAATGTCAAAAGCCGGCTGGCTCTCCAGGGGTTTGCTGAGTGCCACTGAGAGGATGAGCTCTCAGGAGGCCGTGCCCAGCCCATGGGAAGTGTAACAACAACAACAACACAAGACCCCACGCTTTTTTGTTTAGTATCTTCCGAGACGCCTGTTGACGGGAGCTGTTATGTCTGCTCATTTAGCGTCGTTGCTCGCAGTCTCCACCCCGACTCTCGACGACGCCGGCCACGAGCTCGTGCTTTGTTTCGCGTGGGGCGTCGGCCGGCCGAGCCGCCCGTCGTGGTTGCCGCTTTGCGTTCGTTCCTGGCAGCTTTTGCATCGTAAACCGTGAGCACGGGCAGGCTCTAGATACAGTATAATATATAATGTTTAAATAGCCCTTCCCGTTCTTCTTCTTGTAAATTGAACTTCCTTTTACGGCGCGAGGCTTTCTGTGAGAACGGATTCCAGAATAAACAAACACGGCAACAGCAATGATAATAATAATAATGACGGTGGTTTATTTGATTATTTTCTCGGGAAATCCAAGTTGGGTCGCAGCACTCCCTATTTAGGTGCGCGTGGCTGCGGTGCGAAGCTTCGGCGAAATCTACTCAAGGAATTTGCAGCTTTACAAACAACGACGACAACAACAACAACAACACGAGCAGCTGTTATCTACAAGCCACGGGCCACATGTTCGTCGTGGGGGGTAAACCCGGGGGGAGGTCGCTCTTGCACAAGAGATCACGTCCTGGACTCTACAGTAGTCGGCTGGCTACACAAGTCAAAACCTGAACTTCGGTGACGCCAGAAAATATTCAGCATCGTTGGCAGGCCCTCCATCATCATATCGCTGCAGCGGCGTTGTTGCTTCCTCTGCATTAACCTCAGATTATGTTATTTGGCTGCTGTAAAATGTCCACGTGACAAGCCGCTTCGTTGCGTAATCATTTGTGGCCAGGTCGCCTCTGTACAAGAGCTGTATAATAGGTCAGTGGCCATACGAGATGGCTATGCTGGAGCAACTCGTAGGTAAAAAATAAAATAAAATAAATAAAATTAAAAGTTAATGAAAGTAATAGTAATGCCCATGCCAGCAGCACTACAGCCTCAGTGTTTATATTTACAATAGAAGGAGATCTGCGTTGCGTGGGCTGCATTGTCCTTGACTGAGTGTTTCTCACGGAGTGCCCGAAAACTCACCACGCACGAGTGGATATGACGCTCGAAGGATGTCCGCGAACCCACTTGCACTATTGCCTACTCCTTGCCACTCGGCAGCCCCTGGGGTATTGGGAGCTCATGCGATCCTCCTACCCCTTGCCTGGCAAGCGCCGGATCACAGGTGTAGGATGAAACTTGATTTGAAGCTTTCGTGACTGCAGGAATTAGAGAGAGAGACACACAACATAGACACACAGAGACCTGTGTTCCCTCTCTGTGTGTCTCTGTGTTGTCTCTCTCTGCTTGTGTGTGTCTGGCTGTGTGTCTCCGTGTCTGTGTTTTGTCTCTTTCAATTTTAGTTCTACCTGATGATGGTTGCTTGTGTTGCAATCGAAACGTCGTATTCTATTACTTAATTTATTTTCTTTATACGTGACTTTACCGAAAGAACCAAAGAGTAGGCGTAGGATGCTTCACCGCCACGGCCGGCGTTACGATCTGCTCCCGACCACGCGGCAGATTTCATTGAACGAGGTGAGAGCTCAAGAGGCCGGGATAGAGTCTAATTTCCACCCTGGGTCACCTGACCAACGAGCAACAGGGATGGGAGGATGCCAGGCTGACCTGTCTGCGAGAGCGAGCGAGGCGGCGTGCGAGAGCGGTGTCGGAAACGGACGCCGTGCCTCATCCCCACAAGACCGCACTCTGGGGTGCCGGCCGAACGTAGTTTGTTGTTGGTGGGGGGATGGGGGGGAAATAGCGGTAGGTTTTGGGGGGGGAGTGGTGCACGGTATTGGTTCCCACACGGACTCCGTGGCAGCCTGGCTTGCTGAGATAAGCCACGGCAAGCCCAGGAGAGTCGCGAAAAAAATACTTTGTATTTCTTAAATGAAACTGTAACTGCGGTGGTGGTGGTGGTGGTGGCGGGCGTGCCTGCCGTACAGCGCCGCTGAGATGGCAGCCGTGCCGCCGGGAGCTGCGCTCGATAAGTTGCCTCGTTTTGTGTCAATCAACTGCTGGATGTGTGATGCAAGCTCGCGTGAAGGAAGGGACAGCGACATATGTTAACAGGAGAGGGCTGCAGTGCAGGAAGTAGCAATGGAAGATGCTTGAATGCAATATTCAAAGCTCAGACGAGCATTGAGGAATTGGTGGCGCGTTCTCCTTGTTACTGCCCTCGGCCAGCGGTGGGATTCCACGTTCCTATGGCAGGGGTGAGTCTATCCATGCAACAACCACTCTTCACTTCTCCACAAAGTGATGAGCTGAGTCAACCGCCACCCAGGCTTTTGATCTCGCAACCTTTCCAACTGCGAGCCGCTTGCTCGAGAGCATGGGTGGCCAACTTGTAACAAAGCAAAAGTCACAAAGTCGCCGTGTATATACAAGTGTGTATGCTTAACACATCACCTTGCTCTGACAGGTGGATTGCTTCACTATTCTGGCTGGTTTATGTAATTACCAGTGAAACGTCGTACTACTCAAATTGTAAATGCTGTGGATTTGCTCTCCAACACACCGCTGGGCTGAAGTAGTAACTGATTGGCGTTTTGTTTACGTGACAAACCTTATTGGCTGTGTCGGGTGGTGGAGGGTTACGACACATTTATACTTACGCGATCTAATCCACGGGAGGCATTCGTTATTCTCCGCTACTGTGATAGCACGTTCTACGTTACGCCCTTTGATAGAGCCGCGTGTGATGGATTGAAGAGTCGCATGCCAGTCAGCCACCGCTGCTCTGTAGTGAGCCCCCCCCCGCCCCCCCCCCCCCATTCCTAGGCTGAGTAGAATGAAGGAGTTGAGCCATAGCTAAACAAGGTGGCCGAGTCGGCAGTGGACGCGAGGGAGACCGTACGCCACCACGCTCGAGCGTGGACGTGGGGGCATCGTGCAGCCCGACCACCAATTTGTCCGCGCGAACCTCCGCAATGCCACCGCGCACGCAGCAGCCTTCAATGCCTGCCACGCACCCGTCAAAGCGCCGTGCGGGCTCAGACCAGCTTGGCTTACGAGATCTGATGAGATCTGACGAGATTGGGCACGGATGGCTGGGCTAGTGGCCACACGCACGGAGAAGTGCGCGACGATGCAAATAACTCCAACGCTGCGTGTGTCGCGTTAAAGGTCGGATCGCTGGCCGCACAGCTGTTGTTGTAGTCGCTATGTTGAGAATCTTTCCGATCGTTATCGGGGACTTTGTCTAAAAACCCCGAATCCGATTGTGGGAGACTGTAAGGGCGGAAGTTGCCGGTCACGGGGGGTCCTGGTGTCCATTCCACAACAATTCACTCGTCCTGGCGAGAAGAGAGGAAGTGATGGTGTTGGGCCGAATTTTTCACATTGCTCCAGATGAGCACGTGTCACTCGACATAGACACGTGTTCATGCACACCCTGCTCGACACTGTTATTGCCGTTTTTGCGTGTGCAAGTGAGGCTTGGGCAGAACACGTCGTGGCTCGAAGAAACGACGGCCGCTTGGCCAAGAGTGGCAGCCCAAACGGGGCAATCCGCCCGATTGGGTGACCGCCGTGGAGAAGGAGCAACGAAACATGTCTCGTGTTGCAGCAGCGACAGGGATCGTTGCGTCACGTGACCATGACGGATGGTCGATGGCTTGAATCCGTTTTCATCCAGCGGCGGGGATGGGTCACGGCCTTCGGCGTGAGCGCGTTGCTGAGTGCGTCGTGCGATGCCGCGCGCTGTGTGCGTTGCTCAGTGTTTGCGCGCGCGCGCGACACGTGTGTCCCACAGATGCTTGAGCAGCAGTGACCGCACACGCCCATCCCGCCTGGATCATCGGGCGTCCTCGCTACCCCCCCGCCTCCTCCGGATCTGCGCAGACTCAAGACACCAACGTGCAGGGTAAGACACGGGGGCACCTCCCTTGCTGATGATTGCTGCAGAGAGTGATGCTTGCTGGGTGGCTGGATGGCTGGGTGGTGACTGTGCGTGGCTAGGTGGGTGGCTAACTTGGTGGGTTGGTTGGTGGGTGAGTGGTTGGGTGGGTGGGTGGCTGCGTGGGTGGTTGGCTGGGAGGGTTTGTGGCTGGGTGGGTGGCTGGGTGGGTGGGTGGGTTCAACAAAATAAATGTGCAACACACCGTCTGTAAAGAAGCAGTAAAGCGTGCCTTGGGCAGGACACGGGACGATGGCAGACGGTGTCATCGGTGGAGGGGGTGGGGGGCGCGCCTGAGATGGAGCAATGAGATCGGCTCATGCGTAAGAGCTCCATGGATCGCTGCCTCTCAGGATCACGGCTTCACGTGCCATGCGATTGTCATTTTTATTTTGTGTCTTTTCTGGGTGCTTTGGTGCCTTGTTGCTAAGGTTCAAGCACTTCTTTGGAAGGGAATCGATTCCAACATCTCAATGTGGCAGGGACTCGGTGACACTTTTCTGGGTAAATAAATCCCGTGATGTCTGCACCGCAGGCTGGCAACAGATGCCAGAGGTGGTGCAGTTGCAGGGCCTGCACACTCGATAAAGCACCACCACCCACCCACCAATCAGACCGAGCCAGCCCTGGCCACGCAGCTACCCACCAAGATGCTGATTGTCATGATGATCGGTTTAATTTGTTAAACCGGGTGAGAACTCAGTTCAAATCAAGTACTCTTGCGGTGTAATTTTTGACTTGGGCAAATTTCGACCCTGACGCTGACAACACAACGGCCCATTCTTGTGAATGACATCAGTGGATCTTCAGCGTTGGCTGGTTCACGGTCCGCTGGACGCGAACCGTGAACCTCTTCAACAACAACCGGCGAAGACAACGCTACTGCTAGGCTGTGTGACCGCCCGATGATGACGATGATGCTGCCGATGAGTGCACCGCAGCCGAGTCTGTAGCTTCTTCTAACGCCGCCATGAGGAAGAGCGGCTCCCTGGGGAGATTATGAAACTTTCCGTATTTCACCACCACCACCGCACAGCCGATCCCGGTTCCTCTCCTGCTCTGCCAGCTCTCTGCCCACGAGGCCAACCACACACATTCTTGTCACCAGCCTATTTATCTATTTATTTCTGATTGCCCTAATTCATTCTACATTTTATGAAAATGAAATGAAACTGTAGACACGGGTTTGGTGGGGATACGCCGCTACAATAAGAATAATACATCACATTTGTATAAAGCACCTCTCTGCTGGTTAGTCGAGGCGCTGTATGGCACATACGAAACATACCTCGTAGGCCAAGGGGAAGGGAAAACTGAGAAGGCGGAGAGAAGCTGATTCAGAGTCATGAGGACCAATAACGGAGTGGCAGCCGAGGAGCGGATCTCATCCGAGAGCACGTCCGCCGAGGAGATGGAGCGATGGAATTGGCTCGTGTCCCGGCGCTAGAAGGTGGATGATTACATCGCTGGATTGTGAGAGGTGGCGGCAGTGGCGGCGTGGGAAGTCCTTCATCCAGCAGTTGAGCGACCATGGCTGCTGCTGCTGCTGCTGATGATGATTCATTAAGAACCCCGAGTGGCTGCATCTGATCGACTGTTACTGTCAGGGCTTGGGGGCTCTCTTGGGGGGCTTTGCTCAAGGGGACTCCGAGGGGTTGGTGCCAGAGGGCGAGACACATCCACAGACTCAGAGGCTGGGAGAGAAACAAAGAAACTTTGTTGGAACGGAGCAGCGATTACTCATTGAGCCTCGATGCCTCGGCTCGCGAAGCATGCAACGTATCATTTGCGTAAGAGTTTACTATTTTTGAATATGTCGCGTGTGATCGGTTCCGGTGAACCCTATATCCTCTGGAGGCCGATGTAAAAAAATAAGTAAATATTGTTTAGATTATAAACCATCTTGACGCGTTGCGGCGCGATGGTGACACGCCTCACGCCGGTGGGAGACGTTTGATAACGGCGCCGGCAGAAGCTGGAGACTCGGCACGGAGTTCACGGGGGGAGAATACAACACGAGGTGCAAAATGTGACGAAATAAAGCAATTGGCTCTTCCTTCACTCTCACGATCCTCCTGCCTCTCTCCTGTCATCTGCTCCCCTCCACGCACTCTCCTACCTCTCCCCTCTCATCTCACTCTACTCCCCTCCACGCACTCTCCTACCTCTCCCCTCTCATCTCACCTTTACTCAGTGGTAGGTTGCTCATTCGTATGGATGTTGAACTTCTTTTGCACCGTATGTAGCCAACCGTGCTAAAAATTAGTTATATTTTCCTATTCTGCCCTCACAGTTTTAAACTCCCTTCTCCCAGCCATCCGTGCACAGGGGGGGGAGGGAGAAGGGGGTACAACTCCAGCGGTGGTCCAAGCACACGGAGGAGGAGGGGAGGGGGGGCTGAGTGGCCCTCTACACACCCAAAACCATTGCAAGATTTTCTTTTTTACAAATTTACACGAAGCCATGGGGGGGGGGGGGACACACTCGAGCCAACTACATATACAGCTGATTTCTCTTGACAGGCTTCTATACACTATGTGTGTGCACACGCTACACGTGTGTGCACACTCTCTATAGACATCTCTCTGTTTTGTCGGTGACGCACGTGCCCCTGTATGTAGATCCGCAAGAAGCGATGGCTGTTGTTCCGCGTGTCTCAGCGGGTCGGCATTCCGTCCCCTGGGTTCAAGAAAGGACGATTCGCTTCACAAACCCACGTGCTATTGAGTCTCGCCGGGTGGGAGTGACTCATCGCGCGCATCCATGCCACCGTCGCCGTGGCTCTGGAAAGCCCCCCCCCCTCGCCCCCCCGGCCCCCCCAGCCCCCTCCAGCCCCCCCGGTCCGCGATCGCGAAAGAATTTGCAGGGCATTGGCGGCGGTGCGGCGGAGGAATGCGCTCGCTGCCTCCGCTGTGTCCCCCCCCGCCCCCCCCCCTTCCCCGCCGTGGGAGTGACGGCAGCGTCCGTGCCAAACTCTGCCCCCCTCCCCCCCTCTCCGTGAGCCCCGGTGTGCTGCATTGTCCTCTGGGTAGGAGGAGGAATGCGAGGGGGGGGGGACATGGGGGGGCCAGGGCCACTGCGAGTAGCCCAGAGGCTTGGGGGGATGGGGAGGTGAGCGAGGAGGGCCGGTGAGATACCCTCCCACGTGCGGCGGTCTCGGGCACGAAATTAAATGAGGGCAAGAGGCGAAGCGTGGTTGGCACGTGGCCCAGGTGCACGGGATGCGATGCCCCCCCCCTTTCCGCCCGCCCCGTCCAATCCCTCCTCCCCACCTCTTCTTCTTCTTCCACGTAGCCAAGCGCCGAGGCCCTCTCCGGCGCAGTTGCACTGCCCGCGCAACGCCGCCGCCGGCGAAGGCGGTTTGGCTGGCGGCCCGCCCTCGGCACGAACGCCCGCCCCACGATCGCGCGACGATCGCTCACGGCCACGGCTCTCAGATTCTATCTCGGCACCTGCTCAACGTGCTCGCCGCGCTTCGCACGCGCTCACAACTCCCGCCGCAGCTGCCGAGCCGGATGCTGCACCTCGCGGTGGAGCCCCCGGTGGGAGTCCGGAGGGGCCGGCCCCTCCCCCCCCCTGCGCTGGCAATCCAGCGCGGGGGGGGGGGGGGAGGGGTGCCGCGTCCGCCGAGGAGACAGTGCGACGAGTTGGGATGGTTTGTGGGAGTTGGATTGATCGATCGCATCGCGCTCGGAGCACGGCGGTTGATTGGATTCGCTCGTACGGCAAGGGCAGCTTCACGTTCTGGATTGATTCCGAGCTCATGACGAATACTATAAACAAGCCCCATCATCAGTGAAGCAAGTAATTTGCCTTAAGTTTTTTGTTTATATAATTCTAGTTGTCAATGCACGCTCCCGGTTATGAGTCCCGCATATCATCATCGGCCACGGTCTGTCCACTGCTGGATGAAGGCCTCTGCAAGCCGTTGCCATCTCTCACTGTTTTGTGATGCAAAAACAAAGTCCACCTGCCTCTTGCACGCGAGCTGATTTCACCCGTTCCATGTCGACGTGCTCTTGGCGGTGCGTTCCCTCCGTTGGCTCACATCGATTCGGAACGATTGATTTTTTTTTGCTCGTGCAGATCTTGAGCGTAAGAACACTTTTCAATCAATTCGTGTAAGTTGCTGAGTCGACGCGTGCCCGACGGCCACTTCTACACGCGGGAAGGGAGGAGGGAGGAGCGAGGGGGGAGGGAGAACAGGATGTGGTTGGTGGTGGTGGTGGTGGTTTCTCGTGCTTGTGCCGTACTTGCCGAACGGCTGAGTTCCGGATGTGCGCCACACGGCATTCGCCCATCGGAGGTCGTGTAGGTACAATATCGGCGTTGGCACGCAACCGCGATAAATATCAGAGCGGCATTATATTCGTGATCGTGCTCCGTGCAGCCTTGAAACTCTACTCGGGCACGCACACAGCTACCAGACACCGCTGACTCTTATTTTCCCTCCCTCCTCTCCACCTCTATCTCCCCTCTCCCTCCCCACCCACCTACCTCCCCTCTCTCTGATCTCCCACTCTCTCCTCCCTTTACCCCCCCCCTCCCCCATGAAGGGCAGCGGCCGGATCAGAGGTCGTCCCCATGGCATCGGACGCCACGGAAACCAAACAGGAAGCGGAGATGGAGCCAACGGGCGAAGGTAGCTGGCGGGCGAGAGTGGCGGGTTCCACCCATCGCCATGGAAACACTTTCCAGCACCCTCTGGATTCCAGGGCCCACTGGGATGGAATGCAAAATAAGATTTTAGTAATTATCTCGACATTTGCACACGTGCAGTCCTTTTGTCAATCCACTGCCGGATTAGCACGGTTGGCTACGTACGGTGCGAATGGCACGGTTGGCTACGTACGGTACGAAAGGGCAGGGGGCCGCTGCCTGCAACAAAAACGAGAGGCCACGATGCGGCATTTTGTTTAAGCGGCCACAGTTGCCACGCCCTGCCCATGAAATTCAGACAAGTCAAAACCTGCGCAGGGCATGTCTTGCCTAAACAAATATATATATTACATATTTTTTTAACATCGGAAAACTTTTGAGCCGTAAAACACGTGGACTAAACCATTATTTTGCTTTGGAGAGGAGGAAAGACACACCTGTGCTGTTTATTTGTGTAGCCCTTGAGCTGTCAGGGCGGGGCCAAATATGGCCAGACGAAATAAACTTGTAGGAGTTACGGAATTCCTCGTATTTCAGCAACGAGCCTGTCAATGGGACGGAGTTCTGCGCTTGATCGCTGCCCGAATCCAACGCGGGGATGTGCGTTTAGCGAGCTCCTCAGCTGTGAGCACAATCGCTGGGTTGCAAGTGAGAAGTAGGACAAGTTGCTCCACTTTGTGGAACTAAAAATATCCCTCTCTCATTTATTTGCAGCCCAAATTATATTTATTCGGGGGAGCAGTGGTGCGACGGTTAGCGCCCTGCGCCCCGTGGTTCATGTCGAGGGATGTCCACGGCCATCCCTCCACCAACCCCCACAGAGCAGTTTGTTCAAACAAGTCTCATGACCGACACGGCACAAGGAGGCTCCGTCGTGGATTATCAAACAGCTGTTATTTATTTCTCGCGTAGTGTACGTACGTTGAACTTCCTTCGCACCATACTTCCGTGCAAATCGGAGGCGCAGTGTGTTCTAGAACCGCTCCTTCTGGCCTCGACAAACGCTCGCGAGATGCATTTTTCTTTTCCAGAGGATAGACATTTGAACGGAGTGTAATTCCAAAAACGTTTATTTACTAAACCTAACAGCGCCGAGAGAGACAAACCGGGAACCAAACCCTCGGCACGAATCGGCGACGCCACCTCCCGAACGGGACGGCGGTTTGGCGGTTACCGACACGCCGACGAACATCGTGGTGGGCTGCACGCGAGCTCCACGCCTCTCTGTGACGGCCGCCGCCGTTGTTTGTTTGCCGTTGCCACTCGGTGGCTCGCGTTGCCGGGGGAAACGTTTAGATTTTTTATTATTATTCAGAATGGGGGAAATGGGCGGTAGCCGGAGCCTTTGAGGCTCGTGTCACGGGGACGGAATGTTTCTGGGAACCGCACGCTTGTTTGTGATGGGTGCAGCCACCCCCATGCCCCCCCCCCCCCCCACACGTGACTCAAGGTAGCCACTTTAATTTCTCAAGCTCGTTAGCGCCAATCGGCCGTGGAGCTGAAGCCGCTGACGAGAGAGCGGTCGCCGAAAATCCCATAAGTGGAAATGTGGTTCGCGCGTAAGCTGTTGAACTTCTTGGTTTCGTGATCGCGGCTCGTGGAGTTTCCACGCCGAGGTTTATCGCCACATTGGGTAGAGGGTGACAAGCGGTGGCGTTGCCGTCAGTCCGCGACGGCACGGCGCGTCGCACACGACACGAGGCCCACGGCATTCGCGGGGTCGTCGTCGTCGTCCCACTGCGTAGGCCCTCCCCGTTGGGTTGCGTCACCGCACCACCCGAAAACACAGCGGGAGAGCTGTCTCGTGTCGGCGGCCGTTCAGCAACATATCATTAATACATTTATTGTTCTAAACTCCTCGTATCCAGACAGAATTTTGTTTTACACTGTTGCTGAGCACAGACTCAAATTGGCCCTGAACGTCCAGGGGCCAGCAACAAACAGTCCTCTCACGGTCGTAATGGATGACCGTGAGAGCGTTCTTCGAGTTGAGGAATGGTGGCAAGAGATTGGGAAGAGAGGCGATGGGAAGGAGGTCCCAAAGTCATTTCTTGAGATGTGTTTTTGAACAAACAAAATACATTTTAAGTTATAAATTAATAGGTGTATCATCCAGTAAACGCGATGGCTTTCCCGCATCGCAACCTAAGATAAGCCGCCTAGACCGTTGTAAGCGTTCATTTAACGATTTCGTTCTTGTGCTACTGCGTGTTATAGGCGTTGTAGATTTTCAATGATTCGACTCACGGCGGGGTCGTGTCGAGTGAACCTCAGTTGAAGATCGTTGAAGTAAACATTTACTGGGACTCAAAGTCAAGTAGCTCGGTAAACACGAAGACGTTGGTCCAACATCGCTTGTTTGCTGGGAAAGCGCAAAAATGAATAAAAATGCAAAATATAATTACAAGGTTATGGGCAACTGATGTTGACATAATCATCGTGCCATGAAAATTGACATCGCGGCCAGGGTGGTTGAGTGTATGCGCGCTGAGGCCTAAGGCCTTGCTGTCGCCACGTTTGATCGTCAAGAGCCTAGATCTTTTTCACAAACCCGTATGGATTTATCTGTCATTCACGACAATTGAGTACGTTTGCTCTTGGCGATATTGTTCTTCGAGGGCAGGGCGATCGTCACGAAGGAAGGCGCACTGCTGTGTTTCACAGACACAGCCTGTGGTGGTTTCAAGGTAGGGGGCGATGTTAAGCCGTGACATCCCAATTGACTAAATTGCAGTGTAGTTTTCATATTTGCCACGAATCGGATTGTGAAGCCTGTACACAAAGGCCGATTTTTCTCTCTCCAAAAAACCTCACGGGATCTTTAACGTCCAGACGGAGCTTATTATTGTGCGGTTGGTACACCCGCAGTGTTAACCAGGGCAGCCTGCTGAGTTTGAACCACGAACCTCTACAACAAGCGTCGTATGCGCTACCAATGGGCGACATGATCTATCCACTGCTGGATTCAATCCTCCCCAAGCGTCCATCTTCCCTATGGCATCAGCTGTCCCTTTCAGCAGGGTTCTCCAAACCTTCCACAGGCCGCGTTCAATGTTTACCAATCTTCGTCGTTGGAATGCAGGTTACTGCGTGCTGCACACACCTGATGATTGCTAAACTGGTTCAACGTGATGTAGACATCGCTCATGTAAAATAATTGTACGTTAATTTGAATTGGACCACCCTACAGTACGTGAGATGTACACAAACTGTTGTATAAAGGCACACAGACTGTTAAGGCCAAGGGCTGTTGGCAAGCACCTTTGAGAGGCTGCCATAACACAAGCGGGCGGGGAGTCTAGCACCACACACAGCCACCTTTGTCTCCCCAGTGCCGATCCATGTTTACGCACTTCACCAGGTACTCATTTAAGGCTGAGTCAACCTTGGAGAGGCCCAGGATCGGCTTACATATTTTGTCACCGTTGTTGGCCGCGATTAGGATTTAATCTCGGCTCGCCGGTTACGTGATGTAGTGGCTAACTACATCACGTAACCGCCACCACTCCCTGCAAGTGAACAAACAGACGCACACACCGGTCCGCTATCTTAATTTGAATCGTCACTCTCTCTTCTCATTACATGTGAAATGTGTTTGTCAATCAGCGAGGCACCTCATTGCAACTTAATTTGTATTTGAACGGAGGAGAATGGCAAACAAAGAGAGTTGTTCTGCAGTCGTTAATGAGCACTTCGAGTTTGGGCAAATCCAACTACCAACTCATAAAGCAAACAGCGGCTCTTGTAGAAAATATCCACCTCGGCCGTGTGTTCCTGGGCTGGACGTGAATTTAACCCTTTGTTTGTAAACAACAGCCTAGGTGGATGGCTCCAGTGATGTCCCGTAAGGTGTCACTTGGTCATTATTGGAAGATAACGGTCACTGCAGGGACATCGCTGGAGGGCCCGTGTCCCTTTGAAGTCTTTAATTCTCTCTAATGACGCTTAGGTTTCTGGCCAGAAAGCCACGTGATTTATGTCTTGAGAGTAACTTCATTGTTCACTTGGTCTCGCCTGATCAGTTTCTGGTCCTTTACAAGGGGCTCCCCCCCCCCCCCCCCCCCCCCCCCCCCCGGCATTTAGCTCTCGCGATCGTATCTGGATTAAAATGAAGGGACGCCCGCTTAGCCGCGATGGCGGCGGTCATTGTGTTCACGGTGACGCGAGGACGTACAACAAGCGGAGCCGGCGCGAGAAGGCGATCGTCCATCCCGGCCGCTACAAACTCGTGTGGGACCGCCCGGGATGGAACGGCCCCGCCGTGCAACGGAGGAAGAGCTGTCGTGTTATTGACGTCCGGGTCCTGCCACGACCGTCTCGATCCGCCGTGCATTCTCTGTTGGCCCCGTGTTCCTGCCGCCGCGGAGAGAGAGACGCGACGACGCCACGCGCGTTGCGATATTTGGTGCCAAATGTTAAGGTTATTCGAATTTCGGCACAAACCGACGAGATGCGTTCCTACCATTTCATTGGGGGCTTTGGAAGCTGGCCCACCAGCTGACCACCGTGTCTTCCCACCGGTCTGCGGTTCCTCTCACCCGAGTCGTTCTCTCCCTCTACGAGGGCGAGCGAATGCTGCGCGTGTGTTACAACTCGATTGTATGGCGCCCTATTCTAAAAGAATCGGATAGCCCAGCTACAAATGCTGACGCTGCCACCTCGCTTTCTGTGCTGCCCCCTTCTCGGCTTTCCCAGAAGCCCCTTCGAGTGGGAAGCGCCGCTTCCACTTCCGCCAACAGCTGAGGAGGCTCTTCATGAGGGCCAAGAAGAAACCCAACACGCACAGCGGCTCCGTGACGCTGCTCAACGTCCCTGGCGCTGATGACAACGCTGATGACCGGTCAGCAGCTCCACAGCGCGGACAAGACACGCGCGGGGGGACACGCACGTGGACGGACACACGCTCACACATGCACGCACGGACACACGCGTGGCGCTGATTGTTACACCCCACGTGATGTATGCATTAAAGCCTAGGCCAATCTAGGGAAGGCCCCCAGGGCAAGTTCAGTTACCACTTGACCCTCGTGTTGGTTGTTACGTCTGAAATGTTAGCCATGGACGGGAATCGAACTTGGGTGGCCGGGTTCTTAGCGCGGTGCTAACCACCGCATCGTAGTCATTCACACGCAGATACATGCGCACACACAACAACACCTGCCACCACGGTGCCTGTGCCAGGCCAGGTACACACACACGGTTACAGTCACACGTCTCTCAGCAGCAGCAGCTGCCGTCCTCCGTGAGCGTGTGTGCGCCGTGTCTCTCCCACCGCCTCCTTGTCTCTGTGTGACGTCTCCGTGTGACGTCTCTCATCTCTGTGTGACGTCTCTGTGTGACATCTCTGGTCTCTGTGTGACGTCTCTTGTCTCCGTGTGACGTCTCTGGTTTCTTTGTGACGTCTCTCTGTGACGTTTCTCATCTCTGTGTGACGTCTCTGTGCGACGTCTCTCATCTCTGTGTGACGTCTTTCTGTGACGTCTCTCGTCTCTGTGTGACGTCTCCGTGTGATGTCTTTGGTCTCTGTGTGACGTCTCTGTGTGACGTCTCTGTGTGACGTCTCTTGTCTCCGTGTGACGCCTCTGGTCTCTGTGTGACGCCTCTCTGTGACGTCTCTCATCTCTGTGTGACGTCTTTCTGTGATGTCTCTCGTCTCTGTGTGACGTCTCTGTGTGACGTCTCTGGTCTCTGTGTGATGTCTCTGTGCGACGTCTCTCATCTCTGTGTGACGTCTTTCTGTGATGTCTCTCATCTCTGTGTGACGTCTCTCGTCTCTGTGTGACGTCTCTGTGTGACGTCTCTGGTCTCTGTGTGACGTCTCTGTGTGACGTCTCTGTGTGACGTCTCTGTGCGACGTCTCTGTGCGATGTCTCTGTGCGACTTCTCTGTGCGACGTCTCTGTGCGACGTCTCTGTGTGACGTCTCTGTGCGACGTCTCTGTGCGACGTCTCTGTGCGACGTCTCTGTGTAACATCTCTCATCTCTGTGTGACGTCTCTGTGCGACGTCTCTGGTCTCTGTGACGTTTCGGTGTGACGTCTCTGTGTGACGTCTCTGTGTGACGTCTTTGTGCGACGTCTCTGTGTGACGTCTCTGGTCTGTGTGTGACGTCTCTGTGTGACGTCTCTGGTCTCTGTGCGACGTCTCTGGTCTCTGTGTGACGTCTCTGTGTGACGTCTCTGTGCGACATCTCTGTATGACGTCTCTCATCTCTGTGTGACGTCTCTGTGCGATGTCTCTGGTCTCTGTGACGTCTCGGTGTGATGTCTCTGTGTGACGTCTCTGGTCTCTGTGCGACGTCTCTGGTCTCTGTGTGACGTCTCTGTGTGACGTCTCTCGTCTCTGTGACGTCTCTGTGCGACGTCTCTGTGTGACGTCTCTGGTCTGTGTGTGACGTCTCTGTGCGACGTCTCTGTGTGACGTCTCTGTGTGACGTCTCTGTGTGACGTCTCTGTGTGACGTCTGTGGTCTGTGTGTGACGTCTCTGTGCGACGTCTCTGTGTGACATCTCTGTGTGACGTCTCTGTGTGACGTCTGTGGTCTGTGTGTGACGTCTCTGTGCGACGTCTCTGTGTGACGTCTCTGGTCTGTGTGTGACGTCTCTGTGCGACATCTCTGTGTGACGTCTCTGGTCTCTGTGTGACGTCTCTGGTCTGTGTGTGACGTCTCTGTGCGACGTCTCTGGTCTCTGTGCGACGTCTCTGTGTGACGTCTCTGGTCTCTGTGCAACGTCTCTCATCTCTGTGCGATGTCTCCGTGTGACGTCTCTGGTCTCTGTGTGACGTCTCTCTGTGACGTCTCTCATCTCTGTGTGACGTCTTTCTGTGATGTCTCTCGTCTCTGTGTGACGTCTCCGTGTGACGTCTCTGGTCTCTGTGTGATGTCTCTGTGCGACGTCTCTCATCTCTGTGTGACGTCTTTCTGTGATGTCTCTCATCTCTGTGTGACGTCTCTGTGTGACGTCTCTGTGTGACGTCTCTGTGCGACGTCTCTGTGCGACGTCTCTGTGCGACTTCTCTGTGCAACGTCTCTGTGCGACGTCTCTGTGCGACGTCTCTGTGTGACGTCTCTGTGCGACGTCTCTGTGCGACGTCTCTGTGCGACGTCTCTGTGTAACGTCTCTCATCTCTGTGTGACGTCTCTGTGCGACGTTTCTGGTCTCTGTGACGTCTCGGTGTGACGTCTCTGTGTGACGTCTCTGTGTGACGTCTTTGTGCGACGTCTCTGTGTGACGTCTCTGGTCTGTGTGTGACGTCTCTGTGTGACGTCTCTGGTCTCTGTGCGACGTCTCTGGTCTCTGTGTGACGTCTCTGTGTGACGTCTCTGTGCGACGTCTCTGTATGACGTCTCTCATCTCTGTGTGACGTCTCTGTGCGATGTCTCTGGTCTCTGTGACGTCTCGGTGTGACGTCTCTGTGTGACGTCTCTCGTCTCTGTGACGTCTCTGTGCGACGTCTCTGTGTGACGTCTCTGGTCTGTGTGTGACGTCTCTGTGCGATGTCTCTGTGTGACGTCTCTGTGTGACATCTCTGTGTGACGTCTCTGGTCTGTGTGTGACGTCTCTGTGCGACATCTCTGTGTGACGTCTCTGGTCTCTGTGTGACGTCTCTGGTCTCTGTGACGTCTCGGTGTGACGTCTCTGTGTGACGTCTCTGTGTGACGTCTTTGTGCGACGTCTCTGTGTGACGTCTCTGGTCTGTGTGTGACGTCTCTGTGTGACGTCTCTGGTCTCTGTGCGACGTCTCTGGTCTCTGTGTGACGTCTCTGTGTGACGTCTCTGTGCGACGTCTCTGTATGACGTCTCTCATCTCTGTGTGACGTCTCTGTGCGATGTCTCTGGTCTCTGTGACGTCTCGGTGTGACGTCTCTGTGTGACGTCTCTCGTCTCTGTGACGTCTCTGTGCGACGTCTCTGTGTGACGTCTCTGGTCTGTGTGTGACGTCTCTGTGCGACGTCTCTGTGTGACGTCTCTGTGTGACATCTCTGTGTGACGTCTGTGGTCTGTGTGTGACGTCTCTGTGCGACGTCTCTGTGTAACGTCTCTGTGTGACGTCTCTGTGTGACGTCTGTGGTCTGTGTGTGACGTCTCTGTGCGACGTCTCTGTGTGACGTCTCTGTGCGACGTCTCTGTGTGACGTCTCTGGTCTGTGTGTGACGTCTCTGTGCGACATCTCTGTGTGACGTCTCTGGTCTCTGTGTGACGTCTCTGGTCTGTGTGTGACGTCTCTGTGCGACGTCTCTGGTCTCTGTGCGACGTCTCTGTGTGACGTCTCTGGTCTCTGTGCAACGTCTCTCATCTCTGTGCGATGTCTCCGTGTGACGTCTCTGGTCTCTGTGTGACGTCTCTCTGTGACGTCTCTCATCTCTGTGTGACGTCTTTCTGTGATGTCTCTCGTCTCTGTGTGACGTCTCCGTGTGACGTCTCTGGTCTCTGTGTGATGTCTCTGTGCGACGTCTCTCATCTCTGTGTGACGTCTTTCTGTGATGTCTCTCATCTCTGTGTGACGTCTCTCGTCTCTGTGTGACGTCTCCGTGTGACGTCTCTGGTCTCTGTGTGACGTCTCTGTGTGACGTCTCTGTGCGACGTCTCTGTGCGACGTCTCTGTGCGACGTCTCTGTGCGACTTCTCTGTGCGACGTCTCTGTGCGACGTCTCTGTGTGACGTCTCTGTGCGACGTCTCTGTGCGACGTCTCTGTGCGACGTCTCTGTGTAACGTCTCTCATCTCTGTGTGACGTCTCTGTGCGACGTCTCTGGTCTCTGTGACGTCTCGGTGTGACGTCTCTGTGTGACGTCTCTGTGTGACGTCTTTGTGCGACGTCTCTGTGTGACGTCTCTGGTCTGTGTGTGACGTCTCTGTGCGACGTCTCTGGTCTCTGTGTGACGTCTCTGTGTGACATCTCTGTGCGACGTCTCTGTATGACGTCTCTCATCTCTGTGTGACGTCTCTGTGCGATGTCTCTGGTCTCTGTGACGTCTCGGTGTGATGTCTCTGTGTGACGTCTCTGGTCTCTGTGCGACGTCTCTGGTCTCTGTGTGACGTCTCTGTGTGACGTCTCTCGTCTCTGTGACGTCTCTGTGCGACGTCTCTGTGTGACGTCTCTGGTCTGTGTGTGACGTCTCTGTGCGACGTCTCTGTGTGACGTCTCTGTGTGACGTCTCTGTGTGACGTCTCTGTGTGACGTCTGTGGTCTGTGTGTGACGTCTCTGTGCGACGTCTCTGTGTGACGTCTCTGTGTGATGTCTCTGTGTGACGTCTGTGGTCTGTGTGTGACGTCTCTGTGCGACGTCTCTGTGTGACGTCTCTGTGCGACGTCTCTGTGTGACGTCTCTGGTCTGTGTGTGACGTCTCTGTGCGACGTCTCTGGTCTCTGTGACGTCTCGGTGTGACGTCTCTGTGTGACGTCTCTGTGTGACGTCTTTGTGCGACGTCTCTGTGTGACGTCTCTGGTCTGTGTGTGACGTCTCTGTGTGACGTCTCTGGTCTCTGTGCGACGTCTCTGGTCTCTGTGTGACGTCTCTGTGTGACGTCTCTGTGCGACGTCTCTGTATGACGTCTCTCATCTCTGTGTGACGTCTCTGTGTGATGTCTCTGGTCTCTGTGACGTCTCGGTGTGACGTCTCTGTGTGACGTCTCTCGTCTCTGTGACGTCTCTGTGCGACGTCTCTGTGTGACGTCTCTGGTCTGTGTGTGACGTCTCTGTGCGATGTCTCTGTGTGACGTCTCTGTGTGACATCTCTGTGTGACGTCTCTGGTCTGTGTGTGACGTCTCTGTGCGACATCTCTGTGTGACGTCTCTGGTCTCTGTGTGACGTCTCTGGTCTCTGTGACGTCTCGGTGTGACGTCTCTGTGTGACGTCTCTGTGTGACGTCTTTGTGCGACGTCTCTGTGTGACGTCTCTGGTCTGTGTGTGACGTCTCTGTGTGACGTCTCTGGTCTCTGTGCGACGTCTCTGGTCTCTGTGTGACGTCTCTGTGTGACGTCTCTGTGCGACGTCTCTGTATGACGTCTCTCATCTCTGTGTGACGTCTCTGTGCGATGTCTCTGGTCTCTGTGACGTCTCGGTGTGACGTCTCTGTGTGACGTCTCTCGTCTCTGTGACGTCTCTGTGCGACGTCTCTGTGTGACGTCTCTGGTCTGTGTGTGACGTCTCTGTGCGACGTCTCTGTGTGACGTCTCTGTGTGACATCTCTGTGTGACGTCTGTGGTCTGTGTGTGACGTCTCTGTGCGACGTCTCTGTGTAACGTCTCTGTGTGACGTCTCTGTGTGACGTCTGTGGTCTGTGTGTGACGTCTCTGTGCGACGTCTCTGTGTGACGTCTCTGTGCGACGTCTCTGTGTGACGTCTCTGGTCTGTGTGTGACGTCTCTGTGCGACATCTCTGTGTGACGTCTCTGGTCTCTGTGTGACGTCTCTGGTCTGTGTGTGACGTCTCTGTGCGACGTCTCTGGTCTCTGTGCGACGTCTCTGTGTGACGTCTCTGGTCTCTGTGCAACGTCTCTCATCTCTGTGCGATGTCTCCGTGTGACGTCTCTGGTCTCTGTGTGACGTCTCTCTGTGACGTCTCTCATCTCTGTGTGACGTCTTTCTGTGATGTCTCTCGTCTCTGTGTGACGTCTCCGTGTGACGTCTCTGGTCTCTGTGTGATGTCTCTGTGCGACGTCTCTCATCTCTGTGTGACGTCTTTCTGTGATGTCTCTCATCTCTGTGTGACGTCTCTCGTCTCTGTGTGACGTCTCCGTGTGACGTCTCTGGTCTCTGTGTGACGTCTCTGTGTGACGTCTCTGTGCGACGTCTCTGTGCGACGTCTCTGTGCGACGTCTCTGTGCGACTTCTCTGTGCGACGTCTCTGTGCGACGTCTCTGTGTGACGTCTCTGTGCGACGTCTCTGTGCGACGTCTCTGTGCGACGTCTCTGTGTAACGTCTCTCATCTCTGTGTGACGTCTCTGTGCGACGTCTCTGGTCTCTGTGACGTCTCGGTGTGACGTCTCTGTGTGACGTCTCTGTGTGACGTCTTTGTGCGACGTCTCTGTGTGACGTCTCTGGTCTGTGTGTGACGTCTCTGTGTGACGTCTCTGGTCTCTGTGCGACGTCTCTGGTCTCTGTGTGACGTCTCTGTGTGACATCTCTGTGCGACGTCTCTGTATGACGTCTCTCATCTCTGTGTGACGTCTCTGTGCGATGTCTCTGGTCTCTGTGACGTCTCGGTGTGATGTCTCTGTGTGACGTCTCTGGTCTCTGTGCGACGTCTCTGGTCTCTGTGTGACGTCTCTGTGTGACGTCTCTCGTCTCTGTGACGTCTCTGTGCGACGTCTCTGTGTGACGTCTCTGGTCTGTGTGTGACGTCTCTGTGCGACGTCTCTGTGTGACGTCTCTGTGTGACGTCTCTGTGTGACGTCTCTGTGTGACGTCTGTGGTCTGTGTGTGACGTCTCTGTGCGACGTCTCTGTGTGACGTCTCTGTGTGACGTCTCTGTGTGACGTCTGTGGTCTGTGTGTGACGTCTCTGTGCGACGTCTCTGTGTGACGTCTCTGTGCGACGTCTCTGTGTGACGTCTCTGGTCTGTGTGTGACGTCTCTGTGCGACATCTCTGTGTGACGTCTCTGGTCTCTGTGTGACGTCTCTGGTCTGTGTGTGACGTCTCTGTGCGACGTCTCTGGTCTCTGTGCGACGTCTCTGTGTGACGTCTCTGGTCTCTGTGCAACGTCTCTCATCTCTGTGCGATGTCTCTGTGTGACGTCTCTGGTCTCTGTGCGACGTCTCTGGTCTCTGTGACATCTCTGTGCGATGTCTCTGTGTGACGTCTCTGGTCTCTGTGCGACGTCTCTCATCTCTGTGCGATGTCTCTGTGTGACGTCTCTGGTCTCTGTGCGACGTCTCTCATCTCTGTGTGACGTCTCTGGTATCTGTGCGACGTCTCTGGTCTCTGTGACATCTCTGTGCGATGTCTCTGTGTGACGTCTCTGGTCTCTGTGCGACGTCTCTCATCTCTGTGCGACGTCTCTGGTCTCTGTGCGACGTCTCTGTGTGACGTCTCTGGTCTCTGTGCGACGTCTCTCATCTCTGTGCGACGTCTCTGGTCTCTGTGACATCTCTGTGCGACGTCTCTGTGTGACGTCTCTGGTCTCTGTGCGACGTCTCTCATCTCTGTGTGACGTCTCTGGTCTCTGGGCGACGTCTCTGGTCTCTGTGACATCTCTGTGCGATGTCTCTGTGTGACGTCTCTGGTCTCTGTGCGACGTCTCTGGTCTCTGTGCGACGTCTCTGGTCTCTGTGTGACGTCTCCGTGTGACGTCTCTGGTCTCTGTGTGATGTCTCTGTGCGACGTCTCTCATCTCTGTGTGACGTCTTTCTGTGATGTCTCTCATCTCTGTGTGACGTCTCTCGTCTCTGTGTGACGTCTCCGTGTGACGTCTCTGGTCTCTGTGTGACGTCTCTGTGTGACGTCTCTGTGCGACGTCTCTGTGCGACGTCTCTGTGCGACGTCTCTGTGCGACTTCTCTGTGCGACGTCTCTGTGCGACGTCTCTGTGTGACGTCTCTGTGCGACGGCTCTGTGCGACGTCTCTGTGCGACGTCTCTGTGTAACGTCTCTCATCTCTGTGTGACGTCTCTGTGCGACGTCTCTGGTCTCTGTGACGTCTCGGTGTGACGTCTCTGTGTGACGTCTCTGTGTGACGTCTTTGTGCGACGTCTCTGTGTGACGTCTCTGGTCTGTGTGTGACGTCTCTGTGTGACGTCTCTGGTCTCTGTGCGACGTCTCTGGTCTCTGTGTGACGTCTCTGTGTGACATCTCTGTGCGACGTCTCTGTATGACGTCTCTCATCTCTGTGTGACGTCTCTGTGCGATGTCTCTGGTCTCTGTGACGTCTCGGTGTGATGTCTCTGTGTGACGTCTCTGGTCTCTGTGCGACGTCTCTGGTCTCTGTGTGACGTCTCTGTGTGACGTCTCTCGTCTCTGTGACGTCTCTGTGCGACGTCTCTGTGTGACGTCTCTGGTCTGTGTGTGACGTCTCTGTGCGACGTCTCTGTGTGACGTCTCTGTGTGACGTCTCTGTGTGACATCTCTGTGTGACGTCTGTGGTCTGTGTGTGACGTCTCTGTGCGACGTCTCTGTGTGACGTCTCTGTGTGACGTCTCTGTGTGACGTCTGTGGTCTGTGTGTGACGTCTCTGTGCGACGTCTCTGTGTGACGTCTCTGTGCGACGTCTCTGTGTGACGTCTCTGGTCTGTGTGTGACGTCTCTGTGCGACATCTCTGTGTGACGTCTCTGGTCTCTGTGTGACGTCTCTGGTCTGTGTGTGACGTCTCTGTGCGACGTCTCTGGTCTCTGTGCGACGTCTCTGTGTGACGTCTCTGGTCTCTGTGCAACGTCTCTCATCTCTGTGCGATGTCTCTGTGTGACGTCTCTGGTCTCTGTGCGACGTCTCTGGTCTCTGTGACATCTCTGTGCGATGTCTCTGTGTGACGTCTCTGGTCTCTGTGCGACGTCTCTCATCTCTATGCGATGTCTCTGTGTGACGCCTCTGGTCTCTGTGCGACGTCTCTCATCTCTGTGTGACGTCTCTGGTATCTGTGCGACGTCTCTGGTCTCTGTGACATCTCTGTGCGATGTCTCTGTGTGACGTCTCTGGTCTCTGTGCGACGTCTCTCATCTCTGTGCGACGTCTCTGGTCTCTGTGCGACGTCTCTGTGTGACGTCTCTGGTCTCTGTGCGACGTCTCTCATCTCTGTGCGACGTCTCTGGTCTCTGTGACATCTCTGTGCGACGTCTCTGTGTGACGTCTCTGGTCTCTGTGCGACGTCTCTCATCTCTGTGTGACGTCTCTGGTCTCTGGGCGACGTCTCTGGTCTCTGTGACATCTCTGTGCGATGTCTCTGTGTGACGTCTCTGGTCTCTGTGCGACGTCTCTGGTCTCTGTGCGACGTCTCTGGTCTCTGTGTGACGTCTCTGTGTGACGTCTCTGGTCTGTGTGTGACGTCTCTGTGTGACGTCTCTGGTCTCTGTGTGACGTCTCTGTGTGACGTCTCTGGTCTGTGTGTGACGTCTCTGTGTGACGTCTCTCGTCTCTGTGCGACGTCTGTCATCTCTGTGCGACGTCTCTGGTCTCTGGGTGACGTCGCTGGTCTCTGTGTGACGTCTCTGTGTGATGTCTCTCATCTCCCCGCTGTGGGCAGGCTGGGTGCACGCGCCATGTCCCTGGACAGCGTCTTCCAGCCGGACGCGGCGTCCGCCGATCCCGAGCGGCCGTCCCGCGTGCTGTCCCAGGACAACCTCGCCGGCCGCGTCAGCGCCTTCAAGGTGACTCCGGCGGCGCCACCCCCCCCCCCCCCACAGGCCTCCCCCTCCACGAGCCGCAGCTCTGTTGGCAGGGTTGGTGGATCATGCAGAGATTATCGCGTGTTATGGTGCGAGACTCCCAAACCGTGCGCGGCGTCCAAAGATGACGCCCAAATTTGGACTCATTCATCGTCGTCGTCGTTATCACCGTCGTCAGCCATGGTCAATCCACTGCTAGGTGAAGGTTTCCCTGAGCCGCGACTGCCGCTTATAAACTGAGCAAATGCCGCACGAAAGTGACTTCATCGCTCCATCTCCTGCTCATGGAGCTCCTCGTTGTTGCCGTCGTTGTTGTCGTCGTTGTTGTCGTCGTTGTTGTCGTTGTTGTCGTTGTTGTTATTGTTGTTGTGGTTGTCATCGTTGTAGTCATTGTCGTCGTCGTTGTTGTTGTCGTCATCGTTGTTGTAGTCGTTGTTGTTGTCGTTGTTATTGTTCTTGTTGTTGTGGTTGTCATCGTTGTAGTCATTATCGTTGTCATCATTGTTGTTGTCGTCATCATTGTTGTTGTCGTTGTCCTTGTTGTCGTTGGCGCTAGGCCCCTGTTGCTTCTTCACGGGCTGTGCCGCAGCCCTGCTCTCTCTCTCGTCCCGAGAAAAAGGTCTCAGGATTCAGCGAGGCTTTCCCCTAGAGATGACACACGTGTGACGTCACTGTTGTCACGACCGTGAGCAACTCCGTCGCAGTGGGGATCGCCCGACACTCCCGCGTCTCCGCCCCCCTTCCTCTCGTGCAGAATCAGCTGCTGCGGACGCTGCGCATCGCCTCCCCGTCGCGACTCATCCCCAAGCGGCGAGCGACACCAGAGGGAACGGCGGCGGCGTCGGCATCCCCCGCGGTTCGCACAGTGCCCCCCCCCCCCTCCCGACTTGCCGCTCGACACCTTTGGCACCGAGAGGAGGCCGTCCTCTCCCCGAGACCAACTCCGGATAACGCGGAGCTCGCCCCGGGGGGGGTAACGAACACCGGGTGGATTCGTTACCGCGCCCTGACTGATGGCCCCACGCGAGTTATTTACACGCGCGGTAATCGCGTCCCTCAACAAACTCCATTATTTATTGGCTGTAACGCTGTAAACAAATCCTCGCCACTGTGCGGCGTCCTCGCATTAGCGCCGTTGCGTTGTGAGCGTGCGCCTCGCTGTGCTTCAGGGCGCACCCATGGTTTCACCCGGCTCTGCCGTGCAGCCCTCTTCCGAAGAGTTTCCGGCCTCCGTTGCCCACGCCGTACCGATGTCCGATGTTTTCCCTCTTGACGCTCGCCTAGAACCGCGTCGAGGGCCGTGCTATGGCACGGCCGCGGCAAAGAGCTGCGGCGTCCGTCTCGCTTGGCTTATTAATTCGCTTGCGCTGGTCGCACCATGCCTTACGTCCGTGTCCGCTCGTGCCTTGCTTTGTGTTGTTCCGTGTCCGTCCGTAGCGGTGGTCGCAGGGCTCCTTGAGAACAAATGGGACGCAGTCCTTGCCGAGGGAGCAGGCGCTGGTACCTGAACTGGTGCTGGCGCCTGACCGGCCCCTGACTCCTGAACAGGTGCCCATCCCTGCTGCTGCTGCTGCTGCTCCTGCTGCTGCTGCTGCTGCTGTTGCTGCTGCTGGCTTACGTGGTGTTGCTTTGCCACTGTTTTTTTTTTTGCACGTCATCGACAAAAAACCCAACGCATTGACAGAGGGTTCGACTCCCACAACCACTGCCACGATCACAACCGCGATCGCCACCAGAAGCGCCTCCCCCTCGGTGCTGGAAGCAGCGAGCGGCAAGTCAAGCGTTCATGTAAAGACCTATATAGCTCAGAGGGCCTTAACTGGTCAAATGAAAATGGTTTAGTTGAGTAAAATAATTTCTACGTGGGTGTGGAGGGGGAGCTGGGCGGAGAGGGGGGCAGTTGGGTGGGTCAAAGGTCAGCAACGCCGAGACCGGTGCCACTGAGATTCTCCGATCCGCACGATCCGACACGAACGACACTTCAGTGTCAAGGTTGCACCACGAGTCGGTGCTCACCCCGAGTGAGACGTTGGCCATTTTGATGGAATCTTCCGGAGCTCAAAGGACGACCTTTGGGCAACTTGCAAAACGCGAGTTGCCGTGACAGCTGCCTCCCGTCGTCTCTCCTGTCCCGCGGGGTGTCGCAGTTTGGTTTGTTGACAAAATGAGCGGCAAGGATAACAAAACATAACAGCTATTTTAATTCGTGTGGCTCCTACATTTCTGTTTTGTTTAATCACAAACCAGCCAAGGGATGATTGTAACGGAGCAGGCCAGGTTGTGTGCTGCCTGTGGGTTGCGCTTTGTGCATGTTGATGCTGCGGTTGCGATCGTGTTTGTGGCGGTGGTCGTGGTTGTGATTTGCATCGCGGTCGTGATTGTGGGAGTGGTTGCGGTTGCGTTATTGGTCGCGATCGAGTTGCGATCGCGAATCCGGTTGCGCCCATCCCGGTTGTTTTGATCGCGGTTGTGGTGTTGCGGGCGGTGCAGGGAGGCAGCAGCTGGTGCGCGCCGCTCAGCCTGGACGAGCGGCCCACGTTCACGGCGACGCTCGACAACACGGCCGCCAAGCACCGCATGGCCGTGCGGCCCCGCAACCAGCGCACGGGCGCAAGGCCACGGCGCACAGCCGTGAGCAGCGCCACGACACCGCCCTCACCCCCCCACCCACCCACACCCCCACCCACAACCCCCACCACCCACACCCCCCCCACACCCCCCCACCACCCACACCCCCCCCACCAGCCCCAGCTCTTGCCTCCCGTCACAGCCTCTCCTCCTCTCTCCGTGCCGCCACGTGCAGGACGCGAGTGACGGCGACGGCGCTCTGTCTCCAGCGTCCTCCTTCGGAGAGAGCCCCTCCCTCGCCGGCCCCGGTGAGTCTCCGCCGGACCCTCGCCCCCGCTCGCGGTCAGGAAGTTCACATCCTGGTCGGTGGTTGATTTAGCCCATCATCCCGCTGAGGTGATTAAAATTGGTACCACCCTATGAAAAGCGGTTGTCCTGTGGACATACTTACCCCTGCCATAGGAATGTGGAATTTCCAACACTGGCTCAGGCCTGTAAACGGAGGATGAACACCACCTCGATGCTCATTTGAGCAGGAATTTACGTAGGAATACGACTCCGAGTCATAGCCCGAGTAAGAGGGATACTGGATGTGGTGTGCGGGTTGTATTTTCCATCTCGCCGACTCGGACCGACGCAGGGTAAAACTCGGCCTTCGCCAAATCCAGTCTTCCCCTCGCTGTGGAGCGCGCGGTCGCGGGGGATGAGAGGGGAGCGGGCGGCGGTGTCGCGGGCTAATCGCACCGTGGTGCGCGTGTGAACCAGGAGGCTCGGGCCAATCGCCGAGCGAGAAGCAGCAACCCAAGCGGCCGGCGCTGGTCCCTCCCGGCGCCAAGCGAGCACCGCGCCCGCAGCGCGAGCCGGCACTGCGGGAAGAACCCGACGAGACGGCGAGCGCGGCTCGATCCCCGGAGCCCCCCGAGTCTCCGGCGAACGACGGCGGCAACGCCGCCGTCGCGGCCCTGGAGTCCGGGCAGAGCTTCCGCCTCCCGCGCGTGCAGGTGAAGCCGGCGCCGGGCGCTTCCTCGTCCTCCTCCGCCGCCGCTGCCGCCGCCGCCTCCTCGTCCGACGACTCCGAAGCGGAGGGGGCGACCGACGAGCCGGCGACCTTCGACCCCATACGGCTGCCGCGCCCCACGCTGCGGAGCCCCAGCGACGCGGCGCCGGTGGGCGCCGACGACGGCGCCGCGGCGGCGGACTGCCGCGGGAAGCTTCCTCACAGGAGCTCGTCGGAGATCGGCGGCCGCTTGCCCTTCGCGACGGCGCGCAGCAAGTCGCTGCCTCGGGGATCGGACCACCTTGTCGCGCAGGCGGCGCGTGCCGTCGCTTGCGACGCCGTGGACGCCGGCGAGGTCGAGGGGCGGGGCGGTACGCGGCAGGGGGGCGGCGGCGGCGTTTCCCAGAAAGTGGCGAAGCGCGGACGCGCGAGGACTCAGCGCCCCGTCTCGGCCGTGGAGCCGATGATCCGCGCCGCCTCCATGCTCTCAGAGGCGGCGTCAGGCTGGCCGGACCTCGCCGCGGATGGCAGGGACGGCACGCGCCCGTTCGGGGTCAAGTTGCGCCGCACGCCGCAGTCGCAGTCCTTCTGCCGGCAGCAGCAACAGCACCAGCAGCAGCAGCAGCAGCAGCTGCAGGACGGTGGCCGGCTCCGCGTGAGCAGCGATGGCATCAAGAGCCTCGGCACGGTGTCCGCCGTGAGGGAGGGCAGCGAGGCTGAGGAGGCGGCCGGCGACTCGGCGCGGTGCGCTGGAGGGAGCAGGACTCCGGGCGCCGCCGATGTCAGGTCCAATCCCGGTGAGCAGTATCCGTGTGCGTGCGCCGTCGTGTAGCGGTTAGCGCGCTGCGCTACGATTCCCGCTCGCGGCCACCAACACCGGCGACGATTATCTGAACCGGTCTTGGACCTCCCCTAGGTCGACTCAGCCCAAAATGAGTACCTGGTACGGTGTCTAATCATCGCCACTCGGGAGACAAAGGCAGCCGGCCGTGGTGCTGGCCACCCAACCTTGCCGTACCGGCCTTCATAGGTGCTCGCTAACAGTGGGGATGTTTGTCATTGAGAGGGGGTTTGGGGTGAAGATTGTAAATCCTCAACCTCAGTTGACTTAAAACTGCCGCTCTACGTGGGCGTATGTATGTATGTCGAACTTCTTTCGCACCGTACGTAGCCAAACGCGCCAATCAGAGGCGCGTCCTCTGCGCTCTGTACGAAGCGGCCGCCTTTCCTCGTGAGCGGCCTCTCGCTTGCTCCGGCCCCGCAATTGTTTACGGAAAACGTCGACGGCCTAATCCCCTCGATCGTTACCGGAGAGCTTTGTTCACGCGCGCGGCGCAACAATAGCGACGCCCGTGCCTGGCGAAGCTTCCCCTGCGGCGATGCCGTCCGGCTCGGCGGAACTTGGCTCCGTCGCTCCCCTCCACCGTCCAATCGAAACGAAAAATAATCCCCCCGGGGGAGCAGGGCCACTCTTAATCACGTGATAATGTGATGGTACTATAACAATAGGGTCTACCCATTTTGGCAATCATCCTGTCCGCATTAACCACACGTGCTTGTGGTGAACATGCAAACAAAAAACACGCTCTAATATATGCGTTGTCTTTGAAACTGATTGGACAACACCAGAGACAGCTTTCTTGAGAGGATCGTCGCAATCGGTGTTAGACCAGAGGACGCCGAACAGCACACTATCAGGGCATTTCTAGCTCAGGGTGAGAAGCTACAATATGGGAAAGGTCCTCTCCAGGCTGCCCTCTGACCCCTGGGCGCCGTGGTAATTCCATCCGCGTGTTTTGGTTTGAGTAGTCCGAGTCGACGACAAGCTGTGGAATTTGAGTCAAGTGTAAGTTGCCGCCGTGTCCAGGGTTCATTGAAGCAGCAGGTTGTTGTCGCCAACGAGGCGAAGATGGCACGGAATAAAAGGTCACGGCTGGAGGTCGCCGCGTCCTGCTGGAGGGGACGCGATGCCGACCGTGATCTCGCTCCTGCCACATCGGACAAAGTCACCCACCTCACTCGCTCACTCGCTCGCTCGCCCGCCCGCTCTCACCAGACGGGATTGCTCCACATGAAATTCACGGGACTGAAATGACCCGAACATAGGCTTTGCCGACTGTTTTCCAGATGGCTTCGACCAGCAGTGGCTGATCGCCAGTGGTTGGCCGGCCCGTTGAATTGCTTGTCAGTGGGAGGCATCGTGAGTCGGCTGGCAACGATTCTCCCAGCGGTTCCACGTGATTTTCACGTTGCCATTCAAGAATCGATTCCTTTTTTGTCTCGATTTTACCCTCTCGTTTGTATTGTTTTGTTTGACTCCATTGGCTTAAATGTACCGTCAGCAGATCACGCGCTGCTAATTTGCACGCTATAACAACGACTTGACGCGTGTGCCGCGAGCATGGCCGTCGATGCAAATCGAATATCGGCGAATCGGAAAACAGGCAACCGGGGGAACGAATGGGATACAAGGAGGTCGGCGGCGACTCTCCGTCGACGAGCCGCTGAGCCACTCCGAAGCCATTAAACTTTCAAGGGTGCCAGTCGACACGGCGCTGAAACGAAATCTGCACGGGCCCTGCCACGCGGTAGCCGCAGACGCACCGCGATCACCACGCGGGGGGCGGGGGGGGCGGGGGGGGCGGGGGGGGGGGGCACCTCCACTGGTTCCGCGACTGAGCGCTCGCGTTACGCCGTGCCCCGCTTCGTCCACTGGGATCGATGATGGAAGCACCAGCTGCCCCCGGCGCAGGCAGCGTGGGACAGTTCGATGGCGACAGGCACGCCGCTCGTGCACTGTCAGCGCTGTCTTTAGGGTCGCCGTGAATTTCGGCTGTGTGCGTGGGCCCGTGTGATGAGGTACAAGCTGAGTTATTTTTACGATTATTGTTAGAATCTACAGCCTCGGAGCTGCAAGTGGGAAATTCAGCCTCACCTGGGCCTGACGCACGCGCGCGTGTATGTGAGTGTCTGTGCGTGCCTAATCCTGACCGTGGCATCACAGCGTTCCGCGCAACGTGCTACGAACCCAAACCCAGCGCCTAGGTTCGATTCCAGTTCACGTATAGCAGTAATGGTGTGGTATTTCAAACTCTCCTGGTCCTTCCCGAGGTCAGCTCCGCCTTAAACGAGTGCCTGGCCTAGACATGAAGGTATCTAGACGCGGTTTTGGCCACGCAGCAGCGTAGCTGTCGAGTGTGCAGGCGGTGCAACTGATCGATGGCCTACGTGTCAGAGGGCCCCCCCCACCCCACTTCATTCCTTGCACCAGGGGCCGTGCCGCCACTGCGTCCACACTCATTCGCCGTTGTGCGCCGCGCGCTCCATGTACGCTCGCTGACCGTGGCCTCTCTCGTGTTTTCTGTGTGTCCGCGCAAACCACCGGAAGACGGGAGCAGCGACCCATCCGGCTCGGACGACCACAGCCCCACGGACGGCTCCCCGCCGTGGCGCTCGCTGGCCGAGAGCAAGGCCCGCACGTGGTCCGACCTGGAGCAGCAGGAGACGATCGCCATCCTGTGACGACGTGGAGAAGAAGCGGCGAGGGTGGCGGCGGCGGTGCGGCGGAACGAGGCTCATGGGACTCGGCCAGCTTTTTGTTGTTGTTGCCCCCCCCCTCCCCCCGACAGTCGCTCTGCTTGCGACCGACGGACCGACGGACGGACGGTGCTCGATGTGGCACCCACGTAGCCAGCGCCAGCCCCGCGCCGGAGTCACATTGAACGTCCGTGAGCTTTTTAGGCCCCTACGGCGATGCCGCGCATCTGTCCGCACCGCAGATTCCCGTCGCGAATCTTCGGTCGGAATGGATCGCCGTATCCGGCGTCGCGGGAATCTCCTGGCACCACCGGAGTTTCCCCGCTCCGGCCGCCGAGCCGGGGATGCCCGGCAACTTGAGGCCCGTCGGCCCCAAAGGTCTCTGCCCCCCTCCCCCGACCCGAGTCGTTTACGCTCTCAGTTTCATTTTATTTTTCACTGGCCGGAGCAATTACCCGCCTTGTTAAACTGGGAAATAAGAAAAGTCAACAGCAGGAAAGGCAAACAGCGACGGGTGTTTGCTCGGCATGCAGGTGGGCCGCATGCATGCGGCCCTCGTGCGCTATTTTAAGACGTCGCGGGCGGTTTCCTTTGCTCGAGTCCGTCGCTCGACTGCTTAAAAATTTATCGAGCCCCCCCCCGCACGCCACCCCCCCCCCGCACCCCACCGCGTTTTTGAATGACCCCCGGGGCTACACAGTCGCCCGCATCCCTCCGCACGAATGCTTTTGCATTTTTAATTCTTGTTGTTTTTGCCGCTGCTGTTGCGCTCATTTTATTGTTTTTTTTTAAACGGATACGCGCGGACGATGTCGAAGTTGGTGAAGTAAATAGCCTAGGGGGCGGGGGTGGGGGGGCCGAGAGGGGGGGGGTGAAAGCTTGGCGTAGAGGGCAGAGCGGCTTATAGCCGCCGGCCCCTCTGCTACCCGAGTGGTTCCATGACTGTAGACGCTCCGTCACCTTGCTCAAGCCTGCCGAAGAGACCTGGCAAGGGGCCTGAGAGGGTCATTCGTAAACGGCCAATTTGGTGTCTTGGCGATGATGACGAGACCACTGCCGCGTCTGATGCCCCCTGCTGTCCGGAGTCCCCTTCCTCCGGCCGTTCACGCGGCAGAGCTCACGAGACCACGGCTCAAGACTCGTCTCTTTTGCCGACGACTTAACTCGGCACGCCCAGTGTCCATCTCGCTACGGCTGTGGCGACTACTTAGTCGCGTGCCACTCACCGGTCTACCGGCGACCCACGAAATATTCACTGAATAATCAAGCCCTGACCGTCTCTCTCCCTCCCTCTGTGTGACGTCTGCTCGTTCACACTTCAACCGTAACATCGTCTCAACGCTCCCTCTCCCCTCTCTCCTCTCTCTCTCTCTCCCTGCGGCCTGCAAAGTTCCCGTAGACACTTCACCGTCGCCGCATCGTGAACGGGCCTCCCCCCCCCCTCCCCTCCGGCGCTGATAACGACGAGGGTGGCTTGGTGGGGGGCGACCGATGGAGTTTGGCGGAGTTCCGCTCACCGTACGGGTGAAGCAAGTGCCTTTGTACAGAAACCGCGTCTCTCCCACGGGGCGTGGCAGTTTCGCTCGCGGCCACGCTTTGCGCGCGTCCGTACGTGTGCGTAGGTGCCCGTGTACATAACACGTGAGACGAGGAACGGTCAAAAAGTTTTGAGAACGGTGTGTGTGTATATATATTTTTTTACAATTTTTACAGTCGCGCTTTTGATTGCACTTGTTTTTCTATGATGGCGTCACTATGGTTACGATTGCATTGAGGAAAAAATATATATATGTGTACACTTTGGCTTGAACCGTAAACGCTACCGTCGGATCGCTGTGACTTTTTCGCGAAACTTTTTGGCTGTCCGTCTACTTTTAGGTTTTTTTTTGCCCGCGGTTCGTTTTGGACCAATGAATGTCGCTGTCGCTCACAACCGGCGGTCGGTCGGTCCGTCCGTCAATTGCTCGGTCGGTCCGGTCAATTGCTCGTTCGGTCCCACCACTGCATGTAGCTATAACGGCCACCTCGCTTTGCACAACGCGGCTCCAACCCGCTCGCTCAACCCGTGTACGCACGCCGCTGTAGCCGCGGCCGTTACCGCGGCTGCCCCTGTCGGGCTGTCCGAGTTGGGATCCCCCTCGTCGTGTTCCCGTCCCTGCTTCATGTGCCTTACCTGGCGGCGAGACAAACCACACCTGCTGTCGATTTAAAATAATCGTGGAGCACACGACGTGCGTGGCGGCACCTACGAGGGTGGTGTCGCCTTCCCGCACGCCTCCACCCTCCCGCTCGCTTGCACTTCTACTTCCGTAGGGCAGCGTGGAAACGCACCGGCGTTGAATCGCGTTTGAACTTTTTTTTCTTCCACCGATCCGAGGGGGCAGCAGCAGCAACATCATCAGCAACATCATCAGCATCATCATCAGCAGCAAGCAGCAGCTGGCGCCCTGTGGATGGCGTCGTCGGCGATGCCGTTCATTGGTTTGGACTTTGATGTTCCATTCGTTGAAGGCGCACGCGCAACTCCCACGCCGCGCGCGAGCGCCTGCCTCCCCTCACACGTTGCCTGCCAGCATCCTGCACTCCGGCGTACCCACGTAGCCATGGACCCGTCTGTGCGCACGTGAACCTGCACCCCGAACTCGCCGTTGGAGCCGTTGTTATTTCTGCGCTTGTTTACCCAGGGAAGCCTCGCTGAGTTTCGTGAATCCTTATCATGAGGGTCCTGTCAAGTCTTTTGTCAGTAGGGGTGCGATGGTTGCTCTCACGCGAGTAATTTGTGGGTAATTTGACAAATCTGGACCATGAGGCCGGCACGCAATGGCCTCCTCTTGCGAATGACGTCACTGTGAAGCTGACGGCGCGTGGCTAAATACGCCCGCGGTGAGAACCGGGGCAGCCGCTGGATCCGAACCGCGAACGTCGTGACCGCTCGGCCACGCCGCCGCCAGTACACCGCCCCATCTGCATTTTGCATTTGTCTAAACCCTCCTGGACCTACCTGTACTCACCTGTACTTACCTGGACCCACCTGGACCCTTTCAACCACTCGCCCATACCCGGCCGCACCATGGGTGCTCCTTGCCGATGTTCCCAGCTCCGCTGCCGCCCGCCAGCCCCCTGTACCCGTGGCGAGCGCGTTGCACGCGCGCTTACCTGCCCGCCTACCTGCTCGCCTAACTGCGCGACTAACTGCGCTTGCCGCCCGCACTCATTTCACGCGGTGGACCCGAACGTATTTACCTGTATCGAGTTGAACCGAAATCGCCACTATTTTATGCAAAAGTCATAAACGTGTTCGTTCCTCGCCAGAGTTTCCACGCGCGTCGTTTCTGTCCCACGGGTGCGTGCGTGCGTGAAACATTGACAGCGCAAGGCTTTTGTTGTTGTTGTTGCTTACCCATGTGTTTCATTTTCTATTGAGGCGGGATTTGTGTAACCCAATTTAGAGATCGTCACGTTGAAACTTCAGACAACAACAAAATACCTGGGCTTCGGCTTAGTTGTCCTTCCCCTGCACCTCCGATTAGCACCGTCGGATACGTACGGTGCGAAAGAAGTTCTACATACATACAAGCGGCCAGGACATCTCGTTTGCAAGAGTGACCGGAGGAAACACGTGATGACGACGACGATGGGCATGGCTGGTGGCCGAGACTAATGACTGTGTAGCAGTCAAAGCAGGGAAACGCGCCGGCCGGGAGGACGTCTGCTTGCGGAGATGGAGCGACGAAACGAGCTTGTGTGCAGGAGTGAGTTGGGATCGTTACATGGTGGAGCACTGGGGGGGTGGCGATGGCGTGTGCAGGCCTTAATCCAGCAGTGGATTAAACATTCTAGAATAAATGCATTTAGGAAACAGTGAAAAGTTGTTTTTTTATTCAGATTTAAAGTGGAGTAACTGATCATGTTCCGATAGTAACGCAGTGTACGAGTATAAAACCCTTTTACATTGGCACGAAATGTATTTTACACAAGTGAGCAATATGTACATACAGCATCATTTCATTACAACCACATTTACAGTGCAATTTACATTTGTATAACAGCGTCTAAAGCCACCGCATCTCCAGACACTGCACAGGAAAAATAAAAACACGTGATAGATATGGCACGTGACAACAAATGGGGGTCTTAAGTGGTCTTGACTTGAAACAGCAGGGCGACAGAATCCCAACCGCTCGCCCATCAAGAGGAAAGGGATGCCAGACGATGGTGGCAGACGAGCACAAGCCGAGGGATGACCTCAAGGGACGATCGGTGACTTTGTCGAAGCACAGCTGTCAACCCATTACGGTTTACCCCGTATTCTTGTTCAGGGAAATTGAGTTTTCATGCCCATACCGCGTACAGCCGTTTCAATACTGGCAAACAAACAGGTGTATTTGGTTGTGTTTCTCCCTTGTGATGGGACTTTGTAGGGTGAACGTTGAGATGTTTAAGGGTACGGGGTGACCAATAAAAAAAACACGCAATTTTAAATTCATTCTGTTACAGAAGATTACGTACATTTCATCCCGTGGATAAATTCGCATCGCACCTCGCATTCTCGACGACGGGGGGTTCGCGTGGAGGGTGCTAAAAACGGCCACGACAGCGGCGTTGTCGAGACTGCTGCGGGGCCACGCCGTGAGCCCAGGGAGGGCTCGCGACGTGTTGGACTTCTGCCGATGCTCCCTGCGTCCCCGCACCACCGACCAGCGTGGTCAAGTATGGTCAAATAGCCCCAAGGCCCTCAAGTGCAGCTGTGGATTGAACCAAAGGGGTCGCACACGGTACAAGTGTGTAGACACTGACAACGATTTAATGTCGGAACATAACTCGTTAATTGCACACAGTGATGCGACGGCTTTAATTTGGCAAATGACAGAATCGGGCGTTTCGTTGCCAAATTACCCATCGTGCATCTCGCTCTCTGAGTGACTCACTATTGCGTTTCAAGTGTGCTCCTGGCAGCCCTTGAAAGGAACTCGCGTACCAGAGGACGTGCGCCGAAGAGATGGAGTTATGAAATCAGCTCCTTGTGCCGGTGGTAGGTGGATGATTAGCACTATTATTAGCAATTAACATCGCGGTATCGTGAGAGGTAGCTGCGGCGGCTTGGGAAGAATTTGATCCAGCAGTGGATTGACCATGGCCACTGCTGATATATTAAGTGATTTCGTTTTGATATATTTTTAAGAGGCCCCTCAAAACCTGGGGCCATAGGCGTGTAGCTCTGAAAACCCCTGCGCCACCACTGCCCTGCCCATCACGCGTGTCTCTCGCTCTCTGGGTGACTCGGTAGGTCATGTAATTCTGGTCACTCGTGTTTGCCAACACAATTAGGGACAACATGGCCTGTCCCGGGCAGTCATAAGAGCGGGACTCTCAAGTTACGGAGCTCGTCTGGGCCGTGCAAGTTGGGGGTTCAGGGATGGGTGGTGCAGTGGTTAGCGCACTTTGCTAGGAACCCCCAGCCATCTGAGATTAGTACGGTTGGGCTACGTACGGTGCGAAAGAAGGTCAACATCCATGCATCTCCGTTTCATTCCCGACCACGGCTCATTTAACATGAGTGGCGAATGATATTTAAATGCCATCCTTGGCCTTAACATAGGAGTACCTGGTGTGTGGACATGTGCACTGGGAGAGACAAAGGCGGCTGGGTAAGATGCTGGCCACAAGTTCCCCCCCCCACCCCTATCGCGTGCCATTCTGGCACCTTAACAGTATCTCGCTAACAGCTCGTAACCCCAACGACCTATAAAAAATATAACGGGGGTTTATATGATGGGTGCAGGATACTCTGTCTATAAGCGGAGCGAACACGGGGAGCAGCAGTCCCACGTGGGCGTGCGTGTGGCTCATCAGACGCTCATCAATTCTAGAAAGTTTTACAATCGGACAAGAGCCGTCTAAAGGTAATGTAATGAGTCTCATTGAGTTTGGTCATCACTCCGTTCACACGTTTCTAGCGCAAAGTCCGCTGCCCGGTCCCGCGTTCTTCCACGAAGCGGTTACTTTTAAATTTGTGACAGTTAATGAATTATGTATTCAATTAAAAACACAACCGAGCAGAAATTCAGACCGATTTGCAGTCCAAGGTTGTGATTGCCCACAGCCCCCCCCCCCCCCCTTCAGCTGTGCCGCCCAGGGTCGCGATGTAGCGGCCACAATGAACCGTTAATTTGTAGATAACACCTTCATATACAGAGGCCCGCAGAGCTTGACCAACTGTTGTCTCCGACTAACAGCGTGGCTGCTGCCTCGAAAACTAATTTATTGGAAAGATAATGTCTTTAGAACTGCTTTTTGCCGTGTTTAGCACGATTGGCTACGTACGTTGCGATAGAGGTTCAACGTGCATACAGACAGATGGTAGGGGGCCTCAAAAGAGCAGGCTGGCAGACTGGTAGAGCCGGATGCGCGTGTTCAACAGCAGGCAGAGTGCCAGGGGACACACAAACACACAGGGTACACACACAGGGCACACACACACACACGCAGGACACACACACAGGGCACACACACACAGGACACAAACACAGAACACACACACACAGGGCACACACACACAGGACACAAACACAGAACACACACACACAGGGCACACACACACAGGGCACACACACAGGACACACACACACAGGACACAAACACAGAACACACACACACAGGGCACACACACACAGGACACACACACAGGACACACACACACAGGACACACACACAGGTGACACACACACAGAGGTGACACACACACACAGGTGACACACATACACAGGACACACACACGGGGGACACACGGGGGACACACACACAAGATACACACACACACAGGACACACACAGGTGACACACACAGGTGACACACACACACACAGGTGACACACACACAGGTGACACACACACACAGGGGACACACACAGGTGACACACACACACAGGTGACACACACACAGGTGACACACACACACACAGGGGACACACACACAGGATACACACACACACACAGGACACACACACAGGTGACACACACACACAGGATACACACACACACAGGATACACACACACAGGATACACACACACACACACAGGTGACACACACACACAGGTGAGAGCCACCATCCACGCTCTGACCACCGGAGCCCGGCCCGCGGCTCCCTCGAGGCCCGGGTGAGGATGTCCCGTGGGGGCCCTCCCTCGTGATTCGTTGGAGACATACAAACAACAGCTCCGTTGTGGGGGGCTTCCCTCCTTTTATGTGAGCCCAGGTCGGGGGCAACGTTGTCAGCTTCGCCCACCCAGCCTCCCTCCCTCCCTCCGGGCGGCTCTGCCGTCCAACCTTCCACCAACCTTCCACCAACCTTCCACCAACCTTCCACCAACCTTCCACCAACCTTCCACCAATCCCATACAATCCCATACAATCCACCCAGCTACCTGCACCCCCCTCCCCCCCGGCCCCGCCGAGAGGGTCACAGCCCCGCCCCCTGGCCCATGTCGCGGATGGCGCGCAGGCTGAGCTCGTAGGCGAGGAAGGCGGCGGCGCTCATTGGAAACCCGCGGACCAAGTTCACGGTGAGACCGCGGAGAAACACCTGGGGGGAGGGGGAGCAAAGGGGGGGGGGGGGAGCAAAGGGGGGGGGGAGCAAAGGGGGGGGGGAGCAAAGGGGGGGGGGAGCAAAGGGGGGGGGAGCGGGATAGAGGGACATAGAGGAGGTGGAATGGGAGAGGAGGTGTGAGATGGAATCCACATTCAGCGTAATTGCTCTGCACGGGTGATGCTTCCTGGTGTCTATGTGTGTGTTGGTAGTGTGTGGGAGTGTGTAGGTATGTATGTATAGTGGGGAGCGGTAGTGTAGCGGTTAGCGCGCTGCGCTATGAACCTGGCGACCCGGGTTCGATTCCCGCTCACGGCTAACACCAGTGACGATTATCTGAACCGGTCCTGGGCCTCCCCTAGGTCGACTCAGCCTTAAATGAGTACCTGGTGCGGTGTGTAAACATCGCCACTAGGGAGACAAAGGCGGTCGGGCGTGGGGCTGGCCACCCACCCCCTCGTGTACCGTTCCGGCCTTCATAGGTGCTCGTTAACAGCACTTGCTCCTACAGTCTGTTAAGGCTATACGGGGGATCTTTATATGGGAGTGTAATGATGAGTGTATGGATGTGTGTAACCAGTGCGTGTGTATATCTGATTGTCCAAGGTTGTGTGTATGAATGTGAGCACGTGTGTGTGTGTACGCAATGCGTGTGGGTGTTGGTGTGTATGGGTGTGCACGAGTGTGGCAGGCTGTGTGTGTGTACGTGTGTGCACGTGTGTGCACGTGTGTGCACGTGTGTGCACGTGTGTGCACGTGTGTGCACGTGTGTGCACGTGTGTGCACGTGTGTGCACGTGTGTGCACGTGTGTGCACGTGTGTGTGGAAGACTGTGTGTGGGTGTGGACATATTGGCAGTGGGGAGACAAACGCGGCCCGCCTTCACAAAGGGGCTCGTTTACAGCCCTTACCCCAACAATCTGTGCATGGCTACACGGGGGTCTTTGGGGCCGTCCATAAATGACGTCACGCGATTTTGGACGATTTTTGACACCCCCCTCGTCACACGGCGTCGCAAAAAGTCAGACCCCCCCCTCAAATATGACGTCACAAAGCTCTGCCCCCCCAAAAATATATAAAACATGCTTCAAATCGCTTCAAACTATTGTCATTGTAGTGCGTATTTAATGTGGCACTGCACTCTGATGTTGTAGGAGAAAACATTTATTAAAAAAAGTCTATTCAATTAAGTAGAACGTGTTGTCTATATTTATTTAAAGTTGCGCATTTTGATGTGACGGCACATTTCTCAAACCCCCCCCTCCCTCGTCACACATAATCACAAATGTCTGACCCCCCCCCCCACCCCGAGATGCGTGACGTCATTTATGGCCGGCCCCTTAGTCTTCGTGTGGCTGCGAGCACTGACCCCGGGCCCCTCTGCGCGGTAGCTGTGCAGGGCGCAGTGCCAGGCCCCCGTGTACTTGGTCTCCACAACCCCGTCCGCCTGCAGGCGACTCTTCACCACGTCGAAGGGGGTAGCCAGACCCCATGACAAGGATCCTGCCCCCCACACACACAGCGTGGCGTTAATTAAACAGCGATCTGTACCACAACACAACGATGAGACTAGGCTCTAAGGAAAGCTGTCTCGGGTGTGGACCAATCAACTTCAAGGACAGTGCACATTATCAGAGTTATGTTTTTTGTTTGCATTATGACTGCAGGTATTGTGGTCTATGTAAACATGACTCCTTGTAAAAAAAGGTGTCAGTTTTGTTGCCAGATAGAAGGGTTAAAAAACAATTATGATGATGATGATGTTTCGATTTAAAGCTTTCATGACTGCAGGGATTCATCTTCTTGGTTCTTTCGGTATAGTCATGTAGAAGGGAAATAATAAAAATAAGACGTAATAAAATAAAATTCTCACGACGTTTCGGCCACAACGCAAGCAGCCGCTGTATTATTTCCCTACTACGTGACTTTACCGAAAGAACCAAGAAGATGATGATGTTGTTTAAAATCCGCACGTGGTTCGCAATAAGTCACAAACACCTCCTCGTGAAAGACTCGGAGCAGAAGATTCGCCGGCTTCGTTCTTTCACGAAGCTTCTGGGGCCTCAACCCTGAACCGCATCCACTGCACAAAGCATGGCGACCCAGGCCGTGTGGTTGAAGGGGATGTGTAAATAATAATAATAAGAATTGAGTTATGTACGTGGAGGGGCAGGTCTGTATAAAACACTTCACTTCCACTGCTGTCCGCTAGCCAAGTCACCCTTGAAACAGAGCTCCACTTCGGAATCATCTTCTGAATATCCGCCTTATCTAGGGGCGCCACGGTGGCGAGAAGTTAACTACCTCGTCTGGTATACGGAAGGTCGTGGGTTCTATCCCGACCCTGACACCTGCTGTATATCAGGAGTTTGCATGTTCACTCTCCCCGCGGTTACGTGGATTTTTCTCCGGGTCCTCCGGTTTTTCCCCTCCACATTTAGAATCAACATCACGCGTGTAGACTATTTGTCTGCGATACATTGCCACGTGATGATAGGCCGCTTCGTTGAGCTATCATTTGTGATAGTCAGGACGCTTCTAAAAAAAGAGCTATAGAGCTCAGCGGGCCTCACCTGGTAAAATAAAAAAAGAAAAGAAAACAAACGTGAAATTAATTATCTTGTTGGTTACCTGCCAGTCCTCCTGCCACCCAAACCGCGCCCATGGAGGGCTCAGGCTGCCCGCTGGGGGTGAAGAACTGGCACAGCAGCACGTAGGGCACGAAGTACGTGCAGTAGCCCGGGACATCCCTCAGCAGCATCGCGCCGGCGCCTCTGTAGAGTCCCCGCAGCCCCCCGCGAGACACCGTGAGCCACACGCAGTGGATGGGGCCCCGGTACAACGAGCACGGCTGCAGGCCTGGGGGAGCAACGTGGAGAGCACGAGGAGCACGAGGGAGAGGCGTGGAGCGTAAGAACAACACCATTGGAGCTGATGATGATATCCACATTTTGTTCTCAATAATACGTAATAATAAAGCATAATCATGATTCGTTTGTAAATGAGTGCCACTTTACGCCGGGGCGTCTCGGAGCGCTTTATAAAGGGGCACCCTCGGCGGCAGCTTCCTCTGTGTGGCACCGGGTGACTCAGCGGCTGGCCTGCAATCTGGCATTAGTCTGCTGCCAGTCGTGGGGGTGGTTGCTGCTGTGTGTGCAAGCCCAACTGAGTAATTTGCGGATAATTTGGTAAAATCCGGACCTTGAATTAAGGTCCACACACGGTGAGAAGTTGATTCAGAAACCAGAGCACCGGGACAACACCCGCGCGTGCGAGGGGGGAACACTATATCCTATCCAGATGGGAAACAGGTGGAATCCACATGCTTGCCGTGCCACCTTCTCCTTGCGAGCAGGGCTACGGTACCTCCTCGTACCCCCATCCACGGGAAGGGGAGTGTCACAAAATGTGTGTGGTGATCCTCCAAACCCTCGCTGCCCCCACTTTTCTGGATTACAGGCCACGCGCGTAGCCATCACCGCCCAGGTCAATGAATGTGTCGCTGAACGCACTACCCCCCCGCCCCCCCTGCCCATGACTCGCTACTCACCGATCCCCAGATTCTGGGTCTGCATCTGCAGTCGAATCTTGACCAGGTCCACGGGCGCCCCCACGATGACGGACACGGCACCCGTGAGTGCGCTCGCCAGCATCAGCTCGGACACGGGGGTGCGCGACGGCGCGGCGGCGGCGGCGGCGGTGGCGGCGTGCTGGTGAGACCCCGGGACGCCGGGGCCCACGGGGGGTCTCAGCGACTCCAGCAGTCGCCGCGATGTGCTGAACACCCCGAAAACGAGCGAGTTGTAGGCGGCGATGCTCGCCAGGGGGAAGGACATGCCCTTGAAGAACGACAGCGCCTGTCACGTGCCGCACGCGGGCAGATCAGGATGGGAGGGGTGAATCATCAGTGATTCTGCACTTGCTCTATGACTATAGTACTATGCCGCCTTCAACTTTTATGAACGACTGGGTGTTTAAGGTGAGCGATTTTTCGCATTATCTGGATGTATAGCAAATTATAAAAAAACAATTACTTAACTATGCAATTAAAAAATTGTTTTAATATATATATTTTAGGGCCCCTTTATAACATATGCTACAGGCCCCACACTAGCTTAATGCGGCACTTGGTCAATCCACTGCTGGATGAAGGCCTACCCACCGAGCCGATGTAATAATCCACCCAGCAGGTACTGCACCACGAGCTGATGTCGTCGTTCCATCCTCTTCTTCTACATTCCTTGGCTGCCACTCCGCAAATGTTTGTTGACGAACACCGCCATCATCCCTTCCCCAATAGCCGTGGCGCGTCTTTCCCAAGCCCACACTTAAAAGTTTTCCTAATAGTTTGACAGAGGTGAGTACCCGTTAACCTGCGTAGGTCCTCTAATTCGTGTGTTCCTCTGTTGTTCAGTGTACGGCCATTCCAAGGGTGAAGTTGAGGGGAGCGTGGGTGGAGGGCCTCGTGTCAGCCGGAGCTGTCCAGGAGCTGAGCTCCCTCCACCAACCGGCGCTGCGCAGCGCGCTGAAGTATGGTTTCCCCAACGCGGTGTTGGGGAAGCCTTCATCCAAGTAGTGCATTATTTCGATTTAAAGCTTTCGTGACTGCAGGGATTCATCTTCTTGGTTCTTTCGGTAAAGTCACGTAGAAGTGAAATAATAAAATAATACAAATAAAACATAATAAAATAATTCTCACGACGTTTATTTTATTATGTTTTATTTTTCTTATTTTATTATTTCCCTTCTACGTGACTTTACCGAAAGAACCAAGAAGATAGTGCATTATTATTATTCTGAACTAGATCGTGGTTGGGGTGTCATCGCTCAATGTACCATCTACGTGCAACCAGCAGGTGGCGAGGGCACACAAGGGATGATCATTATGCAGAGGGACGGTGAAGTTTGGGTTGCCACCCGTTCCTTGTTGGTCCGCACTCCATACCTGTCAACGCATAACGTTCACCCGTATGCTTGTACGGGGAAATGGAGTTTCCAGGTCCATACGGCGTACAGCCGTTTCAATACGCGCACATTTTTGTTGGTCTATTTGTGTTTCTCCGTTGTGATGGGACTTTGTAGGATGAACGTTGATATTTATAAGGGCACGGGGTGACCAATACGTTCTGACTTGGTCTGTAATGAGGAAGGGCACTTCCCGACTCCCCCGTGTCTCATTGAGGTCCAGACTCAAGGCCTTCAACTCCTCCTGCGCGTCTGAGTGACCACGAGGAGCCTCTTCACTATCACGGTCACCATGCTGGCATCTCTGTCGCCCTCTGTACCCTGCAGACTCCTATTCTTCACCCCCCTCCCCCATTTCTTCTTAATAACGTCACTCCTCTGCTACTCCACTCCCCCTATAGTCTGGAGCTGCGTTGTCAGCCACCCTTGCTTCACAAACACGGACTATTCCCACTCGTGTAGGAACGGCCCTTGGGGCACGGCCTAGGTGTGTGGCGACAGGAGAAGGGCCGGGTCGTGACTCGGGTCGTGGTCTCGCTTTAAAGGGGCGCGTGTTTTTCTTTGGCGCGCGCAGGCTGCGGCATGGCTACTGTGCAGGAGAAATTTCGGCTCTGAGCGGGGAACGTCGGTGACAGGTTGCGTCGACAACACACACTGACACACAACGCGAAACAAATGGCTCACTCACACCGCATCGACGAGAGGCGTGGACACGTGGCGTCTGTCTGTAATGTGACCTTAGTAACCTTGGCGGGGGGCTGGTGGGGGGAGGGGGGTCTTGATTGGGGAGGCGCAGGGGGCACTAAACACTGCTTTAAGACTTTAATTCAATCCACGTCGCTCGTTCCAGGCTCACGGGGAGCGAACCGATGGTGTCCCACGTGCGGGTGTTTCATAATGTATTATCATTATTGTTGTTGTTGTTTTGAGCGTGATTCGCGTTGCTCCGAGGGGGATGTTGGTGTGGGTCGCTGTTGCGCTGATCGCTCATGATCAGTGCTCTCTCGTGCATAGATGCATGTCTACGAGAGATTCTCGGAATATCCTCAGCCCCCTCCCTTCACACTATAGGGGCAGATGTTAACTACCTCGCCTGGTATGCAGGAGGTCGTGGTTCGATCCGCCTGCTCTATATTTGGAGTTTGCGTGTCTTTCTCCCCGTGGTCGCGTGGATTTTTATCTGAGTCCTCCGGGTTCCCCTTCCACATTTAAAGTGAACATCACGCGTTTAGAGTATTTGGCTGTGATACATTTCCACGTCATAAGCCACTTTGTTGAGCTATCATTTGTGGTCAGATCGCTTCTGAAAAGAGCTACATAGCTCAGTGAGCCTGACTTGGTAAAACTAAATGTCGTTGAACTATTTGGTTTCGTGGTCTAAAACAAGGCTAAATAAATCAATACAAATCCACGCGTTCGTCAATAACACTGTGTGTGGTCTTAAAACAAACAAGTATATAATAGACACGACGCTTCGGGCAATGGCCCTTCTTTAGAGCACATAAATGGCCTCGTGTGCAAGGCACGGCCACGTGCCTTCAAAGCGCCCGTAGACGCGGCGATGTCACGCGGACACGCAGGGCGTGATGGGAGCGCCGATCGACCCCCTCACGGTCAAATTCGTTAATTTTTTTGTTTTCTACCGGCGAAGCAATCTCGTCGCGCAGAGTTCTGTGGCTCCGTTTCAGACCGCACGCACCACGTGAGCGTGTGTCTCACCAGGCGCTCATACTTTACAGAAAGATGTTAGAATTGGCCAAGAGTCGTCTAAAAGTTACTGTGATGAGTCTCATGGAGTTTGCTCATCACTCCGTTCACGCGTTTTAGCACAAAGTCCGCTGCATGGTCCCGCGTTCTTCCACGAAGCGGTTTCTTTTCAATGTGTGATAGTTAATGAATTATTAAATGAAAAACACAATCTGGCAGAAATCCAGACCGATTTGCAGTCCAAGGTTGTGATGACGATTGCCCCCAGCTCTTCCGCCCCCCCCCCTCCCTCCAGCTGTGCCGCCCAGAATCGCGATGTAGCGGCCACAATGAATCATTCACTTACAGGAAACACCTTCATATACAGAGGACCGCAGAGCTTCGGGAATTGCTGGCGCCGGTTTACGGCGTGGCTGCTGCTGCCTTCCCGCCCGTCCGTGGTTCTTCCTCGCGCATTGCAATTGTGTATGACTATGCGTGTTTCTACGTGCGTCATGTGTTTGATGTTGTGTTTGTGGGTGTGTATGGACAATTGTGTAGCTGTAAGAAGGCAGACAGAAATCAAGAAGACGAAATGGAGAGGTGAACTTGAGCCGGGTGCGGGGTTGCCAGTGAAGAGTTGGACTTGATCGTGAGAACGAACCGTGACATTGTGGCCGAGCTAAGTTTGCGTGAAATCGGTGCACGTCGGTGATTGACGAAAAACATGGAAGGAAAAACTGAAAAGGGCCGCGGAGAAGCGCGGAGAGACGCACGCTTGGGCATGCCACTGAGAGACAGAGAGAGGAACGCGTGCATCAGAAGACCACATGCAGGTCAACGATGACATCGTCCAAACTATAAAAACCGAAGTGGCTTTGAACAGGAAGCGCTGTGGCTAACAAGGGGTGATGGATGCAGGTCGAGGAGATGGCAGCGACGACATCAGCTGGCGTGCAGGCGACGAATGGATCGTTGTATCGCAGGATCGTGAGAGCTTTGGGGATGCCTTCATCCAGCAGTGGATTGATCATGCCTGATGACGATGTGTATACATCTGTGTGTGTGTGTGGATAAGGTGAGTGGAGACGCACCGATTCCTTCCTGTAGATCGAGGTTATGCAGTGGAACATGTTTCGGTACCCAGAGGCGGCCTGCAGTCGAGTCTGTCCACAGACAAAGACAAAGATCCCCCATGTAGCCTCTCACACATTTTTGGGGGGGCGATGGAGGGGGTATTCACAAGCATCTGTTATGACGCACCAAGCTACTCATGTCAGGCTGAGTCCACCTTGGGAAGGGGTCCAGGACCGGTTCACATGTTCGTCACTGTTATTGATCGTGAGCGGGAATCGAACTCAGGTGGGCCGGGTTCGTATCGCATGGCGCTATTGCCGCTGCGTCACCGCTCCCCATTACGCCACGCGCAGTCGCACGAACACGTGCACGCGTGACGCGTGCCCAAGGAGACCAGGTGACCACAGGACACGGGTAACGATCGATGCCGCGTCCACGCGCTCGGGGCGAGCGCCAGGAACGCGGCCGCATTTGGGATTTTACATCGGTGGTGGGGGTGGGGCGGAGACGCCCGTCACCTGCCACGTTAATCATTCACACCGGGGGGGGGGGCTTTGTGTTTCATAACTCGGCATACATATTTGTCAGTGGGGGGGAGGGGTTCAAAAGTCGCGCGCACATGGTGCCGCGTAATTATATTATTATGATCATTGCGCGACAATTCCACGACTGATTAATATGGATGATTTAGTACAATCGCACCCGCTATAATGTGGAAAGTTAATGGCGAGAATTTCAAACCGCGACTTTGGAACCACCCACCGCGCTGTCTCTCTCTCTCGTCACTGCAACTCGCAGTGCTCGGTCTTCAGGGTCTAATGTGCGTATGTGGCGCTGCAAGCGTTGGGGGGGGGGGGGGGACAAGGATGCTGCTGCAAGGCCTCGTGCTGTACAGTGTTCGCGATGCAAGCGGAGAGTTGAGATGCAACGGTAGGGGGATGCCGGTTGTGCTGCAAGTGATGCAAGGGCGGCGCTAACGGGTTGAGGGTGGACGCAGTGAGACGCAAGGGTTGAGGTGCAAGGGTAGGGCGATGACGGTCGTGCTGCAAGGGATGCTGCATGCGCGGTGCTGCAAGAACAGCGATGCAGGGGGCCGTGCTGCATTCGTGCTGCCCCAATGGTGTAGGGAATGCAAGGGTAGGGACCTAACAATGGGGTTACAATGGTAGGGATTTAACAATGGGGTTACAATGGTAGGGATTTAACAATAGGGTTACAATGGTATGGATTTAACAATGGGGTTACAAGGGTAGGAACCTAATAATGGGGTTACAAGGGTCGGGATTTAACAATGGGGTTACAAGGCTCGGGATTTAACAATGGGGTTTCAAGGATAGGGACCTAACAATGAGGTTACAAGGGTCGGTATTTAACAATGGGGTTACAAGGGTAGGGATTTAACAATGTGGTTACAAGGGTCGGGATTTAACAATGGGGTTACAAGGGTCGGTATTTAACAATGGGGTTACAAGGGTAGGGATCTAACAATGGCGTTACAATGGTAGGGATTTAACAATGGGGTTACAAGGGTCGGGATCTAACAATGTGGTTACAATGGTAGGGATTTAACAATGGGGTTACAATGGTAGGGATTTAACAATGGGGTTACAAGGGTCGGGATTTAACAATGGGGTTACAATGGTAGGGATTTAACAATGGGGTTACAAGGGTAGGGATTTAACAATTGGGTTACAATGGTAGGGATTTAACAATGGGGTTACAAGGGTCGGGATTTAACAATGGGGTTACAAGGGTCGGGATCTAACAATGGGGTTACAAGGGAAGGGATTTAACAATGGGGTTACAAGGGTAGGGATTTAACAATGGGGTTACAATGGTAGGGACTTAACAATGGGGTTACAAGGGTCGGGATTTAACAATGGGGTTACAAGGGTCGGGATCTAACAATGGGGTTACAAGGGTAGGGATTTAACAATGGGGTTACAAGGGTAGGGATTTAACAATGGGGTTACAATGGTAGGGACTTAACAATGGGGTTACAAGGGTCGACATGCAAACGTCATGCTCGCATGTGTGGCACGGCACAACAAGTGCAGGGGGTGCGCGCACCTTCACTGTGTCCATGGGATGCCCCACCACGACGCTGGAGGCTCCTGGTGGCGCACGCAGACACACACACAGACACACACAGGGATACAGACACACAGACACACACCCAGGGATACAGACACACACACAGGGATACAGACACACAGGGATACACACACACAGGGATACAGACACACACACACACAGGGATACAGACACACACACAGAGATACAGACACACAGGGATACACACACACAGGGATACAGACACACACAGGGATACACACACACACCCGATAACACAGACACACACACACAGACACACACCCGAGAACACACAGACACACACACACAGACACACACAGACACACACACACAGACACACACCCGATAATACAGACACACACGAGAACACACAGACACACACACAGACACACATCCGGGGACACGCAGGTGTGAGACGCATCGCGATGCCCATCTCTGAACATCGCCGCCGCTGCTACTGCTTGAGCAGTGATTGGTGTCAGTGATTGGTGTCAGTGATTTGTGTGAGTGATTTGTGTGAGTGATTTGTGTCAGTGATTTGTGTGTGTGCGGTAGTGGAGCGGTCATCGCACTGTGCGACAAAACCGGCGACCCGAGTTCGATTCCCGCTCACGGCCAACACCAGTGACGATTATTTAAACCGGTCCTGGGCCTTCCCTAGGTCGACAGAGCCTCAAATGAGTACGTAGTGCGATGTGTAAACATCGCCACATCCCTGTGTGCCGTGTCGGCGGCTTTCGTGGGTGCTCGCTAACAATTCTTTCCCCAACAGTCTGCTATGTGAATGCGCGAGGTATGTGCCTTTGTTTTCTTACGTCCCACTATCATGCTGTCCTCCCGCACTTCCAATTAGCACGGCTGGCTACGTACGGTGCGAAAAAAGTCCTACATACATCTGACGAAATCTCTCGCATGAATTCAGTGACAGTGCCGTGGTTGGCATGGGCCCTGGTACATGGAATTAAATGGGCACCTCCCTGTCCAATTTCCCCTCTTCATAGCCTTGCACTTGATCCCCCCTCCCCCCTCTGTCTTGTGGGTGCCGGTGCAGTTGGACCGCCTGCACACTCGATAGGATCGGACAGTCACGTCCAATGGACGTGCGGGCAGCTTGTATGTTTATATAAATTGGCCAAACGTCCCAAAATCGCAAGACGCTTGTGAAAAAGTGTCTTGAGACTCAGCGAGGTTGTTGCGGATAAAGATACAACTTTTTTTTGTTCAATTCTTTTCATTTTATTTCACCACGTAAGGCTCACTGAGCTATGTAGCTCTATTTCCGAAGCGACCTGGCCAAAATGATAGCTCAACGAAGTGGCTTATCAAGTAGACATTTATAGCAGACAAATGCTCGAAACGCGTGTTTCTAAACCCGGAGAAAAATCCAAACGACCGCGTCTAGAACACGCAAACTCCAAATATACAGCAGGCGTCAGGGTCGGGATCGAATCAACACCCTCTTGTCTACCAGGCGAGGTTGTTAGCATCTCGCCACCGTGGCGCCCATTACATCAACAACAGCCACTTTATCTCGCAAAGCCCCCATTTCCGTCACAACACGCAATTGGATTTGGAATCGGACGATGCCTCGTGACACGAGGACTTTTGATCAAGCTGCGAACATTTAACCATACGCCGTGCACAGGTGACCACAAGCAGGTAACAACCCCCCCCACCTCTCGTTACCCCCCGCCCCCACGAACCCCCTCCCCTCTCCCACTCACAACTCACCTCCAATCCACCCGGCCACGAAGTCATCCACTCTAACGTTGCCCATGCTTCAGTCGATGACAGAAGTCGTCTCCGAGATTGCGCTCGAAAAGACGTGGCCAGCAGGTCTGCCACGGCGATCACCTCCAGGGGCACTGAGACCCCGCGGGGACTGGGACCCCTCCCTCGGGGTGCTGGGAGCCGCTGGGTTTCAGGGGTGGTCCTGGGTGTTGCTGTTGAGTCGCGATCACTCCTGCCAGTGCACCACGCTATATGTGCCCACTGCCTTATCAGCCAGTGCCCTCTACCCTCCCACCTCGCTCTCTCCTCCCTCCCACCATCCCTCCTCCCTTCATTGATCTCTCCATCCATTCCTCTTCCTTCATCCCTCCCTCCATTCCACTATCCCTCAACCTCCTCTCTTCCTCTTTCCCTCCGTGCATTCCATCTCCCTCCCGACCTCCCTCTATGTCGGCCCTGCCGCCACCACGCTTCGTGAATCATAATTAACAAACCGTTCATGAGATGCAGGGTCAAAGTTCATTTGCGAATGATTTTTTTTCCGAACCGCACATTGGGAATACGTCCAAGAGGCTCCGATGCTCAAACGAGCCCAGAGCAGCGATCACCTCTGTCCGTTGGGAGGTGCCGAGCCCTTGGTGGAAATTCCACATTCCTATGACACTGACGCCTATCGCAAAATCATCCGGGGAGCCGCCCTGTTTCGTCGGATGTTGGAAGCGAAGCGCAGCAAGGTTTCAGCCTCGACAGAGCTCGGACGGTGGCATGCGCCAGGCTCGCCCGGGGTTGTAGGCGCGGGGCCGTGACGCGTGTCTCGGCGGTGCTGTCCCTGGTGACGGGTGGTGGTGGGGTGTCTCCGGGGCTCTTCCCACGTGGAGACTCTCATCAGTGGGATTTTACAGTCGAAAGTTCAACTCATGCCAACGCCGAGACCACCCTTGTGGACAAAACGAAAATTTCTGCTTTACAGTCACCAAATCCCATGGTGGGGGAGGGGGGGGGGGTTAACCACTTTCTCTGCCGCGTGGCGCTATTTCAAACCTGCCGTGGAATTCTCTAGCCGTGCAGCGGCCCAGGGCCGACGTGGTCGTCACCGCGAGCGAACAGCGGGGGACGCAGGCGGCGACTCTCGGTTGTTATCGCCAAGGCGATTGCGAACGCGTCAATAATTCATTTTCGTTGAACAAATGAGCGTGCCGCGATGGAGGGGCTACTGCCAGCGTGATGGGCGCCGTGTCGCCGTGACATCCTCGCACGCACGGAGACGATTACGACAAAAGTAGAATTCGCTCCATCAAATCTCGCGAGCTGACGACACTCGGATATTGTTCGTTAACGTTGAGAGCGCGGCACGAATTCAACTTTCAAACAAAGACATGGGCAGAGGCGCGGGAGAATTCATTCAATAATAAGTGTGGGCCCCGGTGCCACCTGGGATACTCAGCGCCCCCTGGGGTGGCCAGTGCCGGATGAAGCGAGTGCGGGGCCTATAGCATATGATGTTGTAAAGGGGCCCTATATTAAAAAAATTACATTTTTACTTGCATAGCAAAGTAAATTGTATTTTCGTTGCTATACAGCCATATAATACGACAAATCGCTAACCTTAAAACACCCAGTCGTTCATGAAAGTTACAGCGCAGTATAGTACTATAGTAGTAGAACAAGTGCGGAATCACAGAACCGGAATTGATACCTTGAAAGCATTGTGCGGAGTTCTTGAAAGTGCGGGGCCCGTAGCAAGTGTAGCTACTACACGTGTAGTAGCTACACGTGTGCTAACTAGGACAATCCGACGCTGGGGGTACCCACCGTTCAATCTGTTTTGAGACCCCCCCCCCACTCCACCAACACGCGAGGTGCTTTTCCCCGTGCCTACCCGGCCAACGCCGTCATTCTCCGACCGGAGTGGACCTCCGTCACGAAGAACACGAACGGCCCCGTACCTCCGGGCGGTGTTTATTGTGGGAAACGTTCACCGCGCACGCACTGCCGTCCCTGGGGGGCCGCGGCGACTCTGGGCGACAGCTCCGGGCCCCGCGATTTGGCGTCAAGGTGCCAGAAGCGATCACCTCCCGTTCGCTTTGAAGGCGTCGGGGGGCGCACGCTGCGTGATTTGCCAAGGGCGCCGCACCCCCTCCACCTCCCCCCTCCCTATGGGCAGCCCCGCATGCATGCGTCGGAAACCGCGAATACAGAACGAGTGTTGTTTTTCTTCTTCTACTGTGATGTATATTTGTTTTTAAAGGAGGGACGTTCGAGCGACGGCCTTGACAAAGAGGCCACTCGAGGCAGATCCGGAGGTCGCGAGACCGATAACCGGATGAGTGGCTGTTCTAGGAACGATTCACTTGGTCCTGCCATATGACTGTGGAATTGTCGCCACTGGTTCACAGCACCGCCAGAGGTGAGCCCCGCCTGTCGGATTTAATTACGCTGCAGTGAAAGCGATATACGTTTCTGTATATTTACATTTCAAATTAAACCACTTTTACCATAACCTGCTGCCAAGCTTGTGGTCAGACATACGAAGAGCGATTGACACATTCGTGGATACAGCGATAAATGGATCGATTAATAGATCAAGAGTTTGTCAGACAAACTAAGATGGATAGATGGAGATACGTGTTGGTGACAAAGCGATACATCGTCAGGCGAGTGAGAAGACGTTTCACTTAAAGGGGCAGGCGAGCTCCTGTCGAGGGCAGGCCGACGGGCCAAACTTTCTCAAACTCCGGCAACGTTCTTGACGCTTTCCCCGCCTTAAAAAACATAAACCCCACCGATACATGAAAGAGCCTTAAACACGCGCTGTCCCGTTCCCCTCCCAACCTCCGTCAGCAGCAGCAGTAAACAAGCGGCTTGCTCTGCCAGAGATAAGAGGCCGTGTTCCACAAATGGAACACTAGGTTATCTTACGGTTTTCGAACACGTGGCACACACGTGGGCACACAGCCTTTTGTTCGCCGCCCATTTGTTTTCTTGTTTGTCGGTCATCCCAGAATGCACCGACAGGGCGAGCGGGAATCCCCCAACCACCGCGCCCCTCGAGAAGAGGTTGTGAAAGACAACTTGGCCCAGTTGACGGCCAGGGTGAGTTTTCGTTCCGTGACAGCTGCACCTGTGGAACCTGTGGCACGTGACTCCTGCAGCACCTGGACAAAATGTGGATGACGCCACCGGCACGCAGTCGCCTCCTCTTCAATCTCGAATGACATCACGGGATCTTTAATGCCCGCTGAAAAGCAGACCGGCGATAATTTAGCGGTCACACCCGCATTTACCGGGGCGGCTGACCGGATTCGAACCACGATTCCCGTGTAACAAGCGGCAAAACGCGCAACCGCCGAGCCACTTCACTGGCCCAACACTCGTAGCAGCTCCTGTCATCTTGGCCACCGCTTCTCCTGTGCGATGTCCGCAGCGCTCGGGATTTCACGATCTCTACCTCCGACGCTTTGAATCGGCACCACCCACGCGCGTGAACCACACGCGGGCTGTTGGCAGGACTCGCAACAAAATAATGTAACATCTTTTTTATTCAAATTGACCAAAAAACAAAACCGTCATCACAAAATGAACTTTGTTTAAAAACACATTCGCAACAAGACAAAACCCGTCGTCGCGCATTCCGAGCAACGACGAGAAATCAACTTGATGGCGGCAAAGGCAGGCGACGCCAACTCGTCTCGGGAAACATTATCTGGCCTCTTGAGTTGCACCGCCACATTCACCGTTTGGTGCCACACGCCACCAGTGGTTTGCTACAATTGACGCCTCTTTGAGATGAAGTACAAAGATCAACACAGTGCAAGTTTTTGTTTCTCTTGCAATAACGTTGCTAGCAACAAATGCTGTTGCCGTGTGCTTTTTGCCCTTTTCATAGAGTTTTGTTTTTTAAGAAAAGGATGCAACACCGAGGGAAATAAAAGTTGCATTTAGGTCCGCAACTCGAAGCAACTGTTATTCTAGCATTATGTTGTCTTTTTGTACGAGCAATATTGCGCTGATTGATTCGAATGGGCCACGTGGTAATCGAATGAACCTGGACCAACATGGCTGCATTTCTTGTCGTTGCATGAGACGCCTCGATGTTTGTGAACACTGCATTAAAATGTAATCATGGTTTAAAGCGCACCTTTTTTCCTTTAAAATTTTCCTGAAGAGTTGTTTGATTTGTGTATAGGTTATCAAGCTGCCTTTACTTTCCTAGATTCACAGCCAGGCTTCCTGTGGCAGGGCTGCACAGAGGGGAGTGGGGTGGGCTGGTGTCAAGGCCCAACATTAAGTTCAAAGCAGGACAACAATTGAATGATGCAACAAAGTTACGTTCAGGATAGTTTCACCGTTTAGCTTCGACAGAGGGCTGCAAAGGGCAGTCTGTGAGTTCCTGCGCCATCTCTACCGCCAGTTGCATTTTTGTTTGGCACTAAATTACAAAAATAACAACAAAACTTCGTGTCGCATTCGGGGGGAGGGACAGCAACTACGCAGCAAGCAACCAGCTGGGCTTCTGTATCTCGAGTGGCATCGACGCCTCTCCCACTACTCGGGGAACGGGACACCGTGCTGCGTCTCTCCGTCACATCGTCCATCGCTTGCGGGGGGTGGGGGTCAGGCCTCCATAGCTCCAAGGGCTTCTCTGCCACGTGGCCGCTGCCCTCCCCCACCAGCCTGCCACGGCCGCACGCTCGCGACGACTTCATGAGCGTCGCTACCATCGCGGTGCAACCGGGACGCCAACGTGGCGCCAACGCGGCGGCGGCGGCGGTCACCACTCAAGCTCCACGGGGTAGCTCCCCGTCAGGCAGGCGGTGCAGTGACCGGAGCCTGCCGAGCCGTTGGCCACTTCGCGACCGTCGTGGTCGCGGTCGTCATCGGGTTCCAGCTGCACGGCCGTCACCGGGACGTTGCCCCCGTGCTTGATGCCCTTCTGCACAGCCCACTGCAGCCCTGCCACGGACAGGTACTCCACACTGTTGGCATCTGCGTGCAGTTGTGGGAGAGAATGATTGGTAGTAGTAGGGGGGTGGGTGGGGAGGGGGGGGGGGAGACAGACATGGGTCGGCGTAAGGCAGAGGTGACGAGCGCACGCGACCCACGACTTCGCGTCGCGCGGCACGCGGCAAAAACGAGCGGCAAAGAGGCACCGCGAGCTTCTCGGCAGCGCGAATCTGGCACGACGATGGAGACCTAAGGCCAGGATGGTGGTGGTGGTGATGATGAGAGAGATCCTTGAATGCTGTGCGGCGTAACAAAGAGCGGACCGTTGGGGGTCAACTCGGCCGTCCCACAAAACACGGAAGCGATGTGGAGGTCCCGAGCGGCGCTGGCCTTGAACCTATTGACCTTTACTTTAGATTATTTATAAACACGAGGCCTTACGCAGTGGTGTGTTGTGACAGCGATGACCCGCGATGCTCGTTGAGGTCGGGGACCACGACCCGCGATAGCGGTTAAGCCCGCGCCGTTGTTTTCTCGGTCCGTGTTTCCATTACAAAAATCGCCGCCCTCTTCGCTGCCTCCCCGTGCAAGGCGTGCGTGTGCCGTGACGAGCGGTGAGTGGTTTGTTGGGTCGCGATGTGGCGGAATTCTGCGTGGATCGGTGTTGCGCGGCGTTGTGACGTTGCGTGCTTTCTGCGTTGTCGGGCGGTGGTGGCTACGGACGCGGCCTACGACCCGACTGCTGTAGAACCAGCCAGGGTTGGTGGATCGCCGCACCGATGTTGTGAAACTTCCTTCTCGTAGGCGTCGAGGCGGTGCCATTCCCTGACTTGCCACACTGTCAAGTGCCTACCAATATCTGCCCTTTCTGCACGGGACTAAAGTGTTGTCCCCTCGCTCGCGTGAGCTCCGATTTCCTTCGCAATGTACAAACAGTCATTCATTATCTCAAAACATCTTACTATATGAAACACAGCAGAGCTTGGGCAATTGCTAAGTAGCAGCGGCTCATCGCGTGGCCTGATGTCTTTCCCCGCTTGTCTGAGGTTCCCTGCACCTTTGAGTCGTTTCGCTCTCCGCGAGCGAATACTGTGCGGCCGCGTCGCAAGTTCAAGATATTACTATAGTCCTGCGTGGCATTGCGCAGCGCGCTACGATTCGGTGCGGCGTAACAATTCGGTGCCAAGCGGTTCAACGTGGCCCGACGCACTGCAGCCCAGCGCGGCGCAGCGCGTGCCGCGCGGCGTGGCGTGGCGCGATCGTGGTGCGGCACGATCGTGGTGCGATCGTGGTGCAGTTCGGTGTGACGCGGGGCGTGGCCGCGGTCAGGCGCGGCCTCACCGAGGTGGCTGGCGAGGGAGTTGAACTGGGGTTTGTTGGCGATGAGCTCCTCACGCGTCGGGATGTTGATGCCCATGTAGCACGGGTGTCGCACGGGCGGCGAGGCGACGCGCACGTGGACCTGCGGCGGTGGCGGAGCGGCACGGCGCGGTCAGGCCCGGCACGCACGTCCCACACACACGACACCCCCCGCACCACCCCTCCCTCCCCCACATTCCCACATTCAGCACCATGGACAAGTCCCGGGGAACTCTCTTGGCGCGAGACAGATTAATATTTAGGTCGACAAGCAAAATGACAGATCAATCGAGAGGTGGAGAGAGATCGATAGAGAACCTTCATGAGCTGTGTAGAGCCGACAGAGACCAGAAGTCTAGTGAGATGGAGATCGCACACAAAGACCTGTAGACTCGCACAGATAATAAAATGGACTTTACATAAAACCCACGAGCTTACAGAGGAACGTCATAGGATAACACAGAGACACACAGACTTACATAAACGTACAATAGCTAGGAGCCACGAAGCCCAGAATCTAAAAAAAAAACATACAACAAATCCCGACGTGTAAACAAAACCATCGCGGCAAACGCTGCGTGAAATGTAACCAAATAACGATGACTAAAAGCAACAAACTCGCTATTTGGAACGGTAAAAGTTATAAATTGTTGGCGCGTCCGCCTGCATGAATGAAGCGGAGTGGCGCGCCCACCACCCGGAGGTCGTCATCCCCGCCGCAGTCACCACGACACGTGGCACCTACGGAGGAGCAGGCCGGGGCTTTTCCTCCCCTCGCTCGGTCCCCAGATCTTCAACGACTTCACCGCGAGCGGGGCGAGCGGCGGGGAGAAGGGGTGGGGGGGGCAGGGGGGGCGGACGAAGACCACGGAGGCGCGGCTCTTCTCTCTGACCTTGGCTGCGGAGCACGGGTCGGGGGGTGGATTGCCGCCCTCGACAAACAGCGCGGCTCGCCGGGCGGTGGGGAGCGAGCGAAATCGCAACGTCGCCGTTTACCTCCCGCGGGCCGCGTCGAACCGCGGGCGCAGGATCGCAGCGGCGATGTAGCGCGACGGGCGTGGGCCCCGGTGCGACAAATTCGTTCTGCGATCCGAGCGGGAGGTCGCTCTCCGGGACTCGACTCTGTCCGCGCTCCCGGCGCCGCGCGCGCTCCCCCCTCGTGCCCTCACCTCGCTGGCGCCACCCTCTCGCAGCAGCTTGATGATGGGCGCGATGGTGTTGCCGCGCACGATGGAGTCGTCGATGAGCACCACGCGCTTGCCCGCAAAGTTCTCGGCGAGCACGCCGAACTTCTTGGCGACGCCGAGCTGGCGCAGGCGCGTGTTGGGCTGGATGAAGGTGCGGCCCACGTAGCGGTTCTTGCACAGCACCTCGACGTACGGCAGCCCCGACTGCGGCCACGCACGGACGGGCACCGGGGGCTTGCGTGTGTGCGCGTGTGTAACGTGAGCGTGCGTGCGTGAGCGCAGCGATAAGCGCCCTGCGCTACGAACCCGACGACTCGAGTTCAATTCCCGCTTATGGCCAACACCAGTGATGATTATCTGAACCGGTCCTGGGCCTCCCCTAGGTCGACTAAGCCTCAAATGAGTACCTGGTGCAGTGTGTAAACATTGCCACTGGGGAGACAAAATCGGTCGGGCGTGGTGCTGGCCACCCAAATGACTCAATTTGGATTAAACATCGAAGTGGTCACCAAGATTCCCTCGACTGCGCAAGCTTAGCAGGACCCTCCTGAGAAGAGACTCGGCAAGGCTTTCGTTTTCCCAGGTAAACAGGCGCAATAATAGTAATATTAACGATAACGCACGACACCTGCGTGCGTGCGTGCGTGCGCGCGTCCACCCACCTCCTGGGCGTATCCCAGCGCGGCAGGCGTGGCCGATTCCGGCACGGCGCTCACCAGGTCGGCGGCGACCGGAGCCTCCGTGGCCAGGCGCTGTCCGCAGCGGTGCCGCACCGTGTACACCATCTGGCCTGCCGGGTGGGGGGTGGGGGGAATGGGGACAGGCGGAGTCACCCCGAGGAACTGGACGGCGGCTTGCGCATGCGTGCGTCTGAGCTTGTTTAACAATCGTGCAGAGATTAGCGCGCTGCGCTACGGACCCGGAGAATTGAGCTATCCTAGGTCGACTCGGCCTAAAATGAGTCCCCAGCGCGGAGAGTAAACATCAGCGCGGGGGAGACAAAGGCGGCGAATTGCTCCAGGCAGTGTGGACGAGGGGGCGGGAACGAGGGGTCAGGGCCAACAGCGCTGGCTTCGCGAACGTCAACAATAACAGACGACGACGACGGTGGCACTCAGCTAAGAGGATCACGGGGTCAGAGCCGGACAAACACGGCCGCCCTCTCCACCTGCGGGGTCAACAGCATCACGGCAACGCCACCAAGCGAACGTCAACAACGGCGCTCGAGGGAGCGGGTGAGCGAGCTAGCGGCCGACATCTCCGGGCCGGCAGCCACAATATTTGCATTCCATGGCGAATGTAAACAAACACGATCAATTTTAACGTGCGTAGCTATTAATTATTTTTTTAATAAACGACGCAAACGTTTCCTTCGTCCTGCGGTGCGCCACCTACCCTCGAAGACCGAGTCGGGCCGGGCGAAGTAGACGTACTCGAAGATGCAGAACGCCGGCGGGTCGGCGTGCGGCCGCGGAACCACGCCCAGCGAGCGCACCCCGCCCCGGCTGATCGCCACCATCTCGCCGGGACGCACCTCCTGGTAAAACCTGCGCGGCACGAGCGTCGTTAAAGCGGCACGCGCGCGCGAGAACGCTTACGAGGCCGCGACCCGCGCCACCAAATTCTTGACCCCTGACCTCTGACCTGGCCCCGATCGACTGGAAGCTGCAGGACTCGGAGGAGACGACCCAGCCCTCGGTGTCACCCTCCACGTTGGTACCTGGCGAGCAAAAAGAAAGAGAGAAAAATCACGCATGCGCATTAATTCTGTAACGCTTTTCATCCTCGGAAGTGTTTGATTCGCGATGAAAACGTTACAAACCAACGAGACCAGGTCACGTGGCACATGACGCGCAACTTCTCGAGAGGACGTCGCGCGCACCATGACGTCATCGCAAAGCGAGGGGAGCCGCCGCACACCTTGGCTGCCAAGACAGGTCCCCGTTTCACCGCTGGTGTTTTGTCGACAAGTTCTGGCTGCTCTCACGATCAATGTGTCCGTAATAGCAACGCAAATTTGCCCAAAAGTTTTGTTCGCAGTGCGTCTCAAATCGCTGTCCCCCCGTGTTACGGAATGTTTTCAACCCACGTGCGAAAGCGCTAAATAAACATGGGTCTAGTGTTGCGATAGCCGAGCGGTGGTGGTAGCTACGTACGTGGCCTGTAATCATGCGCTGTTGGGAGGCAGCGAGGGTTGGCGGATCACCGCACCAATGTACCCTGGCTCACCAGGAGATGGCAGCATAGCAGAGCGTGGCGTGCAGGGGTGGGGAACGTCTGGCCCGCGGGCCTTAATCATTTGGTCTGTTCCAGGGGCAAGTTAATGAAATGTTTGACCAAAATAACAGGCTAATTTTTCAGTTGTTCATTTTGTATGGCCCACGAATGATGTTATAAATATCCAAATGGCCCTTGGCAGAAAAAAGGTTCCCCACGGATATCGTGTTTCCTCCTCGCATGCAAGGGCTTTCTTGATGTACTCTGGTTTCCTCCCGCACGTATCAACACTCATCAATTGGCTGAAAACATCCAAATACAAAGAGAAACGCAGAGTTTGTGAAATTGCTGTTGGCGTCGGCTCAGCGTCTGGCTGCTGCCGATGACTTCCAGCTGGGCGATTGCGAGATGCGATTTGTATAAACGACGACACCGACGCGATAGAAATTTAACCCGTAACATTATTATGAAAAACAGAAATGTACGTTTGTTGAACCTCTTTTGCACTGTACGTAGCCAATCGTGCTCACCGGAGGTGTGGGAAGAGTGGTGGTTGGGCGCAACAGCACGGCGAGCCGCCAGTCAGCCGATCGCGGACACGTTAAGCTCGCGACCGTAATTAAAAGGACTTTTTAAAGCCTGCGAAAGCAATTCACTTTTCGCACAGGGATTAAATTGAACTGCCTATTGCAAATCGCTACCCTACTTACAACGGAGACGGACAGATGCCTCAACCAAGCGAGAACCCGGTAAGACTAGAAATCTATTTTTTGCAAGGGATGCGTTTTTTTTTTTATTGCTCTGGCCTAACAGCACGAGTCGAGTAACGTGAGCGTGGGTGAGAAAGGGCACTCGTTTAGAGTGGGAGCATGGGGGGGGGGACAGAGCCGGGGCGAGCGTGTGGAGTAAGGGTGCGCGTGATGTATGTATGTTGAACATCATTCTCTAGGACCATTGGAGACAGGTTTGTAATGGTGGGTGGTCGTGGGCGGTCGTGAGCGGCCGTGTGCGGTCGTGGGCAATCTTGTACGATAAAAGATGATGGGCGGACGCACGCACCGGGGGAGGACATGCACGAGGGGGGCACGAGTTGGCCCAGGCAGAGCGGCCGGAGCCCGTAGGGGTCGCGCACCGCGTAGATCACGTCGTCGTGCATCACGAGCAGCGAGTAGGCGGCGCGCGTCTCCTCCATCAGGTTACGGATCCTGCCAGGGTGGCCGCAGAGACGCCACGGGTGAGGTGGGCGGGGTCGAGCATCGGGTAAGCGGGGTCAAGGGTGGGCTAGGCGGGGTCAAGGGTGGGCTGGGCGAGGTCAAGGGTGAGGTGGGGGTCAGCCACGTTTTAGGACCCAGGTGCCGTACGCGAGTATTCGTTTATTAAACATTGACGATGATGTCATTGTGGTCGAGCGAGAGAGATGTGTTGAGCGAGTGAGCGGGCGAGCGGGTGGGTAAGCGAACAAGTGAGCGATGGCGAGCGATTGTGCAAGCAAGCAGGTGGGCGAGCACGTGACGGCCAGGTAACGAGCGTGTGGGGGGAGCGAGTGAGCAATGGAGAGTGATTGAGCGAGCCAGCTAGCGTGAGGGTGAGCGAGTGATGGTGACTGGGCGAGCGAGCAGGAGGGCGATTCAGGGTGAGTGAGTAAGTAGGTGACTGAGCAAACGAGTAGAATGAGTGAGCGATCGAGCGAGTGGGTGAGTGAGCGAGTGGGTGAGTGGGCGAGTGAGCGAGTGGGTGAGCGTTGGGTGAGTGAGCGAGTGGGTGAGTGAGCGAGTGGGTGAGTGAGCCATCGAGCGAGTGGGTGAGTGAGCGAGTGGGTGAGTGAGCGATTGAGCTCCGGACAGCGAGCGAACATTCGACATTGGGTGAGCGATTTGGTGAGCGAGCGAGTGAATGAGCGGACGAGCGCGCGAGTGAGCGAGCGATGGCGAGCAATTGAACGAGGCGAGCGATGGGCAGCGAGGGAGCGAGCGAGCCGGCGCGTGGGGCCCACCGCTGCCACCCAGTCGGGCCCGTGTGGCTCCTCTCCGGGCGGGGTCAGCGCCAGCAGCTGAGTGATGAGTTCGCTGTCCGAGGTGCTGGACAACCCCACGCCGTGACGCAGAACCTGAGCTCACAGAGGGTGGGAGGGCACGGGGCAGTGGGGTGTGGGGGGCGGTTGGGGGATGTGGGGGGGGTAAGGAGTGGTGGGAGATAGCGTAATATGAGATTTAATACACAACATCCGGCTCAGAATCTGAATATTTATTGATACTGGAGGAATCCGATAAGCTATAAAGCTCTTTTTCACAGTCACCCCCTCCACGATTCCACGCAAGTCTAAGGGACGTCTATACATTCTGTAGGCCTCTATGTAGGTCGATGGATCGGTAGGTTAAGTCATTGGGTCTCTGTGCTAGTCTATTCAACTATCTGGAATCTCATCCGGTTAAATAAAGGACACTGTATAGGTCTTTGGGTGTCTATGGAAGTGTTTGGATCTCCCTGTGTAAGTCTGTTATTATGTGCCTCTAGTTTGACGTGAAACAATGCAGACCTAAAACCACCGACGATTTATTTCATCTGCGTTGAATATAATAGCGCCCCTAGTGGCTGTAGGGGTCACGTGAAACAATTGCCCGCACACAGGGCAACGTCGGGAATTGTCAACAAACAACCCTTAAATGTTCACCAGGTCGACTCACCGAGTGGCGCTCTTATTAAGTCATCTGAAGACCACAGCAGATTTAACTTTTCTTCTAAATCGAACGACGGATTCTGTTCTCCGTACAATACCAGCCAAGTTACAACGACTACGCTGTACACGCGGCCGACTGATTGGCTGCGACCCCCAAAACCGTCTGTCGTCACCCACGTATTGACTCTCTTTTATTGGGGATTAAAGTCTTAAAGTATTTTGTTCACTCCCCCTACCACCACCTCTGGCCACCACCACGGCCCCCACCACGGCCACCACCAGTCAACGCGAGTGAGCGAGTGGGGTTGGCGGAGACGCCGCACGGCAAGAATGCGGTCGCGCACGACGGCGAGATGGTCAACGCCGCCAAGCTACGCCGCAAGGTGCCCCCTCCCCGGGGGAACTGGGGGGAAATAATGGACAATGAAAGATAATAGTTGCAGCAGAGACATACACACCACAATTGTCCCCCCCCCCCCAAACAAGGCGGCGTTTGAGATGGCCCCCCGCCTTTGCTTCGTGATGCTCAGCATATTTTTTAAATGCGGGAATAGGCGGCGATGCGCATCCACGCCCATTCGGTCGCGACCGCGTTTGCCAACAACGGCACCGATTCACGATTAGAAACATTCCGGCGACGCCTGCGGTTACAGTTAAGAGTTGGCGCAAAGCTCGGGGTTACGGCTGGGCTATGGATTAAGGCCGCAGCTCTTGTATAGCGGGGGGGGGGGGGGGGGGGCGGGGGAGTTGGGATCAGTGGGGAGGGGTGGGGGGCAATGGGGGATTCGGTTCTAGATCAGGCCCTTTATAGTGGTCACCGGCGCGGTACCACCGCCGGTACTGCATCAACCGCCGGGGCCCGGCTAACCATCGCCGCCGTTAGGGGTTTGATCTCGATCGGCGGGGGCGGTTTCATCGCGGGCCCCCCCACCGCCCCACTGGCACACGTCGTCCAAGCGCATTTTTTGGCGCGCGTCGAGGCCGGGCCCGAGCCCAACTCCACCCGCGTCTCTCTCTCCCCACGCTCCCCGACGCGCTGGGAGACCGGCAGCCAGGCACCGCGTCTAAAAGGGGCGCTTGTAAGATTTCGGTCGACGGGGCCAAGCGACGCGCGTTCGCTAGGATGGGGGGTGGGGGGTGGCCAACGCCAGATTAGCGGGCCAGTAGCGCGCCGACGATCCCTGGGTTCCAGAGACAGAGCCAGACGCACGCAGCCCTGGAGTCCATCCCAGCTGCGCGAGCAACGCCACCTCGTCAGGAGGTCTCAATCACGGCAAACTGCTGACGGCTCAAGAAACTTGAAACGCGCCCATCGCGGAAAATCTGACGAATCGGGGTAAAATTCGGTCCAAGCCCAGAAAAAGAGGGGACACCGTTTCGCCAGCAAGCGAGCCAACGGCTTCGCGTCTGCACAGCGCGGCACCGGCTGCAACGTAGACCCTCGCGAGGAGAGATTTTCTTAACCAACATTTGCCGAGGCCCCGGGCACAACAGCCGAAAATTCAGAGTGGCCGGCAAACAACGGCACCGGGCTGTTTGTGGCTCAAGTCGGAGAAACGGGACCTGGCCGCCAAACGCGGCAAAGCTTTGCTCGGATTCACCGATGCCAAAAGCGGCGCGAAAACAACGGCAGGAAGACTGCGGTGGCAGGGGGTGGGGGCCGCGGTGCTGGGGGGCTTCGACGGTGCAGCAAAGCGGGGAGAGGAGTGCTTATAGATTTACATATAATCCATACAAGTTCATAGCTCAGTAGGATTTACCTGGGAAGATAAAACGATTTATTCGTAGAAAATTTATTTTTTCAGTGATTTGCTTCCCTTTCCTATACTTTGCACTCCTATCGTATCTTGTAGTGTCTCTTGTTGAACATTCTGACCCCGTGTCCTGACCGGACATCTGTGAAAAACATCTTTATAGCTCATTGGATTCCTCCTGCAGTATAAAGAAAAATTCCGATGCTTCTGAGATCTCTGGGAGGTGGGGGCAGGCACCTTGCGGCGCAGCTTGGCGGCGTTGACCAGCTCGCCGTTGTGTGCGACCGCGATCTTGCCGTGCAGCGTCTCCACCACGAACGGCTGGCAGTTGAGCAGCTCCGAGTGTCCCGCGGTGGAGTAGCGCGTGTGGCCGATGCCCAGATTGCCCTGCCGCAGCTTGACCAGGTCCTCCTCCCGCACCACGCTGCTCACCAGGCCCATGCCCTGCCGGCCACGGTGCCGCGGCCGCAACCAGGGGGCGCACGCACCGCAGACGGCAATGAGAGCGAGCGTCGACCGGTGTTGCAGCAGGGGGAGGGGAGAGGTAGGATGCGTGTGGGGGGGGGGGGGAAGGGGTGAACCGAGCCAGGAGACCGAGAGATAGAGCAGATAGACAGAGTAGAGGGGAGGGAGCAGAGGGATGGAGGGACGGAGGGAGGGGGGGAAGCAAGGGGAGGTAGCGGAGTGGAGGGAGTGCAGGGGAGGGAGGGAGCGGAGGGGATGGAGGGAGGCGATAACGGCGGTGGCGGTGCTGGTAATGGTGGTTGTTGAGGCAGTGGTGGTTATGGTAGTAGTGGTGATGGTATTAACAGCAGCAGTGGTGGTGCTGGTGGTGATGACAGGCTTGCATGCTTGAAGCAGTGTTTGTGGTAGTTGTTGGTGGTTGTGGTGCATGGCAGCAATAGTGGTGGTAGTTGTGGTCATAGCAGTGACACGCGCACTTGCGAGCAAACACACAACACAAAGACAAAGTTCGCCTGCTCGGGCTCATGCTGTTAGCGAGCACCTATTAAGGCTGGCACGGCATCCGAGGGGGTGGGTGGCCAACACCGCGCCCGGCGGCCCTTGTATTCCCAGCGCTGATGTTTACACACCGCACCAGGTCCTCATTTAACGAGGAACTTGAGTCGCCGGGGTCAAAATGCAGTGCAAACCACTGCGCCACCGCTTTCCACACGCACACGCACGCACACGCACGCACGTAAAGACACACACCCCGCTCACATGAAAGGGGAAAAGTCTGCGGATAATTAAGCGGTAATGACACCGCCGCCGCTAACTTTGGCTTGTTCTTCGATTATTTTTTTTAACTCTCTCTCTCTCGCTCTTTCATATTCGGCGAGCGTTCGCGTGAGCCGCTCGGATCGCGGTACGCGGGGGGAGGCTGCGACCCGCGCCGGCGCCGCCGCCACCGCCGGGCGTTCCGCAAGCGGCCACCTTGTGCGTCGTGAATCGTGGCTGGGTCGCCCCGTTGCTCGTGACGATGCCGGCGCTCTCCTGGCCCCTGCAAGGCAGCACGGGGGAACGCGCGATGCAGTCACAACCCCCGCCAACGGCAGGAGAGGGGGGGGGGGAATAAATAAATATAGAAACGTATACACGCGCAAACACCAACTAGAAAACGGTTGTAGTTTCCAGCTCCGCGATTGCTTATTCAACGCTGCCGCTGCCAGGAAGGATCTCTTGACTGTAATAATAATGATAATCATTTACATGTTCATCCAGGGAGAGCCACACAGGGTCCTTGCTGCTACCGCCGCCGCTGCTACGTCCGGCGTTTACCGTTAAGATGCTTTCAACCGCGAGTTTTCAGGAATCTCCGCGTGATCCACCAACCTCCGCCTACAAAAATGTACCGTCTCATCGCCGCCGTGCACCACAGAGACGAAGGCGACATCCGTTCCTACGCCTTGCGCGAGGAAGCAACGCTCTATCCCCGTACAGATGGAAACAGACGGCGATCGGTCACGCTTGCCGTGCCGCCTTCTCCTGGCAACCTCCTGGACACCCCCGAGGAAGGGAACTCAAGAACCAGCGTCACCCTTCGTCTCTGTGGTGCACGGCGGCGATGATACGGTACATTTCTTTAGGCGGATCACGCGGAGATTCGCGGAAACTCCCAAACCTGCTGGGGGCTGCTGCGAGGTGGCCGGGAGACGGGAGCACGGCGAGTAGGATTTGTAAATCCATCTGTGCGTGACGCATCTGCTTCCCAGACTAGGACTTTATCTCTGTTGGTGAGGCTTCATTGAGCTTCGCAGCTCTGGTACAAGTTGGCAGTTACAGCACATTGCAGTTATCAAGAGTTACACAGAGACCCGTAGAGTTACACAAAGACACGGAGAGATACATAGAGACACGTAGAGATACATAGAGACCCATTGAGGTACAAAGACACCTGTAGAGTTACATACAGATCCAGAGTTGCATAGAGACATGCAGAGTTACATATGTTTAAGCGATCTAAACCAAAAAAAACTATTATGGCTGTTGGTCGCGAAAGCCTACGTGTTAAACTACATCGAGTAACTCTACGGGTCTCTGTGTAACTGCAGAGTGATACAGAGACTCAGACCCCAGCCCAAGACAGCGGTGGGAGCTACAGAACATCGCATGGTGAGAATGTGCAAACCAACCAAAGCAAAAACAAATTTGACACACGAAGCCCACGCCAGAACTCACTTCAAACAGGACAAACAACCGCTGCCTTCTAACACACAAATCAACAACGGTGCGCATCAGAGAATCCCGGCGCAGACGTCCATGTAAGTAAACCGTGTACACAGCCGCAGACGCAGCACGGCTTGCTTACAGCATTCATATCCAGATTGGCATGAACGGACGAGAGCCACTCTGCGTCCCAACAGACAACCGAGTGGATAACAAATCGAAGATTACATCATTAATCTGCTGCTATGAATCCATACGAAAGCAGAAGTAGATTCCGATTGGTTGGGAGGACAGTGCAGAATTTGCCTGCCCCACAAGAGAAGGCCCTGGAACCGGTCGGCTTCCTTGGCCGCCCTCGAGGGCTTCCTCTGGCAACTCCAGTCTCCTCCCTCGGGAAATCAAAACGCTCCCGGGAATGAGGAGGAGCCTTGAGACTCAGCGAAGGGTTCCCGAGTACATGAGCACCATCGCTGTTAGCGCCACACCATTGGGAGTGTGGAGGCTTTGGTGGACATTCCACATTCTTATGGCAGGGACTAGTACCCGTAGGACGGTCTACGTTGCAACCAAAGTGGGTACTCTCAATTTATCGACCTCACGGAAATGACGACACTCTGATCGCGAGACGAGTGCTGCGGCATGGTGATATCCGTGGCCACACAAACATCGTCGATTCACTCCATTTGGGCGTTCATGTGCGTGTCTGACCGTGCGTGCGTTCGCATCCCTCCGCATTTAGCAACATGCTTTTAAATTATGTAGATTATTTGGCTGCGATGAATCTCCACAAAAGCCACTTCGTTGAGCTATCATTTGTAACCAGGTTGCGTCTGAAGATGAAGAAGCTATATAGCTCGGTGGGCTTTACCTGGTAAAATAAAATCGTACTTTTTTGTGCGATCCGTTTACCTTTCCTCGACTTTGAACTCCGATCGTGTTTTGGTACCGTTTGTTGTTGTAACGTTCGGACCAAACCCGACTGGACAGCTGTGAAAAAGAGCTTCATAGCTCATCAGATTCATCCAGGATAAATAAATATTCTGATGCCGAGTGTGTGCGTCCTACGCATTTGCCTATGTTTGGGCACGTGTTTGTGCGGGTGCGTACGTGTGTGTTTTGGTGCTTGTGTGTTGTGTGTGCAAGTTTGTGTCGGCGTGCATGTGCGCATCCGCGTGTGCACATGTGTGTGCTTGTTTCAGTGTGCATGTGCACGCATTCATGCGTGCGCGTATTTGCGCGCGTGCACGTATTTGCGCGCGTGCACGTTTTTATTTGCACATCCGTTGGCGCAGTGGAAATAGACAAATTCGCTCGCTAGAGACACCCACATTCAATTCCCAGCAATGGCAACGCCACAATTCAAACCTCACGACACCGTACCCTAGAGGTCAGCGGGGGTCACGACCTGTGCGGTACGTGGGCCATGTCGCACCGGCTATCAAAACCTACGTTTGAAAATAACATGCCAAGTTCTGTGAATTTTTTTAAAACAAATTGTAGCATCTGCAATGCTTCCTCTCTGCTTGCGGATCAGCAGTGGTCGGTGGACAGCAGCTTGGCATTCACTTCCCCTAGGTCTACTCAGCCAAAAACCGCACCCCCGATGAGCACGGTTGACTACGTATGGTGCAAAAAAAGTTCAACACATACGTATACATACAAAACACGTGCTCATTCCCACGAGCCAAACGACACTGCCGGTCGTAAGCGGAGACGGCAGTGGCACCTGCCTACCGAAGAGGCACTCTCTAACCGCCGCCGTCACAGCTGCTTGCCGACGGTGAAAGCCGCCTTTGTGTCCCTCGACTCTTTGCTTTGTTCTCACGGACGGACAGCCAACGCGCATCTCGGCGCTCTCCGTAGCGGCCGGCACGCCGCCACCGTGAAGTTCACCGGGTAAATGTTACTCATCAGGAGAGGGAGGCTCGCGGTGGCAGCGGTGGTGGGAGGGCGGCGGGCGGGGTGGGGGGGGGTGCTGCTGGGGGGAGCGCGCTGGCTCCTTACAAGCGTTTCACATTGCGGCTCGCGCACAACGGACACCGTTTCACCGTTTCACCGTTTCACCGTTCGTGTCCAAGCAGGGGGGGCGGCCGTGGGGGAACGCCGAGCCGCGGCGCGCGAGCGCGTCGGCGTCGTCGCGAGCGAGTGGACGTGGCCAGCTGGTGGGCGAGTGGTGGAGTGAGCGATCGGGTGGCGGTGAGAGAGAGAGAGGGAGGATGCGGTGGGGAGATGGGGGGGGTTGACGGTGATGTGGTGAGAGAGTGAGTGGATGGGGTGGGTGACGTGCGGAGCGAGTCCCTGGGCATCTTGGTGCCGCTCGCTCACTCGTTCGTCCTGTTCCCGCTCAAATTTAACGACCGACCCGGACAATTTCGTGAATTGTTATTATTTGATTATTTATCAATTTGACTGAAGGATCAATAAATAAAACATTTTTACGCAGTTCAAAGAGCAGACGTGAATACATTGCAATAGATAGCAATCAACAAACACCATTAACGGGCACAACCGCGAGCGGTCCGATCCACCCAGACATGTAACGCCGCTCCCTCCTCCAAACGCCCACTCAACGTCCGCTATTTAACCGAGCGCCAGTCGAGGACCCCCCTCTATTGTACGAGCCAGACCTCTGCTCAGCGCAGGTTACATAAGCGCAGCAGTAATTATTAATCTCCACTATTTAGTTGCCAGTTTGCGACCAAATTTGACATTTGGGCTGTGACACAGTTAAATTGAAATCCACCGTTTGCAAATGCTACCCATCCGCCCCCTCCTGCCCTAATCCTCTTTTTTTTGCGAAGTAAATGAATAAGTACATTTAAATGCACAACAGAGAGCGGGGCGTGCGGAGAAGTCCAAGCCCTGCACGACATTTGTCGAGCCGCTCCGCACGGACGTGAATTAAGCGCAGCTCGGGTAGGAGTCCGAGTAAGGGAGTGGGTGACCAAAAAAATAAAATACAAAGTTCCGCAGTGCAAAAATGCAAGACACCGTGCGGCGCCGTGGCGGGAGGGATTACGAGCGGGCAAAGCGCACAGAGCCCCAGGTCGCGGCAGCCGGCGACACGAACGCTATTTTGTTTTACTGATTCAATGTTTTATTATTGTTATATATGCCACCTAGAAACAGGCGGGAAGGATACGACGAGATAGAGGCTTCCACGTGCGTGCAAAATGCAACACGTAAAGAGTGCCGACGAGCAGGAGAATGATGAATGCATAAATAGGCGGAGGGAATAAAAAAAAAAACGGAGGGCAAGTTTACAGAATATTTTATTTCTTTCTGATATATAAATCCGTGCTGGTGCAGGATTGCATAACAAGCCCCCAAGACGGATTACATCATCGCGTTGTGTAACAAGCCACCGGTGTAGCCTATTTCTGATTTGGCTTGCAGAAATTGGGGAAACGAACATTTTCCCCGCCTCAGGATTTCTCGCCGACTGCGGCAAACGCCCCGCAGAGGCCGCCCTCGCTCTTCACCGCGCGTACCACCGGGCACCGCCGCCGGCGCGAACCACTACCAAAACTCCCGGCACCGAACCGTCGATTTTTAAAAATTCTTTCGGGGGGAGATATCTGCGAGCGCGGGTTGAACGCGACCAAAATCGCGTCGCCGCGCAGACACGCGGAGGAAGACGAAAGGGCCGCGCGTGCACGCCACGACAAACACGCGCGCGGGTATGTTCGGATTAATTTGGAATCACCGGCGTCGGCGGTGGCGCCGCCGATTTTTGGAGACGCACGCTCGCTCGCTGCCACTTGGCGCGTGCCACCCATCAGCTGCCATAACGCACGCGGAAATTGCCGTTGTGTAACTCGGCGACTGCATTGTTACGTAAGCGCCGAGATGTGTGGCGGCAGAAGGTGTGCGCCTGGGGAAGAGGACGATCGTGGCAGGGTCGAGCGCCGTGCCGGCGGGCAACACGCCCCGCGCACACGCACACACGTACGCACGCGCGACCCAACACAAACACGTGTTACACAACGGCCACGTTACACAACCGAACACACAACAGGCGGGTGGCCCGGGTGGGGTGGTGGTGGGGGAGGGGGGTAAGGGTAGGGTGGGGGCACGCAGGGTCCCCCCCCCCCCCCCCCGCCGGTCACGGAGGGGACGCGTGCGATCGTCCGTGCGTCCGCTTGACCGTTCTTTCCTGGGGCGGCCGATGGCCGCAGCGGACGACGGGAAGCGAGAGCCATTGTGGCGCCGGTATCACCGGCCGTCGCCCGGTAAACCCCCCACCATTCCACTACCACCCCTTCCCGATGGGTGCTGCGATCGAGGGACGGTGGCACCGAGCAGCCGGGGACACGCTCGCAGCCAACCAGAGCGGCGGCAAAATTGTCTAAATAAATTTATAAAGTGACGAGGCTGTTATGCAACCCGTTAAGCAGGCAGGGCAGCTGCGGCCAGGCCGTTATATAACGGGGCGCGATCGTGGGAGATGGCCAAGTGCTCGCTCGGCCCACTTTAGCTATTGATACTACCCCGAGATGAAGAGCGGCGGGCGGTGGGGGGCGGTGGGTGGGCGGTGGGGGGGGCGGTGGGTGGGTGCTGGGGGGGGGGGGCGGTGGGTGGGCGGTGGGGGGGGCGGTGGGTGGGTGCTGGGGGGGGGGCGGTGGGTGGGCGGTGGGGGGCGGTGGGTGGGCGGTGGGGGGGCGGTGGGTGGGTGCTGGGGGGGGGGGGCATCAGGCCGACGGGGGCACACGAGATCGGAGCGGGGGAGAGGAGGGTTGGACGGGAAATGGGCACAGCGGTCAGAGGACTCTTGCCCAGGGTTCAGCATCGTGATCGTGAATAACCGGCGTCTTGTTCTGCCCGGAGGAAGAGCGCCAGTTTCTATTTGAGCTCAGAAGGGGGGGGGGGGGGGGGAGATGCGGGGGGAGGGGGGGCATTGCAATGCCACCGAGTGCTCTAAAGCTGTCGCCGCATGGCGCAGAGGCAGTGTTCGGTTTTCCCCCGAACCAATTCCACAAACGTGGTTATTTGGGCCACATGCTAATTTACCCGGACTGCGAGTCGCCCAAGCTCAGGGTGACGTGCCTCGCGACGACAAATGCATGTTCGTATTGACTTTGGCAACTAACCGGTCCACGTGTGCCCATTTCATTATTGTCGATATAAGCGTGGGTTTTGCGTTCGGAATGCCCACGGCCATCTCTGTGCGAGGGCGATGGTGACAAAGACAAAGATCCCTCGTACAGCCTGAACAGACTGTTAGCGAGTAGCACCTATGAAGAGGCAGGCACGAGGGGGTGGGTGGCCAGCAACACGCCCGACCGCTTTTGTCTCCCCAGTGGTGATGTTTACACACCGCACCAGATTAGTCGCGAAGTGTGCTAACCACGACACCACCGCTCCCCGAGGGCGATTGTTACGCACATCTCACACAGACATCGACCCACACGCACCCATATACCCGTGAGCACGCGTGCGCACACACAAACTCACACGCATGCACCCACACTCGCGCTCATGTACGCATCACACACAAACACATACGTGGCCACCCACATCCTACCATCCCCGCACCAATACACACACTCACACACTCACACGCCACAAACGCACCGACCGACCCCCACCTCATATACCCGCACACACGATCCCACGCATGCACCCGCACTCACGCCCGCACCATACACGCGTGCCTAAGAACACACGAATGGACTCACACGAACATACCCGCGCACACTCGTGCAAACAAGCACCCACTCGCGTACGGGTAGATCCACTCACTCGTGCGCCCACCCACGCAACCAGTCACACACACCCGCACACACACGCACACTCATGCACGGACCACACATGCAGTCACCAATGCACGAACACAGCCACACGTACTGCCTCGCACACACACACACACACGAGACAATGATCCCCCCCCCCGTATAGCCTTAACAGACTATGGGGAGTTCACCGATCGGCTGACCCCGAGGGCGGCGACCTGGGTTCGATTCCCAGTCGCGGCCAACGCCAGCGACGACCACCCCGAGACCTTCAGCGAGTGCCTGGTGGGGTCAACGAACATCACCACTAGGCGTGGTGCCGACCACGCCGCCGCCTTGTGTGCCGTGTTGAACCCAACAGTCTGTAAAGGCTCTTTATGTGGACTCGCACACACCCCTGCCGATTCGTACACACACACACTCAAACAACAACCGTCGTTAACCACTAAGTAGCGGTGAAGTGACCACGGAGTTTGTGCCATGCTAGGTGCACTTTGAGGCCATGTGAAGTGTCGAAGGCCTGCTGGCAGGTCATGGGACAGACCCAGGTGCCATGGGTTGACTGAAGTGATTGGCAGATGCACCAGCTGTACTCCCTCCCGTGCAAACTTTCTGCGTTTTAGTTGTCAGCGTCGCTCCTATGCCCTCCGTTGTTGCCGGAGAGCGGAGAGCGAATGCCTCCAATTCAAAAGCTCAAACACACACACACGCCCCCGCTGACTCACACACACACCGACACGTACACACACACCGACTAGCACAAACACGCACCCACCGACTCACATGCACACACACACGCGCCTACCGACTCACGCACACACAGACACACACACCGACTCGCGAGCGCACACACACACACACCCCCGTGAGCGTAACGCCGCTCGGAGCCCGTGCCAGGGGAACAGCGCCGCCGCGTCTCCTCCAATGCGTGTGCCAGCGCTGCCCCCTGCCTGCGCCGCCTGGCTCCGTGGCCACGGCGGACACGTCCCCGCGAGGTGCGGCGTGGCACGCGGCGCCCAGACACCAGGCCGCGGCGTTGAGCTCGCCGCCGCGATCCTCTTTTAAAGTGTTGGTGTGGAGTCTTAGTCCGGGTCTTTTTATGCGAGTCCTAGTCTGTGGGTCTCACGTCGTGACGTTACGAGTCAACGTTTAGGACGGTCGCTGGGATCGTCCGTGAGTCCGGGCCAGATATCTCGCTTGTCGATACCCCGAGGAGGTGCCATCACTCGAGTGGTGCCATCCTCTCTCTGTAGCCAGTAACGGCGAATGACGTCATGGTGACTTGAAATTAGTGGGGTTATTGCATAATTCACTCTCTTTGTGCGTGTAAACGAATGGGTACGACTAACATCTTGCTACTCTTCGGTTGTACCGAGTTTTGGCGATACATGGCTAGCCAATTACCATGTTTGGTCTTTAATAACAACGCAAAGTTATCTCAGTCTGCATCTTCAGTCAGGCTCGGTAATTCCGTCTCGCCATCACCCGTTGCTGGGAAGTCGTGATCATCGTCACGCATGGCGATTCCCGTCCGCTCTTAGTTCATTGTTGGCCAAAAATATTTTAAAAACGCTCACCGGATTCATATTTTCGCCGCTAATTTCATCAACGAAATAAAAACCATACGTCATGCGGTTTAGCGCCTGGTTTTGATACTTCTATGCAAGCCAGAGTCCTGCTCGAAACCGATGATCTTGTGACACATTTGTAGCATTGGCCAAATAGGTCGATGGACTGGAAGAAATACATTCCATTTAACGTGGAAAGACAGGCCTTGTTCATTCAAAGTGAGAAACGATGACTGTTATGCAATAAAATTCCATGAGATTGGATTCTTAATACATAATCAAATTACGTATTACTATTATGCAATCACATTTTATTGCTAATGTCATTTGATCATGTGAAGTTAACATGTAACAATTATTATCCAACCACATGTAATCCAATTCCACGGCATTGCATTTCTATCATGGAATCGGACTACGTGAGGTTGGAATACTAATGTAATGAGATTACATCTTGCTATTATACAATCTAAAGGCATGCAGCAGGACCACCAAGATGAAATCAATACCAGGTAAGACCCACTGAGCTATATCGCTCTTTTTCAGAAGTGACGTGGCCACAAATAATCAACGAAGAGGCTTAGCGTGTGGAAATGCATTGCAGCCAAACACTCGAAACGCGTGATGGCGATTCTAAATGTGGAGGCGAAAACCACGTGACCACGGGGAAAACACACAAACTCCAAATATACAGCCGTCAGGGTCGAGGTCGAACCCACGTCCTCCTGCATACCAGGTGAGGTAGTTAACATCTGCTAGCCACTGTGGCACCTCAGCCTGCACTCCGTGACACCAACTCACTGTGCACTCCGTGGCCTTGCCAGTTGAGGGCAGTGACGCGGCCCGGCTGTAGTGCTGCGTTCGCTGCTTGCTGTAGGGGATCACGGTTGGAATCCAACGGCCGCCCCGATTAACAACGCGGTGTGGAATTAACCGCGATAACAATACTACGCGCCGTCTGCTTCACTCACGGTGGACACTAAAGATCCCGTGACATCATTCGCAAGAGTAAGGCCGTTGTGTGCCGGCGTTAGGCTCGAAATATATTACTCAATTGGGATCACACGCACACAGCAGCGATCACCGTCCCCTACTGGCGGACCCATGGCCCAGGACAATTTCGCAATTGAGGCTTGTTCCGGTCGCTTGATGTGTCTCACCCGGGATAAACAAAATAAACTTGCATTCCGTGTAAATGAAGACTGACTTTTATATTTCTTCCTTCCCAGGCGGGTGAATTGTATGATGGAGAAGCGATAGCGCCACGGTTCATATATTTTAAGTTCTCATCCTTGCATTAGAATATATAGAGCAGTTCATATTTTGATGGCATCATGTGGTGATGCTCCATCACATGGTTTCAATCTATTACACAGTGAATATTTAACTGAATATCGCAATATCTGTCAGAAAAATCGCAATTAGATATTTCCCCCAAATCGTTCAGCCCTCCTGACCAGTATGGTGAGCGGTATAATTTTATTTTTTATCTTCTCGCAATGTGCGCCGCAGTTTTGCGCGTTGCGGACAACAACAACAACCGTCGTCCGCCGCCAAGTGGCGGTGCCGTCACCGCGGCGCAGGTGCCAAGCTAGGTTCACCTTGAGGCATTGCGCTACGAGTCTGGTGCAACATGTGATCAATTCCCGGCCACGGCTAACATCAGTGGCTCGGAGTGATATCCGAACTGATCCAGTGACCTCCAGCACAGCACCCCCCCCGCCCCACCCCGCATCACTAACCGGCGCTGACTAGCGTGGTGAAGTACGGTCGATCAAGCATGCCTCCGTCTGCCCCAAGTGGCGCGGGGAGGCTTTCTTGCCGCAGTGGCTCAACACAGGGCCGTGCATTGTTACGGCCGCATTTAATTATTTCAAAATTACATAACGCGAGCCGAGTGGCGGGCGCGTTAGCCTCCGCGCACGCCCATGCCCGCCGCGTCTTAGCGCCAGGCAATCACCGTGGGCCCGTGTTGAACTTCTACAGCACCATACGTACACAACCGTGCTAATCCGAGGTGCGGAGGGGGGTGGGGGGATGCGAACTCCGGAGTCTGCCAAGAAATCCAGTGTCACAAGCAAACGCGCGCAGCCCTTTGTCAATCCACTGCAGGATTGAGGCCTCATTGGGACGGGATTTTCCAGGCAACGATCCCTCTTCAAGCGGCAAGTTCTAACATATCACGATGATGCGGAGGGCGCATTTGGGGGACGAGAGGTGAATTGAAGGGGCTCGGGAGATGAGCGACACATTGCCTGTGATGTACCGATGTTATTCTTATAATGATCCAGCCCTCTGATCCGTATTTGCTTTTGGATTAGGCCATGCAGTATTTTTATGCCAAAATTCTTGACATTACCTCCTCCACCTTTTGGCATAAAGACCACGACGTTGCCTAACAACAACAGAGATTGTTGCGTTAAATGCCACCACCTTCTGTGAATCCACTGCCGAATGACGAGAGCCTCACTGAGCGCTGTCTGTTGGGGAGTTTGTGCCATCGACCATACTTCACCACGCTGGTCGACGCGAGTTGAAGGGCAGGCGTGACCGAGCAGCGGATCAGATATCGCCCCGAGCCACTGTTTTATAACGCAGCGAGATTAGGGGCCATCCATTCAGTGCGTACGCATGCAAGGGGAGGGGGGGGTTAACCCAAATGCATTCGCTTGCATATGGGGGGGTCTACTGACAATGTACGCATAGGAAAGGGGGGGGGGTGAAGCCTCGATAATAATTTGTCTACATTGGCCTTCAAATGAGTTAGATAGTCCGACGGTAGACTATCTATTTGCTTCAATACGTCAATATTATTCATCCTTGATCGTTTCTGCGTGGATTAAATATCGGCCATTCTTTAGGATTTGGGGGGGGGGTGCGTCAAGTGTACGTACGCAGGTGGGGGGGTGTAAAAAGTCCGCGTGCGGACAGGGAAGGGGGGGGGTCAAGGTTTGACAGATTTTTGCGTACTTACTCAATGGTTTGCCCCTAACCGCTGTGCCACCGCTCCCCCACCGCCCCCCCCAGCAGCTCCGTATTTGACTTGAACACGAGTCAAATGATGACGATTGTCGATCAGGTACAAGGGGGATTACTCTATGATTCTTTCGGTAAAGTCACGTATAAAGAAAAATAAATTAAATAATAGCATACGACGTTTCAATTGCAACACAGGCAATTATCATCAGGTACAAATGAAAGAGAAAACAAGCGTAGTAAACTTAGAAATATAATGCAATACAACACAACACAGAGAGCCGGCGAACATAACAGTCAACACCCTACCTGGTTGATTACGTTCTTCCAAAGATTGCAAAATTTGACGGAGAGACAAAACACAGACACAGCGACACAGACAGACACATAAGCAGAGAGAGATAACACGCTAATTTCTCTACCCCCCTCCCCTCTCTATTTAAGGCCTCGACACAGAGGCGTTGTTTCTCTGTGTGCCTATGTGTTTGTCTCTCTGTGTGTCTCTGTGTCTCTCTCTCTGCTTGTGTGTCTCTCTCTCTCAAATTTAGCAATCTTTGATTGAACGTAATCAACCAGGTAGGGTGTTGACTGTTGTGTTAGCCGACTCTCTGTGTTGTATTGCATTACATTTCTAAGTTTACTAGGTTTGTTTTCTCTTTCATGTGTACCTGATGATGATTGCTTGTGAGCACTGGTTCAGATATTACTCTGAAGCGCTGATGTGAGCCATGGCAATGACTCTAAAAGCAGTCCCCTAACCCCCTAACCACTGCGACACCGTTCAAACCGCAAGCTAAAAAAAACAACCGGCTCTTATATTGCATGTGGTACCATAAGTTATGACCTCCTCGACCAAAAACCCTGACACCCCCCCCCCCCCACGAGAACTATCACGATTTGGGTTCGCAATCCGATAACATTTGTCTCTGCGCGCATGGAATCGCATTGCATGATCGCACGCTAACAATCCAGTGGGAGTTTTTTTTTTAAGCCATAAATATTTTAGGGAAACGGGTTTAGGTCACTAGGGGTGCTATCACTCCTCACCTAATTAAACAGATTACTTGGCAATGCTGCTGCTGCTGCACCATTGGCAGCGGTGAAGCACAAACAACAAGACAGCTCAACATGTTCGTCAACAACAACAACGCCGCCGTGCGTGGCCTTACAAGGACAAAGACGGTACGGGCACTCGACCTTCTTCACAGCACACAGACAACTCCCCACCAAACTTGGCAGGACGGAAATTAGCGTCTGGGTATCACTTCCTGCCACATCCTGCCGCCTTGGGGGAACCACAGTGATGATGTCACACCGCCCATTCAAGGACCCACAACTGGAGGACATTTTCATAATTTTGGCAACTTGCCTGATGATGATGAGAAATAAGAATAGGTTTTACCCTTTCTGGCAATAAAACAGGTGTTAAGATGTTCAAACAGCAAATAAACACCTTTCGAAGCGATCATCATCATCATGATGATGATGATGCTGTGTTAGCCGACTCTCGCTGTAACTTCATCATCATCATGATGATGATGATGCTGCTCGCTGTAACTTCCAGGGAAACGTCCGGATTGTTACATTGTGTGTGGATCGCTCTCCAACAACAACACACCGGTGGTGCTGCTGAAGCAGGAATAACTTGGCCACGTTTGTTCATCACGTGACAACTTTACTGGCTGTGTCGGGTGGAGGAGGGCGTACGACACGACCTTTACTTAAGTGATCTGGCCAAAAAAGAAAATTGTGAAGCATACGTACTAATTTAAACATCTTACAAACTCGACAAGGACCCTCCAGAAAAATTATCTTGAGACTCTTTTTTGTTTCAGGAGAGGTCTGCTACACTCATGACGTTTGCCCCAATTCCCCTTTTTAAATAATGAATTATTTTGCTCTGCGTTGGGAGGAAACTGAGGAAACCCGGAGGAAACCCACCGCGCACCACCGCACATAATACGAGGGGATTCGCTCTCAGAAATTCCGGGCAGATAGATTCACGACTCCATTGCTTTTGTGCCGTACGGCAATACCTCGATACGCGTATATATTCCATAAACAAAGTTTCGGTATAACGAGATCGGGCGCATTCGGGCATTATTCGGTCGCAAGCAACAAATACCATCCTCGTCATCGGCCAGGATCAATCCACTACTGGACCAAGGCCTTCCCCCAAGCCGTCACCATGGCCACCAAACATAACGGCATAGGACAACTGGTGCGGCACTAGACAGTCCCTCCAGAAAAACGCGATTATGCGATCGCAAGATTCCACGCAAAATCAGCCAAAGTCCGCATATTTATGCGGGGGGCGCGTTTTTTCAAATACGCCGCACTTTCGCCGCATAAATTGCAGATTTCCGCGCGCAAAATATGCGGGCTTGCATGATTTCATAATCCCCGCATTTTCGTTGCAAAAAGTCACATATATCTTAGCAGAAAGTTGAAAAATGTTGCGTTTACTTCACACAAGCGCAGCCATTTCCCCTGTTGCCATGGGAACGTTATGAAGTGTTAGAGGCTACGTAGTTAGTTTTATTCAGGAGTTAATGCAACTTTACAGTTGTAAGATTGCACTTTTTTGTTAGTAGTATGTAAATTTACATTACTGTAAGACTGTACTGTTACTGTATTGCTTACGTTACTGTGCGCTGAAAACACTTATTTTAACAGAAGATGTCTGTTTTGTATAGCTACCTCTGTAAAACAGGAAGCACACATTTTATTTTTTAATATTTTATTTATTCATTTTTACAGAAGTTGTAGCATATTCATTTTGTAAAGCTACAGAACTTGTTCGACTCAATGTTTTGTAAGTTTGAGCCATCTGTTTAAGGTCTGAAATAAAACAAGATGAGAACTTAAATATTCCCAGCACTTTCTGTGATGTAGTATGCTTGCTTATCATAGGAAGTAATAAGAAATGACTCTTTACATTAAAGTAGTAGCCTAGTGAATAGGGTGTTGGGGGAATCACTTTTTTTCTCTTTTTCATCAAACCGCAGTTTTTGCAAGTTCCCGCAATTTAATCGCATAAAATTGCATAAATATCCCGCATATTCCATCGCATTTTTTAAGAAAACGTGCCGCATAATCAACGATTTTTGCCCGCAACAATCACCAAAAAACTCCGCGTTTTTCTGGAGGGACTGACTAGACTACGCTGCCTGTTGTGCGTATTTGTATTATTTTATTACCTCCATTCAACAGGGACGTTTAGCCTCTGGAGGCTCCGCCCTTTCTTTCTTATGCCCCGCCTCCTTCCTCTTCATGGTCCGCCCCCTTACTCGTTAGGCCGTACCCCTCCAGAATAGGCCCCATCATCTATTCCCTATTTCGGCCCCACACCTATCCTTTTCAGGACCCGCCCGTCTTCTATAGACCATGCCTATCTCTCTATTGAAGCTCTGCCACCACCCCCCGCCCCCAACACAGAGTTGGGCTGATTGGGTAGCCTTGAGGTCGGTAGGCGGTGAGCAGGAGGGGGGGGGGGAGAGTGCACGGCCAGCAGTAAGGGTGGATCGGCTTCACAACGCCAACCAAAGTCTCTCTTGGCGCAGCAATATTACAACAATCACTCTGGCTGCGATTAGCGAACTGTTACCATCAATGCTGACGCTCACAATTCACTCGTCGAATCGCGCGAATGAGAACCGAGGAAATGAGAAGCCGGCGCCACGTTCCGAAGAAACTGCATCGAAAGAAAATCGCCCTCTTCTTTGCTTCTTCATCTTCCAATCCCCTACTCTTATATCCCGCTCCCCTCGCTCTGCTTCCCCCCATCCCCTCTACTCATTACTCCGTCCAGCTCACGGCCGGAGAACATATGAACCTCCTTTTGCGCGCACGGGCCTGGAGAAACCGTCCACCCTGGTTGCCGTTCATTGCCGTGCCACCGTAAAATATATATATAAAAACTAAATATATTTTAAAAATGTGCGTTGCCATCGGTGGGCTTCACCCCAACCCTCCGACCCGACCTCTGACCCGACCTCCGACCCGACCCGCTTAGGCCACCTGTGCTGCAGCGCCACCAGCCCCAGCGCGATGATGTGAGCCACGTCCAGCTGGCTCGGCCACTCGCCCTGTGCCACGCAGCCGAACACGCCGCACGCCTCCCGCAGTTCCGCCTCGTCGCCCGCCTGCTCCGTCCATCCCCCGGCGTCGGCGCCATCGCCCATCGTTCAAGCACTGTGGCTGCGACGCTCTGCGAAAAGACGAGGAGAAATCCCATCGTGCAGGGCGGACAAGAATTGGGTGCTCGCGGTCGCGGTGTGTGTCGCTGCTCGCGAAGAGCGGGATGGCACGACAGGGGGAGTCGTGCCTGGCGTGCCGCCGAGTCGTCCTCTCTCTCTCTCTCTACAAGGGATTGAACACAGTGCGGCGGTACCGCGTTACAAATTGACATCATCATTACCATCATCATCGCATTGCATGTACAATGCTCGCAGACTTGACCAGACCACCAGCTCAAAGAGCTGAATGTGTGGCCACTTTGGTTGTTGTTGTTCATCACCACCACCATCGGCAACTGCCGAGCAATGCTTCCTGCAAAGTCAGAAATGCTAGACAATGTCCTTGATTTGTTTAACTCGGAGAGTGCCACCTTGCTATGACGTCTGGATTTAGAAACACTGCAGTTGTCGACAAAAACTGAAAAGTGGCCCAAAGAAGCATGGAGAGAGGCGCACGCTTCGAATTACACCCAGTGCGGAAGAGGACCACGTGGATTGGAGAACACGCACAGGGTAAAACACAACATTTTGACTGTCGATAAATGAGAGGGGTGCTTGGGGGCAGGACAATGTCACTATTAGGGGTGGTAGATGCTCGAGACTTAACGATGAAGTGTCTGCCAAGAAAGGCTGACGTTTCAGGCGATGGTCCTTTTTCTGAAGGAAGGTCAGAGAGATTGTGGGGCCCCGAATTGTGTTCATGAAAAAAAATGCAATAAGGAATTGTGCTCGCAGCGATGTATTTACAAGCACACATTTAAACAAACCTCATTACCGTGTTCGTAAACACTGCCTTGTAACGGAACCGTAACATTGGTGTGATCATGCTTGCACTTGCCTTACCGCGTCTCAAAAACTTACAAGGGCCCTGCCAAGATGTCGCAGTAGGGGGCGGTGTTGCAAAGCGATATCCCAACAGAGTAATTTGCAGGTAATTATTTTCTTGCGTTGGGTTGTTTTGGCCAATGCGGAGATACAATGTACTTGTTTTTTAGCTGTGGAATAAAACCGGATAAGCCGCAGGAAACCTATGCAGAATGTGGAGAACATACAAACTGACCTCACTTAGATAACCCCATCTCACACGTGTAGTGACATATGACGTCACTACCGTGTTGGGTCTGTTCGCATGACGTCACTGCTATGTCGGGTCAGTACGAATGACGTCACTGCCGGGTCGTGCAGTGTGGAGGCTGTTGACGAGTGCCAAGGGGCTCGTGTCAGGCCGTGGCACTCTGAGTGAACACGACCGGACACGTGACCGGATCGAGGTGGGGGCCAGGGGCCCCAGGGGGACCTTGGGGGTCACGTGGTCGGGGAGCAGAGCCTTCTCGAGGGTTCGAGAAGGCGGGCGTGGCCTGGGCGTGGCCTGCCACGCCGAGGCGCATATCAGCGGGGCTCCGCACGCAGAGCGGGGCTGTTCGTGTGCGGGATGAAGACACCTCGTGAAGACAGAAGCCTCAAGTCGTCGTGGCCAAGCAGAAGCACTCCTCTGGCTTGGCCACGTTGAGTAGTACCCGAGTGTTCGAGTGTTAACGAGATTAGGACGGTGGTCACCACCTTATATATAGTGTGTGTGTTACAGTTGTACTGCAGTTGTGTTAAATAAAGTGTTGCCTCCATACCAGTGTGCGCACGTCTGTCGAACCATTACACACGTGCTCACGCTATCTCGAGAGAACAAGAGGGATCATATACAAACTCACCTCACTTAGATAACCCGTCTCACACGTACTCACACTATCTCGAGAGAACAAGGTTAGCACATACAAACTCTACGCAGAAAGTGGCCAGAGAGTTGGGAATTGAACCGAGGCACATCTGGCTGCGAGGCACAAATGTTGCCCACTGCGCCACCGTTCTGCCCGTCAAGGGGCGTGACACGGCTGATGAGAAAAGTTGAAAACGGTCCAGAGTTTGCCTGCTTAAACAAATGCTTCTGGAATACACTGTTCCACAAGACTGAGAGGCTCGATAAGAGCAGAACCGCCCTTTAGTGAGAACAAATCACTGTTTGTTGAACTTGTTATGCAACACTGGACAGCAGAGCAGGCGTCCAATCAATCTGCGTTGATGTCGGGGGACCGAATCATGGATCATGAACTTCTGGTCCTGAAATCCGCGCAACTTCCTTAATTTTAGGATCTCCACTCTTGTTGATTATGGATGTGGTCGCGAACCACAGGGACAAGCGGAGCTGTAAAGAGACGGGCAGAGCTGCTGAGAGATAAGCGGAGATGCAGAGAGACAGGCGAGGCTTCGGAGAGACAGGCAGAGCTGCAATGAGATGGGTGGAGGTGCAGAGAGTCGGGCGGAGCTAGTCAGGTGTGCTTCCCCAGGAATTCATAATCAACGTTGATTATGAATAATATTGGTCGCGAAAGCCTACGTGTCCCCCAGGAATGTGTGGATCATCGGAGGGAGGATTATTGGGAGTCCGGCAGTACAACACCGTGCACAAACAAAATCATGTTCACCGCCCTCGTCAATAACACTGGGGAGATCTTCATCCATAAGTGGACTATGGTTGATGATGATGATGAGAGAAGTATAGAACGGTCTGACCTTTAAGCCAATAATAATGATAATCTGTATTTATAGAGCAAGATAAGGAAAATATTTCGATAACACTGCTGCAAAACACTCACAAAACAATACAAACACATAGAGAAGAGTAACATGTACTAAAGAGTAAAATTATGCTGATGTTTCATTCAGACGCTGTCGCCTCGACAGACCTGGTTTTCACCTGCAGACGGCAACTTGCGTTGTGGCCGAAACGGCGTGAGAATTATTTTATTATGTTTTATTTTATTTTTATTCTTTTATTACTTCCCTTCTACGTGACTTTACCGAAAGAACCAAGAAGAGTAAAATTATCATAAGATGTCAGAATCATATCATAAGGATAAATTACATATTTTAAAAATAGGTCTTTCTTCGAGCAGAAAGCAAAGCAATATTGTCCAAAACCTAAAACATCATCTTGTTATGTTGTAAGCAGGGGCTTAATGTCAGCCGCGTCTGTTCGGATCGTTGCTTCGGAAAGTACAGCAGCCAGAAAACCACATCCGGTATTCGGGGAACCATGGCGGTGACCTGCTAACGACCTCGCCTGGTGTACGGGAGGTCGTGGGTTCGGTCCTGACCATGACGCCTGCGTGTTTGGAGTTTGCGTGTTCTCCCTGTGGTCGCGTGGATTTTTCTCCAGGTCCTCCGGTTTCTCCCTCAATTCACATTTAGAAACACGCGTTTAGAGAGTATTTGGCTGCTATAGATTACCACGTGATAAGCCACTTCGTTGGGCTATCATTTGTGACCAGGTCGCTTCTGAAATAAAATAACTACATAGCTCAATGGGCCTTACCTGCTAAAATAAAGTTGAGTTTAGTTTAATTCTGCTCTCTATGGCTTGCGGCTACAGACCACGTGCCTCCCCCTCCTACAGCAGCCGAGCAGCGATCCCGGAAAATTATCCGTGAGAAATTAATTCTCGCTTTTCTATATATACACCATGTGCACGGTATAATACGTCAAGCTGCACAATCTCAGGCTGCACCTTCTCAAGCTGCACAATCTCAAGCTGCACAATCTCAAGCTGCACAATCTCAAGCTGCCCCTTCTCAAGCTGCACAATCTCACGCTGCACAATCTCAAGCTGCCCCTTCTCAAGCTGCACAATCTCACGCTGCACGATCTCAAGCTGCACAATCTCAAGCTGCACAATCTCAAGCTGCACACTCTCAAGCTGCACAATCTCAAGCTGCACCCTCTCAAGCTGCACAATCTCAAGCTGCACCTTCTCAAGCTGCACAATCTCAAGCTGCACCTTCTCAAGCTGCACAATCTCAAGCTGCACAATCTCAGGCTGCACAATCTCAGGCTGCACAATCTCAGGCTGCACAATCTCAGGCTGCACAATCTCAGGCTGCACAATCTCAGGCTGCACATTCTCACGCTGCACTATCTCAAGCTGCACAATCTCACGCTGCACTATCTCAGGCTGCACAATCTCAAGCTGCACCTTCTCAAGCTGCACAATCTCAAGCTGCACCTTCTCAAGCTGCACAATCTCAAGCTGCACCTTCTCAAGCTGCACAACCTCAGGCTGCATATTCTCAAGCTGCACAATCTCAAGCTGCACCTTCTCAAGCTGCACAATCTCAAGCTGCACCTTCTCAGCTGCACCTTCTCAAGCTGCACCTTCTCAAGCTGCACAATGTCAAGCTGCACCCCACAACGCCCGAGACTCGCTGGAGCAGCACCGAGCGAGGTCACACCGAGGCCGAGTCGGAAGCTCCACGGGCGAGTTGACGATGTCACTCAACGCTGCGAGAGATGCTCTCGAACGCCGCTTCCCTCGTCGATTGATTCCACGTGGAACCGAGTGAGTTCGGTGGCGTTGTTTCACGCACCGTGTTCGATTCCCCGGCCACGCAGCGTCTCACTGGACACCAGTTGTTACTTCAGGCCTCCCCCCTTCGGAATTCAGCATCCCGCACCGATAGCCAGAGTGGTGAAGTATGGTCAAACACCTCCACGCACATACCCCCACCCCCGGACCTCAAATGATCGAAGCGGCGGCTTGGGGGAAGACCTTCATCCAGCAGTGGATTTGGCAGAGTTCGGTAAACTAAAACGCGGACAGCCAATTAGACACACGTGTAGTAGTAGACACACACACGTGTAGTAGTAGACACGCGTGTAGACAGACACACGTGTAGTAGGCAGACACGTGTAGTAGTAGACACACGTGTAGTAGTAGACACACGTGTAGACAGTTAGACACACGTGTAGTAGACAGACACACGTGTAGTAGACAGACACACGTGTAGTAGACAGACACGTGTAGACAGACACACGTGTAGTAGACAGTTAGACACACGTGTAGACACACGTGTAGTAGACAGTAAGACAACACGTGTAGTAGTAGACACACGTGTAGTAGTAGACACACGTGTAGTAGTAGACACACGTGTAGTAGACAGACACACGTGTAGACAGTTAGACACACGTGTAGTAGACATACACACGTGTAGTAGACAGACACGTGTAGACAGACACACGTGTAGTAGACAGTTAGACACACGTGTAGACACACGTGTAGTAGACAGTAAGACAACACGTGTAGTAGTAGACACACGTGTAGTAGTAGACACACGTGTAGTAGACAGACACACGTGTAGACAGTTAGACACACGTGTAGTAGACAGACACACGTGTAGTAGACAGACACGTGTAGACAGACACACGTAGTAGACAGTTAGACACACGTGTAGACACACGTGTAGTAGACAGTAAGACAACACGTGTAGTAGTAGACACACGTGTAGACAGACACACGTGTAGTAGACAGTAAGACACACGTGTAGACAGACACACGTGTAGACAGACACACGTGTAGTAGACAGTAAGACAACACGTGTAGTAGTAGACACACGTGTAGTAGTAGACAGTAAGACAACACGTGTAGTAGTAGACACACGTGTAGTAGTAGAGACACGTGTAGTAGACAGACACACGTGTAGTAGTAGACAGACACACGTGTAGTAGACAGACACGTGTAGTAGTAGACAGACACACGTGTAGTAGACAGTAAGACAACACGTGTAGTAGTAGACACACGTGTAGTAAACAGTAAGACAACACGTGTAGTAGTAGACACACGTGTAGTAGACAGTAAGACAACACGTGTAGTAGACAGTAAGACACACGTGTAGACAGACACACGTGTAGTAGACAGTAAGACAACACGTGTAGTAGTAGACACACGTGTAGTAGACAGTAAGACAACACGTGTAGTAGTAGACACACGTGTAGTAGTAGAGACACGTGTAGTAGACAGACACGTGTAGTAGTAGACAGTAAGACAACACGTGTAGTAGTAGACAGTAAGACAACACGTGTAGTAGTAGAGACACGTGTAGTAGACAGACACGTGTAGTAGTAGACAGACACGTGTAGTAGTAGACAGACACACGTGTAGTAGACAGTAAGACAACACGTGTAGTAGTAGACACACGTGTAGTAGACAGTAAGACAACACGTGTAGTAGTAGACACACGTGTAGTAGTAGACAGTAAGACAACACGTGTAGTAGTAGACAGTAAGACAACACGTGTAGTAGTAGACAGTAAGACAACACGTGTAGTAGTAGACAGTAAGACAACACGTGTAGTAGTAGACAGTAAGACAACACGTGTAGTAGTAGACAGTAAGACAACACGTGTAGTAGTAGACAGTAAGACAACACGTGTAGTAGTAGACAGTAAGACAACACGTGTAGTAGTAGACACACGTGTAGTAGTAGACAGTAAGACAACACGTGTAGTAGACACACGTGTAGTAGTAGACAGACACGTGTAGTAGTAGACAGACACACGTGTAGTAGTAGACACACGTGTAGTAGTAGACAGACACGTGTAGTAGTAGACAGACACACGTGTAGTAGTAGACACACGTGTAGTAGTAGACAGACACACGTGTAGTAGTAGACACACGTGTAGTAGACAGTAAGACAACACGTGTAGTAGACAGTAAGACAACACGTGTAGTAGTAGACACACGTGTAGTAGACAGTAAGACAACACGTGTAGTAGACAGTAAGACAACACGTGTAGTAGTAGACACACGTGTAGTAGTAGAGACACGTGTAGTAGACAGACACGTGTAGTAGTAGACAGACACACGTGTAGTAGTAGACAGTAAGACAACACGTGTAGTAGTAGACACACGTGTAGTAGTAGACAGTAAGACAACACGTGTAGTAGTAGACAGTAAGACAACACGTGTAGTAGTAGACAGACACGTGTAGTAGTAGACAGGCACACGTGTAGTAGTAGACACACGTGTAGTAGACAGTAAGACAACACGTGTAGTAGACAGTAAGACAACACGTGTAGTAGACAGTAAGACAACACGTGTAGTAGTAGACACGTGTAGTAGTAGTAGAGACACGTGTAGTAGACAGACACGTGTAGTAGTAGACAGACACACGTGTAGTAGTAGACAGTAAGACAACACGTGCCTCGTCTTGCCACTCGGCACCTCCAGGCGGACCACGTGGGCGCGGCGTTCACTCCACTCCGCACTGTACTTGGCAGCACGCGCTAAGACAGACAGGGCCACCACAACTCTAACGCGCACGCTCCCTGCATCTCGCACTCGGTAACAGCCGCTCTAGAAATCCACAGCATTGCCCCCCCCCCACCTCCTCACGTGGGGATGTTTGACCATACTTCACCGCACCGGTGAAAGCAGCGTGGGGAGACGATGCTGAATGAGCGATCGACGAGCGGGGTTCAGACGAAAGTGCGCCACTCACTTCCCCTGCAGTCCATTGATCAGTCAGCACGATGATGGTAGTGGTGGTGATGGTGGTAGTGATGATATTGGTGATGGTATTGGTGATGGTGGTGGTGATGGTGGTGGTGATGATGATGGTGGCGGTGATGGTGATGATGATGGTGGTAGTGATGATGGAATTGGTGGTGATGGTGGTGGTGGTGGTGATGATGGAATTGGTGGTGATGGTGGTGGTGATGATGGAATTGGTGGTGATGGTGATGATGGTAGTGGTGATGATGATGGTGGTGGTGATGATGGTGATGATAATGGTGATGATGGTGCTGGTATTGGTGATGATGGTGGTGATGATGGTATTGGTGATGATGATGGTGGTGATGATGGTGGTATTGGTGATGATGATGATGATATTGGTGATGATGGTGGTGATGATGGTGGTGATGATGGTATTGGTGATGGTGATGATGGTGGTATTGGTGATGATGGTGGTGATGGTGGTAGTGATGGTGGTATTGGTGATGATGGTATTGGTGGTGATGGTGGTATTGGTGGTGATGGTGGTATTGGTTGTGATGGTATTATTGGTGGTGATGATGGTATTGGTGGTGATGATGGTGGTATTGGTGATGATGATGGTGGTATTGGTGATGATGATGGTGGTATTGGTGATGATGGTGGTATTGGTGATGATGGTGGTATTGGTGATGATGGTGGTATTGGTGATGATGGTGGTATTGGTGATGATGGTGGTATTGGTGATGATGATGGTATTGGCGATGATGGTATTGGTGATGATGGTGGTATTGGTGATGATGATGGTGATGATGGTATTGGCGATGATGGTATTGGTGATGATGATGGTATTGGTGATGATGGTGGTGGTGATGGTGGTGGTATTGGTGATGATGGTGGTATTGGTGAGGATGGTGGTGGTGATGATGGTGGTATTGGTGATGATGGTGGTGATGATGATGATGGTATTGGCGATGATGGTATTGGTGACGATGATGGTATTGGTGAGGATGGCGGTGGTGATGATGGTGGTATTGGTGATGATGGTGGTGGTGATGATGGTGGTATTGGTGATGATGATGGTATTGGTGATGATGGTGGTATTGGTGATGATGGTGGTGGTGATGATGGTGGTGGTGATGATGGTGGTATTGGTGATGATGGTGGTCAGTTTAACACGTAGGCTTTCGCGACCAATGTTATTCATAATCAACGATTTTTGGGTTTAGATCGCGTTTATTTATAAATGTGTCGTAACCCTCCACCACCCGACACGGCCAATCAGTAAAAATGTGTCACGTTGACAAAGACAAATAGTTCACTGCTTTAGCCCACCGGTGTGTTGAAGCAACAACATTTACAATTTGAGTACGACGTTTCGCTGGTAATTGCAATCAGCATCATTGTCAACGTGACACATTTTTACTGATTGGCCGTGTCGGGTGGTGGAGGGTTACGACACATTTATAAATAAACGCGATCTAAACCCAAAAATCGTTGATTATGATGATGGTGGTATTGGTGATGATGATGGTATTGGTGATGATGATGGTATTGGTGATGATGATGGTATTGGTGATGATGGTGGTATTGGTGATGATGGTGGCATTGGTGATGATGGTGGTATTGGTGATGATGGTGGTATTGGTGATGATGGTGGTGGTGATGGTGGTATTGGTGAGGATGGTGGTATTGGTGATGATGATGGTATTGGTGATGATGATGGTATTGGTGATGATGGTGGTATTGGTGATGATGGTGGTATTGGTGATGATGGTGGTATTGGTGATGATGGTGGTGGTGATGGTGGTATTGGTGAGGATGGTGGTATTGGTGATGATGATGGTATTGGTGATGATGGTATTGGTGATGATGGTGGTATTGGTGATGATGGTGGTATTGGTGAGGATGGTGGTGGTGATGATGGTGGTATTGGTGATGATGGTGGTGGTGATGATGGTCGTATTGGTGATGATGGTGGTATTGGTGATGATGATGGTATTGGTGATGATGGTGGTATTGGTGATGATGGTGGTATTGGTGATGATGGTGGTATTGGTGAGGATGGTGGTGGTGATGATGGTGGTATTGGTGATGATGGTGGTATTGGTGAGGATGGTGGTGGTGATGATGGTGGTATTGGTGATGATGGTGGTATTGGTAATGATGGTGGTATTGGTGATGATGGTGGTGGTGATGATGGTGGTATTGGTGATGATGGTGGTATTGGTGATGATGGTGGTATTGGTGAGGATGGTGGTATTGGTGATGATGGTGGTATTGGTGATGATGGTGGTGGTGATGATGGTGGTATTGGTGAGGATGGTGGTATTGGTGAGGATGGTGGTGGTGATGATGGTGGTATTGGTGAGGATGGTGGTATTGGTGATGATGGTGGTGGTGATGATGGTGGTATTGGTGAGGATGGTGGTATTGGTGATGATGGTGGTATTGGTGATGGTGGTGGTGATGATGGTGGTATTGGTGATGATGGTGGTGGTGATGATGGTGGTATTGGTGATGATGGTGGTATTGGTGAGGATGGTGGTATTGGTGATGATGGTGGTATTGGTGATGATGGTGGTATTGGTGATGATGGTGGTATTGGTGATGATGGTGGTATTGGTGAGGATGGTGGTGGTGATGATGGTGGTATTGGTGATGATGGTGGTGGTGATGATGGTGGTATTGGTGATGATGGTGGTATTGGTGATGATGATGGTATTGGTGATGATGGTGGTATTGGTGATGATGGTGGTATTGGTGATGATGGTGGTATTGGTGAGGATGGTGGTGGTGATGATGGTGGTATTGGTGATGATGGTGGTATTGGTGAGGATGGTGGTGGTGATGATGGTGGTATTGGTGATGATGGTGGTATTGGTGATGATGGTGGTATTGGTGATGATGGTGGTGGTGATGATGGTGGTATTGGTGATGATGGTGGTATTGGTGATGATGGTGGTATTGGTGATGATGGTGGTATTGGTGAGGATGGTGGTATTGGTGATGATGGTGGTATTGGTGATGATGGTGGTGGTGATGATGGTGGTATTGGTGAGGATGGTGGTATTGGTGAGGATGGTGGTGGTGATGATGGTGGTATTGGTGAGGATGGTGGTATTGGTGATGATGGTGGTGGTGATGATGGTGGTATTGGTGAGGATGGTGGTATTGGTGATGATGGTGGTATTGGTGATGATGGTGGTGGTGATGATGGTGGTATTGGTGATGATGGTGGTGGTGATGATGGTGGTATTGGTGATGATGGTGGTATTGGTGATGATGGTGGTATTGGTGAGGATGGTGGTATTGGTGATGATGGTGGTATTGGTGATGATGGTGGTATTGGTGATGATGGTGGTGGTGATGATGGTGGTATTGGTGAGGATGGTGGTATTGGTGAGGATGGTGGTGGTGATGATGGTGGTATTGGTGAGGATGGTGGTATTGGTGATGATGGTGGTGGTGATGATGGTGGTGGTGATGATGGTATTGGTGAGGATGGTGGTATTGGTGATGATGGTGGTATTGGTGATGATGGTGGTGGTGATGATGGTGGTATTGGTGATGATGGTGGTGGTGATGATGGTGGTATTGGTGATGATGGTGGTGGTGATGATGGTGGTATTGGTGATGATGGTGGTATTGGTGAGGATGGTGGTATTGGTGAGGATGGTGGTATTGGTGATGATGGTGGTGGTGATGATGGTGGTATTGGTGACGATGGTGGTATTGGTGAGGATGGTGGTATTGGTGAGGATGGTGGTATTGGTGAGGATGGTGGTATTGGTGATGATGGTGGTATTGGTGATGATGGTGGTGGTGATGATGGTGGTGGTGATAATGGTGGTGGTGATGATGGTGGTATTGGTGATGATGGTGGTATTGGTGATGATGGTGGTATTGGTGAGGATGGTGGTGGTGATGATGGTGGTATTGGTGAGGATGGTGGTATTGGTGATGATGGTGGTATTGGTGATGATGGTGGTATTGGTGATGATGGTGGTATTGGTGATGATGGTGGTATTGGTGATGATGGTGGTATTGGTGATGATGGTGGTATTGGTGATGATGGTGGTATTGGTGACGATGGTGGTATTGGTGATGATGGTGGTATTGGTGACGATGGTGGTATTGGTGAGGATGGTGGTGGTGAGGATGGTGGTATTGGTGATGATGGTGGTATTGGTGACGATGGTGGTGGTGATGATGGTGGTGGTGATGATGGTGGTATTGGTGACGATGGTGGTGGTGATGATGGTGGTGGTGGTGACGATGGTGGTATTGGTGATGATGGTGGTATTGGTGGTGATGGTGGTATTGGTGACGATGGTGGTATTGGTGATGATGGTGGTATTGGTGACGATGGTGGTGGTGATGATGGTGGTGGTGATGATGGTGGTATTGGTGACGATGGTGGTATTGGTGACGATGGTGGTATTGGTGATGATGGTGGTATTGGTGACGATGGTGGTATTGGTGATGATGGTGGTATTGGTGATGATGGTGGTATTGGTGATGATGGTGGTGGTGATGATGGTGGTGGTGATGATGGTGGTATTGGTGAGGATGGTGGTATTGGTGATGATGGTGGTATTGGTGAGGATGGTGGTATTGGTGACGATGGTGGTATTGGTGGTGATGGTGGTATTGGTGATGATGGTGGTATTGGTGATGATGGTGGTGGTGATGATGGTGGTGGTGATGATGATGGTGGTATTGGTGAGGATGGTGGTGGTGATGATGGTGGTATTGGTGACGATGGTGGTATTGGTGGTGATGGTGGTATTGGTGATGATGGTGGTATTGGTGATGATGGTGGTGGTGATGATGGTGGTGGTGATGATGGTGGTATTGGTGAGGATGGTGGTATTGGTGATGATGGTGGTATTGGTGAGGATGGTGGTATTGGTGACGATGGTGGTATTGGTGGTGATGGTGGTATTGGTGATGATGGTGGTATTGGTGATGATGGTGGTGGTGATGATGGTGGTGGTGATGATGGTGGTATTGGTGAGGATGGTGGTGGTGATGATGGTGGTATTGGTGACGATGGTGGTATTGGTGGTGATGGTGGTATTGGTGATGATGGTGGTATTGGTGATGATGGTGGTGGTGATGATGGTGGTGGTGATGATGGTGGTATTGGTGATGATGGTGGTATTGGTGAGGATGATGGTATTGGTGACGATGGTGGTATTGGTGACGATGGTGGTATTGGTGACGATGGTGGTATTGGTGATGATGGTGGTATTGGTGATGATGATGGTGGTGATGATGATGGTGGTATTGGTGACGATGGTGGTATTGGTGATGATGGTGGTATTGGTGATGATGGTGGTATTGGTGACGATGGTGGTATTGGTGATGATGATGGTGGTGATGATGGTGGTATTGGTGACGATGGTGCTGCAGAGAAGACGAATTTACCCACAGTTGTCAAGTCCTCCCCGCCGACTTTAAATCCGCGGTAAAGAATGAAGTCCGCGTGTTTTCTTGCTCATACCCCTCGCTTACGAAACCTAACAAAAGTTGAATTCTAAAACCACGTGGCTCAGAGACGCGGCGGGGGTGGGGGAACCAGAGAGAAGGGGAGAGGGGGGGTAACACTGGGCGAGTCCAACTCCGTTGTGGTGATCCTCTCTCCACCACCACCACCACCGCCGCCGCCGCCGTCGTCGCGTTTAAAGTTCACTGCGTTAGTCGGCGTTGTGATAGCGGCCTCGCAACGTGGACGGCGTTGAGCTCCCTGCTGCCGTTGGCGAGGTGGAGTTTAAAGGGGGAGGGAGGCTGCGGCAAAGCGATCGCCGATGGAAGCAGTCGGCGGAAATGGGAAATTGGTTCCTTCCACAGGGAGAGGGGGGGGAGAGGGAAAGGGGGGGGATATCCGCGGGCGTTTTGGGAGTTTTCTTCAATTCGTTAAGAGGGGGAGGGGTGGGGGTGCAGAGGGGGAGGGGCTGAGGGCAGCGGGGAGAGCCACGAGGAAGGAGGCCCGGGCCCTGGCTGAGCAGACCGACTACGACGTGCCTCGTATCCTCCTCATCCTACCTCGTGTGATCGTGTCCTCATCCTCCTCCTACCTCGTGTGATCGTGTCCTACCGACGCCGCCGCTGCCGCTGCTGCTGTTCGCCGCCGCGGTGTCCCCGCTCTCCACGCGCTCTCTACGACTGCAGCGATGTCGACAGGTAACGAGCGTGGGGGTGATGGTTGGGCAGGGCATTGTGTGAGAGGGCATTCAGTCCTGTGTGGGCACGCGATGCGAGAGCGTTGGGATTGAAGGGCATTCAGTCCTGTGTGGGCACGTGATGCGAGAGCGTTGGGATTGAAGGGCATTCGATAAGAGCTGGGCATGCGATGCTGGCATTGGATTACGGAATTGACATCGGGCATGCGATGAGGGCAAGTTATGGGATGAGATTCGGGTATGGGATGAAAGCAAGGCGCTGGATGTTGGCATTGCATGGGATTGGGGCATTGCATGAGGGCAGCGTGCCCAGCTCTCGGATGGGGGCCATGTGGGCAGCCTACTTGATGTGCGGGCCATCATAACAGCGATTCGCTGCTCAGGGGAGTGTGGGACAATGGGGCATTTGGTGGTTTTAGGGCCCATGCCAGCCCACGCAGGGCAAGGCTTTTGAATGGTGGGGGCATGGCATGAGATGAGACATGTGGTGAGGATGGAGGAGAGGCCGTGCCCCCCACTGTCTTGTGCTGATGCTGCTTTTGTTGTTGTATGTGAGCATCGTGCTTGAGCAAAGTCGTGAATTCAACTGCAAAGAAAAACTCTGGGCTCGCGTGTGAAGACGTCTCGGCAAGGAATCCGTTGTGGCAGAAAAAGCAGCGCAAAGCGCAGAGTTTGGGATGACGAAATGCGTGCGACGGCTTCATAACAACAACAATAATCTATTTTTTATAAAAGCGCCTTACATATTGAAGTATCTCAAAGCGCAGTACGCAAAAACAAACCTACACTCACTAATATAGATACAAACTAAGCGACACAGTTGATAATAACTACTCCCACAATTCCACTAAAACGATGGACCATGAAAAAAGCGAATCGCAGAGCACTGTAGTCTAATCTCGACGTCAAGATTGTTTTTTTAAATCTTAAGTTACGGGGAAAACCTGTGGAACGAATAGCTGCGTTTTAAGACGTGATTAAAATAGTGGATGTAATTAGCCTCCCTGAATCTCAACGCATTTTCAGGAGCATTTGGGATGTTTGGCCAATACCATGTCTATAATACAAGGGGCGGGGGTGAGATCCCTTATCACAATACAGAGATTTGTGCTTCGCGTGCTCTGCTGCAGGGACAATTCCACAAATTAGGCAGAACATTTTTCTAACTCTGGATCATCAAATGTGTCGACTCGACACATTTGCCAGTAACACTGTGTGGCCTTAAACTAAACATAGTTTGCGACGTTTTGGGCCATGGCCCTTCTTCATTGCGCACAAATAGAGGCCGGCGAGAGTGGATAACAAGAGTTGTGGGAGCCGGAACAGCGAGAGGAAAACAGCCCAACATCTTGAGGAGCGTCGGGGTCCATTCATAATATAACCTGGTCATTCATAATATAACCTGGTCATCTGCAGGGGAGGAGGTTGCACAGCTTATTTCCTCGGAGTAAATAAAACAATAATCTGGTACTTGTGATTCTGCGTCGGTAGTGGTGATGCACAAATAAAAACAACTCAACGCGGTCGGCAATAACACTTTTACATACACGTGGGGGTGTCGTTTTTTTATCTTTGTAAATGTTTTAAGTTGATGGCGGATTTATGGAATAAAGCCAAGAGTTTGGCTCGTACCACGGCCACGGCCATCCCAGCATGGCTGAACACGTCACCTCGCCGCTGTGCGTCCGCCACCGCGCTATTTTACCAGCATTTCTCCCTCATCGAGAAAGGCGGGCACGTTATTTCCAGCAGAAATTACAGCCCTAATTGCTTCACCAACCAGTTGCACTTGATGATGATACTGTAATCGCTCATCACGACCCACATGTTTTGAAGTGTCTGCAATGCAAGTCCGAGGTTGTCAAGCTTGCTCTGGTGTCACATGCGTTGTAAGCTGGAGCACACCCCGGGTAAAACATTCGGAGGTGATATATTGTTTTCCCGCCAATAATTCGGAAATGCTGTGCGGTTTTCTAAATGATCCAGTGTCTATCAGGGCTTGGGCAGGATGCGTCATGGCTTGAAGGGACGATGACGGATGGTCAAGGCTGGAGATGGAGTGGCAGCCCAAGGACTGGAAGGAACACCACCTGTAGGGCATCCAGCGTGGAGATGGAGTGATGGAAACATCTTGCGTGTGGGTGTTCTGATTTTTATTCCATCGCAGGGTCGTTAACGGTGGACAGCGGTGGCTTGGAGGATGCCTTCATCCAGCAGTGGATAAACCATGGCTGATGATCCTGATATGGATGAACATGTTATATAAAATGTGGCAAGAATGATTACTGATTTGCAAGATTACGGGTGCACACACTGTAGTTCTGAACTTTACCGAAAGACCCAAAGAATATAAAAAAGCGTTCGCCTCTGATAGTGCAGTTCTATCATGTGCTTGCATTTGTTTGGGCTCGTTGAGAACAAAGCAAACCGATGCAGGAGACGAACTATTGAACCCAAAGTCTGGATCGTCTCTATCTTCTTCGTCATCAAGGTTTTGTTTATTCTGCGTACGATTGCGCAACGGCGAGCACGTGTTGTGTTCATCAGGAAACCAGCGCCCCCCCCACACCCCCTTTGCACAGACTTGTTTTCACTTTTATATTTGTCCACCATATTACCCACGATTATTTGCAAGGACATGGCGTCACGCTACAAACAATACATTTGGAACTCTCGCACGGAGCAATGCCACCCATTTGTGTTTAGAGAACGGCCCGTGGAAGCGGATATGAAGGAGCTACCTCTGAGGTCCCTTGTCCTTCAAGTGAACTCTGGGCTGCACTTTCCTCCCCGCCACCCTCCTAACAGAGCGCAATGATCGTCGCGTGACAGTGAAACCAAATACTTTTGAACTCTCAAGTGAGTTTTCGTATAACCAAATCAAATGTGGAACCAAATCGAATGTCATGCTCTTTTGTGCTTTCATCAGTGATTGAGCTGTGACCATCGACTTGCAACACTTGAGGGACCCGGTTTAATCGCAGGCAGTGGCTTCCGAGATTTGAATCCTGGATCTCAGCTGGAACCAGCCAGTCTTCTCCCAGACTGGTCGTTATTTTTGACGTCCAAAATCCCGTTCGGCCGTGCGCGACTCTGTCACGGTTCCATAGGCGAGGGGCAAAGTCATCTCCCTGCCGGAACGAGGGTGGGAAGGCACCCATTTCCATTGATGGCCTGAAGCCAGCAGTTGAAATTCCTTATTATATGTGTGGCGGTCCGATATGCGATGTTGTACAGTGATGACCGTTAACCCAGAGGCCGTCGTGTGTATTTATGCTTCATCTCCCCAGGTTGCTTGGCAGCGTCCGCCATCCCTCGTGAAGAGAGAATGCCTTCTCAGTGTTAACGTTTTGTCTCCGAGGGCATTCATTTTTTCACGGTCTAATCACCCTAAATACAGGGTTTCACACGCGCGCTCCTTCTCACACAAGGCTGGCTCTGTCTGGGTTTGCCAGCTCGCAGGAGATGGGAGTGCACAGATCCCAGAATAATTAGTTTCTTTGTTAATTTGCATTCTCATTGATTCCGGGCCATATCGCAGCTCCTTCCGGTGCGGTTGCTTGTACATGCACATGCGCTTGTAAGATTGTGTTATTCACACAGGTGTGTGTGTTTGTGGTTGTCTGCTTCCTCGTTGTGTACCTTGAGAGATGTGGACACATTCCCATCGGTGAGCTCCTCTGGCAATTGAAGCTATGTTGGCAAGATCATGTAGCTCGCATGCCCAGCCACCGCATGCCCAAGCAGCTTCTGTTTGGCCGGATCGAGGGGACTAAAAGTGTCTAGCACGGGTTAAGGAAGAGATGGGGTGCTGTGGTATAGAAGGGTGTGCAGCTGATTTGATTTGTCGATTACTGGTATCTGCGGTGTCAAGATCGGCCTCTATCGAGGAGGCTTGTGAAGGATGCTTTTGCCCTCCAGCAACAACTGAGGGCAGAGAAGCGATGCTGGCAACGAGCAGAGTGCAAGGCGGCTAAAATGTAGCAAGTTGGCACAGTGGGGAGCGGAGTTGGTGCATCTGCCAGTAAGTCAGTCAACCCATGGAACTTGTCAGCGAGCCTTTGACACTTCATGTGGCCACCAAGTACACCTAGCACGGCACGAGCACCGTGGTGATGTCACCGCCACTTCGTGGCGAACGGCGGTTGTTGTTGCGGGTGATGGAGCTTGTGGAGGAGGTCATGTGACCGGCGGACCAGTTGGGGCAAGGGCTGCGGGCACGCCGCCAGCGTCGTGCTGTTCCCGGGGCTGTCCCGTCGCGAGTGTTGGTGGAGGCCACTGCACGCACTCTCCTCGCTCCTCCGCAGGCGAGAAGCTGGCCGAGGGGAAGACGAAGGCCGTGTTCGCTGTGGACGGGCAGCCCGGCAGGGTGCTCGTGCAGTCGCGCGACAGCATCACGGCGGGCAACGCGGCGCGGCGTGACCACCTCGAGGGGAAGGCGGCGCTGTCCAACCGCACCACGTCTGCCGTTTTCGCCCTGCTGAACGCCGTTGGTACGGCCTCAGCCGATTTCGCTGCTCCATCTCCGCGGCGGACGATCTATCTCGTGGGCGTGTTAACTTCCGTTGGTTGCCACTCCATTGTGTTAGTCTCGATCGCCGGCTGCCATCGCATCTCATGATGGCTTGAATGACATTTCATTAAACATTTTTTTACTTTTAATGTGATTTCTATAACTTGCAAAACATTCTCCTCTAAGCCATTTGTTCAACTTCGTCATGCAACTTCCGTCATGCACACCCGGCCCCCTGTCTCCCCAGTGGTGATGTTTGCGCACTGCATAGGATACTCATTTAAGGCCGAGTCTACCTAGGGGCAGGGCCCAGGACAGGTTCAGACGGTCGTCGCCGATCGTTGACCGCGAGCGGGAATCAAACTTGATGGCACGGCGAGCTAACCCCACCGCGCGTGTCTGCCGCGGCGCCCGCGGCGCAGGGATCCGCACGGCGTTCGTGGAGGCGCAGGGCAAGACGGCGTTCTTGGCCGAGCGCTGCGACATGGTGCCCATCGAGTGGGTGTGCCGGCGCGTGGCCACGGGCTCCTTCCTCAAGCGCAACCCGGGGGTCGCCGAGGGGCTCCGCTTCTCCTCCCCAAAGCTGGAGATCTTCTTCAAGGTGACGCTCGCCGACTTTCTTCGCCGCCGCCTGCAACGTTAACCGACTCGATTGCTCACTCGCTCGCGAGCCTGAACGACTGTTCAATTCAAACCCCTCTTCCCCTGCTTGCTCTCTCTCTCTCTCCCCCCCTCTCATCTCCCCTCTCCCGTGGAAACCCGCCAGGACGACGCCAACAACGACCCGCAGTGGTCGGAGGAGCAGCTCGTGGCGGCGAAGCTTTCCCCGGCCGGCCGCCTCATCGGGCCGCACGAGGTGGCCGTGATGGCGCGCACCACGCAGGCCGTCTTCGAGATCCTCGAGCGGGCGTGGGCCACGCAGGTGTGCACGCTCGTCGACATGAAGGTGAGTGCGCTCCGCTCGTCGATCGGTGCACCTAGCATGGCTCGAGCACCGTGGTGACGTCGCTGCCACTTCGTGGCAAGCGGCGGTTGTGTGCGGGCGCGATCGTGGGGTCTGCGTGCGTGGTGCTCGTAGAGTTTCCGTGTGAGAATCGCCAAGAATCCGACATTGATTGAGATGAATGGGGGTTTATTGAAGATGGTGCCATCCAAGGCATGCTGGAGCTTCCTGTTTGTTTGCGGTCTGTAAAACACCTTTTCCCTGATAATATTGTTGCAATGAGTGGTCGCCGGTTTTATTCCGTCTCCTGGTACGGAAGTTTAAACAATGGGGGGGCACGAGTGGAGGTGCGGGGGTGACTCGCGGTTGCCCGCAGGTGGAGTTCGGGGTGAGCGTGACGACGAAGGAGATCCTGCTCGCCGACGTCATCGACAACGACTCGTGGAGGCTGTGGCCGGCGGGCGACCGCGCGCAGCAGAAGGACAAGCAGGTGCCGCCCCGCATAGACGACAGTCGCCTCTTCTGTGGTTATTTCGGTCAAGTCGTGTAGATAGAAAGAACAAATATCATGACGTTTCGATCGCAACACAAGCGGTCGTCGTCGGGCAAAGGAGTCGGCCTCTAAAGGCAAACTGTTTCTAAAAGTTTGGGGATCATCAGCACCAGGAGCATAGAATATGAATTGCTGCAGTCACGAAAGTTTGAAGTCAAGACGGTAACCTACTTGCTGTACCTACCGCCTCTGTGGGATCTCTTTCTGAGCCGCTGATCTTGCCGGTAGGGTGTGTGCGTGCATTCGTGCGCGTGATTGGGTGATTGGGGAGGAGCGGTGACGCAGTGGGTAGCACACTGTGCTACGGGCTCTGTGTCCCGAGTCGGAGCCCCGCTCTCAGCTTGCAAACAGAGACGATTTTCTGAACCAGTCTTAGGCCCCTCCCCTAGGTCGACTCAGCCTTAAAATGAGTAGCTGGGGTGGTATGTAAATATTTTGACTGGGGTGACCAGGCGACCGGGCGTAGTACTGGCCACACCCCCCCCCCCCCCCCGTCCATGTGCTGAGTCGGCCTTCATCGCAGGTGCTAATAGAACTTGCTCCAACAGTCTGTATGGTTTCCGAGAGGATCTTTGTCTATTTACGTGTGCATGTGTGCATTCCGCAGACGTACCGAGACCTGTCTGTGGTGACCCCGGATGCCCTGCAGGTCGTCAAGAAGAACTTTGAGTGGGTGGCCGAGCGCGTGGAGGTACGCGCGTGTGTGTGTGTACACACACACACACACGCACGTGGAGCGCTACGAGCTTGGGGAAGCTGGTGCTGGCTGGCCTTGGTGAATCTTCTTGTAACCTACTCCTCCGCTCTCTTCTCGGCCCCCTGCCCCTGCTCCCACCCGTCGTCTCGCTGCCGCCTGCGCCACCAGCTGCTGCACACGCCGGCCGGTGGGAGCGGTGAGGGCCGTGTGGTGGTCATCATGGGCTCGGCGTCGGACAAGCCGCACGGTGACAAGATCCTCGCCGCGTGCCAGGGCCACGGCGTGCCGTGCACCCTGCGCATCTCCTCCGCCCACAAGGGCCCTGACCAGACCCTGGACATCAAATCGTCTTATGAAGGTGACCCCCCACTCGTCCCTCCTATCTCGGTTCCATCCTGAATACGCTCGGCGTAGTTTCGAGCGACACCCCCCTCCTGCATTGAGCCGATTCTGGTTTTTGAGAGTTTCTAGTCGATATACCTGCGAGCCGTAACAAGCAATAATAATCAGCCCGTCGTTAAACCGCTTGAACACGCGACGATCTCGTTTGGTGTGCTGCGTCCCGTGGATGGAAGGAGACTCATCACGACATTAATTTAGCCAGAACATTTTGTGGCCAAACCCGAAAAATCTAGTATGAATCGGTCAGAGAGGTGGCAATGTGCGTGTATTTATTTGTCCGTATGTTCTGACCGAGCGTGGGGTGGGGGGCGATGTCGCTTGCAGCGGACGGCGTCCCCACGGTGTTTGTGGCGGTGGCCGGGCGGAGCAACGGGCTGGGCCCCGTGCTCTCGGGCAACACGGTGTGCCCCGTCATCAACTGCCCCCCACTGTCTGCCGACTGGGGGGCCCAGGATGTGTGGTCCTCGCTCCGTCTCCCTGGAGGTACGCTGCCCCCCCCCCACCCAGCCACCCCCCCAGAAAAGTCGCTGTTATCCTTGGCCGGCGCCTGTTCGCTGCCGTGCGCCGCACTGGCGTTATTGGACGTGTTGGGTGTTGTTATAGCCAGTGCTGTGTGGTTGGTGATGTTGGTGATGGTGATACCAGCGCTGCATGGTCGTTGCTTGGGCGAGATATGACACCACTCGTCGTGCTGTGTTTGTGAACCCCAATGATAATTATGGAAATTACATCGTTTTACCCTAGGCAGCCTTCTTGAATCAAAAGCGACCTTTTCTTAAATATCCAAAAAGGGTTTGGATATTTAAGAAATATCCAAAAGGGTTTTGAATTAAAACCGGTTTATATCGATTTTCACAAATGTAAAATATGTGAACATCCTAAGGGGGTTCACAAACTTTTTCTTCGCACTGTTAGTGCTGCTGGTGTTGTGCGATCGTCCTTCTCGGGTTATACATTGGGACTGCTAGCGCTCTACGACGGTGCTGCTGGCACGGTACGACTGGCGACGTTATGATAAATACATCGACGGCACGACAATAATCGCGCCGGTCACTCGCGAGTTCTGAGCTGCTGCCGTCGTAGCGCTAATGCCCCCGGCTCCGTGCGCCGCTACGACTGCTGCTGCATCTCTACCTCCCCCACCACCCCCCGCCCCTCCTCCTGCAGGTCTCGGGTGCAGCACCGTCTTGTCCCCGGAGGCGGCCGCCCTGTGCGCCGCTCAGATGCTGGCGCTGAGTAACCACCTCGTGTGGTGCCGCTTGCGCGCTCAGCAACTCGGCACCTGGATCGGGCTCCTCGACTCGGACCGCAAGGTGCAGGACAAGGGCTCCAGGGAAGTGTAGGTGCCTGGTGAAGTGTGGGCGCTGGCTCGGCACGCGATTGGTCTCCCCTGTTGCTCCCCGGAGCACGCGGCTCGACCTTCGGTTGCTTCCCCCCCCCCGGCGGTTTTCTACGAACGATGAGCCGATTCCTCGCGCTCACGGTGCAGACGCGTCGGGTCGTGTGCGTGCGCGCGGATCGATTTCGTTTTCCGGTTGGTTCACACGTGACCACTTGCACCGACTAGAGGCGCTACATTCACAAGTGTTCAAGAATCGGTCTGTTAATTGAACCGATTTGCCACCCCTCCCCCCCCGAATCGCGAATCATGACAGTTCATTGATTCGGTGGGGGGCAGCGATGACTGATTGCAGACTGAGCGTCGAGTGCTCGATTCTCATGCACAATAAAATTTGGAAATAAGCACGTCCCTGCCATTCCAAAAAAGGCCAGCTGTACTTGCATCCAAAGTCATGTGCTTGTCGAAGAAGTTGTCCATAACCTTCCCCCACCAGTGAAAGTCAGCACGCGTTGCTTATGCAATAACCAGCACTGTGCTTATATAAGGTGTGCTATATTTCAACTTCTACTGTACGCGGTCGCTATAGCGTTTATGCTCGCAGTAAACGCAAAAAAACTGTATTGTATAACATTTGATTGACGATTCGAATCGCGATGGGGTGGAATCACTTTACAACAGGCCGAGAGGGTTTAATGCGGCGGCGGTGTTTGTTGTTCTTTGTTACGGTTTGTTAGCGTTATCTCGTCGGGCTCGTTTGGACACTGCCATTTCGATCGACGCCGGGCGTTTCTCCGCTCAAGTCTGTGCGCGAATCCGGCACAGACAACGCGACGAATCGATGTTGCGCGCAATTTGCTTTTTTGGCCACTGCCACTGCCAGCGCCGAGCACGATCATTAAACGCAGCTAAAAAAAAAAACGCCCATCTCGTCCCCTTTTTTTTTTTTGAGTCCCGGCATCCTGCAGCTGCCGCCGCCGCCACCGCTGATGGGGCCCCGGTGGTGGCGGGGCACATGGGTGGTGGGTGTGGCCAGGGGAAGGTGGGAAAAGGGGCAGTGGCCTACAACACTTCCAGAAATGTAAGGACGGACGTTGAATCAAGGCACTGCTGACCACTTGTGATTTTTGTTAATGTGACATTGTACAGCTGTGTGTGTGTGGTTTTGTTTGCGTGCTCTGAAGAAGGGCCCACTGCCCGTTTTTGAAGGCCGTGCAACGTTGTTGATGAACGCGTCGAGGGTTTTTGTTCGTTCCTGCGGAGCACAATCCCCGCTACGCAGGGTGGAACGGAGCACGCGGACAAGCGACGCGGTTCGAGTGTTTGCTTTATTTTAAATTAACAAAGTTCACAATACAAAAAGCCAGAGAAACAAACAGGACGGACTGGAATCTGCACTCGGGCGCCATGCGAGTGTTAGCGGCGCCGGCCTGCACTGGCCGTCGGCGCCGGCGTGCCGAGGGTTCAGTTCGCGGGGGGCTGCCTGGGACCTCCTGCCCATTCCCTTGACCCCTCCTCCGGTGGCCCTATCCCCTTACCCGGTCCTACCCCCCCCCCCTCATCCCTCCCCCCCCCCTCCTCATCCCTCCCCCACCCGGTGTGGTATTCGTGACACTGCCGGTCGAACCCTCGTGGCAAAACCGGCATTGACAAACCGCCAGGATATGAAAACATCGCACGTAAACGGCCACGGCACACCTCCGCAAATTTTTTTTTTTTACATCAAACCAGAAATATCAATGTACGCAGCATAACGTATTCTCTTTTGAGTGCGGTATATAAATAGATTGCAACCTTTACAGGAAGCACGGAGAAGCAGCAGCGGCGGCACCATAGGGCGCAGCGCCGATTGCAGCCGCGAGCCGGGCCGCGCCGGTCGCGCGCGTGAGCGCAGCTGTGCCAGGCCACGCCGGGCCAGGCCACCGCACGCCATCAGGGGGAAACAAGACGCGAAAAACAGCTCTGGTCATATTTACAGCGCGTAAAAGCTCTCGCTTAATTTATTCGCTCACTCGATAAACTCGCAGTTTGGTCGACAAAGTGCAGGTCACGCGACAGGTCGCGGGTTTCAACCACTCCGAAGTGGGTCGCTCGCTCGCTCGTCGGCTGGAGATGCCAGCGGCCACCGCGCGTTCCGGCGAATGCGCCGTGGAGGTTTGGCGCTCGACGTGTCCCACACTCCCTGCTGTGTTTGAGCTCCCAGTGGTCGACCGCTCACCTCTGCCGGAACCTTCGCAGGTTCTGTTTTTGTATAATGCCCTTTGATCGGCAGGGTGAGGGTCCCCCCACATTGAGAAACCTCATTCTTATTTTTAAGTGGGCCACGTAGGCCATAATCTCATGCTCCCTCCTCTCCCATCTTCACCCTCCTGTGTCTGAGAGAAGTTTTTTCTCTGCAGCCGTTGGTCGGGGCCAAGCATCGTCTGGGTAAAGTTGCACACGGTTTTGACCCTTGAACTCAAAAGCAAACAATCTCAGCGGCCAGCGCAGAGCCCCGAGGCTGCGTGAGGACCGGAGGCTTGACGCGGGAGCTTTGGTTTCGTATGCTCACCTCATCACGAGGTCTTACATCATATTCATCATTAACATGCTCGCCTCATCACGAGGTCTTACATCATATTCATCATCATCAACAACTTTATATTCTTTGGGTCTTTCGGTAAAGTCACGTAACCTATCTACGTGACTTTACCGAAAGACGCAAAGAATATGAATTCCTGCAGTCACGAAAGCTTTAAGTCAACAACATCTTTGTCATCGTCAGGAGTTGCACATATAGAAGTAGTTGATTTTTTTTAATGCCCAGTTGCGTTTGTGTCCTGCTGCGATCGCGTGGAACAAGACGTTTGGAACTCTCAGCGAAGCAGTGCACCACTTTGTGTTAATGGCCTTGGAATTTAGTGGTACGGAACTACCGAAGGAGACCTTTATTTTACAGACATTCTTCATCCACACGAGGCCACGCTCTTTGTATATACATATACCCTGAAAACAAGTGTTATACGGGAAGTCAATCCAACAGATATATATATTTTTAATTCCGAGCTGATGTTTTTGTTTGTGCGTTGCTCATCGGGGCCTGCTAAGACTCAAGGACCCGGTCTGAAGACTGACGAGGCGATCCACCCTATCCCTGCGATGGATGCATGCAACAGGGTCTGTAATGGCTTCCATTTGGCGTTTAGCAACGCGTGGATTACACTTGATTTAAAATCGATTGCTCTGCTTCCCCACAAAACACCGTAAAATCACGTGCTCGAGGGTCCCTTGCATTTCCACGCACACGCCGATTATCATTCTCGTATGCAGCTCTTCCGGCCACAAGATGCGCTCCCATCCAACTTATTGAATCGCGGGGGGTGAAGTCGTTTCCGCGTGTTTGTAAGGATTGATAACGACCACCCGAATCGATTCTCGCAGGCACCTCACACGCAAAAAACCATCTGAATCGATGGAGCGCTAAATCGCTGCTGCCGGGGGCACCTATTGGCCGACTCGCCTGCTAGGTCCAAAAATTGTGGGGGGCACATGCCCCCCAAACCCCAGCTATCTGCGTTCCCATGCCACCTGCTGCCCGCACAATGCAGCCTGTGCTCCCTTTCATTGTTGCGTTCTCACCGTTGTGCTTGTGTGTCAAGCGTGACGGAGATTGGTTGTGGCTTATGAATGGGCCTGGTGGAGGGAAAATTTGCAGACAGGGGGGGGGGCTCGGGGGGGGGGGGGGGGCTCGGGCTTGGTGGTTGCGGGGCCATCGAGACGGGTCAGCGGGAGCGGCCGGACACGTACGCGAGCACCCGGCTGAGCGCGCGCAGGCGGTCGTGCAGCGACGTCATGGCGAGCACCTTGAGCTGCGCCTGCCCGTCCAGCGGCAGCACGGCGAGGAGCCACCAGCACCAGGCGGGGCCGTCGACGCTCGCCTGTGGCGCGGAGGGAGTGAGCGGACGCGGACGTTAGTTCGGTGACCGGCGTGGTGTGGGGAGAAACCGCCCCAAACCCCACTCCCGCCTTACTTGATCCCCCGCGGTGACGCCCCAGAAAAAAATATAAAAAGTCGACAGCTGGCGACGCCCCCCCCACGCAGTCGAATTGATGTATGGCAGGAAGCGCTCGTAACATTACATAACGGGCAAACTTTATAATTCGTAAAGTTTATGGAGGTGTGAGTCGCCAGATTTGGCAGGCGCCAGTTTTTTGTTGTTGCACACTCTTGGCTCGCTGCTGCGTACGCTCGGTAAGGAGAGAGATCACAGCCCCTTTGTCAACTCCGCTGCTGGATGGAGGCCCACCCACTCAGTCACGCGGCTTGTTTGGCCGTACTTGAATCACGCCGGTCGGTGCCGGTTGGTGAGGGGCCAGCAACACGGAGGGGGAGCAGGAGCCAGGATATCACAAATTACTTTGATGTTGGCCATAGCCGGGAATCAAACTCGGGTTGCCTGACGGATTCAGAGCGCATTGCGCTAACCCCTCGCCGCATACACTTTGGTACTGTCTTTCTAATTTGTTACGCATATGTATTTTATTCGTTGAATGTTGCTTATCTTGCCCGGGTGGTTCAGTGGTTAGCGCGCTTGGCTCGCAATGTGACGTTTTGGAAGTTCAAATCCCGGTCAAGGCACCGGGCAAATCGCCGGCAAAGATAAAACGAGAAACATTTTGTGAGAAGGCAACGGTCGGCTACTTTATGGACTGTGGATGGATTTCCACTGCCATGGGAATGTGGAATGTGCACCACTGACTCGGACTTTAAACACGGCCTTCGCCCTTTCTTTCCCAAACACGAGACCGCTTTGGGTTGCTTTCTTATTTAACGCTCGCGCACGCACATTCACGTGCGTGTGTGTGTGTGCACACACACACACACGCACGTGTGTGGAGCGGTGGTGCAGCGGTTAGCGCACAGTGCCATGAACCTCGTGATCAGGGTTCGATTTCGGCTCGCAGTGGCGAATAGGCCGGTAACTGGTGCGGGTGTGTAAACATCAGCGGTCATCGTTCAAGGGAGACAAAGGCATCTGGGCGTGGCACTTGTTACCCACCCGGCTCTTATGCATGTGTGTTGAACTTCTTTCGCGCCGTACGTAGCCAACCGTGCCTTATCGGAGGAGCGAATAATAGGTGCTCGCTAACAGCATCTGTCCCAAGAGCCTGTTAATGCTCTAGGAGGTGGGGGATCTCGTGCGCACGTGGGAAATCTCCACTGGCCAAGCGGACCGAGCGACGCTCCTGTCCCGAGCGGACGGCGGAGGAGTGCCGTGGCTGAGCGCCGGCCGCCGGGACGCCGTTGGCTCTTGGCCGCACGGAACGATCTTTCGGGGTGATTCATTGAAACCGCACGATGATGTAACGTGTTCCCAGTTGGCATCGAGATAACGTGTTTATCAGTGCCAGCAAACGTGCTGAGTGGCGGGCTGAGTAGTGGGGCGGAGGTGGTGTGAGCGGTGAGACATGGCTAGAGGGGGATGAGCGGTGGCGCGAGTGGTGGGGCGAGTGGTGGAACACGTCGCCGGGTGAGCGTATGGACGAGCGGTGAGGCGAGTGGCACGGCGGGCCTCCGCTCGGCCCTCACCTGCAGGTCGGCCTCCTTGGTGGGCAGCGTGCCGAAGTGCAGCAGCACTTGGCTGCGTAGGCGGCTGCGCAGGGAGCCGAACCATGCGGCCGCCTGCACGTACACCTCCTCGTGCAGCGCCTGCAGCTCCGCGTACGCTTCCTCCTCCTCCACCTGCGCCCGAGACATGGGTCGGCCGTTAGCCGCGCCGGCCACGAGCTCCCCCACCGCGTAGCGCCGGCTGGCGTTGCCCCACGGCGATGAGCGGCGTCAACGCGACCGCCATTGCTGCCGCTTCGCCCCGTGGCGGCGATTAATTCACCTCTGGTTTGACGGTGAAAAATGGACGGTCACGCCCAGGGCTTAATATGTCGACTAAAAATATTCTCGCGGGTCGCTGACAAACTGGGGTAAGCGGCGCGCGCGCGCGAAGAGGAAGGCGCGTCCATAGAGCGATAGGAACGCTGGGTGCTGTGAGCCGGGTGCGGCGGCATGCGGCGGCGTTGCCAGCTCCTTCAAGCAGAAAGTATCCTGTGGGGGCGTCAAGGAGGATTCACCAACCCTCGCTGGACTACGCTGCCCGGCACGCGCCGCCACGGCGTAGGTGGCCGGTGGACTAAGCGGCCGCAGCCATCGCGAGGGCTATGCTTCGGCGTGATGATGTCGGGCGTGGAAAGATTTCTCTGTCCGCGACACGAAGGGACCCGGCGGGAGTTAAACTCCCGCTTTGGAGCGTCGGCAGCGCAAGCTTCTTTGATCGATGTCACCCATCGTAGAGGCCGCGTCATCACTCAGAGTCGCCGCCGCCGCCGCCAAACAAAGAAGATGGGATTCGTTTATGCGTAGCAAAGGCGTGCGTTTGGTTCTGTTTGTAACTTCGTAATCTGCGTTAATTATGTAATTTCATCTCGGGATTAGTTTTCTCGTCTGACCATGTGTGTGGTGAAGGGGCAGGGGGGGGGGGTGCAGACCAGCCTAGAGCCAAGACTTCTTACTCTCTCCTCCCATGACAGCCCCCACCGCCCCAAACCCATGAACCCACCTCTCTCACCTCCCTCTTATCCCCCCACCCTCTCGAGCCATCGTTGACAGTCGTGGCATGGCCCTAGCATCTCCATAGCCCCCCCCCACACCCGGCAGGCGCAGGTGCAGTTGTGATTCACAGCCTCACAGAGCTTTGCAATTAGTGGGCTGCAGCCACTCGTGAAATCCATGAAAAGCACAAAACAATAGCAACTACATCTGCGTCTGATGGTGCCCCCCCCCCCCCCCCACTAACCACCTGCTGCCAGTTCATGGCGACGGTTTTAGGGCCCGGCGGTGGTTTATGGGTAGGCGACGTTTTAAAAGCAGCCGGAAGGGCTCAATGCGGGAGGGTTTTTTAAAATGTGGATTTGAGCTCGAATGGGCTCAGAAGCCATCATCTGTTTACGGTCCCAAGACAGCGGTGGAGTATGTAACCATGGGACAACCCTCTGCTGATGTCCCGCAAAGTGGCGCTAAATGTTATCGACCGCAGAGGGATGCAGTCCGGTGGCGACGTCACGTGACATGCAAGGAACGCTGGGAGGAACCGATCCTTTGCTCACGATCGCACCATTTGCTGCCTGTGAACCACCTGTTGCCTGCGTGCATCGCTGCTATTATCATTGCTGTTGTTACAACTCTGAATCGAGCCCACACGCACTTGCGTGCCCGATGTTGCATTTCTCCGTCCGGGTCTCCCGGCGCTCACCTTGACGTCCTCCAGGTACTCGATGTTGGCCGTGTTGTAGCCGTCGCGATGGCTTCGCTGCACGACGCGGAACCGCCGCTCGCCCACCGTGTACACCACCGAGCGCCCGTCCGGCATGAGCTGCGCGCTCTGGACGCCCAGCATGCAGCCAAACTCGGCGAAGCTGCAACCGCAATGCGGGATACAGAGAACCGGGGATCAGGGGGACACGGGGAGGCGAGACACCCGATCTCTGCGCAAAGCTTACTTTTGGAAAATAATAACACTCATGAATTATGAACGTGATGGCAACGATGTGATTAGCACGGTTGGCTACGCGCGTCACGAAGTTCGACACGCGCACATTTAGGTGACGACAACAACGGCGATGACGACTATAGCAATGGCTATGATGACAGAGACGGTGGCAACAATTTGTCGACGACGTTGCCGGCGACCCAGCACCGGTGACGGCCGCGCCTCAGCCGCCAACGCGCAACTCACCCGCTGGCGTTGCCCAGGCACATGCCGAATCGCCGCGTGCCGGTCTCGAGGCAGCGCCGCACCATGAGGCGGTAGCGCGGCTCGAAGACGTGCAGCGGACAGGGCAGCGACGGGAACGCCACGGTGCACACGAACACCGGCACATCCTGCGTGAGGCTGCGTCACCGCACCACACCACCCGGTTAGTATCGGACGAGGTCGCGGTGCAGCCCTGCGCTGTTTGCTGGTGCGTGTCTCCGTGCTGGCGGAAAAGGGCCTTCACCAGAGGGAGCTCTGGAGGGTGTTTTTGGGTCTACTCTTCCACGCCGAACGGACGTTGTCGTCTTGGAAAGAGGTGGGAGTTGCCACGTTTTACCCCACCGCAGGCAAACTGGCCTCAACGGAGACCAACTGTGGTGTTGCTCATTTATGCGGCCGGGTGGACGGAGGCACCAAAGGCGAATTAAAAAATCTCGGAGGCAGCGTTTCGGCTGCCGCGCCGGGAGGTGGCGTCGGACCGGGTTAGTCTGCATAAAGCGGAAATAATCGATTGCTCGTGCGCAGGGTTCTACGCATGTGGATCACGCACCAGACGATCGATTCTCATCGTGTTGTTACGCGCACGAGGAAGCACAATGGAATATTTAACGTCTCGTACAGACTCCTACGTAGAGAGGTGCCCAAGTCGTGAATCGAACCTTTTTTTCCGCCACTACGCTCCTGCCACCCGTCCATCCAATCTCATCGTAAGCTCAAGATAACAAAGACAAAGATCCCCTGTATAGCTTTCAACAGACCGTCGGATCAAAGGCTGTTAGCGAGCACCTATGAAGGCCGGCACGGCACACGAGGATGTGGGTGGCCAGCACCACACCCGGTATAACACATCAACAACAACCGCCATTCGCCACTAAGTGGCAGTGACGCCACACTTGTGCCAGGCTATGTACACGTTGAGGCCACGTGAAATGTCGACCGCCCACTGGCAGGAGGTCACGGGGCAGACCCAGGTGCCAAGGGTCGACTGACTGAGATGACCGAGATGACTGGCTGATGCACCACCTGTGCCCCCAACTGTGCCAACTGGCTGCACTTTAGCCACCCGGCGCTCCGCTCGTTGTTGTGAGCTTCGCTCCTCCCCCCTCCGTTGTTGTTGGAAGGTGACCGCCTCCAACTGCCCAGTAGCGTCCTTCACGAGCCTCCTCCACAGAGGCCGTTCTTGACACCACTGGTACCAGTCATTGGCAAGTCCACTCAGCTCCACATCCTGCTGTACCACATCACTCCATCTCTTCTCTAGCCCGTGCCGTGCCCGTTTAGCCCCCTCGATCCGGCTGAACAAAAGCTGTTAAGGCATACGGTGGCTGGGCATGCAGGCTACATGACCCAGCCAACGCAGCTTTGCCTGCCGGAGGACCTCATCGATGGGATTTTTTCCAGATCTTTCAAGAATATGTAACTCCTCACACAATCCAGCCTGGTTAAACCCAAGATAGATTGTAGGCAGGCCAGCCTAAATGTTTCTAACCGGCAAATATGTTCCATAAGGGGGGTCCACGTTTCGCAAGCGTAGAGAAGGGAGGGAATGACTGTGGCCGAGAAGACCTGAAGCTTCATGCAGGGCAACAGACCAGGTAGCTTTTCTCGTTTGCAACTTTCATCAACTAGCTGAGACCATGCCACTGGGTTTGAATGGGGTCCTGGGTGTACACCGACCACCGGAGTGGAAGAATGGCAGGCGCATTTTACAGATGACAAGTCGATGGTCAGTGGGCAGATCAGCTCCACGGTAGGTCCTGGTGTCAAGGACATGGGCCTGCATCCGCTGTTCTGCACTATGTAGTCCAGCAGATGTTATTGCTTGGACCCGGCATGCATCCATGATGTTGTGTGGATACGCCGATGCCGTGTGGGTAATTACAAGCCCATGGGCTGCACAAAAATTTTGCAGCCTCCTGCTGTAGTTATTGAGCTGATCTGGCCCATGCTTTCCAATCACTCCAGACCAGGTGCCAGTATCATGACCAACTCGGGCATTGAAGTCACCCAACAGGATGACTCTATCCCGAGGAGCCACTTTAGCTAGCACCTGTGACACGAGGTCATAGAAGGCCTCGGACTCATTGGCCTTGCCTGCATCCCTCCACGGATGTTCATCTTCGGTGGGGGCATAAGTAACCACGACCACCACTCCTCGCCTATGGTTGATGGGAAGGCGAGCTCAAAGTAGCCTGGGGCTTCCAGCTTCCCACACCTCACTGCCACGCTTCCATGCCCCCTTCATTCTTATGTTCAAAAGAAGAGCCACTCCCTGTTGTTTGGCAGTTTCCGACCCCGAGTAGAGGACTGTCTTTCCCTCATGGTGGCAAGAGCTAGAGCTGGTCCACCAGACCTCCTGAATACCACAGAGATCCAGGCGGTACCGATCCAGCTCCTGACAGAGGAGTGGCAGCCTCTCCTCCGCAGTGAGCGTTCGAACATTCCACGTGGCCATCCGAAGTGGCTTTTTGTTGTTTCTGGAGGAGCCCCGAGGGTAAGGATTCAGTCTCCTGGCTCCGCCAAATGGGGCTTGGCCAGGAGACGTCATAGACGCCTGTCCCCCAGAGGCCTCCGGCACAAGCTTAATACGTTTATTGCATCGTAGTTTAGTGGTAGTTTATTGAAGGTGGAGGAGTTACCAGCCCCTCGCATCCGTCCAGAGCCCCCATTTGGCTGTTGTGGTGGTTACAAACGCCATGAAGGGAAAAGCCAATCTAAATTGGCCCTCCCCCCACGGCACTGCCCACCACAGCGTTGCCGTGCGGCACACACACACACATCACTTTACATAATGGCTGGCAAGTTAGTTATATAACTATCTGGCAAAAATTGTTACGAGGTCTCATTTGCGCGTTGCAAAACCCCAATGTGACGAATGATTCTGTGATGAGAGCTGTTACGCCGAGGGTGATGGCACAAGCTTTCATAAGGGGGTGTTATACAATGTGTCACAAGGGCAGGTTTTCATAACAGTGACATAATACACACAGCAATGGCAGCCACCCAGAGTGGTTGTTAACGGTGGTGGGGAGCGATAGCGTGGCCTCACAACGAGCAACGCAAAGAGCAACGCAGTGCTCTTGCCTGGGGCGAGTAAGGAATGATTGTTACGTGGCTGAGACAAACACGGACTTACAAAGAGACCCATAGTCCTGCATTGAGACCCATAGACCTGCAAAGAGTCCCACGGACTTACATAGAGACCTTATAAAGATTATGATGACGAACATGGAGAGTGCCAGGGTGGAGCCTTCGAGGTGGTTCGAAGTGGTGAGCCTGGATGTGAAGGAAATGTGGAGTGGACGTGCGGATGATGGCCACTGGGCAGGAACGAACAGAGAAAAGCCGAGTGGGGAGGCGGATGCCACACGAGGGACGACGGTCACGCCTGGAGGAGGAGGAGGAGCGGGAGGTGCGTGGAGGTCGTGACCTCACCTGGACATCTCGGCGATCTCGTCGAGGTGGGCGCTGCGTCGCTCGGCGAGCGCCTCGGCCATGTAGCGAGCGGCGAGCTCCTCGAGCAGGTGGGAAGCGCTGTAGCGCTGCAGCGCCAGGTACTGTGCACACACAGACACACACACAGACACGCGCGCGTGAGCGTCACGTACACCAACCTGCGAGTCACAAACCAGGATCGCAAGTGCAGTGAGATGACGCTCCTCAGCCCGGTTACCGATTACTGCAGTAAAAAAGTTCCAACCATTTTTAATCCACCAGCGGATCGAAGGCCTCCCAACACGAATCCACGGCCAGCGGATGTAGGGCGGCGACACAGAGGGACGAGGGGGACGAGGTAGGCAGGGCATGACGTCACGCGGGGTGGGGGCGGTGCACACCTGTGCGAGCGTCTCCTTGCAGAGCGGGCAGCGTGGGTTGTGGTCGAGGCAGCGCTCCAGGCAGCGCAGGCAGAACGAGTGGCCGCACGGGGTCGTCACCGGCTCGTACAGCAGCCTGCGGCGCGACGAGCGGGACGGGGGGCCGGGCAAGAAAGGTCGGGGGTTAATAGATGTAGCGGTCGGCGACACGTCGCGTCGATACACCCCAGCGCCGCCAACGGTTGTCGCGGCCGATAGAACAGTTGATGCGATAGCCGTCACCACGACCGGTCAAGAGAACAGTTGGTACAGCAGCAGCCACCGCGGCGGCCGACGTAACAGCTGCCGAAATGGCCGCATACGGCCACAGCCACCGCGACGGTCGGTACAGCAGCCATGGCGCCCGCTGTCGCAACGTGCCGTGGCAACAGGCGTCACGACAGCGTCCAGGGCATACGCGCCACGGCATATGGGTACGCGTATCCGCGCCGCAACGCAGCTTGCGTCGCCGCGTGCGCCTGTGCGGTCAACTAATTACTCAACGGGCATCGTCCAAAGCGATCATCGCCCACACCCCCTGAATCCGAAAACCTGGCAGGACCCTCCTGCTAACGATGTGGACCATTTACGAGTTCCCCCTCTGCGTCCGTCCCATTTACAGTCCTGGTTTACGCGGTGATGGTTAGGCGGCGGTCGTGGTTACGCACCTCATGCACAGCGAGCACTCCATGTCCGTGGGGTCGATGAGAGCCGGGGGGACTGCGCTGAGCGCCGGCGACGTTCCCCACTCGCTCGCCGAGTCTGCCGGGAACAAGAGCGAACGCGTCAAAGGTCGCCCGTGTGCCGCCGCAAGCGGTCGTGGCGCAGGGCGCCAACCACCGCGCCGTCGCAGCCCACCAGCACGCGGCACGCGTGTACCCGGTGCCGACATGACGCCGACCCTCCCCCGCTACACGCCTTCCCTCCAGTTAAAGTCGCACGGCAGCCCAGCACCCACCCACGGCCACCGGGGGGGGGGGGGGGGGGGGGGCTAAGCGGCTTGAACCGCAGCGGCGGTCGGCATGTTGCCGATTTTCCAGCGTCCCTCTCGCTCCCAATTAAATTGTAGGGCGCGGGAAAATAGTGGCTGCGATCCAACGCGTTGCCGTGTGCCGGGGTTGGTGGATGGCGTAGAGATTCGCGAGACTCGAAAACTGTGCCGGGTTGACGTGGTCAGTAGATGGCAGTAGAGCAAAAGTGGGTTCGTAAACTCCATCAGGTCATGCTACTTCACCAAGCCCAGTACTCATTTGGACATCGCTCACTACTGATGTTAGCCAGAGGGCTGGGTTAAAGGCACGGTGGCACTGAGCGCTGCACCACCACTCAACCCCCAAATACACGACGCCATGCAACTTGCTTGAAATGAAATCATCGTTTTAATCCCGCCGCTCACCACATCGCTTCATCAGCTTCCTGGGCCTGCCGAGCGACAGGAGAGACCTCCCAGTTCCGTCCTCCTCCTCTGGTCCCTCCTCTTCCTCCTCCACCGAGCATTTCCGCTTGAGCCTCTTCTGAAGAGGCACCTCGTCAACCAGGCTCGCTCGCCCGTCGTCCACCTTTTCCTCCTCTTCCTCCGAGCAGCCAGCTCCATCCTGCACGGGCAGAGGAAGGGAAGGACGCAAGCTATGGTCAGCTGATGCAGCCTGTGCAGGGCCCGGGGCAAATCACGGAGTGTGGGCTTCGCTACGCCTTCAAACTAAACCGGAAGTATTACGTCTGACAACGTGACGTCAAAATGCGCCCCCCCCCCCAAAGCGCGGGGCCCGGGACGGTCGCCCCGATCTGCCGTGTACCCTCGGGACGGCTCTAACCGAGGGGGTGCGGGCAGCCCGGGTGGGTGGTGGGGGGGGTGCTCAGACTGGGCAGCTTGGAGTGGGCAGCATAGACGTGGATTGCTTGGGGGTCAGCGGTGGCTTGGAGGGTGGTGGGAGGTGATTTTTGAGGTGGGGGCAGGGGGGCAACTTGATAGGGGATGACTCGGGGTGAGAGGGCAATGGCTTGGATGTGGTGATTCAGATGGGGGCGGCTTGAATAGGTGGTTGAATAGGTGGCAACTCGGGTGGTGTGCGTGTGACTTGGATGGGAGGGCAGGGGGGCAGCTTGGAGTGGTGGGGCGAGGAGGGGTGGGGGGCAGCTTGGAGGGGCATGGCAGTCTGAGAGCAGCGCTGCACTCTTACCTCTTTCTCTGGCGCTGCTTTGCCGAGTGTCAGCTCCCCGCTGCTGCTGCTGGTGCTGGCCGTGGTGGTGCCGGTGGTGGTGCCGGTGGTGGTGCCGCTGGCGATGGGCGGCCGACCCAGCTCTCTCTGGAGGAAGTCGAGGGGGCTGCGCTGCAGCGCCGGGGACAGTAGCTCCGCCAGCAGCTGCACGGCGACACGCGGCGCGCGCGGTCAGAGAGAGGGCACGGGGCCAGCGGGGGGAGTGGCTTCCTGAGCAGGGGTGGGGTTAGTAGAGAAGTGGGCGGGGTTAGTAGAGAAGTGGGCGGGGTTAGTAGAGAAGTGGGCGGGGTTAGTAGAGAAGTGGGCGGGGTTAGTAGAGAAGCGGGCGGGGTTAGTAGAGAAGCGGACGGGGTTAGTAGAGAAGTGGGCGGGGTTAGTAGAGAAGTGGGCGGGGTTAGTAGAGAAGTGGGCGGGGTTAGTGGAGAAGTGGGCGGGGTTAATGGAGAAGTGGGCGGGGTTAGTGGAGAAGTGGGCGGGGTTGGTGGAGAAGTGGGCGGGGTTAGTAGAGAAGTGGGCGGGGTTAGTAGAGAAGTGGGCGGGGTTAGTAGAGAAGTGGGCGGGGTTAGTAGAGAAGTGGGCGGGGTTAGTAGAGAAGTGGGCGGGGTTAGTAGAGAAGTGGGCGGGGTTAGTAGAGAAGTGGGCGGGGTTAGAAGAGAAGTGGGCAGGGCTTGCAAGCAGTGGGCGGGGCTTGCAAGCAGTGGGCATGGCCGGCGTCAGAGAGGCCGATGATGATGATGTCAAGCATTTGACGCTTATGGCGGGACCCCGGGGTCCCATAAGCCCCCGGTTCTCGCATAAACTGCGTTGCGGCGTCATGTTATGTCTGTTGAAGGCGAACGACACGGCGAACTATTCCTCTCGACGAGCTCTACACGATGCGCTTGGACGACATGACAGGTGGGTCGCGGCGTTTATGTGCGCGGTGGGACAGATTCGCCAAAGTCAATTCATTACGATTTTGACTTCCGTGTTTTTCGGGACCCCGGGGTCCCGCCATCAGGTTCGTTGCGAGGTTGTTGTTAATTGTGCTCGTGCACCACTGACTAATGCAGCAGCAGCAGCGTCACAAAATTATTTGGTATTTCATCTTATTCACGTTCTGTTCCGTTTTGTCTTGTTCTCATTGAGGTATTCCCGATGGGGTGTTTTTTTAACTTAACGCATGTGAATATAGTCCCATCGCCGATTATACATTCGAACATCTGGAGGTGTCACGCTGAGATGTGGGAGCTTTTGTCGTGAATTGTGCGACATTAATAGCGAGTATTTAAACATCTGTGGGGAGCGGTGGCGCAGCGCTTGGCGCGCTGCACTGCCAAAACCCGGCGACCCGGTCGTGGGCTTTCCCTCGGTCGACTCAGTATAAAGTTAAGTGCCTGGTGCGGTGTGACAACATCAGCAGTGGGGAGAAATGGTGGCCGGGCGTGGAGATGGCCACCCACCCCCTCGTGTTTCCGTGGCGGCCTTAACAGGCGCTCGCTAACAGCACTTGCTCCAACAGTCTGGGCAGAACGTTCCGGCATGTCAGTAGTACCTTGTCCACGCAGGCCTTCACTTCCACGCAGTTGGGCCTCAGCGCCAGGCAGTGCAGGAAGGCAGTGAGGGCATCCTCGCGCAGGCCCACCGCCTCCTGGCTGTGGCCCTTCGTAAGGAAGCCCTGGAGGAAGGGATGGGGGTGGGGGGGGCAGCCATGGTGGCACACACACACACGTCTCTTGTTAGGATTGTGCAAACAACCTGCAGAGCCCCCGTGGGGGTCCGGGCACCCCCAGAATTTGGCCAGCACACGTACAACCACAGTCAACACACAGAAGACATGTATCCCCTGGATAACCTTCCCAGACCTTTGAGTCAAGTGGTATTGGCAAGCACCTATTAAGGCTGGCACGGCACCATGACTGGCCACCGTTGTCTCCCCAGTGCATGTACACTGCACCGGGTGCTTATGTAAGGCTAGGGGGGAGGCCCAGGACAAGCTACTCGCCACTGATATTAGCAAACCACTACGCCACCGCTCCCCACAGACGCGCAGACACAGAGGGCACACAAAGTCATTCAAGACACACTAGGAGAACCCCCCCCCCTCCCCAGGTTTCCACGTTGGACATGAATCTCCGCGTGTGCCGCAGTCGCCACCGCCGTGCCACCGCCGTGCCCCCGCTTTCTTCAACGTTTACAAACGAGTCATCGATGTACGCTGCATTCCACGAGAGCGTTTTGATGTCGGGTCGTGCCACACGCTCCGCCAGCCCCCCCACTTCCCCCTCCCAGCCGCGCCCCCCCCCCCTCACTCCTCATCCCCCCAAATCTGGCCACACTGCACGCGTCCTAACCTTGCCGTGAGAGAACGAGTCGGAAACTAGGTTCGCTGTTCGGTGTCGCTACAGTACGCGGTGCGCCGTTGGCACGGTTCGCTGTGCGGTGTTTGCCCCCCCCCCCGGCCCCCCTCCAGCCTCCTACCCCACACTGGCACCACTCGGCTCACCTGGTGCCACGTGGGCTCCAGCCGACACACGTTCTCCGCGTCGAGCAGGGCGGCCTCCCAGTGGCCCGTGGCGGCGTGGCACCGCGCCCGCACGCACAACAGCGCCGAGTCGCCGGGAGCTGCACGGCACCACACGGACACAACACGGACACCACGCGGACACCACCAGCAGAGACGCACCGGTGAGACAACGCGACGCCGATCCCTCTAGTGGACAGCTTCGTTGCAGCAGCCGGAGAAAGTCCGGAACGCTGCTCCGCAAATTATTAATGGCCCCCAGCCAACGCTTTTACCTCACCTCATTGCGTCCTAAACCCGTTCAAAGATTATGAAAGGAATATGGGGCACGTTAATATAGGATTATTTACGTAGAGGTGTACCTTGCACTCGAGTGGTCGTGCCTTAGGCTGATAGCCCCTGCTACGCACACAGCCCGTGCAGTGGTTGTCAGGCGACGCGTCGGGAGGGGAAATTAAGCCCTGGCTCTTGTCACTGTACGACCGAGACAGGCCGTGGCCGTGCCGAGCCAGCCCAACGTGGCTTAAAGATATGCCAGGTTGTTTTTTCCACTGCACCAGGACCCACGCCAGCCTTGATATGATGCTCCGTCACTGAGTGTGTCCAACCCCCACTGATAAACAGCAGTGATCCTCAATTACTTAATGTAAGAGATTAATTATATATATATAATACAATAGATTCGATTATGAAGGAGATAAATAGAGACCCAGGTCTGTTTTGAGAAAGCGACTTTCAGAATGTAAATATGTCTGTGGCACTTTGTTCACACCGAACGTAGCAAACTGTGATAATCGTTAAAGCAAAGTCAAAGTGGCTCTCTGCTCAACGGATAATTTATGCATTGGTGGTCGTCTCCTGTTGACAAGCCCAGAGTCAGTGGTGTAAATTCCCGATTCCTATGGTAAGGGCGTGTCAATCCATCGGACAATCTGTTTACTTGGTCACAAAGTGGTGCCAATTTTATATGGCACAGGAGAGAGGGATGATGGGCTGAGGCACCCCCTGCCCCCCCCCACACCCCATCACAAGCAGGATGTCAACTCACGGCCTTCTGATTGCGGGCCGTTCGCTCGACCTGCGGAAACACCTGGCCGGATCGTGATCAATTGGGGCGAGTTATAATCGAATAAAGATTACTCGGTCTCAATCTAGACCCTAAACAACAACAAAAACCCCAACACCTGAATTTAATCTGAACATTTGACGGAGGAGCAAAAGCAGGAACGTTATGGAGAACGCGAATAATACATGTGTGTGATTTAATCAACATGCGTTATTCACGTAATTATTGCTGCCCAGTACCTTAAGAAAGTAAACGTCCTGCAGCAGCGAGTGATTAATGGCCATTCTAGGCTTCGGGTACTGATTATAATGTATTTAGTTTTTACGCACAGGCCTTTGTTAATCCACTGCTAGATGAAGGTTGTCTGCAAGCCGTGCCGTTAAAACGAGTACCACCTTGTTGGGACGTCCACAATGGGTTTAGCCTATGGCCACACTCGGCCCCGCCATACGAATGTTGAATTTTCACCACCAAATGTCTCAATTATAATTTTGAACGCAAGGATATTTTATTTGTAACACTGACGCTGTTGTTGCTGCTCTTGTTGCTCCTGAAGTCCGCGATAATTACAAAAACGCGGGTGAGAATTTTACGGGAAATATTTAAAAAGTTTGTCAGATTTCCAGGGTGGCGAGCGGCGGCGAACAGGAGCCTCGCTGTGTGCGCTCGTGACGGCATTGCACGGTGGCGCGACACCGCCGCACAACAACCACCGCCACCACCGCCGCATCATGCCAATCGGTTTATTTGGAGGAGGGCAGTGGGGAAGGAGGAAGAAGGATGGGATCCCGAGTCGTTCTCTCAAGGTAAATGGTGCAACAGCGATGGAAGTCGCGCTTATGTAATTATGCGCCTTACATAATAACGCATTTTCATCAACTCGCCTTTATATTGCCTTTCTCGGGTTGAGGCAAAGTCTTTATGCCCCCCCCCCCTCCCACGCGAAGTCTGCCAGCTGCTGTTTTATTGTGAGCGAGGGGTGGCGCGGCAGTTTTGAAGACGGTGCTCAGTAAAAAATTGCATCGGGTGAGATGCTGGCTGTCGGTGTGAAGCCTCGTCACCATAAAGGTCGCCCTCCCCCCTCTCCCCCACCGTGAGCCACCGCCGTTGTCGCGATGCCTGCACCGCGCTCGGCGCCGGACGAGGGCTCGCCACGGGATTTACGCCGCTGCGGGAGGTTAGAGGCACAGCCCTGCAAATGCTCGCTCGCGCCCTTGCACACACGGGGAGATCTGTGCAGAGCCCCTGGATGGACTCGCGAGGGTACGTTGGCCCACTCTTCCACGCCCGTCTTGGAAGACGCGGTAGTAATACCCATCATCGTAATAAGCGGTAATGGATCACATCTACAAAGCGACTTTCTACGAGGAGCTCACAGAGCTGTACGTTGCCAAAATACATGGTGAAAGGGAGGGAAAAAAATCCAAGTATTGTGGCTTGTTTCGAGAACCCAACAATGACCCCACCGTACATGAGTCGAGTTAACGGAGACAAGTTTGAAATCACGACAGCCCGCCGGGAGCGCTGCCGTGAGGGAGACTGCATCACCGTGCCCCGCCCGAGTCGATAATTATCAAACAAAGTCGAGGCATCCCCGGACTGTCCTGAGCCAGTGCTCGACATTTCACATTCCCATGGCAGGGTCAGGCGAGCCATGGGGATGCTCGAGTGTTGGGTTCCTCACGCCCTTTGCCGATCCACTCTCGTTGGCTTTTTTCGAGAAATGACAGGGGCAAACAGAATCTCCGTGATTTATTATAAACGCCGGCGAAGCGTGGCGAAATGCGCTGTTCTTGGAACTGACGCCGAGAGGCGGGGAGAGGAACGAGCGAGGGATCTGGGAACCCCTCCCCCGTTCCTGGGCGCCAAGCGCAGTGGGCGGGGGGGTCAAGTGGGTGGGGGGGTCGGGCGTGGGGAGGCGGGGTGGGGGGGGCAGGTGGGGCGGGGCGGGGGGGCAGGCGGGGCGGGGCGGGGGGCAAGCGGGGCGGGGGGGCAGGTGGGGGGAGGGGAAGGGGGGACAGGCGGGGGAGGCAGGGCGGGGCGGGGGACAGGCGGGCGGGGCGGAGGGGAGGCGGTGGTGGTGGTGGTGAGGTTGGAAGAGAGGGGGTCATGCAAGTGGCAGGCGAGTTTGACAGCACACGTGTGCGCCCGGTTGCATAATGGCCTACTTACTGGAACGTCACTTGATTGTCTGTAATCGCTTTGTTGAAGGTCGGGGGTGGGTGGCCGGGGGGGTAGCGCAGCCCGCCCTGGCATTCGCGACCGGGGCTGTTTCCATGCAAAGTGCTGATGTCGCGAACCGGGGGGGGCGGGGGCTCGTGGGCACGTCGCCAAACAACAGCTCGATGTACGGAATCGCGCTCAACGAACGCGGCCGTTGAACTGCGATACATAACGCCCCTGGATTTATGCTGCCGTTGACGGTGGTGATTGAACGATTGATGATTTACACGAAATAAATAATGATATATTTCAGTCCCTTTGTCTTTTGTTATAATGTGCAGCTGCTGCCGGTATCATCCGCCCACGTCTATATACCGAGCCACCCGCCTTCATGAACCCTCAGTGAGCAGGATGGTGAAGTATAGTCACATGACGCCACCCAACCCACCCACAACCGGCACGCCCTCGGGGTCTCTATTTAACGGTCATGTTCAATTCTTATTCATGCAGAACCCGTGTAATCTTAATAGTGAGCGAGAGGGTTCGCGATCATCCTCGTCACACGCATCTGTCGATCATCCACTGCTGGATGAAAGCCTCGCCCGTGCCCCTTATCGGTCCGGGCGGCTGTCGTCTGCCCCATGCGTTGGAGCATAGAAGAGAAGTCCCGTGACACAGCACAACAACAACGTGACACAGCACAACAACGTGACACAGCACAACATCGTGACACAGCACAACAACGGGTGTTGCTGCTTTCCGCTGGTGACGGCCAAAGTCGCCCATCATCCCCGAGCTCGCAGTCAATAAACAACGGCTCACTTGCCCATTGTCTCAATTCCAGACGAGCGCGACTGAGTGATGTTGTGAATTGTAATGATGCGTGTTTATGGAAGGGGCATTGAGAGAGAGAGAGAGGTGAAACTTGACACAATTGTCGAGGAGTCGATGCACTTAACCTAAATATCAGATCACGGTCGTCTGTAATGAAGAGAGTCGGGGAGAGAAGCGGGCAGCGGAGTTCGCCTGCAGCATCACCATCATCACGATTTGAAGCTTTCGTGGACTGCAAGGATTCATATTCTTAGGTTTTTTTTGGTAAAGTCACGTAGGTAAAAAATAAAAATTAATAAAAGTAAAATAAAAATATTTTTTAGTAAAATAAAAATATTAATAAAAGTAAAATAAAAATATTTTTATTTTATTAATTTTAATTTTTTACCTACGTGACTTTACCGAAAAAAACCTAAGAATACCATCATCACGGTCAAGACGATGACCTTGGCCCAAAGTTGGTTGTCCGGTTCCGACAATAAAAGTTGTTGCGCCCGTCGGAACCGTTCAACAAACGGTTGCTTCAACATCAATCCACGTTCGCTCAACGTCGCAAGTTGTTCTGGTATCGCAAGGGGGGAGGGGTTGATTTCATGACAGCCATGCCAGTTCTTGAGGTTAACATTACCGCGTGTGTGTGTGTACGTGTCTTACGTGTGGCGTAGCGCAGCGGTCAGGGCACTGCGCTACGAAACCCGACTTCGATTCCTGTCCACGGCTAACGCCGGTGGCGTTTGATGGCTGAACCGATCCTAAGCGCCCCCCCCCCCCTTTCAAGCAGCACTCACCAGCGTGGTGAAGTATGGTCAAACACCCCCCCCCCCCCACATACCGCAGTGGATTGATGAAGTACTCTACGTTTTACGAGATTAGTTTTTTTGAATGTGTATTATTGTTAATACTGTCTGTGTGTGTACATGTGCAGTGGCGTGTGTATACTTTGTCTGTGTTTGTACATGTGTCGGGGCGTGTGTATACTCTGTTTGTACATGTGCAGGGGCGTGTGTATACTTTGTCTGTGTGTGTACATGTGTAGGGCGTGTGTATACTGTGTGTGTACATGTGTAGAGGTGTAATTGTGTATGGGCACGGATGGCTAACAAACACAAGGGGCGTGGTCAGGGCCGTACACAGAGGAGGTGCTCACACCGACGTCCGCACCTGCATCCCCCACGGGCCCCTCCCGGGGGCCGAGTGCTATAAAAGGTGGTGAGCCGGAGGGCTCGAGGTCGAGTATTAGCTTAAACCAGCGAAGAGCGAAGACCAGCTAGAATAGGCCCCGGAGCTCCCCTGGCTTGCTGTCCTTGTCAGGGCCAACCAGGGCAAGCCGGTGGCGTGGCCCCGAGAGCCCAGACGGACGTTCTTATAAGAGCCGGTCTGGAGACTCAGGGTGCCGGGATCCCAGCTTGACCAGGGCTGGGATAGGTAGCCTCCCCTAGCTCCGTAGTGGAGGACTCGGGCGTAGGTTAGTGGGGTTAGATGTTGCGTCTCCCTGTTAGACGAGTGAAGGGGACGATACCCCTCTAAGTGCTGTGTGTACCCGTTACTGTGCACAAGTTGGTGTTAATAAATAAGTGTGCCTCCGACTCCGTCGTCAAAGCCTCCTGAATAGTTACTACACATGTGTGAGGAGGTGGGGAGCGGCAGTGCAGCGGTCAGCGCACTACAAAACGAACCCAGCGATCCGAGTTCAATTCCCTCTCACGACCAACACCCATTACGATGATCTGAACAGGTTCTGGTGTAGACATCGCCACTAGGGAGACAAAGGCGGTCGGGCGTGGTTCCGGCACACACCACCCCCGCCGTGTGCCGTGCCGGCCTTCATTAGGCGCGACTCCCCAAACAGCACTTGCCCCCCCCACCAAGAGAGCCTTGTGAGGCTATCTGGGGGATCTTTGCCCGTGGTGGTGGTGGTGGGGGCGCACGCGGGGCGCTTACGTAAGACGCGCTGGCCGCGCCGAGTTCACCAGAGGACGCGTGGAGACCTCAGCCGAACCCGCGCCGCAGCGGCGCTAGCGCGTACACACATCACGCCATCGCCTCCATCGCTACCATCATCACCTCCATCGCCATCAACACCATCATCATCATCATCACCACCATCATCATCACCACTATCATCATCGCCACCACCGCCATCATCGCCACCATCATCACCATCACCACCGCCATCACCACCATCGCCACCACCACCATCATCACCACCGCCACAACCACCATCATCATCATCGATACCTGTCGCAGTGATGGTGGCCTTAAGAGGTGCTCGCTAATGTGCACTTGCCGGCAGCAGTCTGTAAAGGACGATACGGGGTGGGGAATGTTTTGTTGGTGATGGCGACATACGGTGGTGGTGGTGGTGGTAGTCACACGCAGGTTGTGTCGGCGTGCTGTGTACCTTGTGGCAGGCGTCATGCGGTACGCAAACTATGGCACACACACCACCACCACCAATAGCCGGGGTGATGGTGAGGCTGTGCGCAAACGATGGTGCGATGTTGTGCAGCAGTGAATATATATTCTGGATAGGTGATAACGTGGATGTGATACTGGCCGATGTACGTGTGTGGCTGTGTTACACCACACTACCCACCCCATCACAATTCCCTCTCGAGATCTGCTTTGAAAAAAATCATCATCGTCTTGTATAACTGAACTGATGTATCCCTCGCGTAACGCGCGCGCAAGAACCAGTCAATGCTGAGCAACGTGCAGGGGTGGACAACACCGCAGTCACCGAAACCAGTCCCAAAGAGACCCCCTCGACAGAGAAGCACCCCCCCCCCCCCTTTCAATACACCCCAAACCCGAAAACAAGGTCGGAGCGCTCAGTGCCGCGGTTACGCAAGGAGGGGGAGGAGGAGGAGGAAGGCGACTCGGTGAGGAGCAGTCGAGATTAAAATAACTCGGCCCCTTACACAACGCGACCGGACACCCCCCCCACACACACGCAGCTCCTCCCCGCCTGCCCGAGCCCCCACGCCCAGCCATTGTGCTGCAGCCTCACGCGGCCTCGCCAGAACCACGTGGCCCGCTAATTAATTGGCGAGAGTCAATTACTCGCGCCGGACAATAAGGCAACGTGGTGACGGGCGCGCGGGGAGCGGTGGCGCAGGGGTTAGCGCACTGCGCTACAAACCCGGCCACTCGAGTTCGATTCCCCCACCCCCCCTGATGACCAATAAGAGCAGCAAATATCTGAACCGGTCCGCATCGCCTAGGTCGATTCAGCCGTGAACACGAGTTCCCGGTGCGAGGTGTCAACATCAGCGCGAGGCAGATAAAGGCGACCCGGCGTAGTGCTGGCCACCCGTGACCTCGTGCGCCGTACCGGCCTTGGTAGGTGCTCGCTAACAGTACTTGCCCTAACGGTCTGTGAAAGGCTATACGGGGGGTCTTTGTACGAGTTGGCTGGCTGGAGGCAAAACGAGGTGTTGGTGGATGATGTAGACGCGTCTCTGTCGAGATTTGTGTAGATTTTGTGGAAGCCGCAGTAGTATTGGGGATGGCAGTACAGAAAGTCGGTTAGAGGACTCGACATTGACCCCCAAACCCACCACTCTTATACCCAGATTCCAATCCGGAAACCAAAAGCGAAACTATGATTACATAAATGGCACAACAACAAAACAACCCAAATTGCTCAATGAGAATGTGTACGTTGTGTGTGGTCGTGGGGATGCATCGTGGTCGTGTCCCTGTTACCCCTACGGGAGGGAGCGTCAGATGGATCCCTCTGTGCGGTTTGATGGTGCATCTGCCGGTCATCTCCGTCGGTCAACCCCATCGCATCTGGGCACCGAGGTGCACCTAGCCTGGCACAAGCGCCGTGGGGACGTCACCACGGCGCTTAGTGGCGGTTGAGGGTGTGTGGTTGTGTAAGTGTCCAAGCTGCGTATGTGACGTGTGGTTGTGCAATTGTTGTTTGAGAATGTGGTTGTGTAAGTAGAAATGCGTGTGATTGTCCAATTTTCATTTATGTATAAGTGCGGTTGTGTAAGTGTGATTGTATAAGTGTGTGAGTGTGGTTGTGTAAGTATGTTTGTGTAAGTATGTGTGCTTGTGTAAGTTTGTGTGTGGTTATGTGTGAGTATAGTTGTGTATGAGTGTGGTTGTGTACGAGTCTAGTTGTGCGGGTGTGTTAGTGTGGTTGTATAAGTGTGAGTGTGGTTGCGTGTGGTTGTGTGTGGTGTACTAGCCATCCACCCCCTCGTGTGCCGTTCTTTTGCCTTCACAGGTGCTCGCTAACAGCACTTGCCCCAACAGTCTGTTCAGGCTACACTGTAGGCAAACGATCGTTGTCTTTGTTGTACGAGTTGTGTCTATGTCTGAGTGTGCGGTTGTATAAGTGTATGTACGGGAGTGCATGATTGTGTCAGTTGTGTGTATGTGCGAGTGGGATTATGTGGGTCTTTGTGTGTGTGCCAGTGTGTGCACGTGTTCACGGGACAAACGACACGCCTATTATGTCCCTATCGCACGCTTATTCCCACCCCAATTAGCTCCCTGGTGTTTTAAGGCCACCTTAAAATGGGTTGCCCTAATTACAGTATACCTTTGGCAAGTTACGCAACTCTAAGTAGACGTTTTCTGAGAGGGAAAGCCACCTAGCCACCCCAAGATGTTTCACGCAAACACCCCACTGCTAACAGCTCATGTCCCATGGGCTGACTCCACACTCACTCCACCATCGACTTTCTGACTCAAACCAAACACTCGCTCATTCAACCACTCAACTCACTCATCATATTACCCATTCGCTCACTCAACGCTCAACCACTCACTCATCCACCACACTCACGTTGTCACACCACGTTATCGCCCACACAATCTCATTGAGTCACTCACCTTGTCACTTTCTCACCAACCCATCCACTCACCAACTCACGAATTCACTCCCTCTAGCACTGACCTAGTTTTCATATCAACTCATCCAGCCACCAAACTCACTCGCCCAACTTCTTACCCACCCACCTATCCATCCACTCTCACTCAACCCACCCATCCATCCACTCACCCACACCATATCACTCAGCCACACACTCACGCCGCACCACCAACCCCACAGCCACCGCTCACTCCCTTACCCAATTCCATCGCCGCCTGGCACTTTGCGAGCGCGAGCATCACACGACCCTCTTGAAGGAGCTCCAGGGCCTCGTGTCTCATGCGGGCCGCTTCGCTCTCCCGAGGGAACCACTTGAGCAGGAGTTTGCAGGCCACGATGTTGGGACGGTGCTCCCTGACGTCCAGCAGCTGGAAGGGCCGGCGGCACGCGGCGCACTCGCCGCTCGGCTCCTGCTCCAGGCAGCGGCGGCAGAACGCGTGGCCGCACGTGGCGCTCACGGGCTCGCTGAGCATCCCCCGGCAGAGGGGACACGAAAGGGGGTTTCCCGGACCCCACCTGACCCCGCTCTGGACTTTGGGAGTAGCGGCCGGGACACCGACCCCTTCTTCGGCCGAACCGGAGCCTCGCGGTGCGCGCTCGGCTCCCGCGGGGTCATCATCCGCGCGCTGCTGCTGATGATGCTGCTGCTGATGATGCTGCTGCTGCTCTTGCTGTTGGTTGGGAAGGAGACGTTCCTGTTGCTGCTGCTGCTGCTGAAGCTGGAGAAGGTGCTGTTGCTGCTGGCGATGAAGCAGATGTTGCTGGTGGTGAAGATGAGCGGGCTGAGCGTGCTGCTGCTGCGGGATGGTCGCGGGTTCCGACCCCGCACCGGGAGACACCGAGGACATCCCCTTGCCGGACCCCGTTGCCGAGGGGTCGGCTACGGGAACTTCCTCCCCGAGCCTCGGCAAAGATAGCGCGCACAGCGCCGCGGCCGCGCCCGCGCTGCTGTGCGTGGGCAGCCACGGCTCGGAGCCCTCTCCGCTGGACAAGGCGGGGAACATGCCGGAGTCCCCTTGTCTCCTCCTCCTCCTCTGTGCTCGAAGTCGCCGCGTTCCCCGCTCTCGTGCCGCCGGTAGCCTCGGCGGAGCAGGCGCCGTCTGTGTGCGAGCCGCGTGCGGAGGAGGTTCAAGCGGCGGGTTTCGGTGTTCAAGCGGCAGGGAGCCGAGCGCGGGCGACTATTAGAGGCACGCACCTCCCCGTGGCTCCACCCCCTCGGGCTCCCTCCCACCCTGCTCCCTCCCATCCCCATCTCCACCCTCCTCCTCCCACCACACAACCACTCGCCACGCCTGTGAGTAACCCCCCCGCCCCACCGTCACCCTCCCCACCCATGTCAGCCCCTCCCCTACACCCCTCGCTGAGTTCTCTCAAGCGCCCGGTGACACTGACGACCCCCCACCCCCCGGGTGTCCGGGAGGGAGCGGTGGCGTTATGGTTAGCGCACTGCCCTACCAACCCGGCGTCACCTCGGTTGGACTCGCGGCCACGGCTAACATTCGTGATATCTCAAATGGTCCGGGGATCTCTCCGTTACGGTCAACTCGGCCATGAATTATTGTCTGCTGCTGTGGGAATACATCAGGCCCGGGGAGACAAAGGCGGCCCGGGTGATGGTAGTACCCGCACGACCACTCACGTGCGTAAAAAAGATGTTCGCAAACAACGCCCTCCGTCTCCCAAAGGCTACCCGGGGGTAATGCTGTCTTTGTAAAGATGTCCCCATCGTGACGAAGTGCTTCATAGTTCATCGGATTCCTCCAGTCTAATACTACATATTTTTTATTCGGAATAAATGTGCGTGCGTGTGTGTTCTCGCATGCGTTTGTGCAACTATGCACGCACACAAGTCATTGAGCGTGTGCGTACACGTGTTCGTACACGTGTACCTAGCCTGGCACAAGCCCGGTGTTGACGTCACCCCTGCACCCAAACTCAGCACCCCCACGATGCGAGCTCAACTTGCCCCGTCTCCTCACCACGATCGGCGTGCGTGCGTCACGACAGGCCGGCACTGTGGCACACGAGGGGGTGGGTGGCCAGCACCACACCCGGCCGCCTTTGTCTCCCCAGTGGCGATGTGTACACACCGCACCAGGTACTCATTTGAGGCTGAATCGACCTAGGGGAGACCCAGGACCGATTCAGGTAATCGTCACTGGTGTTGGCCGTGAGCGAGAATTTAACTCGGGTCGCCGGGTTCGCAGCGCAGCGTAGCGCTAACCGCCACCACCACCACCAACTAACGCACACATCCCCCGCTCCCCCTCCCCCAACTTCCACCCTCCCAGCTTCCCCCACCCCACTCCGAACTTCATAACAGCGTGATCCGCGTTACGCAAGAGCGGACGAGGAGCCCCATTGGTCTCCTGCGCGCTCCGCTGGTTTCGTAACTCGGGTGTTGGCCCCGCGTCCTCGCCCAGTGGAACGGGCGGCGACGCCGACGCTTTTATATAAGAAGGAGAAGGAGGAGACGGGGCTCACGGAGGATACCACCCCGACACCCGCCCTTCTTCCCCCCCCCCCCCCCCCCCGCTTTCTCCATTCTCTGTCTTACCACGCGCACCTCCATTCCCCTAAAACTCCTCGACCCGGCACTTCCAACCCAATGTGCGTATTAACCAATACCACCACCACTACAGTCCCTTCTCCCTTCCCCTGTCTCACAGCCCCCCCCCCCCCGCAGCACAGTTGACCCGACACCACCTCCATCCACCCTGCACACTCGCTAATCCCCCCCCCGCCTGTCCTATTTCCACCCACAGCCCCCTCCCATCCTGCTTACCCTCTCCAACTCGACCCGACGCCCGCATTATTAACCCTGCGCACTCACAGACCCCTCCTATCACGCCGCACTCTCGCCGACCCCCTCCACACTCTGCCATCCTTCCCTTCCATCCTTCCCTTCCATCCTTCCCTTCCATCCTTCCCTTCCATCCTTCCCTTCCATCCTTCCCTTCCATCCTTCCCTTCCATCCTTCCCTTCCATCCCCCGTGACGGATCGCAGCCCCATCCGGCAGGAATCGGGACAACGGTGGTGGTAACCGAGCGAGTACGACTGAGTGAGTGTTGGGAGTGTGACTGTGAGTGAGTGTTGGGAGTGTGACTGTGAGTGAGTGTTGGGAGTGAGACTGTGAGTGAGTGTTGGGAGTGAGACTGAGTGAGTGTTGGGAGTGAGACTGTGAGTGAGTGTTGGGAGTGAGACTGTGAGTGAGTGTTGGGAGTGAGACTGTGAGTGAGTGTTGGAAGTGAGACTGTGAGTGAGTGTTGGGAGTGAGACTGTGAGTGAGTGTTGGGAGTGAGACTGAGTGAGTGTTGGGAGTGAGACTGTGAGTGAGTGTTGGAAGTGAGACTGTGAGTGAGTGCTGGGAGTGAGACTGTGAGTGAGTGTTGGGAGTATGACTGTGAGTGAGTGTTGAGAGTGAGTGTTGGGAGTGAGTGTTGGGAGTGAGACTGTGAGTGAGTGTTGGAAGTGAGACTGTGAGTGAGTGTTGGGAGTATGACTGTGAGTGAGTGTTGAGAGTGAGTGTTGGGAGTGAGTGTTGGGAGTGAGACTGTGAGCGAGTGTTGGCTGAGTGAGACTGTGAGTGAGTGTTCGGAGTGAGACTGTGAGTGAGTGTTGGGAGTGAGACTGTGAGTGAGTGTTGGGAGTGAGACTGTGAGTGAGTGTTGGGAGTGAGACTGTGAGTGAGTGTTGGAAGTGAGACTGTGAGTGAGTGTTGGGAGTGAGACTGTGAGTGAGTGTTGGGAGTGAGACTGAGTGAGTGTTGGGAGTGAGACTGTGAGTGAGTGTTGGGAGTGAGACTGTGAGTGAGTGTTGGAAGTGAGACTGTGAGTGAGTGTTGGGAGTGAGACTGTGATGAGTGTGTTGGGAGTGAGACTGTGAGTGAGTGTTGGGAGTGTGAGTGAGTGTTGGGAGTGAGACTGTGTGAGTGTTGGCTGAGTGAGACTGTGAGTGAGTGTTGGGAGTGAGACTGTGAGTGAGTGTTGGGAGTGAGACTGTGAGTGAGTGTTGGAAGTGAGACTGTGAGTGAGTGTTGGGAGTGAGACTGTGAGTGAGTGTTGGGAGTATGACTGTGAGTGAGTGTTGAGAGTGAGTGTTGGGAGTGAGTGTTGGGAGTGAGACTGTGAGTGAGTGTTGGAAGTGAGACTGTGAGTGAGTGTTGGGAGTGAGACTGTGAGTGAGTGTTGGAAGTGAGACTGTGAGTGAGTGTTGGGAGTATGACTGTGAGTGAGTGTTGAGAGTGAGTGTTGGGAGTGAGTGTTGGGAGTGAGACTGTGAGCGAGTGTTGGCTGAGTGAGACTGTGAGTGAGTGTTCGGAGTGAGACTGTGAGTGAGTGTTGGGAGTGAGACTGTGAGTGAGTGTTGGGAGTGAGACTGTGAGTGAGTGTTTGGAGTGAGACTGTGAGTGAGTGTTGGGAGTGAGACTGTGAGTGAGTGTTGCGAGAATGACTGTGAGTGAGTGTTAAGAGTATGACTGTGAGTGTTGAGAGTAAGTGTTGGGAGTGAGTGTTGGGAGTGAGACTGTGAGTGAGTGTTGGAAGTGAGACTGTGAGTGAGTGTTGGGAGTATGACTGGACGTGAGTGTTGAGAGTGAGTGTGGGAGTGAGTGTTGGGAGTGAGGACTGGAGCGAGTGTTGGCTGAGTGAGACTGTGAGTGAGTGTTGGGAGTGAGACTGTGAGTGAGTGTTTGGAGTGAGACTGTGAGTGAGTGTTGGGAGTGAGACTGTGAGTGAGTGTTGCGAGAATGACTGTGAGTGAGTGTTAAGAGTATGACTGTGAGTGTTGAGAGTAAGTGTTGGGAGTGAGTGTTGGGAGTGAGACTGTGAGTGAGTGTTGGGAGTGAGACTGTGAGTGTGTGTTGTGAGTGTGAGTGAGTGTTGGGAGTGAGACTGTGAGTGAGTGTTGGGAGTGTGAGTGAGTGTTGGGAGTGTGAGTGAGTGTTGGGAGTGTGAGTGAGTGTTGGGAGTGTGAGTGAGTGTTGGGAGAATGACTGTGAGTGAGTGTTGGGAGTGAGACTGTGAGTGAGTGTTGCGAGTGTGACTGTGAGTGAGTGTTGGGAGTGTGAGTGAGTGTTGGGAGTGAGACTGTGAGTGAGTGTTGGGAGTGGGAGTGAGTGTTGGCTGAGTGAGACTGTGAGTGAGTGTTGGCTGAGTGAGACTGTGTTGGGAGTGAGACTGTGAGTGAGTGTTGGCTGAGTGAGACTGTGAGTGAGTGTTGGCTGAGTGAGACTGTGTTGGGAGTGAGTGTTGGGAGTGAGACTGTGAGTGAGTGTTGATAGTGCGACTGTGAGTGAGTGTTGGGAGTGTGAGTGAGTGTTGGCTGAGTGAGACTGTGAGTGAGTGTTGGCTGAGTGAGACTGTGTTGGGAGTGAGACTGTGAGTGAGTGTTGGCTGAGTGAGACTGTGAGTGAGTGTTGGCTGAGTGAGACTGTGTTGGGAGTGAGACTGTGAGTGAGTGTTGGCTGAGTGAGACTGTGAGTGAGTGTTGCGAGTGTGACTGTGAGTGAGTGTTGGGAGTGAGACTGTGAGTGAGTGTTGGGAGTGTGAGTGTGAGTGAGTGTTGGGAGTGAGTGTTGGGAGTGTGAGTGAGTGTTGGGAGTGTGAGTGTGAGTGAGTGTTGGGAGTGAGACTGTGAGTGAGTGTTGGGAGTGAGACTGTGAGTGAGTGTTCGGGAGTGAGACTGTGAGTGAGTGTTGGGAGTGAGACTGTGAGTGAGTGTTGGGAGTGTGAGTGTGAGTGAGTGTTGGGAGTGTGAGTGAGTGTTGGGAGTGTGAGTGAGTGTTGGCTGAAGTGAGACTGAGTGAGTGTTCGGAGTGAGACTGTGAGTGAGTGTTGGGAGTGAGACTGTGAGTGAGTGTTGAGAGTGAGACTGTGAGTGCGTGTTGGGAGTGAGACTGTGAGTGAGTGTTGGGAGTGAGACTGTGAGTGAGTGTTGGGAGTGAGTGTTGGGAGTGTGAGTGTGTGTGAGTGTTGGGAGTGAGTGTTGGGAGTGTGACTGTGAGTGAGTGTAGGCTGTGTATTTTGTTGTCTGTGGGTGAGTGAGTGGGTGTGCGTGCGTGCGTGCATCTGTGTGTGTAAGTATTGTAGTGTGTCTGTGTGTGTGTGGCTCTATGGGGAGCGGTAGTGTAGCGGTTAGCGCGCTACAACACGAGTTCAATTCCCGCTCTCGGCCAACACCAGTGAAGATTATTTGAACCGGTCCGGGGCTTCCCGTAGATCGACTTAGCCTCAAATAAGTACCTGGTGCGATGCGTAAATATCGACACTAGGGAGACAAAGGCGGCCGGGCGTGGTGCTGGCCACCCACCCCTCGTGTGCCGTGCCGGCCTTCATAGGTGCGCGTTAACAGCACTTGCCCCTCCAGTCTGTTAAGGCTATACGGGGGGTCTTTGTCTTTGTGTACGTGCCAGTGCGTGTGGGCATCAATGGAATCACGCGGAGCACAGAGGGACCCCGCGCCGAATCTAACAACGGGGTGACCCCTGGTGGAACATTTTTTCTCCGCTGCTAGGCTAAAGTCCATTCACATTGATATCGCTCGTTGCCCCCCTGGTGCTCTCGTATGATTGCCAATACAAGTTGCCACAGCACAGGCAAACATGTTGATCTTGGTTGATGCAGGGCAAGGCTGTCGATTGGTCACGGTTCGTCATAGCCTCCTCTTTGTGATCACACTCAGCAGCGTAGCAGATCGCCGTTCCTTATTGCTGTCATAACACAGCGGTGGAAATTCCACATTACCATGGCCGGTCGAGGGGGGGGGGGTTGGGGAGAAGCTTATTTGTTTCCTGGCCTCCCGTCCGCTGAGCTCTGTCCATGAGATTTACTCAACGACTCTGCATCGGATTCTCCCTCCAGTGGCATCCAATCATTCTCATTGCTCACGGAACCCAATTCGCTGTCTTCCCGGCTTCTTGTGGTAACCGTAACGTTCCCACTCAGAGCCACATTCTCATACTCAGCCTCTTGTTTTCTCATCGCTGTTCAAAGAAGTCTCACCTTACCCTTCTTTAATTATTCTCACGAATGCTATTGTTGTGTACCCCGTTGTTGTCCGGAACGCGTATATGAGACTCGTCTTCTCTGTCCGGGAAATGTTTAACACCCTTCTTGCTACCTGTAGAGTTAAACTCTCGTTCAGTCAATCGTATCCTAAATCGATCGAGAGATAAGCCTGTTTTTGGGCCAAGACTGGCCAAAGCAATTGTGAAGTTGTGTTTGTGTGGCACATTGTAAAGTGTGCGCGCTGTTGAGACTTGCAGACAGCAGAGGGCAACTCCGTGTGTGACCACGCTGCTCACACACTGCGTCGCATTGATGTTAACTGCAGCGTAGTTAGTCATTCGCCTAAACAATATAAACAAAAAATATATAGAAGACAATTTGTAAAACTTAGCAAGAGATTCGTGTTACGTAAACATTATCTCTATGCCTGCGAATGATGGCAGCAGCAGCGACGTGGTTCAGGAGATGAATGCTAATGTGGAGGTCTGCTGCTAACCACGACGAGAGGGCTTCAGCAGACAGAGAGAGAGAGAGACAGACAGAGAGACTTTGACTTTTAAACCACTTTTATTGCCGCCAGCAGCAAAAACACTGGAGGCGATTTCAATATGAAATACAGTCACTAGCAAATAAAAGAAAACAAACGCTACAAATCGACGCGCTTGTGGCGCTGAAAGCACGGCGCACAATACGTGGTTGTGGTGTCATCGCGCACGCCACGGTGACGAGCGAGCGCTTCAGAAGGTGAACATGAGGGTGCCGTCCACGCTGGTGCAGAGGGCCTTTCCGGCTCCACAGCGTTCGAAAAAGACGTGCACATCACCAACGTGTGTGTGGTATGCGTGCTCCAGCCGGAGCCGCGCCTTAAGCAGGACTCTGAACACCGGAAGCACAAAGCAGCCGTCAGTGTCCCCCTCCATCAGCTTTTTTCTCGTTCTGTAACACCGCCATCTTCGCTTGCGCGCAGGCGAAGTTGGCGAGGTCATGGCGCTTGTTCGCCAGGTAAGGCACCACCCCATATACGAAGCTGCTGTTGTAGAAGGATACCCCCAGTTTCCTGAAGATGTCCCCCAAAAGGCGGAACATTGGTTTTAGCCGCTGGCAGTGTAAGTATTGGTGGGGCAGATCCTTCCTGGCACCGCAGGAAATGCACAAGTCTGTTACGCCTGGCGAGATTCGGCTGATCGACACGGCCGATGGCAACGTGCACCGCAGCGTTTGGCTACGGGAGACTTGTACATTTGTTTCCACTGAGGGGCGGCCGCAATGAGAGGAGAGAAATGGTCTCTCCACAGACAGATAGAGAGACAGACAGAGATACAGAGAGAGAGAGACGGAGAGACAAATAGAGACAGAGAGAGAGACAGCGAGAGTTGGCGTCGTGTCCGCTGCTCCTCCTCCTGCGTTGTAAGAGCGCAGACCGCAGTGGGTTCACTGCATGGCCGTAGCATGGCCACGACAGCACTGTAGATTGCCATTGATGAAAGCGTCTCTGTGGGTCTCTATCATCATGCGTACGACAATATATTTCGTTTAACACGTAGGATTTCGCGACCAATAGCATCTATAATACAACTTTTAATAGGTTAGATGGCTTAAATATATAAATGTGTCGTTAAACCCGCCACCACCCGACATAGCCAATCAGTGAGGTTTATCACGTAAACAGAACGTGCCAATTCGTCACGAGCACAGCACACCGGTGTGTTGGAGAGCAAATCCACAACATTTACAATCTTGACGAGTACGACGTTTCGCCAGTAACGTTTCACCAGTTTTATGTTTATCTCGGAATTGCTCGCGTAAGTTTAATTACGACGTAATTAATTTTGTAACATAACAGTGCCTTATCAATCCACTGCCGGACGAAGGCCTTCTCCCCACGCCATGTCGCACCCCGGTGGTGCTCTGCCGGACTTCACCAGCCTTGGGCACTGCAAGTTGCTGGGGGTGTAGCAATGACCGCTTCACAGGCCATTCGCCACCGATGTTCGTCGTGTGGTGGGAATCAGAAGATAAATAAAACAACAACACAATCTCGACGTGCGAAAATATGGCACGCAGTCTGACACCGCTAACGTTCTGATTGGTAATTAGTTTCGTTTTGGGTGAGAGATCACTGTGTCGGTACGACGGCCATTTTAATCGCTGCTAATTGACTTGACACCGATGCGCGATCGATCTCCAGAGAAACCAACTTGGTGAAATGCGCTCGCGATGGAGAACGCGTTGCGTAATCGCGCAGTCGACGCGGGCCGCCCGGCTCCGCGCGGCTCGCTCAGGCGCTAAGCGCAGCGCCACCGCTCGCTCCGCGGGGCCGCCCTCGCACGCACGCGGCTCGCTCGAAACGACGACCGCGTGACGTGTGGGGTGCGAAACGTTTGTATATACTTCATGACCGCTGCGCCGTGGGGGGGGGGGGGGCGGTGGTGTGGCGGTTAGCGCTACGCCGCGCTACGAACCCCGCGACCCCAATTCGATTCCCGCTCACGACCAACACCAATGACGATTATATGGACCGGTCCTGGGCCTCTTCTAGGTCGACTCAGCCTTGAATGAGTGCCTGGCGCGCTGTGTAAGCATCGCCACTGGGGAGACAAAGGCGACCGGGCGCGGATCTGGCCACATCACCCCCTCGTGTGCCGTGCTGGCCTTCATGGATGCTCGATTACAGTACTTGCCCCAACAGTCTGATAAGGCTATACGGGGGATCTTTGGTAAAAACAGGGGTGGTGGTTACATCGGACCGGTTAAGAATATCACTCGCCACTGATGTTAGCCGTGAATGAAAGTAGAATGCACACAGCGGGCTTGAGGTTCGTCTTGCGTTTACGCGCTGGGCACGCGCTCAAGTCGTTGCGTAATCAAATCTAATCCAGGTCGCCGGGTTTATAGCGCAGCGCACTAACCGATCGCTCCACACACTTCCCCATCGCCGTATCATTATGATTTGTAATTTGAATAAGTTACGTAACCTCACACTCCTCGGTGTAGAAGATATAGAACGCGCACAGGCATTGTTGTGGAGAGTGTTTCATGTTTATCTCGGTCTTCCTTGCAGCCCCGGCTTGCTCGCTCTCCCGAGTCACGCAAGTGATATCCATCGCGGTGTGCACAACGGAGTTCAGCATCGCACGCAGAACGTGCACACAGAGCCCCACCACGTGTCAATCCACTGCTGGATGAGCGTCTCCACTCCCGACGCCGTGCGGATTGTGGGCGGTGGTCGTGGGGGTTGTTTGACCATACTTCACCACGCTTGTCATCATTGAAGGACAGCGATATGTAAGCGTGTAAGGGTGGCAGGATCCGGTTTATATTTCACTCGTCACTGCTGTTAGCCTTGAAAGGGAATCGGATAACAGTGTGTGTGGGGGGAGGGGGCGATTTCGCTACTGTCCACAGCCTATACAGTGAGGGAAAAAAGTATTTGATCCCCTGCTGATTTAGTACGTTTTCCCACTGACAAAGAAATGATCAGTGTATAATTTTAATGGTAGGTTTATTTGAACAGTGAGAGACAGAATAACAACAACAAAATCCAGAAAAACGAATGTCAAAAATGTTATACATTTGATTTGCATTTTAATGAGGGAAATAAGTATTTGACCTCTCTGTAAAACATGACTTAGTACTTGGTGGCAAAACCCTTGTTGGCAATCACAGAGGTCAGACGTTTCTTGTAGTTGGCCACCAGGTTTGCACACATCTCTGGAGGGATTTTGTCCCACTCCTATTTGCAGATCTTCTCCAAGTCATTAAGGTTTCGAGGCTGACGTTTGGCAACTCGAACCTTCAGCTCCCTCCACAGATTTTCTATGGGATTAAGGTCTGGGGACTGGCTAGGCCACTCCAGGACCTTAATGTGCTTTTTCTTGAGCCACTCCTTTGTTGCCTTGGCCGTGTGTTTTGGGTCAATGTCATGCTGGAATATCCATCCACGACCCATTTTCAATGCCTTGGCTGAGGGAAGGAGGTTCTCACCCAAGATTTGACGGTACATGGCCCCGTCCATCGTCCCTTGGATGCGGTGAAGTTGGCCTGTCCCCTTAGCAGAAAAACACCCCCAAAGCATGATGTTTCCACCTCCATGTTTGACGGTGGGGATGGTGATAATTGTTTTTTTTTAATCCTTTATATTAAGTTCGCTTGCGTGCTTGCGTGCTTGCTTGCTTACGACCGTGCAAATCTTTCGGTCGTTTTTTAATCCACTTCCCGTGATCCAATCGAGCTGACATTTTGCACACAGACTCGTTGTGCCAGACAATTAATGTTCGTGAAATTTTTTTTCCAAAATTTTACACTGTTTATGGAAAACAAATTAAATATTTAATTACCAATTGCTTAATACTGGCAGACAATCATCTGACCCATAGGTGGCAGCCATCTCAAGCCAGAGGACGAGAGGACTCTAGCCGCCACGCATATAAAGGATTTATAGTGAAAAACTTTGTTTTTACGGGTTATACTTATTACCCTTTTATCTGGCAACAAAACTGACACCTTTTTTACGAGGAGTCATGTTTGCATAGACACCAATACCTGCAGTCATATGCAAACAAAAAACATAACTCTGATAATGTATGCACTGTCCTTGAAGTTGATTGGTCCACACCCGAGACAGCTTTCCTTAGAGCCTAGTCTCACATGGGTTGGACCAGATGACGCCAAAAGGCGCACAAATCAAAGACAATGCACCATCAGAGTATGAGAGCTCGGGGTAAGCATTTACACCATTGGTACCTCATTTGCCAGTAAAAAATATGATAATTGGTTTTTTACCCTTTTATCTGGCAACAAAACTGACACCTTTTTTACGAGGAGTCATGTTTGCATAGACCACAATACCTGCAGTCATAATGCAAACAAAAAACACAACTCTGATAATGTATGCACTGTCCTTGAAGTTGATTGGTCCACACCGGACACAGCTTTCTATAGAGCCTAGTCTCACATGGGTTGGACCAGATGACGCCAAAAGGCGCACAACTCAAAGACATGACTCCTCGTAAAAAAAGGTGTCAGTTTTGTTGCCAGATAAAAGGATAAAAAAACAATAATCATAATTTTTACTGCCAAATGAGGTACCAATGGTGTAAATGTTTACCCGAGATCTAATACTCTGATGGTGCATTGTCTTTGAGTTGTGCGCCTATTGGCGTCAAATCTTGGAGCCACGCTATAGGACATCTGTGCTTTTCTCTATTCAGGTCCTAATGTCTTTTATAAACCTTGTTTATCATTATTATTATTCAAATAGACATTTAGCTCGTAAAATACATATATTTAAATAAAGCAGATTCATCAGAGCAGATGTGGCACACTAACATTACATACAAAATAAAATTTAAATACATTTCAAAAGTGTGAAAATATCGTCGCTGCTGCTGAGTTTGCGTACAAGCAACAGCAAGAACAACACACTCACCACACTCGTCAATAACAATAGGTGACGTCTCAGGCAGTGGCCCTTCCATTTTGCTGTGGCCCAAAACATTGCCAATGTTGTTGTTGTTACCACGTAAGGCCACACATTGTTGTAGTTATCGACGAAAGCGTTGACTTTGTTGTTGAAATTTTTTACTTACATTTTTGTGACGCGCGAAATTTTTTTCTTTGGGTCTTTCGGTAAAGTCACGTGGGTAGGTTCAAAAATAATAAAAATAAACAAAAAACTACGACGTTTCGATCGCAACGCAAGCGACCGTCATCAGGTGGAAAAAGGGGAGGGGGGTCCACTAAAGGCGAGCTGTTTGTATTATATGTAGATTCCATGGTATTCTATAATAAGTCTGGACCATGGTATTGTATAGTACAAGAAGTGTTCGTCCGTGGTTACGCTACAAAGCCATCAACTCGTCTTGTTGCGCAATACGACACCACGGACTGCTGCTGCTCGACATTGCAACGCAGTCGTAGTGAGCGTTCCTTTTCTTCCGTGAGAGGGGCCGGGGAGGGGGGAGTGGAGAGGGGTGGGTACCGTTTGCGATTACATCTCTCCGTGAGACAGGGAAGGTCAGGCTGACAAGGGGGGAGGGGTGGGGGTGGAGGGGTGAGGTAGTTTGTCGGTGAAAACGCTGTTTCGCAGGCTGCACGATGGACGTGTCTTTGTCTATCTGTGTGTGTATCTGTGTATCTGTGTGTGTGTCTGTGTATCTGTGTGTGTGTGTCTGTGTGTCTGTGTGTGTATGCATATCTGTATGTGTATGTATGTATTTCTGTATGGGGGGAGCGGTAGTGTAGCGGTTTGCGCGCTGCGCTACGAACCTGGCGACTTGAGTTCGATTCCCGCTCATGGCCAACGATCAGTGTACCTGTCAATCCGTGCCTGTCAACCCGTATTCTTGTACAGGGAAATTGAATTTTCAGGTCCATACGGCGTACAGCCGTTTCAATACGGGTAACAAACACTGTCTGTTTGTGTTTCTCCCTTGTGGAGGATGAACGTTGAGATTTACAAGGGCACGGGGTGACAAATACGGTCTGCATTGGTCTGTAATGAGGTAGGGCGCTGACAAGGGGTTGACGGGTTTGCAGAAGAAGAGAGAACTCGACACATTCGCCTATTACACCGTGGGCTTCAAAGCAACAACAAAACGTACAAATAGGCGACGTTTCGGGCAACGACTCTTCACATGTTTCCTCTTAAAATCGCAGTGTTGTCATAATGACGGATTTATTGGGTTATTGTTGTTGATAATTATGCTTGTGCACCCTTCCCAACGCAGCAGCGTCACAAAGTAATGTCAATAGAAGAGAAAGACTGACCACATTGGAATGTGGTGGGTTTCAAATTCGGGAAACAGCTTCAGCTTTGACATTGTCCTACGTGCTTCCGTATTTAGAGGGTCAGGGTGTTTGTTTAAGCATTTCCCTTCCCCCCACCACGATCCAGCTCCACCCACCACCTCCCAGCTCCCGCCCATAACCCCTCCCTTCCCCCCACCACCTCCCAGCTCCCCCCCACAACTCCTCTCCTCCCCCCCCACCATCTCCCCCCCACAACCCCTCTCCTCCCCCCACCACCTCCCAGCTCCCCCCCACAACCCCTCTCCTCCCCCCCCACCATCTCCCACCTCCCCCCCACAACCCCTCTCTTCCCCCCACCACCTCCCAGCTCCCCCCCACAACCCCTCCCCTTCCCCCCACCACCTCCCAGCTCCCCCCCCACAACCCCTCCCCTTCCCCCCACCACCTCCCAGCTCCCCCCCACAACCCCTCCCCTTCCCCCCAACACCTCCCAGCTCCCCCCTACAACCCCTCCCCTTCCCCCCAACACCTCCCAGCTCCCCCCCACAACCCCTCCCCTTCCCCCCAACACCTCCCAGCTCCCTCCTACAACCCCTCCCCTTCCCCCCAAACACCTCCCAGCTCCCCCCCACAACCCCCTCCCACCTCCGACTCTCAATTTTGTTTCCTGACACCGCATTGTTGGCGGTGAAGGACAAACACAAGCGCAACACAACAAACAACAACAAACAACAACAACAACCAACTCAGCACATTCGTCAAATAAAAATAAGCCACTGGCGTTACAAAAAAATGCAAACACAAGGACGACGTTTCGGGGAAATGGGCAATATCTTCAACGTCAGAGCCAGGTCCTGCTGGGGGCTCTCCAAGCAACTCGCGGTGGATAGGGGGAGGGGGGCGCTCGCTCGGAGCGCCGCGTCTCGCAGGTGTTGGAGACGCGGCGTACCCAGCGTGTGCCCGCGTGTGTGTCCGCGTGTGTGTGTGTGTGCGCCCGCGTGTGTGTGTGTGAGTGTGTGCCCGCGTGTGAGTGTGTGTGTGTGCCCGCGTGTGTGTGTGAGTGTGTGAGTGTGTGCCCGTGAGTGAGTGTGTGTGTGCGCGTGTGTGTGTGTGAGTGTGTGTGCCCGCGTGTGAGTGTGTGTGTGCCCGCGTGTGTGTGTGAGTGTGTGTGCCCGTGAGTGAGTGTGTGTGTGCGCGTGTGTGTGAGTGTGTGTGCCCGTGAGTGAGTGTGTGTGTGCGCGTGTGTGTGTGTGAGTGTGTGTGCCCGTGAGTGAGTGTGTGTGTGCGCGTGTGTGAGTGTGAGTGTGTGTGCCCGTGAGTGAGTGTGTGTGCGCGTGTGTGTGTGAGTGTGTGTGCCCGTGAGTGAGTGTGTGTGTGCGCGTGTATGTGTGTGAGTATGTGTGCCCGTGAGTGAGTGTGTGCGCGTGTGTGAGTGTGAGTGTGTGTGCCCGTGAGTGAGTGTGTGAGTGTGTGTGAGTGCCCGTGAGTGAGTGTGTGTGTGCGCGTGTGTGTGTGTGAGTGTGTGTGCCCGTGAGTGAGTGTGTGTGTGCGCGTGTGTGTGTGTGAGTGTGTGTGCCCGTGAGTGAGTGTGTGTGTGCGTGTGTGTGTGTGTGAGTGTGTGTGCCCGTGAGTGAGTGTGTGTGTGCGCGTGTGTGTGTGTGTGCCCGTGAGTGAGTGTGTGTGTGCGCGTGTGTGTGAGTGTGTGTGCCCGTGAGTGAGTGTGTGTGCGCGTGTGTGTGTGTGAGTGTGTGTGCCCGTGAGCGTGTGTGTGTGTGCGCGTGTGTGAGTGTGAGGTTGTGTGCCCGTGAGTGAGTGTGTGTGTGCGCGTGTGTATGTGTGTGTGCCCGTGAGTGAGTGTGTGTGTGCGCGTGTGTGAGTGTGTGTGCGCGTGTGTGTGTGTGAGTGTGTGTGCGCGTGTGTGAGTGTGTGCGCGTGTGTGTGTGAGTGTGTGTGCCCGTGAGTGAGTGTGTGTGTGCGCGTGTGTGTGTGTGTGCCCGTGAGTGAGTGTGTGTGTGCGCGTGTGTGAGTGTGTGCCCGTGTGTGAGTGTGTGTGCGCGTGTGTGAGTGTGTGTGTGCGCGTGTGTGTGTGAGAGTGTGTGTGCCCGTGAGTGAGTGTGTGTGTGCGCGTGTATGAGTGTGAGTGTGTGTGCCCGTGAGTGAGTGTGTGTGTGCGCGTGTGTGAGTGTGTGTGAGTGTGTGTGCCCGTGAGTGAGTGTGTGTGCCCGTGAGTGAGTGTGTGTGTGCCCGTGAGTGAGTGTGAGTGTGTGTGCCCGTGAGTGAGTGTGTGTGTGCACGTGTGTGTGTGTGTGAGTGTGTGTGTGCCCGTGAGTGAGTGTGTTTGTGCGCGTGTGCGTGTGTGAGTGTGTGTGTGCGCGTGTGTGAGTGTGTGTGTGCGCGTATGTGTGTGTGAGTGTGTGTGCGCGCGTGTGTGTGTGAGTGTGTGTGTGCCCGTGAGTGAGTGTGTGTGTGCGCGTGTGTGAGTGTGTGTGCCCGTGAGTGTGTGTGTGTGCGCGTGTGTGAGTGTGTGTGTGCGCGTGAGTGAGTGTGTGTGTGAGTGTGTGAGTGCCCGTGAGTGAGTGTGTGTGTGCGCGTGTGTGAGTGTGTGTGCCCGTGAGTGTGTGTGTGCCCGTGAGTGTGTGTGTGTGCGCGTGAGTGAGTGTGTGTGTGCGCGTGTGTGAGTGTGTGTGCCCGTGAGTGTGTGTGTGTGCCCGTGAGGGAGTGTGTCTGTGCGCGTGTGTGAGTGGGTGCCCGTGTGTGAGTGTGTGTGCGCGTGTGTGAGTGTGTGTGTGCGCGTGTGTGTGTGTGTGAGTGTGTGTGCCCGTGAGTGAGTGTGTGTGTGCGCGTGTGTGAGTGTGAGTGTGTGTGCCCGTGAGTGAGTGTGTGTGTGCGCGTGTGTGAGTGTGTGTGAGTGTGTGTGCCCGTGAGTGAGTGTGTGTGCCCGTGAGTGAGTGTGTGTGTGCCCGTGAGTGAGTGTGAGTGTGTGTGCCCGTGAGTGAGTGTGTGTGTGCGCGTGTGTGTGTGTGAGTGTGTGTGCCCGTGAGTGAGTGTGTGTGTGCACAGTGTGTGTGTGTGAGTGTGTGTGTGCGCGTGTGTGAGTGTGTGTGTGCGCGTATGTGTGTGTGAGTGTGTGTGCGCGCGTGTGTGTGTGAGTGTGTGTGTGCCCGTGAGTGAGTGTGTGTGTGCGCGTGTGTGAGTGTGTGTGCCCGTGAGTGTGTGTGTGTGCGCGTGTGTGAGTGTGTGTGTGCGCGTGAGTGAGTGTGTGTGTGAGTGTGTGAGTGCCCGTGAGTGAGTGTGTGTGTGCGCGTGTGTGAGTGTGTGTGCCCGTGAGTGTGTGTGTGTGCCCGTGAGTGTGTGTGTGTGTGCGCGTGAGTGAGTGTGTGTGTGCGCGTGTGTGAGTGTGTGTGCCCGTGAGTGTGTGTGTGCCCGTGAGTGTGTGTGTGTGCGCGTGTGTGAGTGTGTGTGTGCGCGTGAGTGAGTGTGTGTGAGTGTGTGTGCCCGTGAGTGTGTGTGTGTGCGCGTGAGTGAGTGTGTGTGCGCGTGTGTGAGTGTGTGTGTGCGCGTGTGTGAGTGTGTGTGTGCGCGCGTGTGTGTGTGAGTGTGTGAGTGCGCGTGTGTGAGTGTGTGAGTGCGCGTGAGTGAGTGTGTGTGAGTGTGTGTGTGCGCGTGTGTGAGTGTGTGTGTGTGCGCGTGTGTGAGTGTGTGTGTGCGCGTGAGTGAGTGTGTGTGTGCGCGTGTGTGAGTGAGTGTGTGAGTGCCCGTGAGTGAGTGTGTGTGTGCGCGTGTGAGTGTGTGTGTGCGCGTGTGTGAGTGTGTGTGTGCCCGTGAGTGAGTGTGTGTGTGCCCGTGAGTGAGTGTGTGTGTGCGCGTGTGTGAGTGTGTGTGCCCGTGAGTGTGTGTGTGCGCGTGAGTGAGTGTGTGTGTGTGAGTGTGTGTGCCCGTGAGTGTGTGTGTGTGCGCGTGTGTGAGTGTGTGTGTGCCCGTGAGTGAGTGTGTGTGTGCGCGTGTGTGAGTGTGTGTGCCCGTGAGTTTGTGTGTGTGCGCGTGTGTGAGTGTTTGTGTGCGCGTGTGTGAGTGTGTGTGTGCGCGTGAGTGAGTGTGTGTGTGTGTGCGCGCGTGTGTGTGTGAGTGTGTGTGTGTGCGCGTGTGTGTGCACGTGAGTGAGTGTGTGTGAGTGTGTGTGTGCGCGTGAGTGAGTGTGTGTGAGTGTGTGTGTGCGCGTGAGTGAGTGTGTGTGTGCGCGTGTGAGTGTGTGTGTGCGCGTGTGAGTGTGTGTGTGCGCGTGAGTGAGTGTGTGAGTGTGTGTGTGCGCGTGTGAGTGTGTGTGCGCGTGAGTGAGTGTGTGTGTGCGCGTGAGTGAGTGTGTGTGTGCGCGTGAGTGAGTGTGTGAGTGTGTGTGTGCGCGTGTGTGAGTGTGTGTGCCCGTGAGTGTGTGTGTGTGCGCGTGTGTGTGTGTGCGCGTGTGTGAGTGTGTGTGTGCGCGTGAGTGAGTGTGTGTGTGCCCGGGAGTGAGTGTGTGTGTGCGCGTTTGTGAGTGTGTGTGCCCGTGAGTGTGTGTGTGTGCGCGTGTGTGAGTGTGTGTGTGCGCGTGAGTGAGTGTGTGTGTGCGCGTGTGTGAGTGTGTGTGTGCGCGTGTGTGAGTGTGTGTGCCCGTGAGTGAGTGTGTGTGTGCGCGTGTGTGAGTGTGTGCCCGTGTGTGAGTGTGTGTGCGCGTGTGTGAGTGTGTGTGTGCGCGTGTGTGTGTGTGAGTGTGTGTGCCCGTGAGTGAGTGTGTGTGTGCGCGTGTGTGAGTGTGAGTGTGTGTGCCCGTGAGTGAGTGTGTGTGTGCGCGTGTGTGAGTGTGTGTGAGTGTGTGTGCCCGTGAGTGAGTGTGTGTGCCCGTGAGTGAGTGTGTGTGTGCCCGTGAGTGAGTGTGAGTGTGTGTGCCCGTGAGTGAGTGTGTGTGTGCGCGTGTGTGTGTGTGAGTGTGTGTGTGCCCGTGAGTGAGTGTGTGTGTGCGCGTGTGTGTGTGTGAGTGTGTGTGTGCGCGTGTGTGAGTGTGTGTGTGCGCGTATGTGTGTGTGAGTGTGTGTGCGCGCGTGTGTGTGTTAGTGTGTGTGTGCCCGTGAGTGAGTGTGTGTGTGCGCGTGTGTGAGTGTGTGTGCCCGTGAGTGTGTGTGTGTGCGCGTGTGTGAGTGTGTGTGTGCGCGTGAGTGAGTGTGTGTGTGAGTGTGTGAGTGCCCGTGAGTGAGTGTGTGTGTGCGCGTGTGTGAGTGTGTGTGCCCGTGAGTGTGTGTGTGTGTGCCCGTGAGTGTGTGTGTGTGCGCGTGAGTGAGTGTGTGTGTGCGCGTGTGTGAGTGTGTGTGCCCGTGAGTGTGTGTGTGTGCCCGTGAGTGAGTGTGTCTGTGCGCGTGTGTGAGTGTGTGCCCGTGTGTGAGTGTGTGTGCGCGTGTGTGAGTGTGTGTGTGCGCGTGTGTGTGTGTGAGTGTGTGTGCCCGTGAGTGAGTGTGTGTGTGCGCGTGTGTGAGTGTGTGTGAGTGTGTGTGCCCGTGAGTGAGTGTGTGTGCCCGTGAGTGAGTGTGTGTGTGCCCGTGAGTGAGTGTGAGTGTGTGTGCCCGTGAGTGAGTGTGTGTGTGCGCGTGTGTGTGTGTGAGTGTGTGTGCCCGTGAGTGAGTGTGTGTGTGCGCGTGTGTGTGTGTGAGTGTGTGTGTGCGCGTGTGTGAGTGTGTGTGTGCGCGTATGTGTATGTGAGTGTGTGTGCGCGCGTGTGTGTGTGAGTGTGTGTGTGCCCGTGAGTGAGTGTGTGTGTGCGCGTGTGTGAGTGTGTGTGCCCGTGAGTGTGTGTGTGTGCGCGTGTGTGAGTGTGTGTGTGCGCGTGAGTGAGTGTGTGTGTGAGTGTGTGAGTGCCCGTGAGTGAGTGTGTGTGTGCGCGTGTGTGAGTGTGTGTGCCCGTGAGTGTGTGTGTGTGCCCGTGAGTGTGTGTGTGTGTGCGCGTGAGTGAGTGTGTGTGTGCGCGTGTGTGAGTGTGTGTGCCCGTGAGTGTGTGTGTGTGCCCGTGAGTGTGTGTGTGTGCGCGTGTGTGAGTGTGTGTGTGCGCGTGAGTGAGTGTGTGTGAGTGTGTGTGCCCGTGAGTGTGTGTGTGTGCGCGTGAGTGAGTGTGTGTGTGCGCGTGTGTGAGTGTGTGTGTGCGCGTGTGTGAGTGTGTGTGTGCCCGCGTGTGTGTGTGGCAGTGTGTGAGTGCGCGTGTGTGAGTGTGTGAGTGCGCGTGAGTGAGTGTGTGTGAGTGTGTGTGTGCGCGTGTGTGAGTGTGTGTGTGCGCGTGTGTGAGTGTGTGTGTGCGCGTGAGTGAGTGTGTGTGTGCCCGTGAGTGAGTGTGTGTGTGCGCGTGTGTGAGTGTGTGTGCCTGTGAGTGTGTGTGTGTGCGCGTGTGTGAGTGTGTGTGTGCGCGTGAGTGAGTGTGTGTGTGCGCGTGTGTGAGTGTGTGTGTGCGCGTGTGTGAGTGTGTGTGCCCGTGAGTGTGTGTGTGTGCGCGTGTGTGAGTGTGTGTGTGCGCGTGTGTGAGTGTGTGTGTGCGCGTGAGTGAGTGTGTGTGTGTGCGCGTGAGTGAGTGTGTGTGTGCGCGTGAGTGAGTGTGAGTGTGCGCGTGTGTGAATGTGTGTGTGCGCGTGAGTGAGTGTGTGTGTGCGCGTGTGTGAGTGTGCGCGTGAGTGAGTGTGAGTGTGCGCGTGTGTGAGTGTGTGTGTGCGCGTGAGTGAGTGTGTGTGTGCGCGTGTGTGAGTGTGTGTGTGCGCGTGAGTGAGTGTGAGTGTGCGCGTGAGTGAGTGCGTGTGTGTGCGCGTGTGTGAGTGTGTGTGTGCGCGTGAGTGAGTGTGAGTGTGCGCGTGAGTGAGTGTGTGTGTGTGCGCGTGAGTGAGTGTGTGTGTGCGCGTGTGTGAGTGTGTGTGTGCGCGTGAGTGAGTGTGTGTGTGCGCGTGAGTGAGTGTGTGTGTGCGCGTGAGTGAGTGTGTGTGAGTGTGTGTGTGCGCGTGTGTGAGTGTGTGTGAGTGTGCGTGAGTGTGTGTGTGTGCACGTGAGTGAGTGTGTGTGTGCGCGTGAGTGAGTGTGTGTGTGCGCGTGAGTGAGTGTGTGTGTGCGCGTGAGTGAGTGTGTGAGTGTGTGTGTGCGCGTGTGTGAGTGTTTGTGCCCGTGAGTGTGTGTGTGTGCGCGTGTGTGAGTGTGTGTGTGCGCGTGTGTGAGTGTGTGTGTGCGCGTGAGTGAGTGTGTGCCCGTGAGTGAGTGTGTGTGTGCGCGTGTGTGAGTGTGTGTGCCCGTGAGTGTGTGTGTGTGCGCGTGTGTGAGTGTGTGTGTGCGCGTGTGTGAGTGTGTGTGTGCGCGTGTGTGAGTGTGTGTGTGCGCGTGAGTGAGTGTGTGTGTGTGCGCGTGAGTGAGTGTGTGTGTGCGCGTGAGTGAGTGTGAGTGTGCGCGTGTGTGAGTGTGTGTGTGCGCGTGAGTGAGTGTGTGTGTGCGCGTGTGTGAGTGTGCGCGTGAGTGAGTGTGAGTGTGCGCGTGTGTGAGTGTGTGTGTGCGCGTGAGTGAGTGTGTGTGTGTGCGCGTGATGTGAGTGTGTGTGTGCGCGTGAGTGAGTGTGAGTGTGCGCGTGTGTGAGTGCGTGTGTGTGCGCGTGAGTGAGTGTGTGTGTGCGCGTGTGTGAGTGTGCGCGTGAGTGAGTGTGTGAGTGTGCGCGTGTGTGAGTGTGTGTGTGCGCGTGTGTGAGTGTGTGTGTACGCGTGAGTGAGTGTGTGTGTGCGCGTGCCCAGCCACCGCATGCCTAAACAGCTTTTGTTCGGCCGGATCGAGGGGGCTAGACGGGCGCGGCACGGGCTGGAGAAGAGATGGAGTGATGTGGTACAGGAGGACGTGGAGCTGAGTGGACTTGCCGATGACTGGTACCAGCGGTGTCAAGATCGGCCTCAGTGGAGGAGGCTCGTGAAGGACGCTACTGGGCAGTTGGAGGCAGTCGCCCTCCAACAACAACGGAGGGCGGAGGAGCGACGCTCACAACAACGAGCGGAGCGCCGGGTGGCTAAAGCACAGCAAGTTGGCACAGTAGGGGGCACAGGTGGTGCATCAGCCAGTCATCTCGGTCATCTCGGTCAGTCGACCAGTGGCACCTGGGTCTGCCCCGTGACCTCCTGCCAGCGGGCTTTCGACACTTCACGTGGCCTCAAGGTGCACTTGGCCTGGCACAAGCATCGTGGTGACGTCACCGCCACTTAGTGGCGAATGGCGGTTGTTGTTGTTGTTGTTGTGTGCGCGTGAGTGAGTGTGTGTGTGCGCGTGAGTGAGTGTGTGTGAGTGTGTGTGTGCGCGTGTGTGAGTGTGTGTGAGTGTGCGTGAGTGTGTGTGTGTGCACGTGAGTGAGTGTGTGTGTGCGCGTGAGTGAGTGTGTGTGTGCGCGTGAGTGAGTGTGTGTGTGCGCGTGTGTGAGTGTGTGTGCGCGTGTGTGAGTGTGTGTGTGCGCGTGAGTGAGTGTGTGTGTGCGCGTGTGTGAGTGTGTGTGTGCGCGTGAGTGAGTGTGTGTGTGCGCGTGAGTGAGTGTGTGTGTGCGCGTGAGTGAGTGTGTGTGTGCGCGTGAGTGAGTGTGTGTGAGTGTGTGTGTGCCCGTGAGTGAGTGTGTGTGTGCGCAGCAGCACCGACCACAACCACCCACACCACAACAACAACGACCGCAGCCACCCACACCAACAACAGCCGCCCACACCACGTCGGGGCCTGCGTCGGGGCCTACGTCGAGGCCTACGTGGAGGGCGCTCGACAATGGAAGCAGAGAAATGAAGCTGATGGGCCAAACATCTCGCCTCTCCATGTCCACATCACGGCGTGTGCGTTGTGCTGCATGGGTGTGCGCCGTGCGCGAGAGTGGGTTAGGGTGAGCTGCGTGTGAGTGAGCTGTGTGTGTGTTTAAATTTAGTGTTTTAAAGATGTCAATTCACCTGCTGTGTATCTTACTACTTTCCCTCCCGGCCATATCTAGTGCCACACTCAACTCTACAAACGGCTACCCGCGTTACTTCGCGTCAATACTTATTGCCAATTCACCTGCTAATGAAACAACTTATAGACACTTCTACACTCCATCATTGTATCCTTTTAAACCCTATCTCTGTCCCATTACACTTCACCAGCACTCCTTCCAAACTTCATTCTGCTCTTAAAAATAACACCATCTGCGAGCTGCTGCTATTCGTCCAAGGTTCGTCACTCTTCATCCTTTCACAGAAAATACCTGTGCAAACTATTAATTCTACTTTTCTTATTTCTGGGTGGTATTGAGCTTCATCCTGGCCCAAATGTAAATAACTCGTATAATTCTGTAGATTTTTCTGGCAGAAAATATGTTGGTATTCTACATGTCAACATCAGAGGGCTTATGATTAAATTAAGTCAACTAAAACTAGAAGTGGCAAATCTTGACCCGGACATTTTTTGCCTAACAGAAACATTTCTCACTCCTGCCGTCAATGACTTGCAGATTACGATTGACAACTACAACCTTTTTCAGCTTGACAGAGGATCTAAAGGAGGTGGAATTGCCATCTATGTTCGTAATACTATTGCATGTTCACCAGCTCACTCCTTGTTTAAAAAATGTTGCTATGAAGGTCTGGCTCTCAGAATAACTTTCCCTAAAAATCAACAGATATTGGTAGTGTGCTGCTATAGGCCGCCAAGTGGGAAGGATGTTGAAGCTGCATCTGCACTGAGAGAGCTTCTTGGGGGCCTCCCTGAAGGTGAAATAGTTTTAGTGGGTGATCTAAATTGGAATTGGCTAAACCCGCCGGCCGTGGCCACTAATTTTGCAGATGAATTTAACCTGCTTCAATTAATAAATATCCCCACAAGACCCAACCTAAAAAATCCGGGACAGTCATCTCTGCTTGACGTCCTATTGACAAATGCCCCTCACAATTTCGCACTGACTGGTGTTCTGGGTAATAACCTTAGTGATCACTCCTTCATTTTTGGGGTGAGATCATCAGCCAGACCCAAAGCCCCCCCTAAATTGGTTGAGCAGCACTCCATGAGACACTTCATCACTCAGGCATTTACTAATGATGTGCTTCACTCGGATATTGACAAGGTCTGTGATATCCCAAACCTGACTACGGCTTGGGAGACTTTCAGGTACACGTTTCTCCAAATTCTTAACAAACATGCTCGTTGGTTAAATTTAAAGCTAAAGGCAACCGTCCACTATGGTTTGATCCTTTGATTACAAAGCTCATGAAAACTAGGGACAAGGCTTGGGCATGTGCTCAGAAAAGAAATGTGGTCAATGACTGGCTAGAATACAGGATTTTAAGGAATAGATGCGTAAAAAAAATACGGCATGAAAAAATTACTACTTTTCTTCCACTCTCCTTGAATCACATGGAAATGCCAGGATTTTCTGGAAAACAATCAAATGTATCGAAAGGCATCCAAAACAGATAATCTGCTCTTTGAGCTTAACCGAAATGGGGAATATTTTTCAGATCCCCAAAAAATAGTTGACAATTTTAACCTTAATTTTTTTGAAGCTGGTACCCTATTTGATAATGTATTGGGAGTCACCCCTGCTCATGCAAATTCCTACACCCCTATCCAAACATTAAACGAATTTAGTTTTCAGCCTCTCCACGAAAGTAATGTTCTGAAACAAATGTCCTACCTCAAAGGGTCCTCCTCTACCGGAGCAGATAGTATTCCCGTCTTTGCTCTACTAACTGTTGGTCACCTAATATACAAACCTATAGCCCATATTTTCAACCTGTCTATCAAAGAAGCATCAGTTCCTCTAGAATGGAAACATTCCTAGTTCGTCCACTTCACAAAGAGGGCCTTAAAGATGATCCAAATAACTACCGACCCCCGTTGATGAGAATTTTGGAAAAAAATTTGAACTACCAAATTAGCAGTTTCCTGTCCGCCAACAATCTATTACATCTAAAACAATCTGGGTTCCGAAAAAAATACAGCACCACATCTGCTGCATTAGACTCTCTGAATCACATTTACAGTAGCCTTGATAATAAGCAGTTCTGCGCCTGTCTATTTCTTGACTTGACCAAAGCATTTGATACAGTAGACCACAACATCATGCTTAGTAAAATAACTTGCCTCGGTTTTTCTGAAAACAGTAAAATGGTAAAAAAAATTACCTCTTTTCTCGCACCCAAACTGTATTCACAGATGGTTTGAGGTCAAACAGTATTAAGATAACAAAAGGGGGTCCACAGGGTTCCATTCTCGGCTCCCTCTTGTTCTCTCTTTATGTAAATGACTTGGGCACTGCACTGGATTATTCCAGGGTAAATCTTTTTGCAGATGACACGGTACTGATTACTGCTGGCCGCTCTCCAGATGACGTGATTGCTAAGCTCCAGAGAGATTTCAACAAACTACAACATCAGCTAGTTGCTCTTAAACTAGTCCTAAATCCTGCCAAAACCAAGGTGCTATGCTTCTCACCAGGACTAAAGTGGGAAGTTATTTTCCCCCAATTACATTCCTTAAATAATGATCAAATAGAGCAAGTCAAGATCTAGAAGTATCTTGGGGTCATCCTGGATTCAAAACTGAATTGGGAAGATCACATTGATTATATTGAGAAAAAGACAAAAATAAAAATTGGTTTTCTATATCGACACAAGAACTGCTTCCCCCCTATATTCTGTTTGGAATTGATTAAAGCTACCAGTACTGCCTCTACTTGATTACTGTGACGTCGTGTATAAATCAGCCCCAAGTACTGTACTGAAGAAGCTTGACTCAATGTATCACTCAGCCTTAATATTTGCATTGAACTGCCCATATAGGACTCACCACTGTGATCTCTACATTGGGTCAAACTTAACATCTCTGAATGTTCGACGGCTTGTGCACCAGATCTTATTTATTCATGATGTACTTACAAAAAAATCCGCAGATTACCTGCTGGATATCCTCTCTGTTTCAAAGAACAAATTTGACCTAAAGTCTACACTCATTTACCAGCTTCATATTCCCTATTGCCGTACGTATACTGGAGGAAGGGCCTTTGCTATTGATGCCCCCAGGGTCTGGAATGCTGTCGCCAATAAATTGAAACTTGAGTTACTACTTATAAAATCTTCACTCAAAACTGCTATAGAGGAGTTGTACACCCCTAGCTGCCAGTGCTATTCAGTGGCCTAAAATGAAATGTTTCGCTCCGGATGATCGCTACAAAGTATGACCTGCGTTTTGATTTAGTGTGCTGATCTTAAAGGTGCATTGAAAAATTACAATACTCCGATTGATGCTCCTGCTGTTGTGGAGTGACTCATGCAGCCAGCTATGGCTGCAGGGTTTTGGTAGTACATATTGTTTATGCCATTTATTGTGAAAATTCCGTCAGTTCCTATGATCACTGTTTCATTGCTTTCATGGCTTTTATTTGGTGATTCGAAAAGTGTATTGGTTTAGCCATGTTTGTTTGTTGTAGTACAGAGTTAGACTGATATCCTTAATCTAGGTTGTCTTGTGGTTGTTGTTGGTTGTTTGACTTGTGAAGTATCGGTGAAGACGCTTGACGCCGAGGTTGAGGCACACGTATATTTATTTCACAATACGACAGTGGGCATATACACACTCGAGGGGGTATCGGCCCCCTCACCCGTATAACTCGGGATACACCCCTAGCTAACTCTGTCCTAGCCCCGAATCCTCCACTGATGGGCTAGGGGAGGCTAACTGGCCCGACACTAGTAAGTCGGGCCCGGTACCCGGAGTTCCAGACCAGCTCTTACAAGAGCACCGGCTCTGGCTTTCGGGACCACGCTGCTGGCTCAGTCCTGTCCGGCCCTGAAAAGGACATCGAACTAGGGGAGTCCAGGGCTCTATCTAAGACGTCTTCAGTCTTCTTCCCTTAGCTTAAACATAACTGACTCGAGCCCTTTGAACATCCCCTTTTATACCCAACCCCTCCCTGAGGGGTGGAGCCCCGGGGGATCATAACGTTCGAACCAGCCCCCCCCAGGGTGTCTGGCTCGTACGTCGTAGAGGGCACCTCCTCGTGCACTTACGTAGCCCCGCCCACTGTGTTTGTTTTCCATAGGCTGCCATGCATAACGGGCCCTCTCTTTAACACCCCTACATCACCCCCCCCCCCCCCCCGCATAGCTTGCAGCCGTCCCGGCTGCCATCATACAAAAATGACAATAAAAGTGCATTTACACCTTGACCGCGCGTGTGCCTCACTATTTTTCAACAATAACAAGAACAGCAACAAGAACACAACAAAATGCAACAGCAAGAAGAGAAAACAACCCGACGCACCCCCCCTTGAATAAATACGAATTCCGTAAAAAAAACTACCTATATACAATTTGCAGGGAACCCACCATACACACAACACCAGGTGAACCCAACGTATGTACATTTCAATGGGCAGAGAACACACCACCCACACAACACACGATGAACACAACCTATGTACACATCTTCCGGCCTCATAACAGTCTGCGCATTTTTGCGCGCGTCCTTGCCGCGGGCCCCTCACATGGGGTAACCCCGGGTGGCGGACCGTCAGGTGGCAATTGTCCGTCCCGGAGTGAGTCCTCATCCGATGCCGCGCGACCGTCGGTATCCCCAGGAGGGGTGGTCGGGCGTGAGCCCGTCAGTCCTGATGCACCTGGAGGTGGCACGGCCGGCAAGGCATTAGGTGAGAACGACGGAGACGGACCCAATGAGTCGGTCGACCCCCCACACGTTTGGCCACGCATGTGTGAAGTGGGTTTGTGTACCGCAACGAAGGGTTTTAACCTAGAGGGGTGCACGAACCATCGCCGCTTCCCCCATTTAATGCGCACGCACTGTGGTCGCAAAACTTCGACCACCTCCACAGGGCCCCGCCACGGCCGCACGAGCTTAGAGGAGGTAGCCAGTGGCACTTGGGGACAGTGCAGCCATGCCTTGTCCCCCGGCTTCCACTGTATCATGTGCGCCCGACCCAGCCTGAGGCGCTCATTCGCCTTTTGACGGAGGTCCGAGTTTAGCATTGCAGCATCCCGCGCCTCTGTTAATTTGGCCAGATTAAATTTGACGTGGTCAGCCAATTTAGTTTTCCCTTGCGGCTCGGGGATCTGCAGCTGGGCGCGAACAGGCGGGTCGGGTTTGCGACCGTACATGAGGTAAAAGGGGGAAAATCCCGTAGCTGCATGGGGTGCCATCCGGTATGCCGCCAAGACCCCTTGAATATGCAGGTCCCAGTCAGTCTGTGAGTCCGAGACCTGCTGTGACATCATTGACGTAATGGTGCGATGCAGGCGCTCGACCATCCCGTCAGTTTGCGGGTGATACGGGGAGGTACGAATTTTCTTCGTGCCTAGGAGGTCACAGACTTGTTTGAGTAATTTACCGGAAAAATTTCTGCCCTGGTCGGTCAGCAGCCGCTCCGGAGCACCTTTGTCCAGGACGTATCCCTGAACAAAGGCCTCCACGATGGCTGCTGCCGACTGGTTGGCAAGGGGCCAGGCCATAGGCCAGCGTGTAAAATACTCGACACCAGTCAACAAATACCTATTGCCCCTGGGGGTGGCGGGAAATGGGCCCAAAATGTCCAGCGCGACAAGCTCATTTATTCTGGACACTTTGATCGATTGCAAGGGCGGGTTAGACTCCCGCGCCGGCGGTTTCCGTTGCGCACACCGAGGGCATGATCCCAATAGATCCCCAACATCCCTCGTCATGCCAGGCCAAAAAAAATCAAGTTGTAGCAGTGCAAGAGTCTTTTGGGTCCCCAGGTGTAATAGGCGCTCATGCGCGGCCCACACCACCTTGCCTCGCAACCCAGAAGGGACCACCAGCCGATGTCGCTAGGATTTCCCGTCCCAATGCATCAGCAGACCTTGCACCATTTCCCATGCATCCGAATCACCCTTCACACGCTCAGCACCCCCGACGCGACGACGCCACCCGAGGAGGGAGGTATCCTCCATCTGGAGGCGCCCCCATTCAGTGACGGGCAACCCCAACAGGGAATCTCTTCCCTGTTGTTCGATCGAATTAGTAATTAATGTTTCGTCGTCGTCGGTGGCTGCCAAGACCGGAACCGATGCGTCCCCTGAAGGCCTGCAACGTCCCGACCCCAGGAGGCATGCACATTCCGAGGTGGTTGGCATGCGCGACAGAGCGTCCGCATTCGTATGGCGAACGCCTTTACGGTAGGTGGTTTCAAAATCAAAGTCCTGGAGAACCTCCAACCATCGAGACAACTGTCCCGATGGTTGTTGAACTCGCAGGGCATACTGTAGTGCCGCATGATCTGTGCGGACGGTGAAATGCCGACCGTACAGATATGGGCGATACTGTTGGATGAAATAGACAATTGCCAACAGTTCCCTACGGGTGACACAATATCTTTACTCCGCAGGAGACAACACCCGACTACCGTACGTGACCACCCGTTCCACGCCATCAACCACCTGGGAAAGCACACCCCCAATACCCGTGTTGCTCGCATCGGTGTCGAGCAAAAAGGGCTTAGAAAAATCGGGGTAAACCAAGGGAGGGGCTTTTACCAGAGCGTCCCGAAGGGAGCAGAAAGCAGCCTCCTCCTCTTGACCCCAGTGGAACCGAACCCCTTTAGATGTTAAAGCGTGCAGGGGTTTGGCAATTGTCGCAAAATCAGCGACGAACCGTCTGTAATACGACGCGAACCCAATGAAACTCCTGACCTCTCCCACCGAGGTGGGAGTCGGCCAGGAGCTGACACACTGCGTTTTGGCGGGATCGGTAGCAATACCTGAGCGTCCCACGATGTGCCCCAAATAACGCACCGAATCGCGCAACAAATGGCATTTTTGGGGTTTGAATTTCAAATTAGCAGCCCGCATCTTTAGGAAAACCGCCCGCAACCTCTGGAGATGTTCGTCAAAAGTTTTACCAAAGACGATAACGTCATCCAAATAAATGAGGCACGACTCCCATTGCAATCCAGCCAAAACCAATTCCATCAAACGCTGGAAAGTTGCCGGCGCTGAGTGTAAGCCCATCGGCAACCGGTTGAATTGGAACAGGCCGTGCGGTGTACGGAAAGCAGTTTTAGGCTTTGAATCATCGTCCAGAGGAAGCTGCCAGAATCCCGAAAGTAAATCGAGTGTGGAAAAGAATCGCGCTCCCGCCAAGGCGTCCAGCGATTCATCCATCCGAGGGAGCGGGTATGCGTCGGCAACCGAAATTTTGTTAAGGCGCCGAAAATCAACGCAAAACCGCAACGATCCGTCCTGCTTTTTAACCAGGACGATCGGCGCTCCCCAAGGGCTGGTGGAAGGAGAAATGATGTCGGCGGCCAACATGTCATCAATAGCCGATTTGACATGGTCCTTTTCGGCGGGACTCAACCGAAACGGATTTTGGCGAATTGGCGCGCTGTCACCCGTGTCAATATGGTGACGCAGCAGGTGAGTACAACCCAAATCGTATTTATTCCGACTAAAAACGTCGGAAAATTCCCGCAGTAGTGTTTTAAGTTGTTGACGCTCTGAATCTGACAGGTCCGTCGATCCCGCACAAAGCGCCTCGAGCCACCCTTCATCGCTGTCCGAATGCGGTCGCGGCGCAGGGACAACGCTGACGTGATTTGCGACGGTTTCCTCACATGGCACCGGCGTTGCGTGAGCAAGCACGGTTCCCTGTGGGACCACCACCGTCTGCGAGCCCACATTGAGGACCGCGATGAAGGGTTCACCGTCCCCTCTTACTATGGTCTGGGCCGGAAGTAAATGAGGTCCACTAACCCCGGCCCTAGACGGCCCCAGCAGAACCCCTTGGGCTGCAATACCCTTAGCGAAGGGTCGCCGAAGTTTCAAGGGAATCAACATTTGTGCCCCCGGAGGGACGCGCACCGTTCTCTCTACGAATGCCGGCACCGTCGCGAACGCCGTCCGAGTCGTAACGGGTGATGGCAAAAACGCCATGCGTCTGCCCGACGGGAGCTCAATGCATCCCTGGTCGATTAATATCCTAATCGGCATTTTGGCCAGGAAGTCCGTCCCCAGCAGGCACGGAACCGCCAGCGAGGAAGAAACAAAAATCGGCCCAGACAATTTAATTTCCCCAATACAAATTTGGGCCCGAATTTGTCCGATGATGCCAAGTGAGCCCCCGTTAGCCGCATAGAATGGTACGTTAACAGGCATCAAAGGACGGCTCTGGACAGGGAGAATATTGTATATTAACTCCGAAATAATGGTCGCCGATGCTCCCGTATCGACCAGGATGCGCACTTCAACCCCGTCGATGTGCCCCACAACGGCCGACGACCCCGACGATGCGGCTACCACACGATCGGCCAGCACGGACCACTGGCCGGGTTCGATATGAGTACCCAGAGTGGTGCGTGATGGTGCGATGGTGCGCGATATCGGCCCCCCTCTCGTTGCGGTGTTTGAGTGCGTGACGGGCGTGTGCGTGGGCCAAACATGTGGGGTGCCGCGACTCGCCGGGTTATGATGGTGGAGCTTGTGATGAGGCCCGTCGTCCCGTTGAGGTGTCGTCCCGCGCTGACGAGGAGAGCGGCACCCCGAGGCGAAGTGGCCCCGGACGCCGCAGTTAAAACACCGCGGGAGCGGCGTCGGAGGTGACGGATGGTCGGAACGGCCCGACCCGTCCTGGCCCGACCGTGCTCCCGTCAGCCTGTTGCCGTCGGTGGTCGACGGCGTAGAGCTCCTCCGTCGGAAGGGTGGCTGCAGCCACTGCACGCCTCGCCGATGCCCTGCTGGCTTTCCGCCGGAGCGACAGGAGGTTTGCGTGGAGGAGCCGCGCCGCCTGGAGCGATGTCATTTCCGCGTCCTCCTGCGCGACGACAGCGATGTCAAGGTCGTCTGCCAGGAGGAGGATTTTCTCCGTGACCATAGCATCCACGCCGTCGTCGTCCATACGAGGGAAGGCCGACTTAGCCATCGCCAGGAGGCTCGTTCGGTATGCTAGGGGCGACTCCTTCTCACCCCGCTTGCGGTCGTAAAATTGCTGTCGGCATTCGGCTGATGGTCCATAGACCCCGCCCAGCAGCTGTAGCGCCATCGGTAACGTAGACCGCTTTTCTCTCGGCGCCGATGTGAGTGCGGCGAGCGCGTCGCCGTCGAGGAGCGCCGGCAGCGCGCAGAGAGCCTCCTCATCGGACCATTTCGCCATCTCCTTATGGGCGAGGAAACGTCGGCGAAACCCGGCCCAGTCTTCCTCCGCGCCGATGAACTCCTTCAGCGGGGGCAGTCTCTGATGAAGCGCAGCGGTTGTTGTAGACTCCCGCAGGCAGATGTCACCACCACTCGGCTGTGCGTCGGTGCGAACGGCCGATGGGATCGCCTGTCGCGGTTGTGATGACGCACCCTCCGGCGGTGATGACGCTGCAGCTCCAGCGACGGCGATGTCGGAGCGGATGTTCAGGCTGGCCACGCCCTGAACAGCTGTAGCGTCGATGGCGGGAATTTCAAATTCGGACTGCTCCGAAATGGCGGGAAGGCGCCCTGGTCGTTGGCTCGCCTCGCCCCGTGTTGGATCACCGGCCCCCAATCGCGTGATGGTCTCCAGCGTGGCGGCAGCGGCATACAGCAGCTCCGCCAGCCTCCCGTGAGCCAGCCGTAACGCATCTGACTGCGGCCCCTCTTCATTTCGATGCCCCGGTAAGGAGGCGTCAGGCCCCGGCTGCACCATGTCTTGTGGAGCCGTCTCGGGCTCGACGATCTCGGCAGTGTCTTCCTCCTGCGGTACTTTTGCCCGTGCTGTTTTCCGCGTGTCCATGTTCGAATTACTTCTGACACCAGTTGAAGTACCGGTGAAGACGCTTGACGCCGAGGTTGAGGCACACGTATATTTATTTCACAATACGACAGTGGGCATATACACACTCGAGGGGGTATCGGCCCCCTCACCCGTATAACTCGGGATACACCCCTAGCTAACTCTGTCCTAGCCCCGAATCCTCCACTGATGGGCTAGGGGAGGCTAACTGGCCCGACACTGGTAAGTCGGGCCCGGTACCCGGAGTTCCAGACCAGCTCTTACAAGAGCACCGGCTCTGGCTTTCGGGACCACGCCGCTGGCTCAGTCCTGTCCGGCCCTGAAAAGGACATCGAACTAGGGGAGTCCAGGGCTCTATCTAAGACGTCTTCAGTCTTCTTCCCTTAGCTTAAACATAACTGACTCGAGCCCTTTGAACATCCCCTTTTATACCCAACCCCTCCCTGAGGGGTGGGGCCCCGGGGGATCATAACGTTCGAACCAGCCCCCCCCAGGGTGTCTGGCTCGGACGTCGTAGAGGGCACCTCCTCGTGCACTTACGTAGCCCCGCCCACTGTGTTTGTTTTCCATAGGCTGCCATGCATAACGGGCCCTCTCTTTAACACCCCTACACATGCATCCCACTGGGATTTTTGCACACAGTGTTGGTGTACAGTGTTTTTTTCTGCAATATTTTGCTGTCTTTTCTTGGATTTTCTGTTTGCACTCAGTCACATATTCACTTTAAGATGTTTTTTGTTCATGTTTTTGTTTTTTGTTTGTTGCGGTTGCACCCGATTCAAGAGCCGAATGGCTCACAGGGCTATACCTAATAAATGAACTTGAAATTAACTTGAACTTGAGTGAGTGTGTCCGCGTGTGTGTGACTTTGTATACAGCCGGGCGTGGTGCTGGCCACCCACCCCGTCGTGTGCCGTGTCGGCTATCGTAGGTACTCGCTCACAGCACTTGCCCAAACAGTCTCTTCAGCCTACATGGGTGATCTTTGTGGAGTAGTGGTTAGCGCGCTGCGCTACGAACCCGGCAACCCGAGTTCGATTCTCGCTCACGGACAACACCGGTGACGATTATCTGACGTTGTCCTGGGCCTCCCCTAGGTCGACTCAGCCTCAAATGAGTACCTGGTGCGATGTGTAAACATCGCCACTGGGGAGACAAAGGCGGCCGGGCGTGGTGCTGGCCACCCACCCCCTCGTTTGCCGCAGCGGCCTTCATAGGTGCTTGCTCTCCGCACTTGTCCTAACAGTAAGCAAACGGCTACACGGGGAGTCTTTGTATGTGTGTGTGTTTCCGCGTGTGTGTGCCCGTGCGTGTGTGTGTCCACGTGTGTCCACGTGTGTGCGTGTTGTGTGTTCACTGTGGAACATGGAACAGGTCACGGCGCCCCGTTCGCTCCGTCCTTGCCCAGTGACTCACCCCCCCCCTGCCCAAGCCCCAAGCCCTGCCCACCTGGACCACGTGCGGCCGGCCCCCTCCCACACGGAGCTGCAGGGTTCGTTAGCGAGAGGCGGCCACCACGCCCTGCTGATGAGGGTCTCCACGGCCGAAACCGACGTCCTGGGCTGGGTTTTTTTTTGCCGGCCGAAGTGAACGCAGCTTGAGCGATCTCTGCAATTCGCCGTGTTCATCGGCCGAGTCGGCGACACTTTAGGTGGCGTACCAAACTTCCCCCCCACCACCACCCACTTCATCACCACCACCACCCACCCCCTCCACAGTGCCCCCCCACCCCCTGTTTGCTGGCTCTGTTGTGGAGTCAGTGCTTGCCCCCAACTATCATCAGTTCCTCAGTCGCCAGGTCGCCGACACTCCGGAGGCGAGGGGGGAGGCGAGTGGGGGAGGCGAGGAGGGGGACGAGGGGGGAGGCGAGGAGGGGGGCGAGGGGGGAGGCTTGTGGGAGGCGAGGGGGGAGGCGAGGGGGGGGAGGCGAGGGGGGAGGCTTGTGGGAGGCGAGGGGGGGAGGCGAGGGGGGGGGAGGCGAGGGGGGAGGCTTGTGGGAGGCGAGGGGGGAGGCGAGGGGGGAGGCGAGGGGGGGGAGGCGAGGGGGGGGGCGAGGCGAGTGGGGGGGAGGCGAGGGGGGGGGGCAGGGGGGGAGGTGAGATGGGGGAGGCGAGGGGGTAGGCGAGTGGGGGTTTGAGGGGAGGGAGGCGGGGGGCTAGGGGGGGAGGCGAAGGGGGGGTCGAGGGGAGGGAGGCGGGGGAGGCTGGGGGAGGCGAGGGGAGGGGTCGAGGGGGGAGGAGGCGAGGGGGGTATACGATCTTTGGGGGGGGGGGATGCAAGGGGACATTGCGAAATGGAAGAGCGCGGAGAATTTGTGGCGAGCTAAGAGCTCGGAGTGTGATGAGGTGGCTGTGGTTGCGATGTGGTGGTGGTGGAGCGGTGATGTAGGGGACACGATGTATCGTCATGGTAACTGCTTGTTGTTGTGTTTAGTGACTCGTCCTTCCCCCGCACATCTGATTCGCACAGTTGACTACGTACGGCGCGAAAGAAGTTCAACATACAGAGTGGTTGGGTGAAGGACTACGACAGGGTCACGTGATGTGGTGATGGGGAGGGGGGTGATGGGGAGGGATGTGGGGTGGGGTGGAGTGGTGTGATGTGTGGAGTGTGGGGTGGAGTGCTGTGATGTGTGGAGTGTGACGTGGTCTGGTCGGAGGGGACGAGGTGGGGGTCTCTGCTGTGTTTGTATCCCTCCCCTCTCCGCCCCTCCCCTCTCCGCCCCTTCCCTCTCCGCCCCTCCCCTGTCACCCCTCGCCCAGTGTGTGACGCGCTCGCTACTTTCACATCTTACATAACGCGATTGTGAAGCGGGACACATCTAAAACACAACAACAAAAACGCAAACAACAACCACAGCAAGACAACAGCAACAACATCATCAACATCATCAACGACAACAACGCAGATTAATGCGATAATGCAACAGAACTATGAAATACTAAAAAAACACATTTTCATGCAAATATTGTTTGATTTACATAAATATAAAATGATATAATGCCATTACATAACAACAACAATTCGAGCATGAGGACTATAGAGGCGGGGGAGTGATGAGGAGCAATGAAGGGGTGAGTCGGAGTGAGTGAGTGAGTGAGGAGGTGGAAAACGAGGAGTGGAGGAGTGGAGAGGGAGGAGTGTTGGGCAGTGAGGAGCAGGTGGAGGAGTGAGGATGGGTGAGGATGGGTGAGGATGGGTGAGGATGAGTGAGGGGAAGAGTGCCGGGCAGTGAGGAGGAGGATGTAGTAAGAGTGGAGACTCCTGATGAGTGAGGAGGTGTGATGAGGATGAGGGGGGGAGGAGGAAGGGGGTGAAGATGAGGAGTTGTAGTGAGGAGGAGGAGGAGGCCTTGAAGAAGTGACGATGACGATGAGTGAGAGCGATGGACGACGAGGCTGGTGGCCGCTCCGCGTGTTGTGTCAGAATCACGGAAACGCGTGGTGATGAACTCGGGGGCTGAGCGGCGGCGTGACGCAAGCGCAGAGGGTGGGGGCCGTGGGGGAGGCTGCGGGAAAAACGACTCCCCCCCCCTGCCCCGCCCCCTGGGTCATCGAGGTCCGAGTCTGTTCCGTTCCAAAGTGGTTCGCACTCGATTCCTGATGCACGGATAGCACGATGATTGCCACTGCTGGATGAAGGCGTCCCCGCGCCCTGTCGGTCACGGGGGGGGGGGGGGGGGGTGTTGTTTGACCATACTTCACCACACTTCACCATATTTCACCACACTTCACCACACTTCACCACGACTGGCTCGTGCCGATTTGTTTAGATTTGGCGCGGCCGAGTGTTGTGAACAGGGCGGACATCGCTTGCTGCCCACGAAGTGGCAAACGTTTTATCGACCCCGGAGCAATGTTGTAGAATTAAATGGACAATAGCACATTCACAGCGCATGTTACTCTACTGCTGGATGAAGATCTCCCCATGCAGTTGTCGGCCATGGGGATTGTTTGGGGTGTTTGATAGCGTTGGTGAAGTGGTTAGCGCAATGCTTTACGAACCCGTCGACCCGAGTTCGATTCCCGCTCACGATCAATACCAGTGGCGAATATTTGAACCGATTCTGGACCTATTTTAGGTCGACTCAGCCTTAAATTAGAACTTGGGAGAGAAAGCCGGCTGGGCGTGGTGCTGGCCACCCACCTCCTCGTGTGCCGGCCTTGATAACAGCACTTGCCCCAACAGTCCGTTAAGGCTATACGGAGGCGAGGGGGGCTTTATCTTCGGTTCTTTGACCATACTTCACCGCACGCCGTCAGCTGAAGCGAGGAACGAGGGGGGAGAGAGAGAGCACTCATTCCACTCCCACTCATTCCCCTCCCACTCATTCCCCTCCCACTCATTCCCATCCCACTCATTCCTCTCCCACTCATTCCACTCCCACTCATTCCCCTCCCACTCATTCCACTCCCACTCATTCCACTCCCACTCATTCCACTCCCACTCATTCCCCTCCCACTCATTCCACTCCCACTCATTCCACTCCCACTCATTCCACCCCCACTCATTCCACTCCCACTCATTCCACTCCCACTCATTCCACTCCCACTCATTCCACTCCTACTCATTCCACTACCACTCATTCCACTCCCACTCATTCCACTCCCACTCATTCCTCTCCTACTCATTCCCCTCCCACTCATTCCACTCCCACTCATTCCACTCCCACTCATTCCACTCCCACTCATTCCTCTCTCACTCATTCCACTCCCACTCATTCCACTCCCACTCATTCCACTCCCACTCATTCCACTCCCACTCATTCCACTCCCACTCATTCCACTCCTACTCATTCCCCTCCCACTCATTCCTCTCCTACTCATTCCCCTCCCACTCATTCCACTCCCACTCATTCCACTCCCACTCATTCCACTCCCACTCATTCCACTCCCATTCATTCCACTCCCACTCATTCCACTCCTACTCATTCTCCTCCCACTCATTCCACTCTCACTCATTCCACTCCTACTCATTCCCCTCCCACTCATTCCCCTCCCACTCATTCCACTCCCACTCATTCCACTCCCACTCATTCCACTCCCACTCATTCCACTCCTACTCATTCCCCTCCCACTCATTCCTCTCCTACTCATTCCCCTCTCACTCATTCCCCTCTCACTCATTCCCCTCTCACTCATTCCCCTCTCATTCATTCCCCTCCCACTCATTCCCCTCCAACTCATTCCCCTCTCACTCATTCCACTCCCACTCATTCCCCTCCCACTCATTCCACTCCCACTCATTCCCCTCCCACTCATTCCTCTCTCACTCATTCCTCTCCCACTCATTCCCCTCCCACTCATTCCCCTTCCACTCATTCCGCACCCACTCATTCCGCTGGCGGTGTCGCGGGCTCACAGCGCCGTGTGCCAACTCCAGGATCACCGCCAACTCCCCACCCCCCCAACCACCAAGGATTAAAATCACAACATGCATTTTTCCTGGAGGAATCCGCTGAGCTACAAAGCTCGTTTCTTTTACAGATGTCCTGTAAAACCCCACCAAAAAAATCCTATTTCATGCAACAAACAATGACGTGATCACCGTCATCATCAACAGACGGTGGCGTGTTGCACGCTGAGTGCGCAGTAGGCAGTGCCCTCTACCCGTGCCCCCACCCCCCGCCAGGAGACAGCGAGAGACGTTTTGGTCGTTTGGGAGGGGACGAGATGTCGGAGTGACATCAGCTCGTGTGGAGAGCAGCTGCTGGACCGGGACAGAGAGCTTACTGCTTTGTTGGCAGGCCGTCCATCCAGCAGTGGGTAGACCACAACTGCCGGTGATGGTGGTGGTGATGCTGATGACGAGCCAGTTGATGGATGACGATGTAACAAGCTGATGATGACAATGATGAATGACGGTTAAACAGTGGGTGTATGCTGGTCATGGATGCGATGCTCATGCTGCTGCTGCTGATGATTATGATGATGCTGATGATGATTGTGATGCTGATAATAACAGTTGGATAGGCGATGGAGCGGGAGGGAGAAGAGGACAGAGGGTGGGCACGTGGGCTGGTAGCGGTCACCTCCGCTGTGCTTTGTCCACGCGACCGTTTGAAATGACAGCGTTATTCAAGTGTTTACGTAATGCGTGTGCTACATGGATGTGTAATGCGTTTGTGTAACTCTCATTTCATCGCGATATGAGTCAGCAAACCCGCATCCCTCCCTCCCCTCAATAAATATATCCCTCCCCTAACTACCCCCCTCCCCTTCCCATCGCCCCCTTTGTGTCTCCACCCCTCCTCACACCCGCCCACCCCTCGCAGTTCCCCTCCCTCCCGAGTCGCTGCCATCCTGCAGCCGCTGATGTTCAGCGCCTGCTGCTGCTGCCGCTTTACATGCCCCTGCTGCAATCGGCTTAGGGAGATCTTCATTCAGCAGTGAATAGACCACGGATGGTGATTGAATCATTGTTAGTATTATTTACAGCATAGGTGATGGTCGTTTGAATGATTGGTTGATGATGACGTGAAACAATGACGATTTCAATGATGATTTTTATTCTTATGATTATTATTATTATATAATGATGTGTATTGACTTAATGATTGCTTGATAACGGAAGTCAGAGGATATGATGATGATAATGCTTATTATTGCATGATGATGAATTTAATTATTGATTGGATAATGATGATTGATTATGGTTAATACAATTTTGATTGATGATATTAATTTTAATTCTTTGGTAATGGATTGAGCTATGAATTGAGGGGTGATGATGATGATGATGATTTAACGGTGATGATTGTAATGATGATTAAATATTGATCATTAAATGATTGAATGATGATTTAATGATGATGATTGAATGATGACTGAATATAGATGATTAAATGACTGGATGATTGCATGATGATGATGATCCGTATAGTCGTTTAGCATTGGCGAGGGGGAACAACTTCCAATCCTTGTGCTGTGGTCCCCTCTTGCCCCCCCCTAATTGTTTTTCAGACTCGGTAGAAATTAATTATCATCTCCACGTTCCTGCGGCGGCATCCAGGACATCCATATTTCCCACCACTGTGGTTGACTGTCCCACTAAAGCGATACTAATTTTATCTACCTCCTGAGTAATGATGGCCTGAGTCATCAACTACTCGTGATTTATAAATAGATGCATCATGATTTATAAAGATATGTGCTATTATTGCCCGAAACGTCGCCTCACATGTTTTTCCTATTAAGGCCACACATACGGTGTTATTGAGGTATGTGTTGAGTCTTTATACTGTACTAGCTGTACTACCCGGCTTCGCCCGGGACTTGTATCCACCACGGCCGGCCGCCTTTGTCTCCCCAGTGGCGATGTTAATACGACACACCAGTTACTCGTTTGAGGCTGAGTCGACCTATGGGAGGTTCAAATAATCTTGACCGGTGGTGGCCATGAGCGGGAATCGAACTCGGTTCGCCGGGTTGGTAGCGCAGCGTAGCGTTAACCACTACACCCACCGCTCCTCACACACACAGACGCACAGACACACACACAGACACACACACATAGACACACGCAGACACACACAGACAGACACAGACAGACACACAGACACACAGACAGCACGCTAACCACTACACTACCGCTCCCCACACACCACACACGCACACACACAGACACACACACAGACACACACACACAGACACACACACAGACAGCACGCTAAGCACTACACTACCGTTCCCCCTACACAACACACGCGCGCGCGTCCATAGGTACACATACACGCGCTTGCTGCAGACACACACGACTGTCAGGGTGCGTACGGCAGTAAACGACTGAAATAATAAAGCGGCAATGCTGCGCGAGGAACGCCTTAGACCTGCAACACATTTGTGTAATGCGAGCGTAAACACACAAACACATACAAACACATACACACACATACATACACACACATACACACAAACACATACACACACGTACATACACACATACATACAGACACGCAGACATACACATAAACACATACAAAAAAATCACATACATACACACAAACATACAAACACAAACACATACACACACATACATACACACATACATACAGACACACAGACATACACATAAACACATACACACATACACATGACCCGGCTTCGCCCGAGACTTGGATCCACCCCGCCCGGCCGCCTTTGTCTCCCCAGTGGCGATGTTAATACGCCACACCAGTTACTCGTTTGAGGCTGAGTCGACCTAGGGGAGGTTAAAATAATCGTCACCGGTGGTGGCCGTGAGCGGGAATCGTACTCGGTTCGCCGGGTTGGTAGCGCAGCGTAGTGTTAACCACTACACCCACCGCTCCTCACACACCACACACGCACAGACACACACACAGACACACACACACAGACACACGCAGACACACACAGACAGACACACACACACACAGACACACAGACAGCACGCTAACCACTATACTACCGCTCCCCACACAACACACACGCACACACACAGACACACACACAGACACACACACACAGACACACACACAGACAGCACGCTAAGCACTACACTACCGTTCCCCCTACACAACACACGCGCGCGCGTCCATAGGTACACATACACGCGCTTGCTGCAGACACACACGACTTTGAGGGTGCGTACGGCAGTAAACGACTGCAATAATAAAATGGCAATGCTGCGCGAGGAACGCCTTAGACCTGCAACACATTTGTGTAATGCGAGCGTAAACACACAAACACATACAAACACATACACACACATACATACACACACATACACACAAACACATACACACACATACACACACATGCATACACACAGACATACACATACACACAAACACACACATACATACACACAAACACATACACAATACACACACACATACATACAGACACACACATACATACACACAAACACATACAGACACATACATACACACATACATACAGACACACAGACATACACATAAACACATACACACATAGTCATGACCCGGCTTTGCCCGGGACTTGGATCCACCACGCCCGGCCGCCTTTGTCTCCCCAGTGGCGATGTTAATACGCCACACCAGTTACTCGTTTTGAGGCTGAGTCCCTCCCTCGCCACTCTCCCTCCCTCGCCACTCTGCCTCCCTCGCCACTCTGTAGAGGACGTGAAATTTGTATGAATTTACCTCAGAGTGGCGTTTTGGGTGTCGAGGCCTAGCACCGTGCAGAGCCTCCCGCCTTGCCTGATTTTTCCACCCGGCGAACGCTGGGTACGGGTGCCGTTCCCCCCTCCCCCCCGCGCTATTAAAAATGGCGTCCACCCCGCGGCGAAAAGTTGCTACTCGTTGCCAGGGGCAACCGCCGTCCAATGAAAGCGGCGAAGGCGTCGTTAGCCGTTGCCAGGGGCAACCGCCGTTCAATGAAAGTGCGTATGGTCCGAAATCCACACACACATACACAGACAGACAGACATGCACGATTTTATATATATAGATATATGTGTGTGTGTAAAGAGAGACATTATAATAGAAACCCTGATACCGCCCCCCCCCCCCCCCCCCCCATTAATTAAACTAATTACACGCCCGCGGAAAAAAGTCTGCAATAATTATGAATAATTATAAATTAGTGGGCATTGTGGGAGGTCGCCATGACCCAAATGTGTCCACTCTGAACGTCGACAGCGACAACATTAATACTGATAATAATAATAACAACAACAAATTCGAGACTAAAAGAATAATTGTGCGTAACTCTCTGAAGTCGGATATTTGGGTCAGGCCGACCCCCTTAAAAAAGTAAAGTTGCCAGTACGTTCCGTTAGTTAACCGCAATTATTTTAACGCTATTAATAACGAGAGGCAATGTTCTTCCCACGATTGACTCTGGGGGGATGGGGCATCGACAGTTGCTGCAACGTGGCCGCTTCTTCGGCTCTCACAGTCGGGGCACCGCGGTGGCGAGGAGATGTCATCGCCCTTTCCTGGTATACAGGAGGTCGTGGGTTCCACCCCGATCCTGACGCATTCTGTATGTACGTGGAGTTTGGCATGTCTCTTTCTCTCCCCGTGGTCGCGTGGATTTTTCTCGGGGTCCTCCGTTTTTTCCCACCGCGTTTAGAAACGTGCGTGTCGAGTGATTGGCTGCAGCAGCTGTTGCTGCTGCTCTACATCTCCACACGACAGGCCACGTGGCCGAGCTATTCTTTGTGGGCAGGTCGCTACACAGCTCAGTGGGCCTCACCTGGTAAATTAAAATAGTATAAATTGTAATGTTTAATACAATGTATGAGGTAATATACAGTATCGTAATTGTATAGTGAATGTACAGCAGTATGGTATACAGTAGGGTGGGTAGAATAATGCTTAGGGTAATATTATAGTCGAAGGTATAGAATGGTGTATAGTAATACAGTATATAATTTAATGTTGGGTTTGTCTATGGTAGTATATAGTACGGGGTAGACCCGTGTGATGTAAGGGAAAAAGTTTAGCTGGAATCATATTATATTTTTTGCGACATAGAATTGTAATGTATTACTTACTGTTAGTAGCTCAGCTTATTGGAGAGTAGTATACTGATGATACTATGTAGTTTATACTTTAGTTTTTTACGTGGTGGTTTAGTAACTGCAGCTACATACTATTAACATTCCTTCCCTTTGTTAATGCTACCCCTATCTCCTCCCTTTGATGCTGCTAATCCTGCATAATGCACGGGCATAATATGACTTTGAAACCCCCCGCCCACCTCCTACGCATTTTCCATAAAGATGCTAAATTCCTCTTGATATGCAATTTCTTTTGTCAAGGCGCTCTTCTTCCCCCTCCTACCCAGCTTAAATATACGCTCCAAGCTTGGTGGTGTTTCATTCTTCACCTGAGGACGGCTGCTTGCGTTGTAGCCGAAACGTCGTGAGAATTATGTTTATAATTTTATTATTTGCCTTCTACATGACTTTACCGAAAGAACAAATAATACAAATGTAAATGTGTTTCTTTTTATTTTAAAATAGTTGCGAGCGATTGTTTCGCTGTGGATCGTGTCGGCGAATGTCAGCCGAGCTGGGGACGCCAGCCAAACGCCAACTTACCGTGGTGCAATGGTTAGCGCAGTTGAACCTTATTCAATAGGCTATGGGGTACCCAGAGAATACTCACCACGCGCACGAGGGGATTCCACTGCCATCTCTTGCCCACCACCTCGCAGCCCCACGCCTACAGCACCTGGCAAGCCTCAGCGGTCACCCATCCAAGTACTCACCATGCTTTATGAATCGATGCATGTACATGCACACACACATACATATACACACGAATGGTAACACAAACATAGGTACGGGCGGAGCGCACCGCTTTATAATGGACCCAGCCACCTTGAGTGCGATTCCCCAGCCACGGCTGTCATCAGTGGCGAGCATTGGCTACATGGAGTCCTTCTGGGCATTCCTCCTCAACTAAACCCGCACTGACACAGTGTGGTGAAGTATGGTCAAACAGCCCCCCCCCCCTCCAATAAGAACACGACATTGGGGAAGAAAGTCTTCATCCAGAAGTTGTTTTAAAATGGGCTAAACGTGAGATTTGTTTTGCTTGTGTCATGAGCGACTTCCACGACACGTCGTATAGAGGGTACTTCTTTATTTATCACACAGGGCACAACACCGGCCAACACTGGTTCTTCCTCTCACTGAATATAACTCGAGGCAATAACACCTCTACCGGCTGCACGCACAGGCGATCACTCGGCGGGGTCCTCTCGCCCTCACTCGTCTCCCCCGCTGGCTGGCGGCGTGACGACGACGGCGATGGAACCCACGCAGGAGATCTTCCACGTGGCCGGACCACGGAGAGAGATGTCGGTGAACAGCGACACAGCCAGGACCCAGGACCCCACACACGAGCCCCGAGCTCCGGGTCCGCTCCCCCTTATATCCCCCCAGGCGTGGCTAGGCCCCGCCTCCGGCCACGCCCTCTCGTGGAAACTTCTAGCAGGTTTGAGGAGCATCTCGGCTAGCCCCACCTGTTACCTTTGCCCCAGGTACGCCTCCTTCTCTGATTGGCTGTTACCTCTGTGGCTGTACCCGTGAAACCCTTCCCAGGCCAGGAGGTGTCACTTTGTCATGTAAGCAGGTGTAACCCTGTCATTACACTTGCATAAATCCGTCCACAATAATATATATACGCACAATTCACATTATTTACCGGTAGGGCAGGGTCTGGTTGGAATTCATTATTGATCTGCCATTGTAGTGTCAGACACATACACATTATCTCCGATCATCAGCCAACCGAGTACTGTTCCTCCCACACCGTAGACTTACATAATTCCATATCAATAATACAAAGGTCACCCGGGTAGCCTACACAGATTGTGGAAGCAAGTGCTGTCATTATTAGCGAGCATCAGGATTCCTATAAAGGCCGGCGAACGAACCCAGCGCGGCCCGCTTCTCCCGTTCTCTGCCTGGCGCTCATCGCAACGCCACCCACGGCTCCACCTATGGCACCATCACACAATTACAAACAAATAAAATATCCCCCGTGAGGCCTAAACACACTATCGGGGCAAGTGCTGTTAGCGAGCGCCATACGAAGGTCGGCACGGCACACGAGGAGGTGGGTAGCCAGCACCACGCACGACCGCCTTTGTCTCCCCAGTGGCAATGTTTACACACTGCACCAGGTACTTATTTGAGGCTGAGTCGACCTATGGGAGGCCTATGACTGGAACTCTGGTCGTCGGGTTCGTAGCGCAGTGCGCTAAGCGTTACACTACCTTTGTTTCTTTCGGTAAAGTCACGGGGACAAATAAAAAAAAATATTTGATTTTTCTACCCACGTGACTTTAGCGAAAGAACCAAAGAGTATGGATTCCTGCAGTCACGAAAGCTTCAAATCAAGATCGTTACACTACCGCTCACACAATTACACACACACACACAAACAAAGAACAAGTAAACGTGGAACAAAAACCGAGAATTGCCCAACACACTCGTGGAGAGATGATGGATGCTCGGGATTCACAACGACAGACATGCAGAGCAATACCTAAACCTGGCATTGGGAGAGAACACGCTGGCTAATGAGATCATCCAAACCGTCAAGTCAAGCAGTAGGCGTGGGCATGGGAGAGCGCAAGTCTCGGCGAGAAGGAATGGGTTGGCCCATTGGGAACAGCGAAGAGAACCGTGGCGACGGAGTGGCCAACACAGAGAATGGAACCCGACCGAAGGGGGACGTCTGGCGAGGAGGTGGAGCGGCGAAATCAGCTGACGTGATAGCTGCGGGGTGAATGACGAAGTGCGCAGGATGGCGTCGTGGGCTGTCTTCAGGTACTCCACGCGTATTCATTGGTTGACAACGCCTTAATAAATAGAGGAGCGCAGAGCTCGGGCAATTGTTGGTAGCGCGGGCTCACCGCCTGGCTCCGAGTCGTCCTCGCCAGCTCTTCGAGAGCGAGTTGACATTTGATAAATGAGCCAGGTCAAGTGAAGCATGATCACACAACCCCCGTGATCAGCACCGCGTGTGGGGGTGGAGTGGGGGGGGGGCTTAAACCAGCAGTGGGTTGACAGTGTGGAACGCGCTGGGCCTCATTGCCCCACGTGATGCATGCCCCACGTGGTTTGTCAAGGAGCTTCACTTCAGCCGGCTGATTTTTTTTTCGGATTTGGCGACAACCGTCAAATGTTTCCCCATCCGGCACACCGGATCCAGTCGGCGTGTTGCCGCGGCTCAGACTGCTCCCAATGCGTCGCGTATCGCCTGCTCCAAACTTGCAGCGAGCGAGACATTATTATTCAGTGAGAAATTAAAAGCCATGCGTGGTATTCTTGTGTCTACCCCCCCACCACCACCACCACTATCACACCCCAACCTATCCCCTTCCCCGAACTCCCTCCCCCCACCACCCCATGTCCCACTCTACGCCCAACAACCATCCTCCCCTCCCCCTTCACATTCTCCCTTCCCCGCACCAGCGTGTCACGCTGCCCCCCCCACCGCCCCCCCCCTGGCTATCTTCTCCTTCTCCCAACAGCGCGTCGCTTTAACCACAGCCTCACACAATCACCCCTCCCCTCCCCCCAACACCCCTCCCCCGTTCCCATTCTCCCGAACCCACAACATCGGATCACTCCGCAACCTCCCCAAATGCCTCCCCCCACCACCACCGCCCGTATCCCTCTACCCCCCACACCCAACAGCGTGTTAGCTCCATCCCCTCCCCCTCCGCACCCCGAGCCCCCCCCCCTGCTCCCCCCCCCCCCCCCCGCTTGTGACGACGCACAGAGCAGAACGCGCAGTGCGCGCGCGTTCCCGGGATAGGCGCCAGGTCGCCGAGTTAAATGGGTTCGCTTATGTAACGCGGGGGGGGGCGGGGGGAGGGGGTTAGGGGGCATTGGCCGCCAGCCACGCGCCTTGTAACGTCTACTCCCTAGGGGCAGCCGCGAGGGAGGCGAGGGCAATCCAGCCGATGCTGCCCTCCTATCATCGACACCGCAGGAGGCATCAATCATGCAGCCGTGGTCAATTCCACTGCTGGACGAAGGCCTCGCTTCCACCCGTTGCGGATGCGTTGAGGCAATGTCCGAGGTGATGATGATGGACAGCGAGGACTAATGAGTCAACATAATCGTCAATAACACTGTGGCCCTTAACGGCTAAGAGAGATATGTAATAGGCGACGTTTCGGCCAATGGCCCTTCTTCGTGGCACCTTTTGCCATCTGCTCTCGAGAATGCCTGGCGGCTCGGCGTTAGAGTAAACGACTCACAATCGGAAGGTTACGAATTTAAATTTTGGTTGGGCGTCCACTCAGCCCATCATCCCTGGAGGGTAACTGAAAGAGGTACCGCTTTGTGGGGAAGTCGAAAGTGGTGGTCCTATGGGACATACTCGGCCCCGTCGTGTGAATGATGAATTTCCACCAACTGGTTCAAAGCTGTAAACCGGAGGTAAGCACCGTCTTTATGCCCATTTGAGCGGGACATTGCTTTAACTTTTTAATTTATAAAGAAGGCCCATTACCCGAAACGTTGCCTATTATATATTTATATCTAGGGAGATGTTATTGACGAATGTGCTGGTTTTTTTGTCATAAGTCCTTGCGTAGCATTGAACGGGCAACACAATTTTAATAGGGGGGGGGGGCCTTTTGCCAAAAAATATCCTGCAGCATCATCATTTATTTCATAAAGCGTGGGTCTGCTGATGAGACCCAGAAGACCGAAGCCGATGCAGAGTTTGCTCACTTCAACTAATGCTGCTTGACAACACACGCGTCCCTCGCTTTACGCCGGTTCAGTTTGTCGAATTCGCGGCTCAGCAATTTCTCCCCGAAACTCGCTATATTATGCGGTTTGAATTCACACACATGCGGCTATGCGGTCGGACGCGGGGCAGCATTGTGTAGCGTGCGTGCCGTGTGCGCTACTGGGGAGGCAGCTGTCTGCCCGTGCGGCCACCGCTTTGTGTGCCACTTTTTTGGAACGCATCTACTACTGCTACGACTACTGGCGTATCAGGCGAGGGAAACCTGCACTGGTGTGGAAAGCCAAATTGGCTGGTGGACTACGCACAGACACACACACATTAAACACACAGACACACATTTGAATGTATGTGTGGAGAAACAAAATATACTTCTGGTTATATTTGTAACTCGACTCTCCGATCGTTGTGTGTGCAGCGGTGAGGCTGTCCTCGCTGGGGGCAGTTCGGGAGCCTGGGGGGTTGAGGGGGGCTATTAGTGAATATCAGTGCCCCCCCCCTACTGTGTTTAGTCAATCCCTCCCTCCCACCCACCCACATCAATATTGAGTCGGGCCCAGGCGGTGGCTGGGAAGGCATTAAGGTCTCCAGCTAGAGAGGTCATCAGAGACAACAGCCGGCAATGATAACACTCGACTGCCCGTCCTGTGAGTCCATGCCCCACGTAACCCCACGACGGCGGCCTTCTACAACAACATCAACAACAACAGCAACCCGCGGTGTTATGCTTCCGAGATCTCGCGAGATCCGGGGAGCACTCCGAGATCGATGCGGCGACGTACGACCGCTGGCTGGGTCTCGCTGTTTGAGAGCATTTCAAAGGAGGCATCTCATCGATCCGCGTCTCGTCTGTAATCCATACATACGTGTGCATGCAAATCCACTGCTGGATGAGGAGCTCCCCCCACGCCGTGTTAGCAGTCGGGGGTGGCGAGGGGCAGTCGTTTGACTATACTTCACCTTGCTGGTCAGTGCGGGTTGGTGAACGGCGCGGGGGGATGTGGAACCCCAGCAATTTGTTCAGATCTGACGCGCCACTGATGTTAGTCGTGGCCTGGTGTCGAACTCAGTTCCCTGGGGTCATGGCAGAACTCGCTAACCACTGCGCCACCGCTCCACACCAGCTATACAAGGGTGGTTGGAGGGTGCAAGGGGGCATGGGGGGGGGGGGTCTGGGGAGTTCCAGACTGTGGGGTCAGCAGAGGAGAAGGGACCACCTCCACACGCCGAGAGTAGATTTACCGTGGGGCTTGTGGGGGAAATGCTTATCTGAACTGGAAGGCACTTCGTGTCTCTGACCCTGGGACTCGTGCGCGCCTATTCTGTTACAGGACACGCGGCACCTACAGATATCGCGTTTCAAAATATACTTTGTGATATAAGAGGAAGCTGGTGCCGACTCACATCTCTAACTCTTGAGTCGACGGAGCACGTGGATATCTGTGGGGCTCACGATTCGTGTGTACGATGTGGTAATAAAACGAGTGCATGCACTGAATGTTGAACTCCTTTCGCACCGTACGTAGCCAAGCGTGCTAATCGGAGGTGCGGGGGAAGGACACCAAACTAAACATGAGTTCTAAAGAAATGGGGTTTCAATCTAGACGATATAAAAATTAACCCGTAAAAACAAAGTTTTTCACTATAAATCCTTTATATGCGTGGCGGCTAGAGTCCTCTCGTCCTCTGGCTTGAGATGGCTGCCACCTATGGGTCAGATGATTGCCTGGCACCATTAAGCAATTGGTAATTAAATATATATTTTTTTTCCTAAAAAGTGTAACATTTTGGAAAAAAAATTTTCACGAAAATTGTCACGCACAACGAGTCTGTGTGGAAAATGTCAGCTCGATTGGATCACGGGAAGTGGGTTAAAAAACGACCGAAAGATTTGCACGGTCGTAAGTGCGCAAGCAAGCAAGCAAGTGAACTTATATAAAGGATTTAAAAAGTGCACAGTTCCCAGTGACTTCCTAATACCGGAAGGAAGAGCGCGTTCCAAATGGCTGCAGAAGCGCATCTGAAAGCGCCGCGCGATGCGGTGACCGCCGTCTCCGTTCGGTGGCTTCGTGAATCTATCTGTGTGGATCCTCTGAGTGTTACCCCTTCCCGCCCCGCCTCACTCGTCGAAGGCGTGATGGGGGTTGTCGTTGAATTCGTGGCTAAACAAATTCACGGAGCAGAATCCCACTGAAAACGAGCCTCGCTACTCAGAGGAGATCTCCTGCATACATACACCTAATTATAGTTCTTATATAAGTCACTTATTAGCAAGAAAAAAAGTAGATTGTAGCAGAAATAAATGTGCGAACCCCTATTTAATACATTTCTTTATTACAACAGACTCATATTATTATCGACATCATCGGCGTCTTTGTATTCTTACCTGCCTAGAGATTTATATAAACCGTAAATTAAACAAAGAGTTTTAAACCGCGTATAGTTCATGGTTGCTGGGCAATCCACTGCTGGATGAAGGCCTGATCACGCCATGCGGGTCACGAGAGTTGATTGATCATACTTCACCACTCCAGTCAGTACGTGTTGGTAGAGGGGGAGGTTGGGTGGGGGGGGGGTGCAGGAGAGAGGTTCCCATATATCGCTGTGAGCTCTGCCCGGGGATTGAATTCACTTTGCCGGTCTCAGACCGCAGTGCAATAACGACTGCGCCACCGCTCCACCCAAGCACATCACGCGTGCACACAGCAGCTGGATCTGTCAATCCACTGCTGGATGAGAGCCTCTCCACGCTGTGCGGATCGTGGGCGAGGGGCGTGAGAGGGGGCTGTTATATAACCACAGCTGAACACGCCGGGTCTCAGTATCCACACGCTCTGTGCGCACAGAGCGATTGTGCGCACCGATCAGAACCGCATCCTCAACGCGCGGCTCCAGTTGCGCTTTGAGCAGCGACAATCGCAGCCCCCCCCCCTCTCCTGCCGCCCCCCAATGACCCCAGCTGTACCCGCCAGCGCCTCCTCAATAACAAGACACTTTGTTCTCTCCGCGCTGAGCGCACCTCCATCGCCGCGAGCCACCGCAGTTTTCTCCTCTTCCCGACGCTCGCCAAGCCACGCGTCGTGTCGCGCTGACCTGCTCGTCGCGACGCGCCTCCCACTCCTCCCCGCTCCCTCCACCGCCTCCCCCACCCGCACCGCCCACCCGCCACTTGTCCACCATTCCTTCAGCGTCCCTCCTCCTCCTCCCCCCCTCCTCCTCCATCGTACCTCCCCCCCCTCCTCCTCCGAACCTCTTCCTTTCCCCCCTCCTACTGTTTTATTTTCCTCCATCCTCTACTTCCCTCCATCCTACTCTATCTTCATCTTCTCTTCTCCTCCCTCCTCATCTGCCTCCCACCTCCTCTTCATTTTGCTCCCCCCCTCCCCCTTCACCCTCTTCTTCCTTCAACTCTCTCCCTCCTCCATCCTCCTCCACCCCGCGACGCATCGGAGGCAGGGCGCGTGACCCGCCGAGATCTTTCGCACGGCTCGGAGTCGGAGCCGTGGAATCAGACTCCGTGCGAAGGGTGCCGGCTACATCGCAGCCATCGTCAGAGATGGCGGTGGCTCGGGAAGGGAGGACTTTCGTCCAGCAGTGGATGGACCATGGCTGATGGCGATGATCATCCTGTACCGTTGACGGCGCTGTTAAACTTCACCTTCACACACCTCTTCTGCCCCTCCCCTCTCCTCCTCCCCTTCCCCTCCCTCCCCTCCCTCCCCTCCCCACCTCCCTCCAGTTCTGTGCGGCTCTGTCGGTAGCACCGAAGGCAGGGGACGCGATGTGCCGGGCAGTTGGGCGGATGAGATCATTATTACCACCACAACCATCATCATCATTACCTCCACAACCATCATCATCATTACCACCACAACCATCATCATCATCATTACCTCCACAACCATCATCATTATTAACACCACCACAACCACCAACCTCATCATTACCATCACAACCACCATCATCATCATTATCGTCACAACAATCATCATTACATAATACAGTTTTTTTTGGGCTAGATCACGTAAATATATTAATGTGTCGTTAAACCCGCCACCACCGACACAGCCAACTAGTAAGGGTTGTCACGTAAACAGAACGTGGCCAATTCGTCACTAGTACAGCACTAGTCTTTAGTGTAGTGTAGTCTATAGTGTAGTGTAGTATACTAGTACGGCACACCGGTTTGGTGGAGAGCCAAGCCACAACATTTACAATCTGAGTACGAAGTTTCATCATCGTTACCACCACAACCGTTATCAATACCACCACAATCATCATCATCATCACCACCACAACCACCATCATCATTACAACCAATACCATCATCATCACCACCAACCATCTTCATGATCATCAATATCACCACAACCATCATCATCATCACCAAATCATCCTCATCATCGTCAATTAAGGTCGGCATTACCACCAACAAATCACCGTTGTTGTCGTCATTGTCATTACCACTGCTACCATCATCATCATCGTCTTCATCATCATCATCATTATTAAATCATCATCATTATTATAATCACTACCACTACCTTTTACCATCTTCAAAATCGTTATTATTATTATTATTAATATCATCACCTCCACCACCATATCAACATCATCATCATCGCCATCATCACCTGCTCCTCAACCACCATCATCGTCGTCGTCATCGTGCACGTGTCAATGTCCAATCGACGCACGCGTGAACTCGATGATGCAATACGAGTAGCCCGCCATGCTAACGAACCCGGCCACCCAAGTTTGATTGCGGGTCACGGATTCCATCAGCGACGAGTGGTGTGTTAATGTAGTACTCTCTCTCTCTCCCTTTCCCTTCGTCCTCGCTTCAGCTGACGGCGTGGTGAAGTATGGTCAGAGAACCCACACAGCCTCGATGATCGGACACGGCGTGGCTGGAGGCCTTCATCCGGCAGTGGGTTGACATTGGCTCTAGAGTTATTGACTTGGCAAATCCTACAACTATATGGGGCTATGTTGGGGGATTCCATGAAAAATAACTACAATTTCTGGAGCGGTTAAACAATGGCTGGCCTGTGCATATGACTCGGCCTCGCCATATCAATGTATAATTCACACGCTCTTTGCGGCAGGATATCCCTGTGACTGTGTTGACTCCGTGCTTAAATCCAACGTGCGTGGCTGTGGGACGTTATGTTCAAATGAATGTATTAATAGAATTGCGAAGCAGCGTATGTTCTCACTGTAAACTATTACACTATTTTTATTTTACCAGGATCAGGCCCACTGAACTATGTAGCTCCTTTTTCAGAAGCGACCCAGCCACAAATGAAAGCTCAACGAAGTAGGCTTATCACGTGGACATGTAGAGCAGCCAAGCACTCGAAACGCGTGATGTTGAGTTTACGTTTGGAGGAAAAAAACCGGAGGACCCGGAGAAAAATCCACGCGACCACGGGGAGAGAGACACGCAAACTGCAAATATAGAGCAGGCGTCAGGGTATGAATCGAACCCACGCCCTCCTGCGTACCAGGCGAGGGAGTTAACAACTCCGAGCCACCGCGGCGGGGAGATGGGGCATGACTCAGAGTAGGGGTGGCCACACAGAAGCCACGTGATCCACGGGAGGGTTATGATATGTTGCAAGTGCAATAGGATGGCCATGTGTATAGACATAGCGTTAGTGTTATATTTATACTATAGAATATAATGAAAGTTATATCTGTTGCAATTGATTTTCAAATTTTTATGTAATTTCGAAAACTGTATTCATAATGAATGTACCGCATGGACTTTGAACAACTGCTGCCATTTACAATCGTTTTGCGTGCAACGCTGTGAAGGATGTGATCCCAAACATGCAATATCCCGGCGTTTACAAACTAAGCTGTGTCTGCGGCAGTAGTTACATTGGGGGAACTAAGCGACATGTCTCGGACCGTGTTCGTGAACACAAGGCAGATCTGAAACACGGTAGGATCAATACCTCGGCCGTGGCAGATCATTGTTTTAATACGGTGGGCTCACACGAAATTGATTTTTCGAAGACGAAGGTACTTTGCAAACGCACTGGCTATCAACAAAGATTCGTTCATGAAGCCATCCATATATATAGACAGACACAATTTCAATCAAGAAGATGGGTACAAACTGAGCAATCATTGGAAGGACGTTAGTCAACCAGTTTAAGTCATAACTGGCTGTGATGTTCCCATCCTGCCACCTTCCAATGTTAGTTGTTGTTTTCGGCTCTCTGATTTTACATTCACAGGTTACATTTACCACTAACACAGCCACCTTGCGCCCTGACCTCGACGTTGCTGCTCTGCGATCCCCCATTAACATGCTAATCTCTCACATTAACATGCTAATCTCTCACATTAACATGCTAATCTCTCACATTAACATGCTAATCTCTCACATTAACATGCTAATATCTCACATTAACATGCTAATCTCTCACATTAACATGCTAATCTCTCATATTAACATGCTAATCTCTCACATTAACATGCTAATCTCTCACATTAACATGCTAATCTCTCACATTAACATGCTAATCTCTCACATTAACATGCTCATCTCTCATATTAACATGCTAATCTCTCACATTAACATGCTAATCTCTCATATTAACATGCTAATCTCTCACATTAACATGCTAATCTCTCACATTAACATGCTAATATCTCACATTAACATGCTCATCTCTCATATTAACATGCTAATATCTCACATTAACATGCTCATCTATCACATATTACATGCTAATCTCTACATTAACATGCTCATCTCTCATATTAACACGCTCATCTCTCACATAACATACTAATCTCTCACATTACACGCTCATCTCTCACATTAACACTGCTAATCTCTCACATTAACATGCTAATCTCTCACATTAACATGCTACTCTCTCACATTAACATGCTCATCTCTCACATTAACATGCTAATATCTCACATTAACATGCTAATCTCTCACCTTAACATGCTAATCTCCACATTAAAATGCTAATCTCTCACCATTAACATGCTAATCTCTCACATTAAATGCTAATCTCTCACATTAACATGCTAATCTCTCACATTAACAAGCTAATCTCTCACATTAACAGGCTAATCTCTCACATTAACATGCTAATATCTCACATTAACATGCTAATCTCTCACATTAACATGCTAATCTCTCACATTAACATGCTAATCTCTCACATTAACATGCTAATCTCTCACATTAACATGCTAATCTCTCACATTAACATGCTAATCTCTCACATTAACAAGCTAATCTCTCACATTAACATGCTAATCTCTCACATTAACATGCTAATATCTCACATTAACATGCTCATCTCTCATATTAACATGCTAATCTCTCACATTAACATGGTAATCTATCACATTAACATGCTAATCTCTCACATTAACATGCTCATCTCTCATATTAACACGCTCATCTCTCACATTAACATACTAATCTCTCACATTAACACGCTCATCTCTCACATTAACACGCTAATCTCTCACATTAACATGCTAATCTCTCACATTAACATGCTACTCTCTCACATTAACATGCTAATCTCTCACATTAACATGCTAATATCTCACATTAACATGCTAATCTCTCACATTAACATGCTAATCTCTCACATTAACATGCTAATCTCTCACATTAACATGCTAATCTTTCACATTAACATGCTAATCTCTCACATTAACATGCTAATCTCTCACATTAACATGCTAATCTCTCACATTAACATGCTAATCTCTCACATTAACATGCTAATCTCTCACATTAACATGCTCATCTCTCACATTAACATCGCCACCTCAGCACGCTCGCTTTGGAGGCCGCTCAACGATCTTACAGTAACATGCAAATGTTTACCTGCAGCCCTTTGATTGGTGGAAAACCCACCACCGTCGCGGTCGCTGCCCACCACTTACATTAACATTGGCTGCTGACTTTACCGAAAGACCCAAAGAACATGGGACTATCGTTTTTAATGGACAAAGAACGGATGATAATACACTGTAACATGATAACAAATGTATTTTAATAGCTTAAAAAAGTCAAACAGTCTCCACTTGTTCGCCATCATTGTCAACACGTGGCCTGGAATCTTCTCCAGGTGGTCTACAGAGCCTGGAGGCAGCATATTTATTGTGGTATTATTGCAAATTCTCAGAAGCCTTAACATTTTTCTTGAAGCACCCTGTATATACTATCAAAACAAATGAAGCATATTATTGCAATATTAGTTGTTTAAACTTTAGTTACATGGAGGAAGAAAAAGATTGCACGTAGAAGAAGACCTGATGATGCGGGCAGTGATGAGAAGGATACTGGCACTATTTGGACACACATGTAGGATGGACAACAACAGGGAAGTTAAAAGTGTGTTGTTGTTGTTGCTGTTGTTGTTCGAAAAAAATCGAAGGGACTGGAAAGAGAGGAAGAGCTCACCGAGAATGTCTTGACGACGACATCAAGAAGAGATTGGAGCCAGAAAGATGTCGCCAACCACTCGAGCATAGTGGCACGAGACAGGGAAGTGGACACAAAACGTGGACACCTACGGGGCAATCTGCCCATGGATCGTGATGATGACATGGAGGAAATGCCCCCTCAGAGGACGTCCACTGGGGAAAGACGGAGCAGTGAAATCCGCTCGCGTGCACAGCGCACGCCATCGGAAAAACCGTGAGAAGTAGCGTGGCGGGCTGGGGGGGGGGGCAGGGGGTGGGGGCCTTCATCCAGCAGTGGAGTGACAAACAGTCAGCGAACGCTCAATGAGGATGGCACAGACATTTGCGTGCTCTCTAAAACTTACATATAGGGTGGCCCAAATGTCATGTTTTTTTGTTATTAGGTTTTTTCGGTAAAGTCACGTAGGTAAAACATCAAAATTAATAAAAAATAAGTAAAATAAAACTAAAATCACGACGTTTCGGAGGCAACACAAGTCTCCGTCATCAGGTGGGACCGTCACAGCCGGATTAGCTGCATCAAGTGAGGCAATGATTCAAGATGTAATCCCTTAAAAAGCAAGTTGAGGGGGAGGAGAGGGGGTGGGAGCTAATCAGAATGTGGTAGCCAATGAATGGAACGTATCGGGAGAGAGGGGGGGCGGGGCTCAAAGACGGCACGGAGACTTTACCGAAAAAACCTAAGAATATGAATCCTTGCAGTCACGAAAGCTTCAAATCTAGAATCATGTTTTTTGTTTATTTTCTTTGAAACCATCTACGTGACTTTACCGAAAGACCCAAATAATATAAACGGAATAAACCGATGTGGCCTGACCTTTGGGCCGCACTGTAGACCTCTGTCTGACATCGCTTTCAGTCCGATGCCGGAAAAGCTTGTTGGTGATTAGAAACCCATGATCTGGCCCATGCCTTCCAATCACTTCGGCTCAGGTGTCTGCGTCATGACTCACTGGGGCATTAACGTCACCCAATGCGATGAATATGTCCCGAGGGGCCACTTTAGCCGACAACTAAAATGCATGTTGATAGAAGGCATCTGACTCATCGGCCTTGCTTCCGTCCCCTCCACGGACGTTCAGATTCATTCCTCGCTTGTTGGTGATGGAGAGGCGAGCCCACAACGAAACAAAAAATATAAACTGACTATTTTTTTATTTTATCAGATAAGGCCCACTGAGATATGTGACTCTTTTGCAGAAGTGACCTGGCCACAAATGATAGCTCAACGAAGTGGCTTATCACGTGGAAATGCATAGCAACCAAATACTCTAAAGTCTAAAGGCATGTTTTTAAATGTGGAGAGAAAAACTGGAGGATCCTGAGAAAAATCCACGCGACCACGGGGAAAGCGTGCAAACTCCAAATATACATGCGTCAGCGTCGCGATCAAACCGCCTGTAAACCAGGTGAGGTCATTAACATCTCGCCACCGTGGCAACCTTTGCTTGGACTTACCCACACTAGCTCGCCGCCACGCTGCCCCGCCTCCTTAATTTATTCAGAATAAAATCCACTCCATCTTGTGTGACGCTATCCTTCCCCGAGTAGAAGACTGACTGGAGAACTGAGTTTCCCACCCCATCATGGTAACTGGAACCACAACCAGTCTACCCGACATCTTGCATTCCACTAAGGTCCAGGTGGTCACGGTCCAACCCCCGACAGAGGAAGGGCACTCTCTGTTCTCCTCCCCAGCGAATGGTCGTGGCCATACCCTGTTGCAGGTGGAGGTTCCCCAAGGTGGTAGGCGGAGCGGGTGGGGGTCAGTCCCCTGGTTCCACCAAACGGGGTTTGGCCAGGGGGCACCATTGAACACCTCCCCCCTTGGGGTGTCCAGGACCACGCATATTTAGATTCTATATATAAGCATGTCCGTTGTCATGGTCCTTGGGTAATTAAGTTTCATGTGCAGGGGATTAAGGGACCTTCTTGTTGTGTGGATGCGCCGATGCCCTCTTAACCAGACGAGAGCGCGCCCCCCTCCACCCCATCTGGAACGGTGGTGGAAGTGAGCGCGCCGTGGGGGTAGACATCTGACGAACGTCGGCCTTTCTCCCCCTCTCTCTCGTCGCGGAATTACTCACAACAAACCGCAGCGTTACCGCCTGGCGCTGCGACGGCGGTGGGAGTGGGGGTTGTCTGGCGAGGCATTCTCAGACACCCACACATCCCACACGCAGACGAAGACCTCCCCCCCCCCTCGTGTAGTCTTAACAGACTGTTGGGGCAAGTGCTGTTAGCGAGCATCACCTATGAAGGCCGACACGGCACACGAGTGCGTGGGTGGCCAGCACCATTCCCGGACGCCTTTGTCTCCCCAGCGCTGATGTTAATGTACCGCACCAGGCTGAGTCGACACAGGGGCGGTGCACATATTTTTCACCCATGTTGGTTGTGAGTGAGAATCGAACCCGGATGCGAGGTTCGTCGTGCAGTGCGCTCACCGCTACACTACCGGTCCCCAATGTACACATGTAGATACACACGCACACACAAACAACAACAACGCGATTTGCCACTCTGTGGTGGTGACATCACCGTAGCGCTTGCGACGGTATTTCTGGATGTACTGACATACACACCAAAGACAAAGATCCCCCACATAGCATATATGCGTTGCTGAGCCAAGTGCTGTACTAACACACGTGATTATTATTGTTACTTCGCTTGCTTGCCCGGGAATTCCTCGCTGAGTCTCACGATCATCTTGTTAGGAGGGTCCTGCCAGCCAGGGCTTCGCGATAGGGGCGGGGGAGGGGGGCGATGGTGATCGCTCTGTACAAGAACGAGGCTGTCATTTTGCGGTGGATTTTGGTTTTTCTTCTCCTTTTCAAATTTGGCAAAATGTGGGCCCACGACGCCGGGCCACAGCGGCCCATTCTTGCGAATAACATCACGAGATGCTGACAGTCCGCTGGCTGCGTGGAGTCCGAGTGGCATTTTGTGTGGTTTATTCTTTTACGGTTGAATCGCCTGCAATCATAATCGGGGTGGCCGCTAGATTCGAACCGTGAACATCTGCAACGAACGGCGCGTTGCATAACGCGCCGAGCGATTACACTCAGGCACGATAACAACAAGCGCCATTAGCCGCGAAGGGGCGGTGACATCAGCACGGCGCCTGTGCCAGGCTAGGTGCACACAATACAAAGATCCCCCGTAGAGCCTCAACAGACTTTTTGGCGCAAGTTCTGTTAGCGAGCACCTATTAAGGCCGGCACGGCACACGGAGGGGGTGGGCGGCCAACACCGTGTACGGCCGCCTTTGTCTCCCCAGTGGTGATGTTTTACACTCCGCACCGGGTATTCATTTAAGGGTCGCCGGGTTCGTAGCGCAGCGTGATAACCGCTGCTCCACCGCTCCCCAAGACATCACAACGCCACACGCGCGTGGGTACGGGTGGCGCACTGCGCTACGAACCCGGCACCCTCCCGAGTTCGATTCCCATTTGAACAGCGAATATCTGAGCCGGCCCTTAGCCTCCCCCCTCTAGGTCGACTCAGCCTTAAGTGAGTACCTGGTACGCGGTGTGTAAAATCATCGTGAGAGAGCCGCACGGCCCACTCTCGTGTGCCCTTAATAGGTGCTCGCTAACACCGCTTGCGCCCAACGCTCTGTTGAAAACGCTATCCCGGGGGGAGAGGCGGGGGGGAAGGGGCGGGGGGGGCTGGAGGGGCGGGGGGGGGGTCTTTGCGGTGTGGGGGGGGGTGAGGCAGGCGGTGAGACTGCGTCTCGCCACCGTGGCCTCTGTGCGCCTGACGCACCCGCGGATTCACAGGCGAGGGTCGATAGAAATCCGCGGAAGTTCCGCGGTCATTCGCCGTTGGCACAGCCAAGGAGGGGGGGGGGGATTTGGAAGCTGCCGCGAGTGATGGGTGGGGGTGGTAATTGGAGCCGAGAGGCGCGAGTGGTCGCGACTCGCTCACACTCACCAAGACCACTCGCCACCCCCATGGATCGTCTCTATCACGACCTCACTCACTCACCACCTCTCACCGCCGCATTCACTCTGCCATTATGAACGTCGGCACGACGCCAGAGGGGGTCGGTGGGTGGCTAGCAACATGCCCGGCCGCCTTTGTCTCCCCAGTGGCGATGTTTACGCACCGCGCCAGGTACTCATTTGAGGCTGAGGCGACCTAGGGAGGGCCCAGGACCGGTTGAGATCATCATCACTGGTTGCGGCCATGAGCAGGAATCGAACTTTGGTAGCCAGGTTCGTAGTGTAGCGTGCTAGCCGCTACCCTCCCCGTTATCATTTCACTATCACCACCACCTCACTCACCATCACCACCACCTCACTCACCATCACCATCACCTCACTCACCATCACCATCACCTCACTCACCATCACCATCACCTCACTCACCATCACTATCACCTCACTCACCATCACTTCACTCACCATCACCTCACTCACCATCACCTCACTCACCATCACTATCACCTCACTCACCATCACCTCACTCACCATCACCTCACTCACCATCACTATCACCTCACTCACCATCACCTCACTCACCATCACCTCACTCACCATCACCTCACTCACCATCACTATCACCTCACTCACCATCACCTCACTCACCATCACCTCACTCACCATCACTATCACCTCACTCACCATCACCTCACTCACCATCACCTCACTCACCATCACCTCACTCACCATCACTATCACCTCACTCACCATCACCTCACTCACCATCACCTCACTCACCATCACCTCACTCACCATCACTATCACCTCACTCACCATCACCTCACTCACCATCACCTCACTCACCATCACCTCACTCACCATCACTATCACCTCACTCACCATCACCTCACTCACCATCACCTCACTCACCATCACCTCACTCACCATCACTATCACCTCACTCACCATCACCTCACTCACCATCACCTCACTCACCATCACCTCACTCACCATCACTATCACCTCACTCACCATCACCTCACTCACCATCACCTCACTCACCATCACTATCACCTCACTCACCATCACCTCACTCACCATCACCTCACTCACCATCACTATCACCTCACTCACCATCACCTCACTCACCATCACCTCACTCACCATCACCTCACTCACCATCACTATCACCTCACTCACCATCACCTCACTCACCATCACCTCACTCACCATCACTATCACCTCACTCACCATCACCTCACTCACCATCACCTCACTCACCATCACCTCACTCACCATCACTATCACCTCACTCACCATCACCTCACTCACCATCACCTCACTCACCATCACTATCACCTCACTCACCATCACCTCACTCACCATCACCTCACTCACCATCACTATCACCTCACTCACCATCACCTCACTCACCATCACCTCACTCACCATCACTATCACCTCACTCACCATCACCTCACTCACCATCACCTCACTCACCATCACTATCACCTCACTCACCATCACCTCACTCACCATCACCTCACTCACCATCTCTCACTCGCCACTGCAACCCCACTCACTATTTCTCCTCACCCCTCTCACCGGCCCTTAGTAACTCGCATTCACTTTCTATCGGCTTCACCGTCACACTCCACCACCCCGTCCACTGATGCTGCCGGCGGGCGCGGGGATGGGTGAGTGTCACGCGTCGCTCCAGGGGAGACAAAGGCGGCCGAGCGTGGCCGTTGGTCTCCCGTGGGCTGTGCTCGTCTTCGTACTGCCACCCTCCCACGGCACTTGCTCCAGCAGCCTGTTAGAGTCGACACTGGGGGGGGAGTCTTTGTCTGTGTTGAACGCGAGCAATGTCGACCTCTGGCTGCAGCTGTGTCCGCCTGCCCTGCCGCGTGACGGCACCTATCACAACCTCAGCGCCCGCATTTTTGGAGATATAATTCGGGAAGTGTTGTTGGGTTTTTCTTCCAGTTACAGTCGTGAGACTCGACTCTGTATTAATTATAGATTTGAAGCTTTCGTGACTGCAAGGATTCATATTCTTAGGTTTTTTCGGTAAAGTCACGTAGGTAAAAAGTAAAAATAAAAATTAATAAAAGTAAAATAAAAATAAAATAAAAATCACGACGTTTCGGAGGCAACACAAGCTTCCGTCTTCAGTCGTGCTGTGACTGTTCCACCTGAAGACGGAAGCTTGTGTTGCCTCCGAAACGTCGTGATTTTATTTTATTTTTATTTGACTTTTGTTAATTTTTATTTTTTACCTACGTGACTTTACCGAAAAAACCCAAGAATTCGACTCTGTATATTCGTGCCACATTTCAGCTGTCTAGTCCTTGCGGGACATCATCACGATTGACATCAGCCATTCACAGTCAGTGGCGTCGTCGTAACGACATCGTCCGCTCAGGGGTTGCTGCAATGGGTCAGGAGGGGCCCCAATGTTTGATTCGTCTCGCACGGTGGCACCTCGAGGCTGTGAGACATCGCGGCTCCTCTTGCCTCGTCACATCGTCGTTACGCTCACGGTCTCGAACATTTCACGCTGTAGGGGCGCTCCGTCTTCACGAAATAAGTTGTCTGTTCTTATACACTGCTGTTGAAAACAAATCTCATGGTGGTGGTTGTCAAGGGGACCCCCAACTCGTACGTTTGGCCACGGGGGTGGGGGCAAGGCACCCCCTTGCCTGCCCCACGCCACTGGTCGCAGTGCGTGCTGACGTGCCAAGTTCCAGACGCGATTCGCACTGCCAAGAGGAGTTGGGGGACTTGGGCACGAGACGCCGTCACGGCTGGAAGGGGCGATATTCGCATCCTCATGTGGATAGGCACACGGCAAGCATCGCTTCGCCCACTGCCAAAGCTTGGCCAGGACCCTCGTGAAAGAAGAGAACTCTGCGAGGCTTTCCTGGGTCAGCTGGACGCCGCGGTGGGCGATATGTTAACGACCTCAATCCCGACCCTGACGCCTGCTGCTGTTTATTTGGAGTTTGCGTGTCTATCTCCCCGTGGTCGCGTGGATTTTTCTCCAGCCCCTCAATTTTTTCCCTTCACATTTAGAAATCAACATCACGCGTTCAGAGTATTTTGTCTGAAATACATTTCCACACGATAAGCAATTTCGTTGAGCTTATCATTTGTGGCCAGGTCGCTTGTGAAAAAGAGCTGCAGTGGGCCTCATCTGGTAAAATAAAATAAAAAAAGTTTTTTTTTGTTACGATAGAATATAGTATTAACATTGGTATGACATATGTATACCAAGTTTTCAGTCGATACCACATTGGGAAGTGGGTTAAAATTGAGTTACAAGATTTGAGGATACAACAACGACAACAACAACAGACAGAGTGAGCTAAATAAAAGCGTGTAATAAAAAAGTGTTTTTTATTGTCAAAATTATTCGAGTCTTTGAACAGAATCAAGTCGAGTAAAATTCTCACCGCGTGCTTGGAGCGCCACCAGGCGGGCACCAGCGGATGGGGCGGGCAATGTGGGAGTGGGGAGTGGGGCCCTGCACCACCATTGCCCCTTTGGCAACAAAGACAAAGATCCCCCGTATAGCCTGGAACAGACTGTTGGGGCAAGCGCTGTTCGCGAGCACCTATGAAGGCCGGCACGGCACCTATGAAGGGGTTCGTGGCCAGCACCACGCCCGCTCGTCTTTCTCTCCCCAGTGGCGATGTTCACACATCTCACCAGGTACTCATTTTGAGGCCGAGTCGAGCTAGGGGAGGCCCAGGACTAATTCTGACTCTGGACCCAACAGAGAGGAGCTGGGCCTCTTAGTAACCAAGTGCTGGGCTATGAAAATGTGTTCCTACCCCCCCACGATTCCCCTACCCCATCGTTAAGGGGGGGGGGGGGGGGGGGAGCGGTTTGCGGCAATGAAAACTATTCTATGACGACGAGGAGCTGCGCTGTCGTCGTGTGTGGCATGTGAGCTGGCGCGGGGAGCTAAACTGGGTGGCACAGGCCAATGTCCCCATCCTCGTCATCCTCGCCAAGGCGCCTGGGTTCCATCCGGCCCATGGGACTCTCGTGCAGTTGCAGAGCCTGCACACTCCATGGCTGCGCCACACTGGGGATGATGAGTCCCAGCGCGTGATAGTAAGAGGAGGAGGGTGAGAAGGAGGAGGGTGGATGATGTTGAACTTGAGAGTCGCTCTGCACTGGGAGTGATTGAATCGCACCTCGGTACCTGTTGGGAGGCCACCCGCAACAGTTGTTCCGGGAGAACCCACGAGATGGCGACTCGCCGCCTCTCTCCTCCACAGCCGCATCCGTGGAACTCGGAACACACCGTTTGGATTCGGGGCACGGGAGAGCGGGTAGGGGAAACTTTGATGTGGGGGAGCTGCGGATGGTGGGAGGAGCTGGGAGTGGAGAGCCGGCACGGAATGAGCCACCACTCACATTGAACACACTGTGGCCTTATAAGGAGCGCGAGATAACAGGTGTCGTTTCGGGCAATGGACCTTCTTCGGAGCACGTCATCGCGTTCACGTGCGTGGGCTCCGCGCGCTCGAAGCTTTGATGAGCACGCGCAGCTCGTGTCGTGCTCTCATGGAAGATTGTCGTGTTTTCCGCCCGGGTTCGATTCCCCATTAGCGCGCGCGGTTATTATTTTAATGATATTTTTTCTCGCAATAACTGTGGGAAGGCGCCGTGGATCGGGGCTCGAACTTTGCGTCTGTGGTTCGGCGGCGAGTACTCGAGACGCGTGTATCGTTCACTGCCATCACCTTCGAAAGCCATGCACGTAGAGTCCCTACGTCCGCACGATGGTGAGTCAGCTTTCAACCGACTCACCAACAACATCATGAGCCATGGTTTATCCACTGCTGGACGACGGAGGGCTTCCCCTAACCATCTCTCAAACACAGTTTCCAAAATCAACACGAATATCGGGTGCACGCCTCTCTCCGTGTTCGTCAAGTCCAAGACTTCGTAGACCAACGACGTCTGGCGATCTCTCTTCTGGAGACTTTGCTGCTGAAGTGGAATATTTGGCGTCAAGTATCCGCGACTTTCTTTAGTCAAAATAGCGGCACTTTGCGTCTTGTTGAGGTTTCTCTCGCGACTTGCTGCTGAAACCGTGGAGATGGAAACTCAGGTCCTGGCTCACACAAAGATCCCCCGTATAGCCTTAACCGACTTTTGGGGCAAGTGCTGTTAGCGAGCACCTCTTAAGGTTCACACCAATACGCGCCATTCGCCACTAAGTAACGGTGACGTCACTACTGCGCATGTGCCAGGCTAGGTGCACTTTGAGGCCACGTGCAGTGTCCAAGGCTCTCTCACACACACGCGGGCAGCCCACATAAACTCATCTCACACAGATTCCACCCCGCTATGGAGGCGTACAACCGTGCCGTCACGCTAGCATTCCTACAAGGTGCCCGTATAGCCGAAACAGTTTGTTGGAGGCAAGTGTTGTTAGCGAGCACGCATGAAGGCCGGTACGGTACACGTGAGGGTGATGTGGCTAGCACTACGCCCGGTCAACGTTATATCTCCCCAGGGCTGATGTTTAATTCACACACCGCACAAAGTACTCATTTAAGGCTGTGCAAACCTAGAAAGAAGCCCAGGACAGGTTCAAATATTCTCCACTATGATTGGTCGGATCACCGGCTTCGTAGCACAGCGCGCTCACCACTGCACCACCGCTCCCCATAGATCACAGACATAGATACAAAATACACACACACACGGACACACTGGCTCTCACACCACACACGTCTCAACTTGCGCACGCCGGAGAGAAAGAGAGACAGAGACACGGGTTTCGCCCGATAATCATTTTTTTTATTTCTACGAGCAAAGCGTACGTCACTTTGGACTTGACCGTCAGTCCCTCCATCCCGCTCGCCAGCCAGCCAAACTTAAAAAAAAATCTAGTATGAAGAGCAGTCAGTACATTCTACAATGTCTACTTGCAGCAGTGAAAAGCCCCAGTAGCAAGCTCCGACGCGGAGAGCCGAGTTCGTGACTCCCGTGCTCACGGGAGGGCCGCCCTGGTGATTGGGAACTCATGTGGACCCCATCCCTCCACGTGCGCCCCCCCCTCGCAATGAGTGAAGCTCGCGCCGCAGCGCCAATTAGCCAGCCCGTGCCACCCGTCGATCAAGTCGAATCTATCGATACAATTGCAATCAAATAAATACATACAGAGAGATTACAAAGAGCGTGGGAGAGCCGTTGGCAAAGCTGATAGGAGCGATGCCAAAGCATCATCATCATCATAAGTCATCATAATATATCATCATCAGCATGTATATTTATCGATCATCAGCCATTCTCTATCCACTTCTGGATGAACACGTGCTCATGCACCTGTGCACTGTGCATGAAAAGAAAACGTGGACACGTGATTTTTTATTTTTACATATGAACAATTTTCAGTGTTCGCGGTTGCGTACTGTTTGGTGTGTGGTTGAGTGTGTGGTTAAGCGTGTGCGTGCTTGTGTGTGATTGTGTGTGATTGTGTGTGTATGGATGACTGTAACTGTGTCCGTGTATAGTGTGGTTGTGTGCCTATGAGTGGTCGAGATCGTGTGCGTGGTTGAGAGTGAGTGTGATGGTTGTCTGTGTGTTGTTAAGTCCTTGCTAACAGCACTTGCTCCAACAGTCTGTTAAAGACTATATGGGGGATCTTTGTCTTTGTATGTATGGGTGTGTGTTCTTTTTAAAGGCCGGGCGTGGTCCACGCTGGCTATCCACCCCCTCGTGTGCCCTCCCGGCCTTCATACGTGCACGCTACCATCACTTGCCTCAACGGTCTGTGAAAGCTACCCGGGAATCTTTGTATTTCTTCCTTTGAACTCTGTCGCGATGCGACCTCCGCCTCGCTCGGGAATTCGCCCAGGATTGCACCCGGGGGGCAAACTTATTCTCTTGCAAGCAGAGGCACGAGGCACCGCGTCTACTTTACCCGTGTCAAGCGCACACCTGTCAGGACACCCCCCCCCCCCAGCCTCGCGTTACACACTCGCAGCGGCCGCCGTTAGCGAGCGCCTATTGATGGCCCGCGTGGTCAGCAGCCAACTTCGCCCTCTTTGCTCGTCTCCCCAGCACCGGACATTCATTTCAGGCTGAGTCGACCTAGGAGAGGGCCCGATATCCGGTTTTACATAAAACTGGGTGTTGGCACTCAAGTAGTCGCAACATACACACGCACCGTCTCTATCTCTTTGACGTAAAAAAAATAATACCAAGACAAATATCCCCCGTGTAGCCTTTACAGACCGCTGGGGCAAGTGCTTTTACTGAGCACCTACGAAAGCCGGCACGGCACACGAGGGGGTGGCCAGCACCTCCCCCGACCGTCTTTGTCTCCCCAGTGGTGATGTTGACACATCGATCTCGGGGAGGCCCAGGACCGGTTCAAATAATCGTCACTGGTGGCCATGAGCGGGGAATCGAACTCGGGCCGTCGAGTTCAGAGCGTGGTGCGCTAATCACTATGCCACCGCTCCCCTCTTTGATACACGCACCATCCATCACTGTGACACGCACACACTTCGGCTATACCTCCCTATAACCCCCCATCGGGTCCCCTCCCCGTCCCCCCTCTATCCCCTCAATCCCCGTCTCTCACTCGATGCCGCACGGAACATCAACACGAAGTGGTGGTAAGGGAGGGGGGGGGGGGTCATATCAAGGCACAGGGGGTCTCGCGTTGCCTTGGTCCCCAAACAACCCGCGCCCTTGTCCCCCCGTCCCCTTGCCGGGTCCCCGTGGGGGCCGCGGCTACACCAGGTCGATGTCCAGGTCGGCCGCGTCCTCCGAATTCACACTTCGGATCTTGAACTGCGGGCAGACAGAGGAGGATGGCGTCATCGCGGCTCTGTTGGAGTTCGACAATCGCCGTCATCCGTGGCGGAGAGTCAAGAATGCAATGGATGGGAAAAGGGAGAGGGACGGGAGGGGGAAGGCCGGGACTGACGTCTCCAGAAGGGACAGGGAGGAGGGCACGACTCAAGATGAGCAGCAGCAGCAGGAAGATAAAAAGGTGCATTAGAGAGCGATCGAGCCCCCCCCCCCCCCCGCAGTCACCTGCCGCTGCCCCTCACGCTCCAGCACCACGGTTTGCACCGAGCGCGTCGGGGGGGCTCCTTCCCCCTCGTAGCGCGGGAGCAGCTGCAGGATCGGATACCGCGCCTCCAGCCTGCGGAGAGAGGGTGGGAGACACGGGGGAGCGGAGACACACGGGGGGACAGGGAGGAGAGACACGGGGGAGCCTTTGACACTTCACGTGGCCTCACAGTGCACCTAGCCACTCGGTAGCCAATGGAGACTGTTGGTTGTTGTGTGTGTATTTTGTGTGTGTATCTGTGTGTGTGTATCTGTGTGTGTGTATCTGTGTGTGTGTGTATCTCAGTCAGTCGACCCGTGGCACCTGGGTCTGCCCCGTGACCTCCTGCCAGCGGGCGTTCGACACTTCACGTGGCCTCAAGGTGCACATGGCCTGGCACAAGCGTCGTGGTGACGTCACTGCGTGTATCTGTGTGTATGGGTCTTTATCTGTGTGTGCCTACGTGTGTTTGGGCTCACTTAGTGGTTGTGATGGTCCGTGTGATTGACTCCTTTCTTGTCAATGGACTCAGCTTCTGATTCAGCTCCATGTTTTGCTGGTAGACCAAACACACACCCACACACCCACAATGTAAAAAGAAACATTCAATGTATGTCCTCTCGAATATCAGCAAATTACCAATTTTCGTGGTCTCATTTTGTGCAGAAGGAGGCAGTGACGGCAACTGCCCCTCCCCCCTCCCCCCACCCCCTCCCCATTGGATCTCACCGTTTTGAGAGTCTCCAGCAGGGTCTTGCTCTCCCCGAGCTGCTCGCGCTCGCGCCCCGTCTGCTCCTGCAGGCCGCTGTACAGCTCGCCCAGCCGCCCGGCCTCCAGCTGGTACTCACCCAGGCGCTTCTGCACCCCGCACAGGGCACGCGCACAGACCCCACGGCCTACACGGGCTGCTGGGGCACGTGCTGTCCGCGAGTAGAGGAACCTACGAGGTCCAGCACAGCGCACGAGGGGGTGCGGTGGCCAGCACCATGCCCACACGCCTTTGGCTCCCCATTGCTGATGTTTACACGCTGCATCAGGGTATTCAGACTAAGGCTGGGTAGACCTAGGGGAGGCCCAGGACCGGTTCAAATAATATTCATTGGTGTTGGCCGGGGAGCAGGAATCGAACTCGGGCCCCTGGGTTTGTATCGCGGCGCGCCGATCATTGTGCCACCACTCCCGACGCACACCCGCGGACACCAACGGACACACCGGGTAGCTCACACACCGGCATTTCACACGCGCGCGTGAACACAACGAGCCAACTCAACGTTGGCGCACACACACACACAGACGAGCTCCGTGGATCGTTAGATCGCAGGGCCGTGAGAGATGACAACAACCTGCGGAGTCGTATATCCAGCAGTGGATCGAACGTGGCCGATGACGATGATGGCGATGTGGACACGTGGCCGATGACGATGATGGCGATGTAGACGACGATGATCTGAGGCCACGGACTCACCTTGAGACCGTCGATCTCGGAGTCGTGGTCGTCGCGCGCCTGGGCCAGGAGACGCTCGAACTTCTGCTTCAGGTCGTCGACGCAGACGCGGGCGGCACGCTCCCCGGAGCCTCTACTCGCCACCAGCTGTGCCACAACATCAACAACAAAATCAACAACAACAATATCGACAACAATAACCTTACATCAACAACATCGACAACATCAATAACATCAACAACATGGATTACATCAACAACAACATTATCAACATCATCATCATCAACAACACCACCAACTACATCACCAACATCAACAACAATATCTATTACATCAACAACAACATCCATTACATTAACAACAACATCAACAACATAAAGAATCTGGTGGTGATGCCACCTTTTCCGAACCAAATGCATCTTCATTGTATGAAGAATCCATTCATAAATCCATGCGGTGCGACGTGGTGTGACGCGGTGCGATGCGGTGTGACGTGGTGTGACGCGGTGTGACATGGTGTGACGTGTGTGACGTGGTGCGACGTGGTGTGACGCGGTGTGACGTCGTGTGACGTCGTGTGACGCGGTGCGGCACCTCGAGCTGCAGCGCCTCGTTGTGCCGGCGCAGCCTCGCCGCCTCCTCGTCGCGCTGCTGCAGCAGCTGCTCGTGCTGCGCCCGCCCCGAGCCCAGCTCCGCCAGCGCTGCACGCAGCCCGCGCAGCGTGGCCTGCGACGCGCACCGCGACTTCTGCTCGCGTGCGCGCGGCACACACGCGGCACACACGTAGCACATTATAGGACAGGAGGAGAAGATACAGACTCCACACAAAAACGCAACAAGACGTTGAGTAAATCTCACGGACATAGCTCAGTGGCAGGACGTCCATGATCACCGACGTCTCCGAGAAAGGCTGTGGCTCACAGAGAGACAGAGAGAGCGAGAGATGAGTTGGTGGCGATGTAGAGGGGGGGCGAGTGTTCCTCGCGGGGAGGGTGGGGGAGGCGGTGGGGGGGGGGGGCACCTCGAGGTGCTGGTTCTCCGTGTAGAGAGCGAGCACCATCTCCGAGTACTGCTCCATCTGCTCGCCCGTGCTCCTCAGCTGCTCCTGCAGCTCCGCCTTGCGCCGCTCGGCTTTCTGGGGGGTGGACACACAGAGAGTGGCGCTCGGAGCGGCGTGCGGGACGTGGGGCAGCGACGTCACGCGGTGACACGCGGTGGCACTCACAGTTCTCCCACATGATCCACCCACCCTTCAATCCATCCCTTCACTCACCCATATACATCGACCAATCCACCCGTTCATGCATCCACCTCATCCAACCAATCCAACACATCCACCCAGCCATCAATCAATCAAACAATCCATCCATGCACCCATCCATATCTCAATCCATCCAACCATCAATCAATTCATCCACCCATCCATCCAGCAATCCCCTCACTACCGATCCGTTCATCCGTGCACCTATCACGTGCACAAGATTCATAGATGCAGGCGCACCTGGCATTCGCCCTGCGAGTGGATGATGGTGTCCTCCAGGCGCAAGAGCACGGCGCTGAACAGCGCGTGCGATCGCTCCAGGGACGACTCCAGCTGTGGGGGGGGGGGGGGGGGGGGCAAGGGGGGCGGGGAGTGGTGTGTCACTCTGCTCATCGAGTCAGACTAAAGCACCCACAGGGAGCCACGCGCCACCGGTGAGGGCTGCCACTCGCGATGAGCTCCACAACACAGCTGGGGACTAGCCCACTCTACGAGCAGGAGAGGAGGGGCTCACACTGCCTGTGACTGCGCTGTCGCGGTCTGGTACGTTGATGTTCGGCGAGGTGTTAACGATCGGGCGTCTACCACTGATGATGGCCCGGTGCTTGCGCTTGTTGTCGTGGAACAAGCGGATTTGCTCCACTCGGCTCCTGCCCCGCGTGCCGTGCACGGGCTCACACCATTAAACTTACAATTCTAGCCGCCTGTTGCTTTATTGTAACGTCATACCAAAGTGAATTACTGTCGTTATTGTGATGATTGTTGTTGTTGAGCAGCTGACAGGGATTGTGAATATCCCTGAGAAGAATCTTCCCAGAGGAGTGGCTTTGGGAGGATGGTGCCGGGAACCGAGGCAAGGTGGCCAGGGCCTAACCCCCCCACCTCTTCATTCACTGAATTAATGAATCGTAAAATGAATGAATCAATCGTGGAAATAATTAATACATTATTAGATTGGTTACTTCATTCACAACCAAATGAATGAATAATCAAAATAATGAAGGGTTCAATCGTTCAACAAAGCAATTTACGAATTGGTCATGATGTAATGAGAGCCTATGTCCGGCTCACGTGGTGATTGGCTCTGCCGGTCCTGCTCTACAACCAATGGGGGGAGAGCCTGGGAGCATGGCCCTGGCGTGATCGAGGGATGTCAGCTAGGATGATTGGTTCTGCTGCTCTTGGCCTCAGCCAATGGGAAGACAAGTCAGGGGCGTGGTCCCGGGAGTTGATGGAGGAATCTGGAACATTCAGCGCAGGCTATTAAGGATTGGCTGGAGCGTACCACGTGACCTAGGCATTAAATAAGGGAAGAGTCGAGGGACACGTGGTCAGACAAGGAACGAAGAGAGATAGAGAGGGGCCACGCGTGAGCTGCATGGGTGTGGGCTGTGCGTGAGAGTGGGTGAGGGTGAGCTGCGTGTGAGTGAGCTGTGTGTGTGTTTAAATTTAGTGTTTTAAAGATGTCAATTCACCTGCTGTGTATCTTACTACTGTCCCTCCCGGCCATATCTAGTGCCACACTCAACTCTACAAATGGCTACCCGCGTTACTTTGCGTCAATACTTATTGCTAAATTTGCAACTACACCTGCTAATGAAACAACTTATAGACACTTCTACACTCCATCATTATATCCTTTTAAACCCTATCTTTGTCCCATTACTTCACCAGCACTCCTTCCAAACTTCATTCTGCTCTTTAAAATAACACCATCTGCGAGCTGCTGCTATTCGTCCAAGGTTCGTCGCTCTTCATCCTTTCACAGAAAATACCTGTGCAAACTATTAATTCTACTTTTCTTATTTCTGGGTGGTATTGAGCTTCATCCTGGACCAAATGTAAAGAACTCATATAATTCTGTAGATTTTTCTGGCAGAAAAGGTGTTGGTGTTCTACATGTCAACATCAGAGGGCTTTTGATTAAATTAAGTCAACTAAAACTAGAAGTAGCAAATCTTGACCCGGACATATTTTGCCTAACAGAAACATTTCTCACTCCTGCCGTCAATGACTTGCAGATTACGATTGACAACTACAATCTTTTTCGGCTTGACCGAGGATCTAAAGGAGGTGGAATTGCCATCTATGTTCGTAATACTATTCCATGTTCACCAGCTCACTCCTTGTTTAAAAAATGTTGCTTTGAAGGTCTGGCTCTCAGAATAACTCTCCCTAATAATCAACACATATTGGTAGTGTGCTGCTATAGACCGCCTAGTGGGAAGGATGTTGAAGCTGCATCTGCACTGAGAGAGCTTCTTGGGGGCCTCCCTAAAGGTGAAATAGTTTTAGTGGGTGATCTAAATTGGAATTGGCTAAACCCGCCGGCCGTGGCCACAAATTTTGCAGATGAATTTAACCTGTTTCAATTAATAAATGTCCCCACAAGACCCAACCTAAAAAATCCGGGACAGTCATCTCTGCTTGACGTCCTATTGACAAATGCCCCTCACAATTTCGCACTGACTGGTGTTCTAGGTAATAACCTTAGTGATCACTCCTTCATTTTTGGGGTGAGATCATCAGCCAGACCCAAAGCCCCCCCTAAATTGGTTGAGAAGCACTCCATGAGACACTTCAGCACTCAGGCATTTACTAATGATGTGCTTCACTCGGATATTGACAAGGTCTGTGATATTCCAAACCTGACTACGGCTTGGGAGACCTTCAGGTACACGTTTCTCCAAATTCTTAACAAACATGCTCCGTTGGTTAAATTTAAAACTAAAGGCAACCGTCCACCATGGCTTGATCCTGTGATTACAAAGCTCATGAAAACTAGGGACAAGGCTTGGGCATGTGCTCAGAAAAGTAATTTGGTCAATGACTGGCTAGAATACAGGATTTTAAGGAATAGATGCGTCAAAAAAATACGGCATGCAAAAAATAACTACTTCTCTTCCACTCTCCTTGAATCTCATGGAAATGCCAGGATTTTCTGGAAAACAATCAAATGTATCGAAAAGGCATCCAAAACAGATCATCTGCCCGTTCAGCTTAACCGAAATGGGGAATATTTTTCAGATCCCCAAAAAATAGTTGACAATTTTAACCTTCATTTTTCTGAAGCTGGTACCCTATTTGATAATGTATTGGGAGTCACCCCTGCTCATGCAAATTCCTACACTCCTGTCCAAACATTAAGCGAATTTAGTTTTCAGCCAATCCACGAAAGTAATGTTCTGAAACAACTGTCCTACCTCAAAGGGTCCTCCTCTACCGGAGCAGATAGTATTCCCGTCTTTGCTCTACTAACTGTTGGTCACCTAATATACAAACCTATAGCCCATATTTTCAACCTGTCCATCAAAGAAGCATCAGTTCCTCTAGAATGGAAACATTCCTATGTTCGTCCACTTCACAAAGGGGGCCCTAAAGATGATCCAAATAACTACCGACCTATCTCAATTTTGTCCCCGTTGATGAAAATTTTTGAAAAATTATTGACCTACCAAATTAACAGTTTCCTGTCCGCCAACAATCTATTACATCTAAAACAATCTGGGTTCAGAAAAAAATACAGCACCACATCTGCTGCATTAGACTCTCTGAATCACATTTACAGTAGCCTTGATAATAAGCAGTACTGCGCCTGTCTTTTTCTTGACTTGTCCAAAGCTTTTGATACAGTAGACCACAACATCCTGCTTAGTAAAATAAGTTGCCTCGGTTTTTCCGAAAACACAGTAAAATGGTTAAAAAATTACCTCTTTTCTCGCACCCAAACTGTATTCACAGATGGTTGGAGGTCAAACAGTGTTAAGATAACAAAAGGGGTTCCACAGGGTTCCATTCTCGGCCCCCTCTTGTTTTCTCTTTATGTAAATGACTTGGGCACTGAACTGGATTATTCCAGGGTAAATCTTTTTGCAGATGACACGGTACTAATTACTGCTGGCCGCTCTCCGGATGACGTGATTGCTAAGCTCCAGAGTGATTTCAACAAACTACAACATCAGCTAGTTGCTCTTAAACTAGTCCTTAATCCTGCCAAAACCAAGGTGCTATGCTTCTCACCAGGACTAAAGCGGGAAGTTATTTTTCCCCAATTACATACCTTAAATAATGATCAAATAGAGCAAATCAAGATCTATAAGTATCTTGGGGTCATCCTGGATTCAAAACTGAATTTTGAAGATCACATTGATTATATTGGGAAAAAGACAAAAATTAAAATTGGTTTTCTATATCGACACAAGCACTGCTTCCCTCCTATGTTCCGTTTGGAATTGATTAAAGCTACCGTACTGCCTCTACTTGATTACTGTGACATTGTGTATAAATCAGCCCCAAGTACTGTACTGAAGAAGCTTGACTCAATGTATCACTCGGCCTTAAGATTTGCATTGAACTGCCCATATAGGACTCACCACTGTGATCTCTACATTGGGTCAAACTTAACATCTCTGAATGTTCGACGGCTTGTGCACCAGATCTTATTTATTCATGATGTACTTGCAAAAAAATCTGCAGATTACCTGCTGGATCTCGTCTCTGTTTCAAAGAACAAATTTGACCTAAGGTCTACACTCATTTACCAGCTTAATATTCCCTATTGCCGTACATATACTGGAGGAAGGGCCTTTGCTATTGATGCCCCCAGGGTCTGGAATGCTGTTGCAAATAAATTGAAACTTGAGTCACTACCTATGAGATCTTCACTCAAAACTGCTTTAGAGGAGTTGTACACCCCTAGCTGCCAGTGCTATTCAGTGACCTAAAATAAAATGTTTCGCTCCGGATGATCGCTACAAAGTATGACCTGTGTTTTGATTTAGTGTGCTGATCTTAAAGGTGCATTGAAAAATTACAATACTCCGATTGATGCTCCTGCTGTTGTGGAGTGACTCATGCAGCCAGCTATGGCTGCAGGGTTTTGGTAGTACATGTTGTTTATGCCATTTATTGTGAAAATTCCGTCAGTTCCTATGATTGCTTTTTCATTGCCTTCATGGCTTTATTTTGGTGATTTCGAAAAGTGTATTAGTTTAGCCATGTTTGTGTTGTTGTAGTACAGAGTTAGACTGATGGCCTTAATCTAAGTTGTCTTGTGGTTGTTGTTGTTGTTTGACTTGCATCCCACTGGGATTTTTGCACACAGCGTTGGTGTACGGTGTTTTTTCTGCAATATTTTTTGCTGTCTTTTCTTGGATTTTCTGTTTGCACTTAGTCACATATTCACTTTAAGATGTTTTTTTGTTCATGTTTTTGTTTTTTGTTTGTTGCGGTTGCACCCGATTCAAGAGCTGAATGGCTCACAGGGCTATACCTAATAAATGAACTTGAACTTGAGTGCCATGTGGTGGTGCGTCTCTTGCAATCTGTCTGCCCACTTCCCGTTGCCTGCCAGCAACGGGGAGTGCTTGTGAATTGAGAAAAGTAAATAAAAGGACCGATTCCACAAGCCGTCTCCAGAGTGTTATTACAAGTCAATCAAAAGGATAAAGATTCAGACATCCAACGGGGGAATGAATGAAGAAAAAAGCATGACACGAATTAAGCAATGAATGAAATGATTGAATTAATCATGAAACGGAACGAATTATTAAATCATTCAACAACAAAGGAACTAATTAATCGTTTAAACCACGAATTAATCCGCGAATGAATGAATGAACAAACGCCTGCACACATTAGTTACCAAAACGCGGACATCTTGGGCGTTAAGACAACGTTCCAAGCAAACCTCCCAGGGAGTTAAAGCAGCAGCAGCAGCATTAATAAAACCATTCAGAGGAATGTGCCCCGGAGTGGCTGCGGTGCACGATGCACGCGCGATCCGGTCAGCCCACACAACCGCACCTGAATAATAATAATTATAATAATAATTATAATACTAATTCTAATGATTCTGCTGCCGTGACTGCGATTGCTGCTACTCACCGCCAGAGCCGTCCCAACAGGACACGGCGAATCGGGGCGAACGCCCCGGGCCCTGCACTTTTGGCAGGGGGGGGGGCGCGCTTTCAATGTCACGGTGTCAGATGTAATACTTCTGGTTTAGTTTGAAGGAGTCGGGAGGGGGGGGGGCACACGGTGGGGTTTGCCCCGAGCACCGTACCTGACTACCGCTGATATAACCCCTCCAACGAAGACACAACAATAAGTCAGAGGTGACGAGTTCCTGCTGCTCAGATGCACCACAACGAGGCGCTGCTTGCTGGTTCATCATCTCCTAGCGAGCGGAAATTCCACATTATCAGGGCGATTTTGATTTTGCCACAAAGTTGTACAGGTGGAGGAGGCTTGGAAAGGCCTTCATCCAGCAGTGGATTGAGCATGGCTGCTGATGACGTTGATCATGATGATGACTCACCTGTGATAGACGGGAGAGGTGGTCTCGGCTGTCCTGGGAAAAGGCATCATCCTCATTCTCGTCGTCCACTCCGTTCTCCTCCTCCTGCAAAGACAAAGATCCCCCGTATAGTCTCTAACAGAGTGTCGGGGCAAGTGCGGTTATCGAGCACGGCACACGATTGGGTTGGTGGCCAGCACATCGCTCGCCCACCTCAGTGCTGATGTTTACACACCGCGCCATTTAAGGCTGAGACGACCTATGGGAGGCCAGGGAACGGTTCAGATATTCGGCACTTTCAACTGGTCGTGAGCCGGAATGCAACTCAGATCGCCGGGTTCGTATGGCGGTGCGCTAACCACTGCACTGCACAAACACGCATCGTCAACGACCTAAGACACGCAACCTCCCAATATTTCACTCAAGGCAGCAGCGGCACCACAGGTTGTGCGCCTTCAAAGGGGACTCTGTGGCAATCGTCAGTTAACGATATTTGAAATGTGACCCTGGCAGGGACAGAAACCGCGTTGGCCTTGGCACGAGTCCCGAGGAGTTCCAATCGGCGTGCATGATTCCGCACGGCAAGTTGCTCACTGGGCGAGACCCAGACCAACCACAAAGTGCTCGGCAGCGCATGGATCGTCGCTGCTCACGTCATTGCGAGAGTTCGCCGGTGTTCTTTGCTTTTTTGAAAATCAAACGAGCGGTGAGCTCACCGCCCGCGCGGACGTGGGCGGACGTGGGAGTTCGCGTGGTGGGGCGAGACGTTAACACTCACCCTCCTCGTGATGGTGAAGGTCTCACACCAGAACCTGACACGCGCACAAAGGGGGAAGGAGGGTGTCACAGTTAATAACCTGGAGCTCTCTCTCTTGATCTCTCTCGCTCGCCCGGTCTCTCGTCGCGTATAATTTCCCCGAGTGGAATTCGAGATACTTTTGTGTGCCCGAGCGAACATTCCCGGCCGTCTGGACGCGTGGGGCCGCACAATGCCGCGGGCCACTGGGAGCCGCGGGCGACTGGGAGCCGCGGGTCTCGGGTTGCCGGCTCTGATGGTTGTGGTTGGCGATGGTGGTGGCGGTGTTAAATTTGTTTTTGGTGGTAACGATGATGGTGGTGGTTTTGGAGGGTTTTTTTGGTGATGATTACTGTGGTCGTGGTGTTGGTGTTGATGGTGATGGCGATTGTTTTGCTGGTGATTCTGATTCTGTGATTATGGTGGTGATGGTGGTGGTGTATATTTTCGTGGTGAGAACTAAGGCGGTGGTAACGTTTCCGTTGGTGATGATTGTGGTGGCGACGGTGGTGTTGTTGATAATGGTGAAGGTGGTGGTTTTGGTGGTCATTATGATGGTGGTGGTGGTAGTGGTGGTCATTTCTGATGTGAGAGTGGTGGCACAGCGGTTAGCGCACCGTACTATGAACCCCGAGTTCAATTCCCGGCCATGAATAGAAGCAGTGACGAGTGAACTCGGAACCGGTCACGCGTTCCATCCTGCTGCACCAACCCGAACTGACCAGCGTGGTGAAGTATGGCCAAATGACGATCACGACTGACGCAGCATGGGGGACAACCTCAGCAGCAGACTGACAAAGGTTTGTATATTGAATACTTACCACTGGAATGTAACCAATGTCAACGATATGTTCTACGTGAGATACTAACATATTACACTCAGGCAATGCTACTACCCGTAATAATAATAACACGTCATTGTTTAAAAAAAATTAAAGTTAAGGACTGCGAGCCAGCTCTTTCGCGAGCTCCACTCGCACCTCCGATGAGCACGGTCGGCGACGCACGGTGCGAAAGAAGTTCAACATACACACACACATACACACACACACATACACACACAGACATACATAGACACACACATACACAACAACAACAACCGCCATTCGCCACTAAGTGGTGGTGACGTCACCACGACGCTTGTGCCAGGCTATGTGCACCTTGAGGCCACGTGAAGTGTCGAACGCCCGCTGGCAGGAGGTCACGGGGCAGACCCAGTTGCTACGGGTCGACTGAGACGACTGGCTGATGCACCACCTGTGCCCCCTACTGTACCAACTTGCAGTGCTTAGCCACCCGGCGCTCCGCTCGTTGTTGTGAGCGTCGCTCCTCCGCCCTCCGTTGTTGTTGGAGGGCGACTACCTCCAACTGCTCAGTAGCGTCCTTCACGAGCCTGCTCCACAGAAGCCGATCTTGACACCGCTGGTACCAGTCATCGGCAAGTCCACTCAGATCCACGTCCTCCTGTACCACATCACTCCATCTCTTCTCTAGCCCGTGTCGCGCCCGTTGTGCCCCCTCGATCCGGCCGAACAAAAGCTGTTTAGGCATGCGGTGGCTGGGCATGCGGGCTACATGACCCAGCCAACGCAGCCTTGCCTGCCGGAGGAGCTCACCGATGGGACTTTGGACCAGATCTTTCAAGGATGTGTGAACTCCTCACGCAATCCAGCCTCGTTAAATCCAGGATGCATTGTAGGCAGGCCAGCCTAAATGTTTCTAACCGGCGAAGATGTTCCATTAGGGAAGTCCACGTTTCACAAGCACGGAGAAGGTAGGGAATGAGTGTAGCCGAGACGACCTGAAGCTTCGTGCGGAGCTACAGACCAGGTAGCTTCCACACAGCGTTACGCAACCGATGAAAAGATAATGCCATTCGACTGATTCGGAGTGAGACCTCTGCTGTTAAACCGGAGCCGGATCGCCGGGTTCATAGCGCAGCGTAGCGCTAACCGCTACACTACCGCTCCCCACACACATACACACACATACACATAGCCAAGTGATGAGAGTTTGGGAGACAGCGTGGATGTCAGTCACGAAAGACGCACGGGCCCAGACTCGCACTGGAATGCTGTCTCCACGCGAGTGGGAGACACACACAGAGATAGTGGGAGTTAGAGCCGGTAGCTTTACACGGGGCTTGGCTCGTGTAGAAGTTATCTCGCTGGTTTCTGCGTCAATAAGATCGTCGAGTAACTCAGTCCGAGCACGAGTTAACGCGCGTTCTTATGAAGAGCCCAGTCCATCACGAACGCGCCACACTGACCACACACACACACAGACACAGAGTGTGCGCTCCTTGTAATGACAGCACCGCACGCTTCAAGGCCGTTGCACAACCGGCTCGGACTCGAGGACGGACCGCGAACATCTCCCTCCGGTCACCCGCATGGGTCGAGAGGTCTCGGGGCCCGTAGACGGGGCTGGCCGCATCGTCGCGCGAGGTTTGCGTGGCCGCGGCTGCGACTCGCTCTGTTCACCCAGCGGTGTAAATGATAACACGAGTCCATCGGCAGGTCGCGCGTGCTGGGGTCAAGTGTGGGTACATCGACGCCTTCCGAGACGCCTGTGGCCATCGGGAAGGAGTAGACCCAAGAACGCTTGAAGAGGGTCTCGACCTCAAGCCGAGGCCCCTTCCGCCAGCAGGGGACGTGAGCACGCACTTGCAGGGCCTGTGCCTTTAGCCTTTTTATGTTTACTTTCATTATTAACAACGCTGCGAGTCTTTGTCACCGATGAAACATCGACTAACAATCACCGTCAGCGATGACATCACCGCTGGGAGTTGGGAGGGGAGAGAGTGGGAGGAGGACGAAGGTCCCTCTCGCACGGGGGAGCAGTGGCAGTGACCTCAGCTCACTGGCATGAGCCCCCCCCCCCGGCCACCGCCTCCCACTCGCCCACACCCCCCCCCCCAGGGTTTAATTGAGACGCACTAGCCCACGGCGATTATTGCGACAGGACGCCAACACGGAGGCACGGGACAGATCCGGTGTTGGCTTTGGGTGTCGCGTTAACAAGGCGACGAATCCATGCGAATGTCTCGCAGAGCAGGGAGACCCTTTGTGTTGGAGAATGGCCCGCGCAAGTGGACCCTCTGATCCGCATCACATTCCCACCCGTCCTGCCACCGAGGGTAATATCCGTCGCACGGCAGTCACACTGAGAGTCGTTTCACCACCACCAGAGCCGGAATTTACCCAAAGTAAACGCAGGACTCACTTTACTGCGATGCGTTTTGTTTTTGTGCAGCCATCAACAGCGGTTAGCGCTAGGAAACCGTGTACCTGAGTTTGATTCGCGGCCGTGGCGAACGTCAATGGAATGGAGAACTCGGAGGAGACCCCCCCACCGCGATTACGAGCGGACACCACTCAGAGCTCTCCAATGACGGGTTCACAACCAAACCCTGTCGTACCGCAGCCGCCTCCCTAACCACCTCGCACGAAGCCGAGCGGAGTATCGCGAATCTCTGCGTGATCCACCAGCCCTCGCCACATCAAGCGATAGACCACAGGCGCCGCGCGCAACCACGCCCTGTGCAGCTGCAGTCACCACCAGCCCTTCAAAACAACCATCATCAGCAAGGGCTCTCGGCAGGTTAAATCGAGGGCCGAAATAAATAAAAAAATGCGTATACTTTGCCAATCATCTCTGTCCGTCTGTCTCTTTTACTCTTTATAGTTGAAGAAGCAACCCACGGAATGCTGTGTTGAATCTCGTTGCCACGACAAAGGTTGGACGTGGAGGTCGCCCCAGGGTGCCAATCGCAGTCGCCTCCTCGTCACGTTTGACGGCCACCGCCACTGCGGGCTCGAGCCGAGTCGCGGCTCCAAATTAAAACCGACAGCCCCCGGATCGTGCGCAGCAAAGAGGCACCCTCGAGCCGATCGACCCTCACATGGGTGTGTGTGTGTACCTGGTCCCTGTGTGTCAACGATAGCACTGGGGAGACAAAGGCGGCCGGGACTTGGTGCTGGCCACCCATCGGCTCGTGTGCCATGCCGGCTTTCATCGGCGTGCGCTCACGGCACTTGCCCCAACAGTCTGGTAAAGGCTATCTGGGGAATTTTGTCTTAGTCTTTTGTTAGGATGCTTTGCGTGTCTGTGTGTATTAATGTGTTTGTTTGTTGGGTGTGATTAAATGTTTGTGTGGGTGTGTGGGGAGCGGTGGCGCCGCGGTTAGCGCACTGTGCTACAAACCCGACAGGCGACCTGAGCTCTACTCCCAACCACGGCTAACATCAGTGGCTCAGAGTGAAACATGAACCGGACCTGAGCTAGACCCTCTTCACCAACCTGCACTGACCAGAGTGGTGAAGTATGGTCAAACGGCCTCCATGACCGATATGGCGTGGGGACGCCATTATCCTGCAGTGGACAGATCGTGGCTAATGTGACGATTCAAATTATTATCACGTGGAGTTTCTAGTACCATTGGTTGTGGGATTGAAAAACGAATTTCTTGAGAGCTGCTTTTTGTGTTTAGGTTGTTGCCCTTCCCCCGCACGGTTGGCAACGTACGGTGCGAAAGAAGTTCAACATACCTACAAGTAGGATGAAGTTTGACTAGCGTGGAAGAGTAGGCCAAATACCCTCTTTCTAGATCTGCCTCTAGTGGAGGCCCTTCATCCAGCAGTGGCTAGAGCAAATTAAATGCAGGGCTGCTCCTTTACCAATACCCCCACCGCCTCGTGGCTGCAGAATGTCTGGTGGTGGTGGAAAAGGAGGAGGGGTGGGCGTGGTGGTGGTGGTGGAAGAGGAGGGGTGGGCGTGGTGGTGGTGTTGGTGGAAGAGGAGGAGGTTGTGGACGAGGGTGTGTGTGAGGACACGCAGAGTTTACCCAATCGCCACTCCTCGCTCCCTCCACATCAACATTCTGATTACTGCAAACATCTTGATGGGTGGGCGGATAAGCCGCACTCCCCCTGCAGTAACACCTATGATAGATTCGTATGGGACACGTGGTCTAGGGACTTCTCGCCCACACCACAGATCCAGGTAGACGCCAGGCTGTGACGTGTGCATTGCGCCGAGGGTACCTGGTGTGATGACGTCAGGGACGGGTGACGCTTCAGACTAACCTGAGCCACAGCATTAACCCGGACATAGCATTACCTCCCCCGCCATAGCATTAACCCGGACATAGCATTACCTCCCCCGCCATAGCATTAACTCAAACAAAGGTGATAAAAGTCTTTGCCGTTGCGGCACCGACATTTTTGGGCCACCTTATTTCCTCCCTGGACGTCGTAAATCATCCTTCAAAAAATTATTCTGAAGCAGAGAATTGCTGCTGGATACAGCCACGGTGGGCAATGTGACGTGTAACACGTTGCTCCATAGCGGTGTGTCGATAGCTACATTGCTACGTGCAAGTCTATCGAGTGGCTACTGCACGTGGTCTCTTGGTGTGGTCTGGTCTGTTGTTGTTTAGCTGCCTTGCCCAAGCTTGCATTTAGTGGCGAAAACTCGGCATGACTTGATCAACTTACTGTGCCACTTGTACTAATGTATCGTATTTATTTGTCAATTGTCTTATTTGTTAATGTTTCGTGGCGTTTTTACCTTTTCTATATATTCACTCTTATCGTTGTTTTTCTTTTGTTTGTTGTTGTGACTCGCTGACCCCCCCCCGCCCTCTGAAAAAAAAGCTTCATAGCTCATCGGATTCCTCCTGCAGCCTAAATAAATATTCTGATTATGATCTCCCTAATACTACTAATAGTAACCCTAGCATTAACTCTCTAATAGTAACCAAAGCGTTAACCCTAGCACAGCATTAACTCTCTAATAGTAACCATAGCGTTAACCCTAGCACAGCATTAACTCTCTAATAGTAACCATAGCATTAACCCTAGCATAGCCTTAACTCTCTAATAGTAACCATAGCATTAACCCTAGCATAGCCTCAATTCTCTAATAGTAACCCTAGCAGTAACCGCAGCATAGCCCTTACCTCCATTTACCTAACACGAGCCTTGGCAATTATCGTCAAGCATGACCAATCCACTGCTGGATGAATACCTCCCATAAGCATCTCTGTCGGTCTTGGGATGCAACAATTCACTCAGCACGTGGACTCGAGCCGATTTCCTCGCTCCGTCTCCTCCCCGATGGCCTGGCGGTACATTCCATCCGCTGCCTGCCACTCAGTCGTTATTGGGCGCCGTGGTGGTGAGATGTTAATTACCTCGCTTTGTATACAGGAGGTCGTGGGTTCCATCCCGAAACTGACACACGTGTGTTTGGAGTTTGCGTGTGTGTGGAGGTTGCGTGCGTCTCTCCCCGTGGTCGCGTGGAATTTTCTGATATACTTTTTCCCACGTGACAAGCCACTTCGTTAAGCTATCATTTGTGGCCAGGTCGCGTCTGAAAAAGGACTGTGTAGTTCAGTGGCGCCTTACCTGGTAAAATAAAAAAAATGCTATTATTTAATTTCTTTTCTTTCTACGTGACTTTACCGAAAGAACCAAAGAGTAATTGCTTCAGTCACGAAAGCTCCAAATCAAGTTTAAAACATAGTTTAGTTTGTTAACCATCGGGCACCATGGCGTTTCCCACACAACACTTCACCTGACAGTCAATAACGCACGCGGTGTCTTTCACCTGGACGGAATGTTCTCTACACACTAGGAGTTGCCGCTCTTTGCCTCCAATTGTAATTCCAAGCGTGCGTCTCTGAATGCGTTACACCGATCACGGTATCAAATCATTGCCTCGCCCTAACCACAGTCTTAACCCTGGCATAGCACGACTTCTTTCTCCCCCTACCCTGACTGTAGTGTTAACGCGAGCATAGTGTTACCTAACACAACAACCATAACCATAGCCATAACCCTAGCACATATCATTCACGTTCTAAGCCCAGCCCTAACCCTAACACTTACTCGAACCCTATCCACAATAACCCTGAGCCTTAACCTTATAACCCCGACCCACAGTCCTAATTGTATTCCCTTGTTCTTACACTCGCCCCCTCACCTCGTGTCTAACCCTAGCAGAGACCACGACTATTGCCCAGACCCCACGAATTGATGTCACCCCTGAAGTCTCAACCCATAATGATTGCGCACCGTGACCACTACCGTGTAAACCATTACCCCCATCCCGTGCGACCCGGGTCCCTGGGGCGTGGGGCGGTGGGTTGTGAGCGCGTGAGACGGAGGGGGGAGGGGGGGCGGTGGGTTGTGAGCACGTGAGACGGAGGGGGGAGGGGGGGGGGCGGTGGGTTGTGAGCGCGTGAGACGGAGGGGGGAGGGGGGGCGGTGGGTTGTGAGCGCGTGAGACGGAGGGGGGTGTAGGGGCGGTGGGTTGTGAGCGCGTGAGACGGAGGGGGGAGGGGGGGCGGTGGGTTGTGAGCGCGTGAGACGGAGGGGGGTGTAGGGGCGGTGGGTTGTGAGCGCGTGAGACGGAGGGGGGAGGGGGGGCGGTGGGTTGTGAGCGCGTGAGACGGAGGGGGGTGTAGGGGCGGTGGGTTGTGAGCGCGTGAGACGGAGGGGGGAGGGGGGGCGGTGGGTTGTGAGCGCGTGAGACGGAGGGGGGAGGGGGGGCGGTGGGTTGTGAGCGCGTGAGACGGAGGGGGGAGGGGGGGCGGTGGGTTGTGAGCGCGTGAGACGGAGGGGGGAGGGGGGGGCGGTGGGTTCCCCCACTTTTCTCACATTCCCCAGGTGTGGCTGTTGAGTGTGGGAGTAAACACAATAATTTAGCCATTCAGGGTCCAATTAGCGCAATTAGGCGCGGGTGACGCCAGGAACGCGTGCAGTCTGTGATCGGCACCCCTCCCCCATCCCCCCTTCGCGTGACGCAAGTGTATGCGTATGCGTGTGTCTGGGTATGCAGCTACATTGGCCTGTTCGCGTAGCCCGCATGCCCAAGCAGCTTCTGTTTGGCCGGAGAGAGGGGGGCTAAACGGGCGCGGCACGGGCTAAAGAAGAGATGGAGTGATGTGGTACAGGAGGACGTGGAGCTGAGTGGACTTGCCGATGACTGGTACCAGCGGTGTCAAGATCGGCCTCAGTGGAGGAGGCTCGTGAAGGACGCTGCTACTGGGCAGTTGGAGGCAGTCGCCCTCCAGCAACAACGGAGGGCGGGGGAGCGACGCCCCACATCTTGCCGGGCGGCTAGAACGCAGCAAGTCGGAAGCACAGACGGCGCATCTCTGACAATGATATCAGTCAGTCACCTGACCACAGGCGGTGCATCTCTGACAATAATATCAGTCAGTCACCCCATGGCACAGGCATCGGTCCCCTGACCACTTGCCAGCAAGCCTTCGACACTTTGCGTGGCCTCAAATTGCACCTAGCGTGACAGGCACTGCGGTGATGTCACCGCCACTTCAGAAGGAGAATGAAAATCTTTATTTAGACTACAGGAGGAATCCGATGAGCTGTGAATCTATTTTTCTTTCACAGATGTTCAGCATGGGCGTGTCAGCAATTAGTGGTGAACGGCAGCTGTTGTTTGTCCTTCTTTGTTACGTCCTTAATAGGCGCTCGCTAACAGCACTGGCTCGTGTGGTCTATTCAGCCAAGCTGTGGATCTTTGAGTCGGTGTTTAATGACCGTAATCAACAACCACCTCCTCTTGACGTGGGCACAATAACAGCTCACACCTGTCAGCTACCGATCAACCACTCGCCTTGATTGATGTGCATTTAATAGATGCACTCTTACTAGTATGGACGTACCAATTAATTCAACGCAGACAGCGTTCATTGCTTAGCGAGTCACGTGGGACGGTGTTTAACAATCATCGGTCGCGCGGAGCGTGGAACGATTAATCGAACTGGGAGTCAATTGTTAAACGCGACGAGACGAAGGGGGGGGGGGGGTGGCGAGTCGCGGGGACTGCGAAACCCCGAGGGGAGACCGAGTGGCGATTCAACGGAGGGTGAATCGAGGACGCCACTCATCACGCTCGATGCCTCCTTGTGCGCATTGCCGACACCCAGCCGGTGTCACACGCGTGAGTTAATATTATTATTGTTATGTGTGTGTGTGAGCCTAGTTAGTGCACGTAGTCTGGCACGAGCGCCTTAGTGACGTTACCGCCACTCTGCGGCGAATGGCGACTGTTGTCGTCATTGTTGTCGTTGTTTGTGTGGTGAGGTCCACCCGCCCTCTCTCGTGCGCTGTGCCGGTCTTCGTAGGTGCTACTCGCGAACAGCATTTGCCCCAATAGTCTGTTAAAAGGCTATACGGGGAATATTTGTCTTTGTACGTGCGCGCGTATGAGTGTGTATACATGCACACGTGTGCGTTCATGCATGCGCGCTCGAACGCATGTGGGTATGTGCGAGCGCGCACGTGGATAGGTACAGGTGTGGGCGCATGTTTGCATGTACGCGTGTTTGCATGTACGCGTGTTTGCATGTACGCGTGTTTGCATGTACGCGTGTTTGTTCGCATGCGAGGCTACGTTGTGGGCAGCTGAGAGTGAGTGAAGTGCAGCAATATCAGTCGTTGTACTGCACTTCTGTGCTCCCACGCCTCACCCTCCACCCGCTTTCACCCAGCTCGTGCTGACCAGCCCGGTGACATCACCACAGCGCCTGTGCCAGGCTATGTGCATCTTGAGGCCAAGGCCCGTTGGCAGGTGGTCACGCAACAGAACCCAGGCGCCGTGGGTGGGCCGACCGACTGAGACGACCGGCAGATTCACCACCTGTGATCAGCACGGTTGGGTACGTACGGCGCTAAAGAAGTTCTACCTACGCACGCGCGCGCCAACTCTCCGCGCCGCCCCTCGACAACGGACGCACGACCGACCGACCCCACCACGCACCTGCCCATGACGCTCTCGGCTTGCTTCGACAGCGCCCGGTCCAGCTCGTCGGCCCGATCGCAGAGGCGCGCCACCCTCGCGGCCACCGCCTCCGCCTCGGCGTCCCGCGCGCTCCGGCGCTCCGCCTCGGCCCGGCGCGCCGCGTCGCGCGCGCCCCGCGCCGCCTCCAGCTCCGACTCGGCGCGGCGCGAGGCCCCCAGCGCCGCGTCGCGGGCCACCTGGGCCCGGCGCGCCGTCTCCCGCAGGATGCGCACCTCGGCGCGCAGCTCCGCCTCGACGGCGCTCGAGCGCGCGGCGTCATTCGTGAGCCGCAGCCGGTCGAGCGCGGCGAGCTGCGTGGTCATCTGGGGGGGAGGGGGCCATGAGGGAGGGGGCCATGGGGGGTGGGGGTCGATTCAGAAGAGGAGCAGGCACGGGGAGCAAGGGGGGAGAGGGATCCGGAAAATGAAAGGGGGGGGGGGGGTGAAGCGTCCAGTCGGGAGGAGCGATGACACGTGTTCAGACTGACTTACTACCGACTTGCTACCGACTTGCTACACGGTAGTCCTACCCCTACCCGATTCGCCCGCCACACGCCAGTACGAGCGCTATCCAAATGGAACAACCAGACACGTAGCACTCTGCCTCGCACTGACCACTGTCCTCACCAAACGGGTAGGTGCCACAACACTCCAACCCGAACTATCCCGGCTAGACGCTACTGCTACGAACCCTAGCCAACTTGGCATGCAGCCCGTCACGACTTCTTAGCCCTATCGCTAACCAGCGAGCCGACCACAAGCCGGTGCTCACCCCAACACTCACCAACTACAGCCCAGACACTCACCCAACTAACTAGCAGTGGACAACTCACCCTGCCCCTAACCAACTTGGCCACGAGCACGAACACTCCCGTGGCCCCTGCCACGTGGTGTTCACATTTCCTACACCTCCCCAAGTGGCCAGGTGAAAAATGATGATAGCGGTGATGATGAAACTCGGTGAGCGAGCGGGAACGAACGTCGCAGGAATGTTGTGTTCACCTACAAAGACGCACAGGTGAACGTACCCCCTCCCCCCTCCTCTCACTGCGGGCATCCTTTAACAGACTGCTGGGGCGAGTGCCGTTAGCGAGAACTTCTTAACTCACGCGCGAAGAAAAACAAAGACAAAGTTTCTCTGTATAGGCTTTAACAGACTTGCGGCAAGTGCTATCCATATGCGCACGAGGGAGCGGTGTGGCTAGCACCCCACGCCCGGCCGCCTTTGTCTCCCCGAGTGGCGATGTTTATACATCGCACCAAGTATTCATTTGAGGCCGAGTCGATCTAGGAGAGGCCGAGGACCGCTTCAGATAATCGTTGACCGTGAGCGAGAATCGAACTCGTGTCGCCCGGGTTAATTGCGCAGGCGCGCTAACCACTGCTCCACCGCTCGCCATAAACACACGGACACACGCGCACACAAACACATAAGAAACACACATGCACTCACACACGCACACACAAGACACCCAAGACACTCCCACATCCGACACTCTCGCTCACACGGACATTTAAACCACGCGAAACTTGCGGGAGCTCTCACCCAGCAACTCACCCAGCAACTCGCCCACCAACTCGCCCACCAACCCGCCCACCAACTCGCTCACCAACTCGCCCACAAACTCGCCCACAAACTCGCCCACAAACTCACCCACCAACTCACCCACCAACCCACCCACCAACCCACCCACCAACCCACCCACCAACTCACCCACAAACTCACCCACAACCTCACCCACCAACCCACCCACCAACTCACCCCCCAACTCACCCACAAACTCACCCACCAACCCACCCACCCACCAACCCACCCACCAAACCACCCACCAACCCAATCACCAACTCACCCACCAACTCACCCACCAACTCACCCCCCAACTCACCACCCAACTCACCCACCAACTCACCCACCAACCCACCCACCAACCCACCCACCAAACCACCCACCAACCCACCCACAAACTCACCCACCAACTCACCCACCAACTCACCCACCAACTCACCCACCAACTCACCCACCAACTCACCCACCAACTCACCCACCAACTCACCCACCAACTCACCCACCAACTCACCCACCAACTCACCCACCAACTCACCCACCAACTCACCCACCAACCCACTCACCAACCCACCCACAAACCCACCCACAAACTCACCCACCAACTCACCCACCCACCAACCCACCCCCCAACCCACCCACCAACTCACCCACCAACTCACCCACCCACTCACTCACCTCCGCGTCTCGAGTTGCGACGACCTCCGCCCCGCGTCGCCCTTCCCGTTCCAGTGCTGCTCGCAACTCGGCAGAGACGCGCTCGCAGCTCCCGCAGCGCTGCGGCGAGGATGGGCGCAGGAGATGATCGGCGAGTGAGGGTGGCCGATGGGGTGGTGGGGGAGATGGAGGAGGCGGGGGGTTGGGGTGAGGGATGGGTGGGTCGAGAGAGAGAGAGGGGGGGTGGGATGTTGGCGCGATAATTATTATTATAGCGCAAAGGCAGGCGACGCGATGACTCGGGCAGAGGCAATTGGCAAATGCGCCGGGTTCGGGCGAGGGCTCGCGCGGTGGAGCTGACCGACGTGAAAGGGGAGAGAGATTGCGTAGCTCGCGTGTGTGTGGGTGGGTGTGTGTGGGTGCAAGTGGAATGTGTGCGTGGTATGTGAGTGTGTGAAAAGTATGACGTGTGGGGTGGAAACGTGTGTGCGGTGAGCACCTATTATCATTCTCAAACAAATTATTTGTGGTCGTGGTGGTGCGCGATTACACACACGCGAGTTAGGACACACGTACACACACCTTTTATGATGACATTGGCGTATAAATAGTTACCTCATACGTCTATAGAAATCGGCTCAAGCTTCCCATAACCACGTGGCTTCCGTGGCCGCCCCCTCTCCTCCGCCCCCTGTGAGAACAGACGCTGTCGATGCAGCGTCTCCCCCCCCCCCCCCTCTCGTCACATCTCCTGACACTTGGCTGCCGTTTCTCCGTTCCTTTTCCATAATTTCCGCATTTTTATTATGATTCCCCATTATTTTTCTTCCCCGTCCCCCTTTATTTTTGACGTGCAATGGTTCTGAACCTGGCGCCCCGTGTACACTTCCCGCCCGGGGCGAACTGACATCGCTCGCGAGTGATATTTGATCCGGTCTTGTGTGCTGCCACTTTGATCGTTTAAATACCTGGCGCGGTGTGTAAACATTAGCGCTGGGGAGACAAAGGGGGTAGGGGTGGTGTTTGCCCCCCCCCTAACCCGTGTGCCATTCTGGCATTAATAGGTGCTCGCTAACAGTACTTGACCCAGCAGATTTATGGAGGCTATACAGGCGAATGTGTCTGTGTTTTGTAAGTGTGCAGTGTGTGTGTGTGTTCTCGGAGGACTATAGCGCCTAAGGGGTTACACTTTCATTATCCTACCGTGTAATGTGTGCGTAGCGATGTGTGGCCGTAACCATGTGTGTGTTTGTTTGTATATATAGGTACCGTGCCTGCCTTCATAGGAGCTCGCTAACAGCACTTGCGCCAAACGTCTGCTAAGGCTATACGGGGGATCTCTATCTTTACTGTATCTTTGCGGAGCGATGGCGCATCAAAATACTTCAACATGAAAGGCGCTTTATAAAGATTATTATTCGCGCACAGCGCCACGAACCCGGCGACTCGAGTTCGATTCCAGCTCACGACCAATATCAGTGGTAAATATTTGAGTCGGTCAGGGGTCTCCCCTTAGGTCGACTTTCTCAAGTGCTGCTGATGCTTGCGACGCATTGCACCAATGGCAGGCGGCACACGATGGGTGCTGTTGGGGTCAGGCTGCGCTGTGCCCGCCTTAATCGGATACTCGCAAACAGCACTTGCCCCAACGGTCTGTTGAAGGCTATACGGGGGACCTTTATCTCTGTGCGTGATCTTATCGCGTGCGCTGTTGCATGCCCCCATTGTGACGAATCCTTTCACGACAATAGTGACGACCCCCCCGCCGTGGGGAAAGAAAGCATTCACATTCCTCCTCGCGTATTCTTAACTCGACTATCGAATTACAGTATTCCGCTCGGCTTCCCGTAAGCTGGGGGCGGGTCACCGGCTCTCGATCCCAGGTGTGCCTCGGTTCGTGTCGGGGTTACAGGCTTCCCTCGCTCTGTATGCGGGCTGCCTTTGCGAGATTTAGCAGAGGTACGACGAACCAATTTCTACCCAACATTCACGATATGCGGTTTGAATTCACTCGTATGTGGTCGAACGTGGGGCAACATTGCGTGTGCTCTGTGTAATGCGCGTGCCGTTTGCGGTCTTCGCTTTAAAGTACGAAACCTCACGCGTCTACCGCATAACGCGGAGAAATGACATCAGCGATCACAAGCTAGGACAGAAGAACTCTCCGTGTCGTTCAGTGGCACATCCAGCCCCCACCTCCCGCCCACCCTCCCCCCTCTCCATTGGTACGGAAGCGAGACAGCCGTCAGCTCCAACCACCGGCCCTCTTAACCCCCCCAAGGTAGCACACAGTGTCCCGCGAGGATCTATCAAGCTCGACGACGTGAGAGCAGTGGAGTGAGCAAGGGCGAGACCTCTAGAGGCACCGCCGTAGGAGGCCGGTCGTACAGGAGGAGGCTCGTGAAGGACGCTGCTCCTGGGCAGTCGGAGGCAGTCGCCCTCCAACAACAAACGGAGGGCGGAGAAGCGACGCAATCATAACAAGCGCTCCCTTGAAACGATTGTACCCCACGTGACAATTTAAGTTGTTTGTACTACGTCGCGTGGTGGACGGTCGCAGCTACACAAAGTTGGCCACATCATTACGTTTCCCAAACCAATAATAATGAATTATGAATCATTACAAAACATGAAACCGATGGTTTTTTTTAAAAACTCAAATTGGATCAGTGTATTTAAAATCAGCGATCTGTGAAATTGTCCAAATATGTATACGAACGCCCAGGAGGCTCATACAGAGATCTGGGAATTGTGCCACATTGCCGTGGTTTGGGGTTTGCGTGCGCGAGATGATAGGTGCTCGCCAACACCACTTCACGAGTGGATGCGCGGGTGTTTAGTTTAGCGTCTCGGCTGATGACGCTCGGTGTAATCTCCAGCGAAACGTCGGACAAAATTGCCCAACGTTCACTCAGGCCTTTTAAACATCACCAATCTCCTCCGGTTTGACTGAATAACCCAGACATCGATGTGGATCACGTTCGTACCACGTGACGTGCCAACTGGACTTGTTTGACTCTCTCGTCGGGTGGTGGAGGGCTCTGGTTAACCAAACCGAGATCACAAATACGACGATCAGAAACCCAAACATAAACTAATTATAAATTGAATTTCTTAATTTCGGTATAAAGTAGAACACGGGAGAGGCGTAGTGAGAGGTGGGGTGGGGGGGCTATTACTGGAGTCCTTCCCCCGCACCTCCGATTATAATGATCACGTTTGGCTACGTACGGTGTGAAAGAAGTTCAACGCACATACATGCAGTCGCGGTGTTAACACCACCCCTCCCCAATCCTCCACCCGCCCTCCACCGTGGGAGGTGCCCTGACGCTTCATCGCCACACTCCAACAAACCCCATCATTACCGACCTGAGACTGCAGGGAGGCGACGGGGAGCAGCTGGTGCTGGTGCTTATGGTTGCCCGCGAGGGCTCCCTGCAGGGCTTTTTCCGACAGAACGGCGGCCGCCACTATTCAGCAGTGAACTGCGGCGGCGTGAAAAGACCCCCCCCCCCGCCTGTCAAGAGCGCGGGGGGGAGGGGGGCAGCAGCGCGCTTTGTCCACTCGCGTCACGCGCCGTCTCGCTTGCTGCGTCCGTGGCTCCAGACGAAAAGCGCGCAGCTCCTCAGGGGTTGCCCGCCTTTGATGTCTTCATTGTGTTTTTTTTTACATTGTGTGTATACACACATTGTGTATACACACATTGTGTATACACACACGTGCTGTGCTGTAGCGGAAAACATTTGCACCTGTGGTACGCTATGGGACGGGGAGTAGACGAGTCAAGGAGGTGATGGATGTGGACAAGAGAAAGGTATCCCAAGAAGAGTCTCCCAAGACGGACAAAGAAGCGGGGAGGGCTCAAGATGAGCAGAAGGAAGAGAGGAAGGAGGAGCGCCAAAAGGAGGAGCGCCAAAAGGAGGAGCGCCAAAAGGAGGAGCGCCAAAAGGAGGAGCGCCAAAAGGAGGAGCGCCAAAAGGAGGAGCGCCAGAAGGAGGAGCGTCAGAAGGAGGAGCGCCAAAAGGAGGAGCGCCAAAAGGAGGAGCGCCAAAAGGAGGAGCGCCAAAAGGAGGAGCGCCAAAAGGAGGAGCGCCAAAAGGAGGAGCGCCAGTGCAGGAATGGAGGAGGAGGAGGAGGAAAGGGAGAAAGAATGACCGGCCGGAGATGTTGGGGACGATGACGACAACGACGACGACGACGACGACGACGATGATGACGATGATGACGATGATTATGATGACGACGACGACGACGACGACGATGATGACGACGATGATTATGATGATTATGACGATAATGATGACGATGAGCGGGGAGGAACAAGAGAGGGCGAGAGAGAAGGAAGGAACGAGTGGAAGGGAGCTGCACGCAGGAGCGGCGTCTGTTTTCACGGCGGGGCGTTCCGTGACGAGGGGAATGGAATCTGGTTCACAAAGTACAGACGGGGCCTCCTCGGCAGGCTTCCTCGGCAGGCTTCCTCGATGCGCGCATTTCTCTCTGCGCTCCCAGAGCCGTCGCCCTGGCGCCGACACGAGGCGGTGGAGGCGCCCAGATCGTGAGCCTGGCGGTGCGTGGCGCTGCTGCTATCGAACTCCCCGGGTTGACGAGGCTCGAATGGTGCTTCTGCTGCTGCTGCTGCTGACGATGATGATGATGTGTGCCCGGGCTCGAGACGGCGGCGCCTAATGGCCTCACGCGTCGCAGAGGTCGCGACCTCCGAGAGGGAACTGCGTCGATGGGATAGAGCTCGCGCGCTGTTCTGTGTTTCGCGCTGCTGCTGTTGCCGCCTGTCACCCGTGCTGTCGTCACGTCACCTCTACTGTCGTCACGTCAGCTGGACGATCATCACATCACCTTTGATGTCATCACATTACCTGTGCTCTGGCCACATCGCCTGTACTATCATCGCATCACCTGTACGGTCATCACATCACCTGTGCTGGCATCACATCACTTGTGCTGTGATCTCTTTACCTGCGAGTTCCTCTTGCTCGGTGACTCTGGCTCGACAAAAATTTGGCCGCGTTCTCCGTTCATCTCGACAGCACGCCTGCCGCAGCGTACACACGTGTGACACACACGTGACACATGTTAGATACGCACACACACGCGTAGCACATGGTGTATACACACTTCCAACACACGAATGTAACGCGTAACACGTGCAACAAATACAACACACACGCACTTGTGTAACACGCAGACAGGGTTAGGTGCAACGCGGCATCATTGTGGGAGTTATTGTGGCTGATCTGCTCCGTGTGGCTGATGTCTATGTGGAGAGACAGCCGCGGTTTTGCATCGAGGTGGTTGATGAGCCTCACTTTTGCGTCAGGAGTCGCGGAGTGGCGAACCATCGCTGCTGTGATGACGCCTTCCTACTCCTCCTCCTTCGTATTTGTGAATCGGGCCATTGAGTCGTTTTACGTTCCACGGATTCATTGGCCGATAATCTTATATATAGAGGACCGCAGAGCTGGGAGGTGGGTTGGGGGGGGAGATTTTGGCACCAGCTGACCTCCGCGTGGCTGCTGCTGCCTTCCCACTCGTCCACGGTTCCCCCTCCTAACCCCTCCGAGTTAAACTAATAACATGATAACAACTGTATTATTACCATTACTATTGTGTTAACGTACCGACTCGGAGACTCGGGACCCAGGTAGGCCTTGGTGACCAGGATCTCGTTCTGCACGAGCACCAGGCCAAGCAGCAGCCGTTCCATCTTCTCCGCGATCTCCTCTGACCTCTGTGCCACAGGGACGCGAGGTCGAGACACGCACGGCCGGAGTGTCATTGGCGGCAAGCGTCGTCGTCCTCGTCACCGGCATCAATGTTTTATCAGGTATACTCAAGGCCAAGAAGAGGAAGAAGGAAGGGTAAATAGAAGCGCATTCGGACAAGAGAGAGCGAGCGAGAAGCAGTGCGTCGTGAGAAGGGCTTCGCTGCTGAACTTTGTTTTGCACGCGTTTGCTGTTTGTCATCGTGTTGACTCAAGAGCTCTCCGAGCCTTTTCTCGTCTCTTGAGTTCTTTCCGAGCTATACAAAAATCACCTTGACACATCGCACTCTACGTGGGGGTGGGAAGTCAACAGTGGCTGCTCAGGAGGAATGTGGCATGTCCACCACTGGCCCTGCAGGGCTGTGGACAGGATATCGGCACCGATGCCTCCTGCGTGGCCCGTGAGAGCGGCAGGAGGTCACCTTGACCTTCGGCTGCCGCATGCGGCGGTTGCGAGTGATGGCGCTGGAATTCTGCCATTGATCTGTTGGAAGATGTTTCTCAACGTCGTCACCACCTCCGTCAGCGTCATCATCATCGCTCGTGCCCAGAGGCTGCGTGTCCGCCGCTTGTTGTTGTTGTTGCTGCTGCAGAGGTCCGCGGTTCGAATCCAGCGGCCGCCCCGGTTAATACTGCGATGTGACATCAACCGTAATACTCCGACTACGCGCCGTCTGCTTCACTCGCACTGGACCTTGCAATGTCCCGCGGCGTCGTTCGCAAGAGCAGGCCCTTGTGTGCCGACTTCACGTTTACATTTGGCGAAAAATTAAAAATGTCACTGCAGATGACTCAATCGAAATCTACACAGCAGCAATCATCGCCCCCCCCCCCCCCACATCCTCTTGGAAAAGGAGTAATCAGAATCAGCGAAGGTAAATAGCCATAACAGCAATAATCATTACTCAAATATATCCACTGCTGGATTGATAATAATAATATATGAAACTCAGTGTAGATGACGACTCCGCATATCGGCACGCCCTGCCTCGTCTTGCCTGGTTCTGGAGTTCAGAGACGAATGACCAACGGACAACTCTGAATAAACCAACGGGAGCGTGATGATAATGATGATGATCTTGATGACGATCATCGTGATCAATGTTGATTGCGATCATGATCGCGTTGACGTCACGCTGCTGTGAGTGAACGCCAAGGTGGATGAGGAAAAAGTGGCGGAAACAGGAGGAGAATGCCAACAGCGAGAAGGAGGCGGAGGATGAGGAGGTGAGTGACGAGAATGATGATGGGGGTGAGGAGGAGACGAGGAGGAGATTTAGGAGCGTGATGATGATTGCAAATTAGGAGTAGGCGGAAGAGGTCAAGGATGATGATGCGGAAGTGCATGTTTACGAGGATGATGACCATGAAAAGAATGATGATGCCCCTGCTGCTGATGATGCCACTGATGATTGTAGTACTGATGCTTATGATTATACTGCTGATGCTACCGATGCTGCTGCTGCTGATTCTTCTACTGCTGCTGATGAAGATGCTGTTGATAATAATACTGCTGCTGACGATGATGCTGCTCGCTGATGATGCTACTGATGATGATTCTGCTACTGCTCGCTGATGATGCTGCTGATTCTGCTATTGCTGATAATAATACTGTTGTTGACGATGATGCTGCTGCTCGCTGCTGACGATGCTGCTGCTGCGAGCTCGCCCACCTGCCGGGTGTCGGGTGCGTGCCGCTGCCGCTGCTGCTGCTGCAGGGAGCTGGCTTCCCGCAGGGCGTCGCGGATCGCCGCCGCCGCCTGCTGCAGAGAGGCGCGGAAGCGGCGCGCGCGCGACTCGGGCAGCTCTGCCTGCTTCAGGATCACCAGGGTCTGGGGACACGCGGGGGAGACAGGGGGAGACAGGGGGAGACACGGAGACACGCGGGGAGACACGGGACACACGGGGGACACACCGAGAGACAAGGGGAGACACGGGGAGGCACGGGAGACACCGGAGACATGCGGGGGACACGTGGGGGACACGGGGGGAGACACGGGGGGAGACACGGGGGGACACGGGGGGATACGGGGGGACACGGGGACACACGGGGGACACGCGGGGGGGGGGGGGACACGGGGACACACGGGGGAGACACGGGGGAGACAGAGGGGAGACACGGGAGGGACACGCGGGGGACACGCGCGGGGACATGCGGGGGAAAGACCGGGACACGCGGGGGAGACACGGGGGAGACAGAGGGGAGACACGGGGGGACACACGGGGGGACACACGGGGGGACACACGGGGGGACACACGGGGGAGACACACGGGGGAGACACGGGGGGACACGCGGGGGGACACGCGGGGGGACACGGGGAAGAGACGGGGACACGCGGGGAGACATGGGGGACACCGTGAACAGGTAGAAAGGTGAATACAGGTGGAGCGATAGAGACACGGGGACAGACACATAGGGACACGGAGACAAACGGAGGGGGTACAGGAATAGAGTTTTAGAGACACGGAGACAGACGTAACTGTGTATTTGAACTTCTTTTGCACCGTATGTAGCCAACCACGCTAATCGGAGGTGCGGGGGACGGGAGACATGGCAACACGGGAGACATAGAGACACAGAGAGACATACAGACACATAGAGAGACGGAAACAGACATACAGACACATACATACAGAAAAAATACAGACACATAGAGAGACATACAGACATAGAGACACGGAGACAGATATACAGACACATAGAGACACAGGGACAGACACACAGACACATAGAAACACCTAGAGAGACATGGAGACACAGAGACACGGAGATAGAAACAGAGAGATACAGAGACACGGAAACAGAAACAGAGAAACACAGAGACAGGGAGACAGAAACAGAGAGACACAGAGACACGGAGACAGAAACAGAGAGACACAGAGACACGGAGACAGAAACAGAGAGACACAGAGACAGGGAGACAGAAACAGAGAGACACGGAGACAGAAACAGAGACACAGAGACACGGAGACAGAAACAGAGAGACACAGAGACACTGAGACAGAGAGACACTGAGACACGGAGACAGAAACAGAGAGACACAGAGACACGGAGACAGAAACAGAGAGACACTGAGACACTGAGACAGAGAAACACAGAGACACGGAGACAGAAACAGAGAGACACTGAGACACTGAGACAGAAACAGAGACACAGAGACATAGGGACAGGGTGGCGGGGGGGGGAGGCATGGAGGCAATGTGGTATCAGCAGTAGCAGCAGCGATGGTAGCAGTGCCAGCAGGATGCCACTCATAGCCGTGGTTGCAGCAGCAGCATCATCATCATCAGCAGCAGCATCATCATCATCATCACGAGTGGAGAGGCCGTCGTTGTTGCTATGCAACGGAAGCTACGAGACAGCTGTCAATGTCACGCTCCTCTCACAATCCTCCTGTACCCGCAGCACGAAGAGCCATCCGCCTGCTTACGTTATAATAAAACGGCAAGATTATATGTATCGTCAGGTTTGAAATTTTTTTTTTTTATAGGATTTAAGGAATATTTTAGTGAACGAATAAATTGATAAGCTAGAGCCATATTCCATGGACCGCGGACGATCTTCAGCGTTCGTTCATCCCTCCTCTTCGGTGTCGCTACCCCTTAAGCGTCTTCCGAACTTTATCCTCCGCAGTTTCAATTCAACCTCAATGTTTATTTGAAACACGGAAAATCCCGCGCAGCCAGTTACCCAGCTAGTTTCGGTGGCAACGTCCCCGCAGCCGCCACTGACAACAACAACAAGAAGAGAGTTGCTGTTGGGGTGGTGGAGAGGAGCCCAGCCAGCAGCCAGTCAGGAACCTCTAGGAATTTGAATGGTAGTAGCATCATCTTTACGAGTGTTGACCCAGGAAAGCCTCGATACGAACACTGTCAGTAGCAAGTGCAGTGTGCCCCCGTGCCTCCCCCCCGTACCCCCCCCCACACCTCGTCGAACCCCTTCTGCAAGAGCTCAGGGAGTGTCGCCTCCTCCCCCGGCGCCTCCGCGTGGCCGGGGGGGCCCCCATCCCAGCCCCCACCGTCGGCCCGGCCCCCCCTGGCGAGCCCGTCCCGCACGCTCTCGCCCTGCATCAGGTACTTGAGGAGCTGCGGGTTGGCGGAGGAGCCCCGCCGGCCGGAGGCGGGCACCGCGGTGGGACCCCCGTTCCGGGTGGCAGCGCCCTGCTGCAGGGGGGTCACTGAGCGGCGCCCCCCAGAGGGGGCCCCGTTGACGACGCCCGAGAGACCCCTCTCATCCTGCGGGGGGGGGGGGGGTGGGGGGGGAATGATGATTCCATGAGACGTTGAAGCCCGAGGACCCCACGAGTCGTGGCGTTGAGTCGTTCAGATCGAATCGATCTCGGGTCGCCGGGTTCGTAGAGCAGGGCACTGACCACTACACGCCCGCGCCCTCCCCTCCCCACTATCTACCCCAACCCCCCCACACACACAGTAGCCACGCGTGCGGCAAGACGCCGGCCTGGCCACACGGCCCACGCTCGGAATGGAGTCGAGTTGCATCGCGGCGTCTGTGAGTCTCGCTGGAATCTGCGTGAAGCGCCGCGGGCTCAGGCGACGCCTCTGCTACCGAAACTCTTGATGCTGCCTCTGCTGCTGCTGTGCATTGGCCATCCGCCCTGCACCCACCCTGCACGAAACACCCTGCACCCCACCTGCACCCACTCTGCACCCGCCCTGCATGCTAACGAGGTAACCCGGGGCCGTGGGAGTGAGCGCCTCATTAACATCTCGAGGTGACGGCGACGCGGAGACAAAGATGAACTTGGACGCAGCGAGTCGAGGGGAGGCGAGCGGAGGGCACTGATGTCGCGGACGTGCTGGAGTGGAGGGGGGGTCGGTGAATGGGTGAGTGTGGGTGAGTGTGGGTGAGTGTGGATGAGCGAGATGGATGGGTACGTGGAGAGGCGAGTAGGCAATTGAGCGAATGGGTGAGCAAGTGGATGGGTAGATGAGTAAGTGGGTGGACTGGTGGATGAATCGGTGGAATGTGAGTGATGCTGTGGGTGAGTTTAAGGATAGGTGAGTGAGTGTATGGGTGGATGGATGGGTGGGGTGGGTGAATGGGTGGGGTGGGTGAGTGAATGGGTGGAGGGTAAAGTGATGAGTGACAAAATGAGCGATTGAAAGACTGAACGACTAAGTGAGTGAGTGAGTAAGTGAGTGACTAAGTGAGTGAGTGAGTGACAGTCACATCAGTGCGCACCCTCAGCTTGGATGACAGCCTCCCTTCCGCTATGGAGTGGCGGCGCTGGATCCACACTCGGGGAGACGGAGCCGACAGCGGCGTGGGAGACGGGGCAGCTGAGCGCGAGTGGAACGGGCCAGGGGAGGGGGCAGCTGAGCGCGAGTGGGAGGGGGCAGGGGAGGGGGCAGCTGAGCGCGAGTGGGAGGGGGCAGGGGAGGGGGCAGCTGAGCACGAGTGGGAGGGGGCAGGGGAGGGGGCAGCTGAGCGCGAGTGGAAGAAGAGGGGGGGCGATATCACAGCAGGGCGGCCATGAGAGGGGACGGGGGATGGCGCGGGGGAGGGAGCAGCGGACCCCCTGGCGGGCACGACGGGGCCCCAGGGACCCTGGCGATGCGGGGGGGCTCCGGGCGGCGTGGGCGACGGGCCGGAGGGCGGGGTGCCCCACACGTCGGGCGGGGTGATGGGGCTGCAGGGCGAGCAGGAGGGAGCCGGGGACTGGCCCCGAAGCGAGCCGCGGCCCGGGTGCAGACTGCGGACGATGTCGAGGCAGCTCCGGCCCTGGCTCCTGATGGAGCCGTGCCGACTCCGAGGCGAAGCGGCGCTCATCCTCTACACACGGGGGGAGAAACCAGTTAGGGGTGGGGGGGGAGGTGTATCTCCGCCCCCCCCCCCCACGGCCCCTCTCCTCCAACCCTCCACCCCCGCCAGCCTCTGGGTTCACATTGTGACGACCATTGCACCAGGTGTACGAACTTACAGATAATTGCCCTTTTATATGACCACTTTACCGTTCTTGGTAAAACTGGTCAATCCTGACCTCCACGCCCACTCCGACACCAAGCGTTGTCTGCCTGAGCCACAGGTGGAGGGAGAGCTCTGAGTGGCCACCCTGACATACACATAGTAAAGTACAACACGCCACACGCACACACACTGCACACACACACTGCACAACACGCTACCACTACACAGAAGCAGATTAGCAGCATCCACGTGACGTGACCGTCCGTTCCCCCGTCTCTCCAGCCAGTCAGACAGCCAGCCAGCAAAACTTGTCTAATATAGTATGATAGCTATGGATGCAGTGATACAAAGACCCAAACCCCCCAATGTAGCCTGCATAGACTGATGGGGAAAATACTGTCAAGCGAGTGCCTGTTAAAGCCCACCCACATGGCACGCGATGGGGTGGTATTGTCAGAATCACGCCACAGCTATATCAGTGATGATGTTCACACACACAAACACACACACTGCACACACACAAACACACTACACACACATCTCCCGTATAGCCTTAACAGACCGCTAAGGCAAACGCACACGAGGGGGGGTGAGTGGCCTGCACCACGCTCCGCCACCTTTATCTCCTCAGTGGCACTGTTTACAACATCGCACCAGGTAATCATTTGAGGCTGAGTCGACCGATGCACATATATACACAGCCATTAATAAATACACACGAAGAGACACATATCATCACGAACACATATCTACGCACACATTCCTAAATACACATACACACACATTCACTCACGTAAACTCAAACACCTTTACTTACATTACTCATATTCTTGGTTCTTTCGGTAAAGTCACAAGGACTTTCTACGTGACTTTACCGAAAGAACCAAGAATATGAATCCCTGCAGTCACGAAAGCTTTAAATCAAAATACATTACTCACGCAAATTAATTCACACACACGAACAAATACAAAGGTCCCCCGTATAGCCGTAACAGGCTGTTTGGGGCAAGGGCCGGCACGGCACACGACGAAGAGGTGTGACCCACGCCACGCCTATCCGCCTTTGTCTCCCCAGTGGTGATGTTTGCGCACCAACTATTAATTGAAGGCTTAGTCGTCTTAGGGGAGGCCCAGGAACTGTTCAAATATTCGTCACTGAATTTTGGCCGTGAGCGGGAAGCGAACCTCGGTGAGCAGAGTTCATAGCGCAGTCCGCTAACCACTGCGCCACCGCTCCTTTTGTAATTGTTACGCGTTACATATACACATATATACACATATACATAAAAACATATACACATACACACACAAAGACAACGATCCCCCGTTTAGCCTAAAGTGATGTTAGCAAGCACCTATGAAGGCCGGCACGACACACGAGGGTGGCTGGCCAGCACCACGCCCGGCCGCCTTTGTCTCGCTAGTGGCGATGTCTATACCCCGCACCAGGTACTCATTTGAGGCGGAGTCGACGTAGGGGGTGCCCAGCACCGGATCAAATGTTCCCTACTGTTATTATTCGTCAATATGAATCGTACTCGGGTCGCCACGATCAAACACACACCATCTCTGTCTCAACGGCCCACACACACGTGGGAACACGTACATGCACGCACACCCTTGCACCACACGACACAGATAATTACTAATCACACGCACGAGTCGTGCGGCTCATCACGAGCGCGCCTCTCGCCCAGTGCCCTGTAATTCAGGAAAGTCGAGAATCGCTGGGGCCGTTTCTCATGAGCTTTGCAAAACACCGGTGCCAACACGTCTGCGCCGTGCTTGCCCAACAGCACACCTCGACTAATTAATAATCACGAGCTGGCCACGGTTTAATCACGAGTTAATCACGGGCTAGTCACGGTTTAATCACGAGTTAATCACGGTTTAATCACGAGCTAGTCATGGTTTAATCACGGTCTAATCACGGTTTAATCACGAGTTAATCACGGTTTAATCACGGTTTAATCACGAGTTAATCACGGTTTAATCACGGTCTAATCACGGTTTAATCACGAGTTAAATCACGAGTTAATCACGGTTTAATCACGGTTTAATCACGGTCTAATCACGGTTTAATCACGGTCTAATCACGGTTTAATCACGGTTTAATCACGAGTTAATCACGAGTTAATCACGGTTTAATCACGAGTTAATCACGAGTTAATCACGGTTTAATCACGGTTTAATCACGGTCTAATCACGGTTTAATCACGGTCTAATCACGGTTTAATCACGAGTTAATCACGGTTTTATCACGAGTTAATCACGAGTTAATCACGAGTTAATCACGAGTTAATCACGGTTTAATCACGAGTTAATCACGAGTTAATCACGGTTTAATCACGAGTTAATCACGAGTTAATCACGGTTTAATCACGAGTTAATCACGAGTTAATCACGAGTTAATCACGGTTTAATCACGAGTTAATCACGAGTTAATCACGGTTTAATCACGGTTTAATCACGGTTTAATCACGGTCTAATCACGGTTTAATCACGGTCTAATCACGGTTTAATGACGAGTTAGTTAATCACGAGTTAGTTAATCACGAGTTAATCACGGGTTAGTTAATCACAAGTTAGTTAATCACGAGTTAAATCACGGGCTGGTCACGAGCTAATTTATGCAACACCGCCGCTCTGGCTCGACCCAGCCACCGACGTTGCAACCGCGTCGCGCCCCACCGACGGCTTCTCCTGGTAATTAACGACGATAAGCGACGGCTGATGATGATGATGGGGGGTGAGGGTACCTCTAATTGATGTTTTGCTCGTAAGTTGTGCAAACAAAATCACGACTTTTCGCTCTTGCGTCAAAGCCGGGTTCACTTCGACGTAGGCGCGGCGGCTGCGAATGAGAGCGCCGTCTGATCTCTCACCGGCGTCTGATCTCACCGGAGCAACCCACCGGAACGAGAGACGACGACGAATGCGAGAAGCGGCTTCCCTTGGAACTTTGGTTGGAACCTTGGTGAAGCTTTGGCGGAGCTATGCAGAGAGTCGGTGATGGAGCCTTGGAGTCGGTGACAGACGGCAGACTGTGGGCGTCTCCCTGTCTCTCTCTCCCTCCCTCGCTTTCTCGCGTTGAGATGTCTTGCTCCACCCTGAACGACGCGCGACTTTACGCGGCAACTCCCACCCGAACTCACCCCCCCCCCCAGCTCGACTGCCCCTACCCCCCTCGCTCTCTCCCGCGCGATTCCTCGCTGCCCATGCCGACACCCAGAGCCGGTGGGCAGCAGAAGGCTCGGACGTGGTGAGTAGCCACAACCAGAGCGAGATGGAGCCTGGATGGATGTGGTGTGGTGCTTGCGGAGAGATTTTTTTTCCCGGACAGAGCCGGCCGAAATTGTTAAATATTTAAGCTCTTGAAATTACATTTTATTGTGTTTATTTTTATAACAAAAAGCTGTCATTAACGGAGCTTACACCGTTGGTTACGTGGAGCGCAGAAACCAGACCCCCATAACCACAAAATTATAATTATAAATGATTTTATTACGATTATAAATATTAATTAAAAGAGCAAAAATATCAGCATAAGTTTTCGTGGAGAGATATAGGTTACAAAATACATAGCAGTGTCACATGCCCTTTAATTTCAGCCAGGGATGAGTGAATTCCCAGTACGCATGGAAAGTTGGGCCAATGTTGGCCCATCGGTTCCGAACACGTGCCAAGGTTGCGTGGTAACAGATTTACCGGAGCGAGAGATGGCAGCAGCGCTCAAGCGGAACGGGTTGGCGATGGCGCGTGGGAAGCCTTCATCCAGCAGTGGATGGAGAATGGCCGAGTATGAGATCCCATTCTCGGGGGAGTGGAGGCGAGGTGGTTAGCCCACTGCGGTACAAACCCGGCGACCTGAGTTATTCTTTCGACCACGGCTAAAATGTGAATTCTATTCCCGGCCACGGTTAACATTCGCAGCGAGTCTGTATCTGAACTTCTGAAAGCGGCCGTGGTCACAACCAGAGTCTATATTCAACCTGGAAGAATCCGAGGAGCTATGAAGCTCTTATTTGCAGACGTCCAGTAGTAGCGGGTCAGAACGACAAACAAGTAAAACAAACGATGGGAGTGCTAAGTACTGACCAGCGTGGTGAAGTATGGTCAAACAACCCCCCCCCCCCCCCACCTGATGACCAACACAACGTGGGCACGCCTTCATCCAGCTGTGAATTCACACAGCTTTGTGAGACTAAAATGTCTCCCCGCCCAAGGGGCTCTGAGTTATAAAGATATTAATACCGGCAGAATGACTATTGGACGAGGGAGAGAGAGAGAGAGAGACAGGGGTGAGTGCCCCAGAGCAAGACTGAATGAGAACAGGTTAATAACCATACGCAGTGTACCCACAGTAGTACAGAGTTGGACTGATGGCCTTAATCTAAGTTGTCTTGTGGTTGTTGTTGTTGTTTGACTTGCATCCCACTGGGATTTTTGCACACAGCGTTGGTGTACGGTGTTTTTTCTGCAATATTTTGCTGTCTTTTCTTGGATTTTCTGTTTGCACTTAGTCACATATTCACTTTAAGATGCTTTTTGTTCATGTTTTTGTTTTTTGTTTGTTGCGGTTGCACCCGATTCAAGAGCCAAATGGCTCACAGGGCTATACCTAATAAATGAACTTGAAACTTGAAACACAGCACACACACAATATACACACAGAGTACACACACACAGTACACACAGTACACACACACATACACAGTACACACACACTACACACACACAGTACACACAGTACACACACAATATACACACAGAGTACACACACGCACAGTACACACACAGTACACACACACAGTAAACACACACTACACACAGTACAGACACAGTACACACACACAGTACCCACACACACACAGTACACACACAATATACACACACAGTACACACACTACACACAGTACAGACACAGTACACACACACAGTACCCACACACACACAGTACACACACTACACACAGTACAGACACAGTACACACACACAGTACACACACACACACAGTACACACACTACACACAGTACAGACACAGTACACACACACAGTACCCACACACACACAGTACACACACTACACACAGTACAGACACAGTACACTCACACAGTACCCACACACACACAGTACAGACACAGTACACACACACAGTACACACACTACACACAGTACAGACACAGTACACACACACAGTACCCACACACACACAGTACCCACACACACACAGTACAGACACAGTACACACACACAGTACCCACACACACACAGTACACACACTACACACAGTACAGACACAGTACACACACACAGTACCCACACACACACAGTACCCACACACACACAGTACAGACACAGTACACACAACACAAAGTTGTCCCACGACATAGCCGCATGTAACCACACGAAGCGAATTTTGGGCAGTAATAGGTTATCCGCATATACAGCGCGAAATCGCACAAACCGAACCCGCATTAAGCGAGGGAAATATGTCAAAAAAATGTAAATCAATCTATAGTTGTACTGCACGTCTTTGCTTCCACGTCTATTCGTTGCCTTTCACGGGCCTTGACCGAGCCCCGGTACCGACCCACAGCGGTCAAATAAACCCCCGACGACCCGCACGGCGTGGGGGCTGGGGGAGGGAGGGAGCCCCTTATCCAGAGAGCCCAAACACGCGTACATTTACAATACGCGTCGTACAACATTAAAGTTAAATTGAAGAATCAAATGAAGTGGAAACATCCATCGGAAGCAATTGCATTGAGGACGCGCGCGGTTTTGCGGAACGGTGCTTCGGTGTCTTTCCGGGCGATCGAACGCCGCCCCAGCAGCCCACGTGGTGCGGGCCGCTTCGTCAGCTCACTGCCGGCACCCGCGGCGTGCCGGTCATGGCTGGCTTCGTTTGATCGACCATACTTCACCACGCTGGTCAGTGGAGGTAGGGGGGTTGGGGAGGGGGGGAGAGAATCTGAGTGACAAGATACACGAGCAGACTCCGCTTCCTTAACATAAAACTGTCTCGGCACGTGACACAATCATGACACGCAATTGACGCATCTCATCAGCCTTTGTGATTGCGCAGGGTTTCCATCACCATGCTTCACCATGCTAGTTCGTGCGTGTTGCTGACAGCGGGGAGCATAGACTCTGGAGCGGGGTACAGGACAACAATGGGGTTTCCTGCAACGGAGGAGCCTATGGCACCTCGTATGCATGGTGGCCACCCATCCGAGCACAATAGCTCATTCGCTTCCGAGCTTAAATACGGGGGTGAGGCACAGGTGAGGAGGCACAGGTGAGGAGGCACAGGTGAGGAGGCACAGGTGAGGAGGCACAGGTGAGGAGGCACAGGTGAGGAGGCACAGGTGAGGAGGCACAGGTGAGGAGGCACAGGTGAGGAGGCACAGGTGAGGAGGCACAGGTGAGGAGGCACAGGTGAGGAGGCACAGGTGAGGAGGCACAGGTGAGGAGGCACAGGTGAGGAGGCACAGGTGAGGAGGCACAGGTGCGTTAGCGAGCGCTATCAAGGCCAGGTTCTGCACGAGAGGGTGGTTTAGCCAACTCCCCGCCGGACCGCCTTTGTTTCTTACACACCACGTCTACACACACACACAAAGATCCCCCGTATAGCCTGAACAGACTGTTGGGGCAAGTGCTGTTAGCGAGCGCCTATGAAGGTCGGCACTGCACACGAGGGGTTGGGTGGCCTGCACCACGCCTGACCGCCTTTGTTTCCCCAGTGGCGATGTTTACATACCGCACCAGGTACTCATTTGAGGCCGAGTCGACCTAGGGGAGGCCCAGGACCGGGACCGGTTCAGATAATCGTCACTGGTGTTGGCCGTGAGTGGGAATCGAACCTGGGTCGCCAGGTTCGTAGCGCAGCGTAGCGCTAACCGCTACACTACCGCTCCCCACCACACACAACAAAGACAAACACACCCACACGCACCCAACACAAACACACACACACACCAACACAATCACACACACACACTCCAACATACACACACCAACACACGCACCCCAACACACACACACACACACCCCAACACACACACACACACCCCAACACAACACACACACACACCCCAACACACACACACACCCCAACACACCAAACAAGCGCACACCCCAACACAACAAACACACACACACCCCAACACAAACACACACACACCAACACAACAAACACAAAACAAACCCCAACACACACACACGCACCCCAACATAAACACACACACCCCAATACAAACACACACACACACCCCAACACAACACACCCACGCACACCCCAACACACACACAACCCAACACTCAAACATCACCCAGGTCAAAACGGAAATCGCTTGGACCGTGAAACAGCGCCCTCTGTCGAATCTCGCGATCCACTGCCAAAGTGAGATTTTTTTTGGGACCGCTGTGTGTGCGGCCCTAATAGGTGAAATATTTAATAGGGGACGAGGGGACGTTTCTGGCTACGGCCATTCTTCTTACCAATGTTACGATTCTTGATTGAGTGTTTTGGGTCAGATCGCCGAGTGAGCAACATGTTTGTGTCGCCCACCCTCAGCCACCCGTCACATCGAAGTGAGCACGTGACGAGCACACGAGACCAACGTGTTGCTGAATCAGCAGCGCACTGGTGATGTTGGAAAGCAATCCACAAGCATGTAACAATTGTGTCCGACGTTTCGCTGATAGGTACAACACTTATCATCAGGTAGTTGCCAGATGTCCAATTGTTACATTTAGTGGATTTCTCTCCAGCACGCACTGGCCTGAGACGTCATCGAGATGGGGACCAATCATCGTCGAGGTTCGGACGCCGCAGTTTTCTGGTGTTTTTCCCATCTACTCACCCACTCTCTCACCCACTCACTCACCCAGCCGCTCACTCGCCCACTCACTCACCCAATCACTCACCCAATCACTCACCCAGCCGCTCACCTACTCACTCACTTACCCATCTACTCACCCAAGCACTCACCCAGCCACTCACCCACTCACTCACCAAATCACTCAATCACTCACCCAGCCGCTCACCTGCTCACTCACTCACTCACCCACTCACTCACCCACTCAATCACTCACTGACCCAGTCACCCGCTCACCCACTCACTCACCCAATCATTCACCCACCCACCCACCCGCTCACTCACCCACTCACCCACCCGCTCACTCACCCACTCACTCACTGACCCACTCACTCACTCACCCACCCAATCACTCACCCAGCTGCTCACTCACTCATCCACTCACTCACCCACTCAATCACTCACTCACCCAGCCACCCACCCGCTCACCCACTCACTCACCCAATCACTCAATCACTCACCTAGCTGCTCAGCCGCTCACTCACTCACCGCTTACTCGCAAGCTCACTAACTTGTTAATGGTATCCATCTATTAACCTACTCACCCACTCGCTCTGAAGGCGACATGGTCAATTTTATTTTCAGTATATGAATAGACGCGTGTGGTACTACACGCGTGCTGCAGGTGGCGATGTTGCCCTGCAGGATCTCCATCGAGAAACCTTGACAAGCAAGGGGGGTGGCGTTTGAAAACAAAAACCCAACAGGCACCAGGGGCAGTAGCTGAGCTGTGGGTTCACTTGCTCCGCGAGAGAACGCGCGTGGTCTTGCGGTAGCCGGCAGTGGTCTGCGTCAGACGGTTTGCACATCGCCACCTTCCCTGACCTCTGTGTTTAGTTTTTGTCGTCCTTCCCCGCACCTCCAATTAGCACGGTTGGCTATGTACGGCGAGAAAGAGGTTCAACCAGTGCCGGATGATCCTCGTAGCAAAAGTAGCAAATGCTACGGGCCCCGCACTTTAAAGGGCCCCGCGCTAAATGTTTTCAGGCTATCAATTCCGGTTCAGTGATTCTGCACTTGCTCTATTACTAGAGTACTACACTGCCTTCAACTTTTATGAACGACTGGGTGTTTAAGGTTAGCGATATGTCGTATTATCTGGCTGTATAGCAAATTAAAAATACAATGACTTTAATATGCAACTAAAAAAATGTGTGTTTTAATATTTACGTGTTTTTTTTAATTTAGGGCCCCTTTATAACATATGCTATAGGCCCCACACTAGCTTAATCCGGCACTAAGTTCAACATACGCACATGTCAGTTTAACACGAAGGCTTTCGCGACCAACATCATCAATAATAGAGGTGTTTGGGTTAGATCGCGTAAATATATAAACGTGTCGTAGTTGTAATTACTGGCGAAGCATTGAGTCACCACCATCATCATCATCGGTGACTTAATGTTCACCTGCCAATAATGCAAATGTACAGCCTTATGTAATCAAAACAATGGCACATTAATCCCATACCAATGGGAACCACGGGACAAATTAAATCTTCTGGCTACATTTTTAAACTTTTAACCACGGATAACGAACTCTTTTGTTCTTGCGGTAAAGTCACGCAGGTGACTTTACCAAAGAGTATGGATTCCTGCAGTCACGAAATCTTCAAATCAACACGGATGACGTGTTCTCCTCTGGCAGTCCCTAAGCGACCAGCATCATAATCATCAGCAGCAGCCATAACCTATCCGCTGCTGGATGACGTCTTCTTCAAGCCATTGCTATGTTTGTTGAACTTCTTTGGAACCGTAACCAAGCGTGCTACACCTCACGGCCACGCGATGCGGCAATGCAACCTCGCTCGTGTAACACAAGCTGGCGTCAGCAGCTGCTGCTGATGATGATGATACTGACGATGATGATACTGACGATGATACTGATGATGATACTGATGATGATGATGATACTGATGATGATACAACTGATGATGATGATACTGATGATGATGATACTGATGATGATAAAACTGATGATGATACTGATGATGATACTGATGATGACGATGATACTGATGATGATATTGATGATGATACTGATGATGATACTGATGATGATACTGATGATGATGATACTGATGATAATGATGATGATACTGATGATCTCACGGTTGAATTAGCAGCCCTTCCAAAAACAAGCCCCACTCGTTGCAGGCCCGCGGCCGCACTGGTTAATACCGCGGTGCTCTAACTATATATAGGCACCGTCTCCTTCTCAAGGTGGATGTTAAATATGCAGTGACGTCGTGTCGTCCCGATCTCACGGTCAAATTTGTCACACAAATCACACCGCAAATTACTCAGTTGTCAAACACGCGATCAGCGTTTTGCCCCCCGATTTTGCGAAACGACTGGCGAGACTTTACCCGTCTGTGAAACAAAGCCCCTTGCTTCGTGATTAGCCCTGGGCTATCAGGACGGTTGTGGATGCCCAATGCACGAATACTGACTGATCTTATCTGGGTAATTCCAAGCTCAACAAACGAATACATTCACAATCTTCGCTTCGCCAATGTGGGGAGGGGGCCATCGTTGTGTTTTTTTGTTTGTTTACTGCTTTGTTGTTGTTGTCGTTGTCGCACAGATAGTAAGTGTGTTCAGTAATTCATTTGTAGCAGATATCAACATTGACTTGCCCTGCCAGCAGCACCTCGGTAGAACGTGAGCGCGACTCGCGGCCCGAATGCAGCAGCGGTAGCGCAGCGGTAGCGCAGTGGCACTGCGTTACACAGCCAGTCCCACGTGATCGCCGCTCACGGCTGCCATCAGTGGCGGTGTGGTCATTGAACCTGTCCCGAACACCCCCCCCACCACCACCAATCCCTCCCCCCCCTCCCTGCACACACACACACATCTCCCTACTTCCCATCCGTCGCCGCTCTTGCATTGACCAGCGTGGCGAAGTATGGTCAACAAACAACCAGCCACTCGATGGCCGACTCAGCGTGGCTCTTCGGCCAAACTGAGATCGGGAGCTGATCGCGGTGCCGGCCTCCCGGCTTCTCTGCACCCCCGTGACCCCCCCCCCCCGAACCCCCCGCGGGGGTCCCCACAACCAGTTTCTGTAATCCCCTCTATCCCCCCCACCCCACCCCCTGTCATTCGCACACGAAGCGCGGCGCCCCCGGGGCTCCACTTAAGCTCCCGGTCCGATCCGACAACGAGACCCCCCACCCCCCCTTGCCCCCACCCCCACCCCGCCCCCCTCCCCAGCAGCTCCCCACGCCTTCAGCGGCGTGAAAACTTATTATGATGGGGTTTTTTTTTACTCTGACCTGGCAAACGCGGAGACGTGGTTTTTTTTGGCTAAATAAAGAGTTGAAATTACTTTGACCTTTCGCGAGCATCTGAACTTTGAACATTTTGCTTTTCGGGTAAAGAACGAGAAAATGACAACAATTATAATGATGATGATAAAATGAGAAGGTACGAGACGCGTTCTCTTCATCTTTGTCATAACAATAATCATCATACCAATGTAATTGCCATGGTCTATCCACCGCCGGATGGGTGAAGATGTCTCCCCACCTGTGGCGCTCGGTGATTGCGAATGTTGAGAACGCGGTCGACCCCAGACTCTGCCGTCTCATCCACTGCACGGTGTTCAACAGTCACCACAGGTCACACAACAACACACTCACCCCACCCACCCATTCCCTTCATTCACAACACACGTTCACCCACCCACTCACTCGTTCACACGCTCACTCATTCACACTCTCACTCACCCACCCACCCACCCTTTCACTTCATTCACAACACACGTTCACCCACCCACTCACTCGTTCACACGCTCACTCATTCACACTCTCACTCACCCACCCATTTTCTTCATTCACGTACACGTTCACCCACCCACTCACTCGTTCACACACTCACTCACCCACCCACCCACCCATTCTCTTCATTCACAACACACGTTCACCCACCCACTCACTCGTTCACACACTCACTCATTCACACTCTCACTCACCCACCCACCCATTCTCTTCATTCACAACACACGTTCACCCTCCCACTCATTCGTTCACACGCTCACTCATTCACACTCTCACTCACCCACCCACCCACCCTTTCACTTCATTCAAAACACACGTTCACCCACCCACTCACTCGTTCACACGCTCACTCATTCACACTCTCACCCACTCACCCACCCACCCATTCTCTTCATTCACAACACACGTTCACCCTCCCACTCACTCGTTCACGCACTCACTCATTCACTCACTCACTCACTCATTCACACTCTCACTCATTCACTCACTCACTCACTCATTCACTCACTCACTCACTCACCCACCCACCCATTCTCTTCATTCACAACACACGTTCAACCACCCACTCACTCGTTCACCCACTCACTCATTCACTCACTCACTCACTCACCCACCCACCCATTCTCTTCATTCACAACACACGTTCAACCACCCACTCACTCGTTCACGCACTCACTCACTCATTCACACTCTCACTCGTTCACCCACTCACTCGTTCACCCACTCACTCGTTCACACACTCACTCATTCACACTCTCACTCACCCACCCACCAACCCACCCATTCCGTTCATTCACGCATACGTTCACCCTCCCACTCACTCGTTCACACGCTCACTCATTCACACTCTCACTCATTCACTCACTCACTCATTCACTCACTCACTCACCCACCCACCCATGCTCTTCATTCACAACACACGTTCAACCACCCACTCACTCGTTCACCCACTCACTCATTCACTCACTCACTCACCCACCCACCCATTCTCTTCATTCACAACACACGTTCAACCACCCACTCACTCGTTCACACGCTCACTCATTCACACTTTCACTCACCCACCCATTTTCTTCATTCACGTACACGTTCACCCACCCACTCACTCGTTCACGCGCTCACTCATTCACTCACTCACTCATCCAAACAACTCTCCTATCGCGTCTCTCGTGGCTTCTGTTCCCGTGAACTTCACTGCTTCATTGCTCCACCCGTGTTGAGGAACTCGGTCTAAACCAGGCCGGCCGTTTCGTCTCATCCACCACCACACTGCGGGTCGCAACAACAACAACAACAAAGACCCCCCGTGTAGTTTCAACAGACGTTTTGGGGCAAGTGCTGTTAGCGAGTAGCACCTATGAAGGCCGGCACGACGCATGAGGACGTGGGTGACCAGCACCACGCCCGGTCGCCTTTGTCTCCCGAGTGGCGGTGTTCACACACCGCACCAGCTACTCATTTGAGTGTGAGTCGGCCTCGAGGAGGCCCAGGACCGATTCAGATGATCATCCCTGGTATTCATACTCTTTGGTTCTTTCGGTAAAGTCACGTAGGTATAAAATAAAATAAATCACGACGTTTCGGGCGCAACACAAGCGTCCGTCATCATGTGGGAAAGCATGTTGCTTGTGTATGTGCATGTGCTTGTGCATGTGCTTTCCCACCTGATGACGGACGCTTGTGTTGCGCCCGAAACGTCGTGATTTATTTTATTACACGCTTTGATTTAACTCACTCTGTCTGTTGTTGTTGTTGTATCCTCAAATCTTGTAACTCAATTTTAACCCACTTCCCAATGTGATATCGACTGCAAACTTGGTATACTTATGTCATACTGATGACAATACTATATTATATCATTAAAAATACAAAATAAATAGTTTAAAACTATCTTTTTTTATATGTTATGTTTTGGCTTGGGTCTAATTGTCCATGCTCAACTGACGTTGGCTGTAAATCACCACAGCCCCTCATGTTATGGCAAGCTTTGCGGCCACTTCCTGGATTCGTGCAGTTCTGCCATGACGAGTACGGTACATTTCATTAAAGCGTGCTTTTAAATAAAGTATTTTTAAATATTACTTATTTTATACCTACGTGACTTTACCGAAAGAACCAAAGAGTATGGATTCCTGCAGTCACGAAAGCTTCAAATCAAGATCCCAAGTGTTGAACGCGAGCGGGAATCGAACTCTGGCGACCGGCTTCGTAGCGCAGCGCGCTAACCGTTGCGCCACCGCTCCCTCCCACGAAGCGCTGCACCTGCTCTGCCAGGGTGCAGTGACACCCACGTCACGAATCTGAACGAGGTTGTGGAAAATAATATTTTATAAATTAAATAAAACCCCAACTCTCTGTCAATAACCGTGAGGGCCTGCGGTCAGAGCTTCCGCGCGTGCAATCTCAGCTCGTTCCCACACACACACACAGAGAGAGAGAGACGGCCCTACAGGAGTATTGCCCCGGGGGCCCGAGGGGGGGGGGCACTGTGAAGTCCCCCACCCCACTCTATCCCTCTAACTACCCCTCCTCACCTATTCCTCCACCCACCCCTTCTTTCCCCATAAGTACCCCCCCCCCCACACTCTGTCTCCATAACCCCCCCCCTACGGCTCCTCACCCCCCCATCCTCCCCTCCCCTCTCCCCCCCTCCCCTCGTCCCCGTGTTCCTGTCTCAGTTCACCTCCACCCCGGGCAATTGCAGCGAATTTGGTTCTTCGTGAAAATCCGCGGAAGTTCCAGCGCACGGGTTGATGATGAAAGTTGCCTTCGTGCGGCTCCGGTGACGTTTCTGATTCCTGTGGGTGTGCGTGTCACATTCGTACTTGTGTATGAATGCAAATACACAGTGTATATTGACAATGTAAGATTAATTGGCTATTTACAATTGGTTAATAATTTGGCTGACAGGCTTACAAGAAGTATTTGAGTGAGTCACTGTTTAAAGATATATAATAATAATGTACATCCCTTTATCAATCAACCGCTGGATGAACGTCCTTCACCATACCGTGTTGTCGGTCATGCGGGTTATTTCACCATACTTCACCACGCTGGTCATTGGGGTGTTGGTAAAGGGCAGAAAATCCCAGGATCGCTTCAGACGTTCAAATATAACGCGACACTGATGTTAGCCGTGGATAACCACGGCTCCACCCAGTGCCCCTCCCATCTCTCAATCCTGACATCTGTAAAAAAGAGCTTTACAGCTCATAGGATTCCTCCAGTATAAATATAGATTTTGATTCTGAGTTGATGCCTCAATTCCTGCCTGGTTGAGAATAAAATATGTGCATGACCGAGTCGAACATCATTCGCCACTGATATCAACAACATCAACGCAATCCACCATCATCGACCATCATAATCTTCACCATTATCACCACCACCACCACGATAATCACCATCACTACCACCATCACCACCATCACCACCACGCGTCCCTACTGCCGCCCGGGGTTGGTGGGGCGCGGTTCTGGGACAAAGACGCCCGCTGGAGGTCACGTGACGACTTTGTTTTGCACCGCAGTGACACGCGATCCCAGGGCGATTCAAGTTTCAAGTTTCATTTACTAGGTATAGCCCTGTGAGCCATGCGGCTCTTGAGTTGAGTGCAACCGCAACAAACAAAATATGAACAGGGAACATCTTAAAGCGAAGACGACGGGCAACAGAAACATCCTGGATAAAGCAGCAAATCTTCCAGAAAAAACCCACCGTATTACAACGCTGTGTGCAAAAATCCCACACACAGCCCCTCCCCCCATACACAGTCCCCCTCCCCCACACACAGCCCCCCCCCCCACACACAGCCCCCCCCCACACACAGCCCCCCCCCACACACAGCCCCCCCCACACACAGCCCCCCCCAACACACAGCCCCCCCCCACACACAGCCCCCCCCACACACAGCCCCCCCCACACACAGCCCCCCCCCACACACAGCACCCCCCCACACACAGCCCCCCCCACACACAGCCCCCCCACACACAGCCCCCCCCCCACACACAGCCCCCCCACACACAGCACCCCCACACACAGCCACCCCCCCACACACAGCCCCCCCCACACACAGCCCCCCCCCCCACACACACAGCCCCCCTCCCACACACAGCCCCCCCCCACACACAGCCCCCCCCCCACACACAGCCCCCCTGCACACACAGCCCCCCCCCACACACAGACCCCCCCCACACACAGCCCCCCCCCCACACACAGCCCCCCCCCACACACAGCCCCCCCCACACACAGCCCCCCTGCACACACAGCCCCCCCCCACACACAGCCCCCCCCCACACACACAGCCCCCCTCCCACACACAGCCCCCCACACACACAGCCCCCCCCCCCCACACACAGCCCCCCCCCCCCCCACACACAGCCCCCCCCCCCACACACAGCCCCGCCTCCTCACAGCCAATCACTGCACCGACCACGCTGCCTTATTGGGCTCATGTCCCTGCCAGTTCTAAACAAACACATAATGAAAGCGCTGTCAGAATCTAGCTCCACCGATGATGACGCCTCGCTCACTCCGTGATGGTCATTAAGGGCTGTTCTTTTTGCAAACCATACTCCAGCACGATGGTGAGCGTGGGTTGGGTGACGGATGGGATGGCAGGACAGGTTCTCGTACCACTCGCCACTGATGTTGGCCGTGGTCTGGAGATCGACTTCGTCCATGAGCCCAGAGGAGACGTCTCACCTTGACGGTACGACCTCAGTCTACCTTTAGCGGCTCCAATATATCTGCGCGGCCATTAATGGCGAGTCGTGGTGGAAGGTAGCGAGAAGGGGGTGCGTGACGTCAACACGCACCAACCCGGCTCCACGCGGTGACGCCAGCGAAGCGCGCACGTTGTCCGCCAGGCAGACAGGAACCCAGCCAGCAAAACGGGTTGTCTCGCGTATCTTGACAAGAATCTCTGCAGCGAGAGGGAGGCGTCACGTTGGCCACGTGCCAGCACTGGGACAAAGCGCGATTTACCGCGAACGGAACACCTTGTCTCTGGCGGCCAACATCTGGCGGCATGTTTATATTTAAATGTTATTCTTGATACATACATTGTTTTCTTTCTCCTGACGTTTGTTGATTTTTTCCACCTTCATATTTCTAGACTCGTGCGGCCTTCTCCTGCGGGTTGTGACGTGCGAGTTGCGGTGCGATGTCGTTGTCACCAAACTCTGTACAATGCACACACACACTCAGTGGTCACAAAATAAAATAAAAATACGCGACTCGTGTCTTCACTGGGTTCGTACCTGTTTTAGAGAAACTGCGTTAGCATTGACAATCATAACAACAACAAAGATTTTACTGATAAAACGCTGCACAGTACCGCACGGACATCCCACGTGATCGTGCCTCTGAGACGTGGAGTGTCGCTCGAAAGCCCGGCCGCCTTTGTCTCCCTAGTGGCCATATCTACATCGCGCCAGGTACTCATTTGAGTGGACCGAGGAGAGGCCCAGGACATGTTCAGATAATCGTCGCTGGTGTTGACCGTGAGCGGGAATCGAACTCGGGTCACCGGGTTCACAGCGCCGCGCGCCACCCGATGCACTTCCGCTCGCACACACACAAAGCCAAAGATCCCCCGGATAGCCTTTACCAGACTGTTGGGGCAAGTGCTGTTCGCGAGCAGACACACCCGCGCGCATGCACACGTGCTCACCGACAGGATCTCTATCTCTAACCCATTGTTTCGGATGCATTCAGCGTCGCCTGCGTCATCTTCCCCCATTCCTCGGAGCCCACAATGGGCGTACAGGGGGTAGGAGGAGGAGGAGGTGGGGGGTAAGAACCACATCAGCAGCTCGAGGTTGTTTTGTGTACGTGGACACGAGAAAAGGAAGAGACGCTTCAGCCGTGTGGCCTGCCACACCCACGCCGACCTCAAGCGGCAACTCTCCGGTTCGGTTTCGTTGTGATTTGGGTGTCATCGGCAGAGTGAGGCTCACTGCAACACACGTCTTTGACTTCCTCAGGTGCCATTGGCGAGAACACTCCCCGCTTAACGACGAATCTGCGTCCGAGCTCGACGTAAAACACCCGTCGCTGCACGTGACGAATGAAAGTTGTTTATTTGTTACGCATCCCGTCAGCCACACGGCCAAGGCAAGCCAGACTCGGGACCTGGTTTCGATATTTATTGACTCGTCATAAGAATCAGGATGCTTAAAATAATGCTGAGGAAAGGTCAAATGTTTGGAGGCCTAGGCCTGGTTTTGACATGCAGTGCATCATCAGCAGAGTCTAGCTTGCTTGAAACAATGCTAATGAACTACCGAATGTTATATAGGCATTTTATTCGTTTGTTTGCTGGTGACTTTGTGTAGTTCATATCGGAATCGCCTCCAGTGCTGTTGCTGCTGGCGGCAATGAAAGTTGTTTAAAAGTCAAAAAGTATCTCTCTCTTAGACACGGGTCTGAATGAACGCAAATGTATTATTGTCATTAATAACAAAGTTTGCGTCCAACTGGAACCCATATCTACATAACCAAGATATTGCGAAGGGTGCGTCATTGTGTCGTATCTCCGTTGATCTGCCAAGATGTATATGGAAATAAAATCGACGTCGACAGCGACTGAAGCTGACTCATCTTGTCGACAGGAATCAGCCCCTGCGATAAGAATCAGAACACGACACCCGGCACTGCTGTGATTCACAACAGACGCAGAGACGGGGGTTGGGGGGGGCAATTGATGCCAGATGCCACACCCTCCCTCGCTACTTGATAAACAAGCAGACAATGTGCGTGTCTAGCCTCACGTATCAGTCCCACGCCACGTAACGAATCAGAAGATGTATGCGTGTATCTATTAAAGTACGTCTGGCACGACGCATCTATTACTCAACGTATATCTATTTTCACATGTTCTTGCTGTGGTTTTCACACCTGATGATGATTGCTTGTGTCGCAATCGAAACGTCGTGAGAATTTAATTGTTTTATTTTATTATTTTATTATTTCCCTTCTACGTGACTTTACCGAAAGAACCACGAATATGGACGTGTATCTATTAAAGTACGCCTCGCACGACGCATCAGCTGCACATCCCTTCGTCACGGGAGGGCATTTTTGCAGCAGCACGATTTTCAAGACAGCGAAAACTCTGGACCTGTTCCGACGTCCAGTGTCTCATCAGCGGCCGATATTGCAGTCAAGGGACGCCCCTCCCTCCCTAGACTCCGGAGTAAGTCAGTCCGACGCCGTGTTACCGCGCGCTCTTGTGAGGAGCCCAGTCCATCACGAACGCGCCGCACTGACCACACACACAGATACAGAGTGTGCGCTCCTTATAATGACAGCACCGCGCGCTTCAAGGCTGTTGCACAACCGGCTCGGACTCGAGGATGGACCGCGAACATCTCCCGCCGGTCACCCTCCGGGGGTCGAGAGGTCTCGGGGCCCGGAGACGGCCCTGGCCGCATCGCCGCGCGAGGTTTGCTTGGCCGCGGCTCCGGCAGCTGCAGTAGTAGCTGTTGCAGTAGTAGCAGCTGCAGCTGCAACAGCTGCTGCAGTAGTAGCAGCTGCAGCTGCAACAGCAGCTGCAGCAGCAGCAGCAGCTGTTGCAGGGTCGCGAATCGTAGCCGGCGTCGATCAGGCTCCGTTGAGGCCCGCACTGATCAGCGAGATGTGGACGAGTGGGCAGGATGTGCAAACAACCCCACGTCTCATCGGTAGCCAATGTAACTCGTCTCGTATCGAGGTCGTGATCGGATCGAATTACCGCTTCCGAACTATCAGTCGAGCCGCAGATTGATAGCCCAGCCACCTCCAGCCCCCCAAACCTCGACCTGTGAAAAATCGCCCCCCCACCTCGGTTGGCCGCTATAATCTAAATTCGAGATAATGCATCGCCCGGGCACCCCGTCAACTCCCCAACACCTCCATTAAAGACGATCTGAATCAGAACTTGTATTGATACTGGAGCAATCCGATGAGCTATGAAGCTCTTTTTCACAGATGTCTACAGCAACAACAGCCGACATACTCCCACTAAGTGGCGGTGACGTCACCACGACGCCTGTGCCAGGCCAGGTGCCCTTTGAAATACTCCGAACACACACGCATCGTGATACAGTTATCATCTCGAAGGACCTCTCTGATTGAGTATGTGTGACCATGTAGCCCACGTGCATTGAGCTTGCTGGGTAACTCGTCGAGGACGCTCAGACACTAAACATCTCAATGCTGCAGTCGTTCGTCGTTGTGTTTCAGTGGGGGGCTATGAATGGATCGCGACACGCTGGGGCACGTTTCTTCAATGCCACCTCCCACCATCGCCTCTGTCCACCCAGTGGTATAAACGAGCAGCGCCGTTTGGTAGTTATTCGACGATTGGCAAGTCCCGTGCGGGTGGGGTAAGGCGTGGGTACGTCCACGTGTCACAACACGGACACGTCAACGTGCAATGGGTAAGGACATTGATTTCGCTCGAGTGGAGGTGGCAGCCGGCAGCAGGTGGCGTGAACGAGGAATTGCAGCGGCTCGCCTTTGTCTTCACCCCCCCCCCCGCCCCCACTGCATCTTCTATACGAGTCTTAAGTTACCTGCGCGCATGACATTGACGAGGCCAGCGACACGAGAGATAGCGAATATTTTGCGAATGTGATCGCCTAAGTTTACACATTCCACACGCATATACAGCCTCTCGTCTTACTCCGACTCCGCGTGCCGAGGCCTCTGATGTGAGCCAGAGACAACTGCCAGCGAGCGGAACAAAGGCTGAGAAGCGCGCAGGGAAGCTGCTTGGGATTGCACTGAGAGACGGAGAGACACACACGGACATGGGGATGCGGTGGATCGTTCGCTCGTTTATTGTATTCTTTGTGTCTTCTCCACAACGACGCTCATGGTTACTTTGCGCTCTCAGTCAAACTCAAGATCAGGACAGAGCCCAAATCAAGATCGACACTAAACCAGGGAGCGAGAGTGGACACGTGCTATCCAACTTAGGGGCCATCCATTCAGTGCGTACGCATGGAGGGGGGGTTAACCCAAACGCGTACTCTTGCGGATGGGGGGGGGGGTCTACTGACAATGTACGCATAGGAAACGGGGGGGGGGGTGACGCCTCGATAATAATTTGTCGACATTGGCCTTCAAATGAGTTAGATAGTCCGACGATGGACTCTCTGTTTGCTTCAACACGTTCATATATTGATTAATCCTTGATCGTTTCTTCGGGGGGAGGGGGGTGCGTCAGGCGTACGTACGCAGGTGTGGGGGGGGTGTAAAAAGTACGCGTGCGTACAGGGAGGGGTGGAAGGGTCAAGTTTTGACAGACTTTTGCGTACCTACTCAATGGATGGCCCCTTACCACTCGCCCACCCCTCCACCACTACCCGGCATTCCTTCCCCTCTCCAAACAACGTTACATTACAATGTACTTTTGAATCCAATCGTGTAAGTAAAATGTGTGTCGTAAACCCGTCCTCCACCCGACAGAGCCCAAGAATAAATTTGTACCAAATTGTAAAATGTGTGCGGATTGCTCTTCAGCAACACACCTTGGGGTGCTGAAGCAGTGATAAAATCATTAAGTAGCTGTTGTATCAGGTGGCTGATGGGCCTACGACACGCATTTTTACTTACGCAATCTGACCCCAAAAATCTGACACCGTGACGTCCAAGCGCAGGACCCCCCAAAGCGCGGGGCCCGGGGCGGTCGCTCCGATTCGCCGTTACCCGAGACACGGCTCTGGCTGGCACCTTGCCACTTAGGGCCCCGTGCGGCGGGGGGACCTGCCCCCTCTCTCCCTTCCCTTCTCCTCCTTCTCTTCATTGCCTGCGCCCAACGGGAGTTTGACGGAAAGCCACAGGGAAGGCAACGGAGGCGTGGAGGCGACCCACCAGCGACCACCGAGAACCGGCGACAGACGCCATCTCGTCACGCGTCGCTCCCGCGTCTCGTCGAACACGGCAGCGCGGACAAGATGACTCGCGTCTGGCGACTCGCGTCTGGCGACTCGCAACGCGACGCTCGCGGTGCAGGGGGCGGTGGACGCGCGCGCGCCACCAGAGTTCCATTCCCCGCTCACGGCCACCACCAGGTTGACTCGGCCTCAAATGAGTAACCTGGTACGGTGTGTGAATATCGCTGCTAAGGAGACAAAGGCGGCCGGGCGTGAAGTTGGTCACCCGCCTTCGTAGGTCTCGCTCATAGCACTTGCCCCAAAAGTCTATTTAAGGCTATACGGGGGATCTTTGTCTTTATGTGTGTGGCCCGGCGTAAACGCGGATCAGCAGGCCGAAGCGCGCGGTTCTATTACAGACGAAGGCCGCGGTGGTGCGATTGTGGCCATGCAATCAAACTACGGACCGTATAACAACATCCAGAGACACATCGAGACGCACAGAGACACACAGAGATACAAAGAGACCAATAGAGATAACTAGAGATGCATCGACTCGTAGAGATACATTAAAGACACAAGCCACGGTAGTGCCATGCAACCAAACTATGGACCACAGAGCAAGCCGCTGTGGTCCGCCCTCCTTCACCGGAGGAGGAGCGAAACGACACCAACTCTGTCTCTAGCTTATATCTGCATGCGGAGCTCTCCGTCATCTGCCACCGAGCACACGGCCTCCTCCAGCGCCCACTGCTCCTTGAAGGCCGGCACGGCGTGGGTCAGCCGCGCATAGCGGGACTCCAGCCACAAACCCTGGCTCCGACCAGAGCGCGGAAGATGCCCAGGCGGCTGGCCAGACGTTCCCCCTCCAGGGCCACGAGCACGTTGACCAGCCTCTGAAGATGTCGCTCTCTCTCTCTCGCTCTCTCTCTCTCTCACGCTCTCTGCTCTGTGCTTCCAGTGTTCAGGGGCCTGCCTAAGGAGCGGCTCCGGCTGGAGCACGCGTACCACACACATGCCGGTGATGTGCAGCGCGTCTTCTTCGAACGCTGGGGAGCGTGGACGGCACCCTCGTGGTGTTCACCTTTTGAGGTGCTCGCTCGTCACCGTGGCGTGCGCGATGACCACCACCACCACGTGACTTTTCTTTCGTGTTGTGCGCGCTGCATTTAGCGCCACAGCACGTGGATTTATAGCGATTGTTTGTTTGTTTGCTGGTGACTTTGTGTATTTCATATCGGAATCGCCTCCAGTGCTGTTGCTGCTGGCGGCAATAAAAGTTGCTTAAAAGTCAAAAGTCTCCCGAAGCCTCCCGTCGTGGCCAGCGGGGCTCGACACTGCCGTGGAGCCCCTGAACCACATCGCTGCTGCTGCTGCTGCTGCTGGCATCACGCGCAAGAAAATACTCCTGAATCGGCAACACCTACGGGCCCACGCCAAATCGTGTTCGTATGAGCATGAACGTGTGTCAGCGTGTGGTGCAACCTCGAGACATCCGAGTCAACCCACACGAGCTGGACCTGCCCCGTGCGACCTGCCCAGCAGCGAACCTTCCACACGCCACGTGGTGGCGTCAAGCCGCAGGTGCCCCCACCCTCAGATCCTGGGGCGGGGGGAGGGGCTCAGAAAATGCAGACGTGCCCTTGGAAGGGGGGGGGGGTCTCATCTGGTATTTTTCCCCGGGCCTCTAAAGACAAAATATTTCAGTAGCACTTATCATGCGTCAAGTATGTCTGCGTGGTATGCGTACACACCATACAAGTCATATCCTAACCATGGAACACGCACCCACGCTGAATCAGTATCATCGTCATCTTCAACAACCAGGCGAAGGGTCGTTTTCGTAAGAAACCCTCAATTTAATATTTGGTGTAAGTCCACAGACTACACACAAACGCCAAAGATTGCCCGTGTATCCTTAGCAGACCGTTGGGGTAGATGCTGTTAGCGAGCGACGTGAGTGGGAGGCCAGCGCCACGCACGGCCGTCTCCGTCTCCACTGTGCTGAGTGCGTGTGCCCACCGCGCCCGCTGTTGTTTAAGGCTCAGTTGACTTCGTGGGCCGCTTGACTGTTTCAGATCTTCGCCACTTTTATGGGGCGTGAGTGGGAATCGAACTGGTGGTCTTCCTTGTAAAGGACCATCAAAAACACTCAGTACATTAATCAATAACACTGCGGCCTTTAGATGAAAATCATATAATAGTCGACGTTTCGGGATATGACTCTTCTTCACAGCACCATTTGTATGGCTATGACGAATGTGTCGAGTTCGTTCTGTTGACGTCGTCGTCGTTGTCGTTGTTGTTTATTGTGCTTGTGCACCACGCCAACGCAACAGCGGGGCACTCCAACGGAATAACACGACACAGTGAAACCCCGGTTAACGTCGGGGATGCGTTCCTGAAAGGTGCGACGACGAATATCGAAACGACGTCAATGAAAGCGATGTACAGGGGAGGTGGAGGCGAGGGCTGAGAGGCGACGGATAACGAGACAGGACGGATCATGCTGTCAGCGACGTGAGTGTGGGGGTTGAGGCGACGGATAACGAGACAGGACGGATCACGCTGTCAGCGACGTGAGTGTGGGGGTTGAGGCGACGCAAATCAGGTCGTGGTGTTAATAAAGCGACGACGTATGTGCAAAACGACGTGTAAGTGGTAGACGTACACCGGAGTATTGATGGTAATAGTGAAGCACCTTCCTCGAAGCGCTGTTCAATAAACAGCAGCAAACATTCAGCGTAAAGATAACTCACTAAACTAAAAATGTATCACAATTCTAACAATACGAGCAGTTGGATAAAGCGAAGTGTATACATGGGTTTTAAAGACGGGGTTTTTTCAAACCTCCGCAAACTCAGAGAGAGAAAGATGCAGAGATGTCGAGGAAGAGAGGGAGTCTTGGAGAGGGCGAGGGGGGTCACGCGGGAGACAGCTCGGTCGCAGCGGAGATCAACATCTACAGATCTTAGAGACCTTCAGGGGATGAGAAGAGGGGTGTTCCCCGTTTTTCTGGCAACAAAACAGGTGTTAAGATGTTAAAACACCCAACTGAAACCTTTTACAAGGAATCGTGTCTGCATTAACCACAATACTTGCGGTCAGAATGCAAACAAAAAACATACTCTGATAATAAATGCATTGTCTTTATAACTGATTGGTCCACACCAGAGACAGCTTTCTTTCGAGCCTCGTCTCAAACGGCGTTAGACCAGAGGACGCCAAAAGGCGCACCTTCAGGGGATGTCTGAGTGCAGCGGCGAGTCTCTGAGGTGTAGGCAGGGGCCAGGTGGTTATAGCTGAGCAAGACTATTTTAAACTGAATCAGAAGTAAAACTGGAAGCTAGTGCAGAGAGGCCAAAAAAACAACTTTTAACTTTCCACCACCACACAAAACCTAGACGAGCATGTGACACCACGTGGCGTTGGTGTCAGAACCTGTTCGTTTTCATGATCGCTCAAACGTGGCCCCGGGCCTCTGGTGGCTGTTCCACTCCATCGTAATGGACGAGAGAGAGAGGGGGGGGGACCTGTTGGTTGGGTTTTTGTAACAGCCACGGCTTGCGTCATTGTTTCTGCAATGGTGCGCAAAGTTAATGCCCTTTGCCCGGTCCCCGATTCACACAGCGCGAGGCTCACACAGCCAGCCCTGCGTGCACCCACCCACCCGTACCCCTACCACACGACCACCATCACACCCACCCCCCACTCACACCACCACCATCACACCCACCCCCCAATCACACCACCTTCACCACCATCACACCTACCCCCCACTCACACCACTTCCATCACCATCACACCCACCCCCCCACTCACACCACCTCCACCACCATCACACCTACCCCCCACTCACACCACCTCCACCACCATCACACCCACCCCCCCACTCACACCACCTCCACCACCATCACACCTACCCCCCACTCACACCACCTCCACCACCATCACACCTACCCCCCACTCACACCACCTCCACCACCATCACACCTACCCCCCACTCACACCACCTCCACCACTATCACACCTACCCCCCACTCACACCACCTCCACCACCATCACACCTACCTCCCACTCACACCACTTCCATCACCATCACACCTACCCCCCCCCACTCACACCACCTCCACCACCATCACACCTACCCCCCACTCACACCACCTCCACCACCATCACACCTACCCCTCCACTCACACCACCTCCACCACCATCACACCTACCCCCCCCCCCCACTCACACCACCTCCACCACCATCACACCTACCCCCCCCCCACTCACACCACCTCCACCACCATCACACCTACCCCCCCCCCACTCACACCACCTCCACCACCATCACACCTACCCCCCCCCACTCACACCACCTCCACCACCATCACACCTACCCACCGGAGACTGCAACTTGTTCAGACCGCGGGACACGATGGGAGTTTAATGTTAAAAATGTATTCCGATAACCCGTTTCTCTTTGTAGGTATGCGAACAGTTACACGAACATTCGCTATTGAGGAGTAAAACGTTCAACAATCAAAGTGTTACCGCCCTATTAACTCACTTATTTTAGAGTATAAAATGACGAATGTGCTTGCGCAACGCGTTATATAAATATAAATCTTGTCCTGTCACAGAAGTCGCCCTCCAAGCTCAATCAGTGCGCCCTTTCTCCCCCTGCTTTCACCGTTCACCAACATTCGTTATTGGCGCATCGCTCGCGTTGCCTTCACCTTTCTTGCATATCCACCCACGCGTTCACCCTCGCTCCCCTCCCTGCAGCCCCATGCCGTGACTCATGGCGCCGCACGCAGCCACCCCCACGCCGGAGCCCCGATGGGGACTTCGAGGACGAGGGCCCCGCGTCTCGTCGCCTCGTTCTCGACGGAATGTCACAACTCCTCAGAATATTCGTCGATTATCTACAATGGGCTCGTTCTGACCCGCAAGTAGTCATTGTCACTTGCGGGTCAAAACGAGCCCATGTCTCTGTACAACCAACATCATCATTATCAGCAGCTAAGGTCAACCCACTGCTGGATGAATGCTTCCCTTCGCCGGCAAGCTGCCGCCGCTGCCACCACCGCCACGATTCTGCGATGTGATAATAAAGACACAGATCCCCCCTATAGCCTCAACAGACTGTTGGGGCAAGTGCTATTAGCACGCAACATGAGGAGGTGAGTGGCTAGCAACGCACCACGCCCGGCCACCTTTGTCTACCCGGTGGCGATGTTTACACACCTTGCCAGGTACTAATTTAAGGCTGAGTTGACCTAGAGGGAGCCCAGGACGGGTTCAGATATTCATCACCGGTGTCGCCTGCGAACGTGAATCAAGCTCAGGTGGCCAGGTTAGTAGTTCGATGCGCGAACCCACTGCACTACAAGTCCCCACGTTCAAACGCGCACACGCTCACTGCTCTACACACACACAACCTTGAACGAACACACGTACCGACGCACGCAGCAACGCACGCACGCACATACAAGAAGCTAAACAGACTCTCCTACAGCCGACAGCGACTGTTCAGCGAAGTGCTGCCAGTGGTCACCGGTGCAGACCGGAGCGGTGCAAGGCCACCGTAGTGTGGCCAGCCCCACAAGCGGCCGCCTTTGTCTCCACAGCGACCTACCGCTTCACACACTTGTATACTAAGGAGCACGCAAACACGACACTCCGTCTGACTCTGCTGCATTCCTTACACTCCGTGAAAAGTGTCCGCGGGGAGGAGGAACAGGAGGTGTAATTCACCAAGCAGGAGGAGGAGGTGTAATTCACCGAGGAGGAGGTGGAGAAGGAGGTGTAATTCACTAAGGAGCAGGAGGAGGTGGAGGAGGAAGAGGTGTAATTCACCAAGGAGTAGGAGGAGGAATACTGCATGACGGAAATAACGCACGCAGGCTAGAGAGGAGACACTCAACGATCCCCAACTATCAACATCGACAAGTCTCGTGCCGCCACTGTCACAAGAAGCACGTGGTCCCAGGCTTGGCCTCATCAGCCACCTGCGTGCCCACAAACCCTGACCATGATCGCGCTCCATGGGCCATCGTCATCCCCGTGCTCGAGGGATCCCCCAGGTGATAATGATGCGTGGGCATGGCACAGTCTGAATGCGAAGCGTTTGGATGACCGCCGCGCTGAAGCGACTCGACGGCTGCAACAGGTCCCACGATGGCTTCGCAGCCCAGGGCTGTAACTGTTGGTGAACGACATCGCAGAGAGAGAGAGATTTTGACTTTGCCCCCATGTCACCCCCCCCCCCCTTCACATTAAGACACAAGCCCAGACACGACCCAGGTCGAACGTGTCGTGTGTTTGTCCCTCTTCCCACAAACCACACCCTGTGTTCTCAACGAGTCGCCCCTGTAATGAACCTCCAATTAAAATGTCACGCGATTCAGTCGCGGCTTGTTAGCCCGCGTGCCGACGATTGGACATCCGCGGCCCGTTCGGCAATCCACTGCTGGATGAGAATACCGCAGCGCGCTGAAGCGGAGATCGTAGGCATGGGAGTGACAATGGATGGATGGGCGATTCAGATACCGAATAACACAACACTGCCTTAAACGATTTAAAAATATTAATGATCGGAGACGTTTCGGGCAATAGGCCCTCATACATCCCACGTGTGGTAAGGGAGTGTTGTTGACGAGTGTGTTGAGTTGTTGTTGTTGTTGTTTACGATGTGCACCACTCGCAAGGCAGCAGAACCAACTAATTTGTTTCGGATATCACTCGCCACTGATGTTAGCCGTGCCCTGCAATCGAACTCGGGTTGTACTCGGGATTCATGGAGCATCTGCGACAACTCAGTACTCACTCATCCACAAGCACACCCACACAGACAAAGATCCCCCGTGTAGCCTTTAACAGACTGTTAGGGCAATTCCTGTGAGTGAGCACCTACGAAGGCCGTTACGACGCACGAGGGGGTGGGTGGCCAACAGCACACCCGACCGTCTTTGTCTCCCTAGTGGCGATGATTACACACCGCACCTCAAATACTCATTTGCAGCTGAATCGACCTGGGGGAGACCCATGACCGGTTCAGATAATCATCACTGGTGTTGGCCGTGAGTGGGGATCGAACTCGGGTCGCTTAGTTCGTAGCGCAGTACGCTAACTGCTCCACTACACCCACCCACACACACCCACACACTCACCCACACACACACCTACACACGCAGACACCCACCCCTACACGCACTCACACCCGCACACTCACTCACCCACACCCACACACCTACACACACTCACACACGAACACACCTACACACAGTCACACCCGCACACTTACCCACACACACACACCTATACACACAGACACTAACCCCTACAAACACTCACACCCGCACACTCATCCACACACACACACCTACACACACTCACACCCGCACACACACACACACCTACACACACTCACACCCGCACACTTACCCACACACACACACCTATACACACAGACACCCACCCCTACAAACACTCACACCCGCACACTCACCCACACCCACACACCTACACACACTCACACCCGCCCACTCACCCACACACACACACCTACACCCGCACACTCACCCACACACACACCCCTACACACACCTACACCCGCACACTCACCCACACACACACACCTACATACACCTACACCCGCACACTCACCCACACACACACCCCTACATACACCTACACCCGCACACTCACCCACACACCTACACAGGCGATAAGGAGGCGGCTCCCGCAGCGCCCTTTGCTCCGCAGGTTGCAGCAACGTTACCTCCGTTACCTCCGTTACCGCGGCAACGGAGGTTGGGTTACCCCCGCGAGGCGTGAGAGTCCGGCGTGAGCTTACAGCGAGGGGACGAGTCCGGTGGGAGACGGAGCGAAGCGGAGACACGAGGAGTGGCGGGGTGGGGGTGGGAGAGAGAACAACAAAGCTGCGAGAATAGAAACGAGAGAGAGGTAGAGAATGAGAGGGGAGATCGTCTGTATTCTTGTTGAAGAATCCGAGCTAGAGAGAAGATACGGAGATTCCCATGCATTGAGACAATGCGATGTGGATTCATAAGCGTCCGGGATTAGGGTGGCGGATGAATTGAGGAGGGGGGGAGACAATGGCTGGGCGAGATGAAAGCGCGGACGCTGAATGGATTTTAATAATAGCGAGCGCGGGAAACAGCTCGGCAGTGGCGACATTGGACGCGCCAATATTGTTGCGTGTGCAGTGGGGGAGGGAGCGGTGGCGCGGTGCGTCAACGTCGCCACTTGAGCGACAAATGAGGTCCATCCACCCCATCGTGTGCCGTGCCGGCCTTTATAACGCGAACAACACTTGTCCTAAAGTGTGTTGAGACTATACGGGGGGATTTTGTATCTTTGTCTTTGGTGAAGGTCTAGGGGCACAGGTCATCCGTGACATCTGAACCTGTATCGTGATATTGTTGGTATTTGTTATTAATACAATGATGTTAACTTAAATTTCATGGTTCCACATTTTGAACGCGGGGTATATCTATGATGAAGGCGCGATTAGGCGACACGCTGCAGGCGATCTGCCCGAAGTTATTTGGGAGGTTGTGCAGCAGCAGCAGCATCTGGGATGTGGATTTCGCTTGATCTATAACGACGACGGTGACGGCGATGGTGGTGGTGATGATGATGGTGGTGGTGGTGATGATGATGGTGGTGATGATGGTGGTGATGATGATGGTGATGATGATGGTTGTGATGATGGTGGTGATGATGATGGTGGTGATGATGGTGGTGATAATGATGATGGTGGTTATGATGCTGGTGGTGATGATGATGATGGTGGTTATGATGATGGTGGTGATGATGATGGTTGTGATGCTGGTGGTGATGATGATGGTGGTGGTTATGATGATGGTGGTGATGATGAGGACACTCATTGAGCGCCTCCCGCCCCACCCCCCTAAAAAATATTTAAAAATTAAACTCGCAGGACCCCACCACAGGCGCACACAGCCACAGGCGTAGTGCAGCCACACTCAGTCGAATAAACACCGACCCACCCCCACATATCCATCCACACAGCCACGCAGATACCCACCCACGTTCCCATCTACCCACCGATTCACCCACTGAATGATCCACCCACCCATCTGCCAATTCACCCACCCACCTACCCACCTACCCACCCACCCATCCACCCCTCCATCCACTTACCTACCCCCACTCCCCCTACCCAGTCACCCACCCATCCACCCACCTACCTGCCCACCCATCCATCTGCCAATTCACCCACCTACCCAGCCACCCATCCACCCATCCACCCACTCACCTACCCACCTACCCACCCACCCATCCACCCACTCACCTACCCCCACCCCCCCTACCCAGCCAGCCACCCACCCATCCCATGGCGGTGTCCGAGTGTTCGCTGTCAAGCCTCGTGCGTGTGGACGTGCAGGGGGTGTTGCTGGAGGACTCATCCCCGAGGCCTGCTCGCTCGGCGCGGCGTCTCGCCACCACCGCCGCCCGCCCGCGCTGTCTCGGGCTCCTGACACTCGAGCCGAGGACGCGGCAGCAGCTTCCTTTTTCCACCAAACGGATCACGACGCAGCCGCGCCGACGTCTGCGATCCAAATGCCACCTGCCCCGCCAGACCTCTGCTCAGCCCCCGCATCCCAGGGACGCCCATAGGGGCGGTGGAAGTGGAGGGGGGGCCCAGAGGGTAAATCCCCACGGCGCGAGACCCCCGACGCCTTCAAACGAAACGGGAAGGGTTACATCCGACACCACCGTGACGTCGAAGCGCGGGACCCCTCAAAGCGCGGGGCCCGGGGCGGTCGCCCAGATTCGCCGTTACCCGAGAGACGGCTCTGCCCGAACCCGGCCCCGACCACACCGCGTCACTCCCCCCCCTGCCTCCCCCACTCCGGTCCCCTCCACCACGGATCCCAGTCCGATCCCAACTTCAACATCGCACTCACAGTCTTCAAGATCCTCCCTTCCTGCCTAACTCTCCTCTCTCACCTCACTCCACCCCCCTCCACGCGCTCTCCTACCTCTCCCTCTCATCTCACTCTACTCCCCTCCACGCACTCTCCTACCTCTCCCCTCTCATCTCACTCTACTCCTCCACTCCTCTCCTCTCACTCACTCTACTCCCCTCCACACTCTCCTACCTCCCCCCTCTCATCTCACTCTACTCCCCTCCACGCACTCTCCTACCTCTCCCGTCTCATCACACTACACGTACGTGCGTCAATGTAGGTCTATGCAGTGGGAGAGCGGTGGGGGAGTGGTGGGAGAGCGGTGGGGGAGTGGTAGTGGAGTGGTGGGGAGCAGTATTGTAACAGTCACCACGGCCAACACCAGTGCCGAACCGGTACTGGGCCTCCCCTCGGTCGACTCAGCCTCAAATGAGTAGCTGATGCCGTATGTAAACATCGTCACCAGGGAGAGAAAGGCTGTGCCGGCCTTCATAAGTGCTCGCGAACAGCACTTGCCCCAACCGTCTGTTAAAAGGCTATACGGGGGATTTTTGTCTCCGTAAACCTGTGTCACTGTGACGATGTAGCGTTTGTAATGTAGCCACTAGGGACGCTGTTGCCGTGCCACGTGGAGTCACGCGACTAATGGATCGTAGTACCACACTCACTTCGCTGTGGTGGCAAAACTTACCTCTCCGCACGCTCTCCTCCTACCTCTCCCCTCTCATCTCACTCCACTCCCCTCCACGCACTCTCCTCCCTCTCCCCTCTCATCTCACTCCACTCCCCTCCACGCACTCTCCTACCTCTCCCCTCTCATCTCACTCTACTCCCCTCCACGCACTCTCCTACCTCTCCCCTCTCATCTCACTCTGCTCCCCTCCACGCACTCTCCCGCCTCTCCCCTCTCATCTCACTCCCCTCCACGCACTCTCCTACCTCTCCCCTCTCATCTCACTCTGCTCCCCTCCACGCACTCTCCCGCCTCTCCGCACTCATATCGCTCTGCTCGCATGCAAACAAAACACGAGTCTGATTGTCGTTTCACAAGTAAACTGTAAAAAAACCACCACCACACATATAAATAAATAATAATAAACCAGTTGCCCCGGTGCGACGAATAACATGCGGTGACGATCAGTTGAGCGCTGCTCGGTGGTTGATGTAATTTGGTCTGACATGGAGCTGTCACGAACCTGATTAGACTGCGGTTCCTTTGAAAGACAGAGCTGGCCGGGTGAGTGAGTGACTCGGGAATTCATCTGATCTGCAGTTATGAGCCCTGGGGCTGGCAGTGGGGGGGGGGGAGACGGGGGCAGAGATGACAGAATCGCGGCCACGTGATGGATGGCCCAGCAAAAGGTCCTCGGTTTAAAAATGGGGGCAAGAGTTTGGCCGCGCGCCCCGTAACCTTAAATTAAAGTCACAACGAAGCGCCACCATCGTCATCATCGTCATCACTACCGTGGCCACCACCACCATCACTACCGTGGCCTGTACCACCATCACCACCGCCACCATCCGTGGCCACTACCATCATCGTCATCATCGTAACCACCGTGGCCACCACCACCATCGTCATCATCGTAACCATCGTGGCCACCACCACCACTATTATTTTTTATTGATTAGGGCTGTGACGATTGACCACCGCCACCACCACCTAAAGGTAAATTACCCCTCCTCTGTAACCCTTAACGGACGCTCGGGGCAAGTGCTTCTAGCGAGCCGGTGGGTGGCCAGCACCACGCCCGGCAACCTTTGTCTCCCCAGAGCTGGTGATTGCACGCAACACTAGGTACACATAGCAAGCTGGATCGAGCGATAGGGAAGGCCCTGGATCTGGATCAGATATCGAACTTTGATTCGTCGGATTTCATAGTGCAGCGCGCTAACCACTCTGCCACCGCTCCCCACCACCCCCACGACCCCCACCACCCCCGCACGTCTTCAAACCCTCGGCGATTCGATTCACTGTAGCGATTAACGCTGCGATAACAAACAATAATCGATATTTGTTTTGCCGTCCCGTTTTGTTAAAAAGATCGTCTCGTTTGCATTGCTTCTCACGGCTGTGCTGTGTAGCTCCAGGCCGTGTTGTTATCGCGTTTTGCCCACGTGTCTTTGGCCACGATGTCCGACGTTTCGCTCTAACGTGCTGCTGGGAGATTCTTCATTTCACAAACAGGTGGGCAGCAAAACCGTCGGACAATCATTCCGGGGGAAAACCACGCGCGCGGCACAACTCGCAAACACTTGGGGAGGTCCGCAGGCAGAGTTCCGGTTCCAAGCGTTTTATTTTTGTCCACTTGTGCGCGTGTTTGTTTTGCCGCCGCAGATCGATGATTATCTTATTAATGCGTAAACCGAGCATCGTGTCTGCCTGCCAAGCGCTCTTCTCGCGCTCACCGAGAACGCGACGGTGGGAATCCGATCATCTGATGTGCAGAGGATCCTTTACGATGTTTTAAAATATAACCTCTTGGGGGGGGGTGCGGGGGGTGATTTGATGGTTCGCATCTCGTTCTTACCATCATCACTACCTCATCGCCCGCGCCTTCGCCATCACACCCCCGTACCCCCCACCCACCCCCCGCTGTGCCCTCTTCGTATCGGGTGTCAGGCACGGAGGCGTCAGAATGGAGCGACCCGTGGTGATATCATTACGACAGTCCGCTTGCCCGCACGTGTACCTACACACGTACACACGTGTACCTACACACGTCCACACGTGCAGCTACACACGTGCACACGTGCAGCTACACACGTACACATGCAGACATGCACTTACACGAGCACGTATGCATAACAACAACAAAAATCGACGTTCATCACGAAGTGGCGGTGACATTAGCACGGCGCTTGTGTCAGGCTAGGTGCACTTTGTAGGCCACGTGAAGTGTCGAAGGCTCGCGGGGAGTGGCTTAACATTCTGAACAAGCTGAAAACATCTTCAAATAAATAAACAAACCAAAGCAGAAGTGGGAGAGACGTCCTGAAAAAAGAGTCCCACGACTCAGCGCGGCTCTCCTGGATAAATAAATAAATAAGTGATCGCACGCCCCCCCCTCCTCCAGGTGCCCCCCCCCCATCACCACCCCGCACGCCCCCCCCTCCTCCAGGTGACCCCCCCCCATCACCACCCCGCACGCCCCCCCCCCCTCCAGGTGATCCCCCCACCCCCTCCTCGCACGGAGCGCTTTAAAGTTCGACGCCGCGCTGAAGAATTCGCAACGGGGCAGTTTTTTTTTTGACGCGAGGACCATTTACAGCCAAGCCCTGGGGCGATGTGGAGGGGAGTGGGGCTGGTGGGTCGTGGTGGTGCTGGGGCGATGTGGAGGGGAGTGGGGCTGGTGGGTCGTGGTGGTGCTGGGGCGATGTGGAGGGGAGTGGGGCTGGTGGGTCGTGGTGGTGCTGGGGCGATGTGGAGGGGAGTGGGGCTGGTGGGTCGTGGTGGTGGTGCTGGTGCTGGGGGGTGGAGGAATGAAGTGGCCAAACGAGCGCTTGGTCGCCCTTTGCTCTCGGAAAGCAATAACGTCTCGTGCTGGCAGGAAAGCGTCGCACCACACACGCACACACAGCAGGGTCGTAAATCTGCGAGCAGAGTAAATACAAGGTTAGGATATCTCGGGGTCATACTTTCACACAAAAGACAAAGAACGCCCGTATAGCCTTTAATGGACTGTCTCGGGCAAGTGCTGTTTGGGGGCACCTATACACAAGACAAAGATCCCTTCTCGGATCGTGCTGTTATCGATCACCTATGAACGCCGGCACGGCACACTAGAGATTGAGTGGCCAGTCCCATGCTCGGCCGCCTTTGTCTCCCCACTCATAATGTTTACACACCGTACCAGGTAACCCGTTTGAGGCTGAGTCGAGCTAGGGGCATGTCCAGCATCGGTTCAAATATTCGCTGTCGCTGTTATTGGTCGTGAGCGGGGATCGAACTCGGCCAGCCGAGTGTCGGTAGCGCAATGTGAACTCAGCCAACGGCTCCGCCACCGCTCCCCATAACCAAAGAGACCGTCCACGCTCTATCCCTCTGCCGCACACAGCCACGGCAACGCGGCGCTTACAAACACCGCCCTGGTCCGCCTCGTCACGCAACGGGAACCCTGCCGCGAGCCGACACACACTCGCAGGGCCGGGACACGGAACGAAAACTTAAATAGTGAAAAACCGTACACATCTTATGGTATTCGGGGAGAAGAGGAGGCATTGTGATTATTATTTTCAGGGATTACAATGTGTCCTCGTTTTGTTTATTCGGCGAGGTTGTGGTGATTCTGAAGGTGAAGCCCTGCAAGTGCCCAGCCACGCCACTGCTCTCAGAAAAGGCCTCTGCTGGAGCGAAATTCCACAGGGGTTTTTGTTGTTGTTGTTATTTTTGTTGTTGTTGTTGTTTACTCTTTCCACGTTGGCCGAACGTGTTGCAAGAGATGGGCCTACCAACACTTCACCCCTCTACGCGCGACCAGCCGACCCGCTGATTGTGGTGGTGGTCGTGGTGCGTGGACAGAGGGAAACGTGGCGAGGAATTTGAGAAACTCGCCTCGTTGTTTCAGCTGCCGCGGCGGGAGGTCGAATAGAACCGAGGCCACGTGGGATCGTAAGTCCAGTGTGCTCACCATGGCACCACTGTGGGCAGCTCCTAAGTTATGGATCGGAGGGAGATAAGTAACATAAATTCATACATTCCGTCTGTTCTCAATCCACCAATGGACGAAGGCCTCTGCACGTCACGTGAGCTTTGTGGCCATACTTCACCGCGCTGGTCAGTGCGGGTTGGAAGACAAGGAGGAGGAGCCAGAGTCTGAAACGACTCGGGTCTGAAATCACTGCCCCCTGATGCTACCCCGTGGACATCTAAGTCGGGGTCACGGGGTTCATAGCGCAGTGCGCTAACCACTACGCCGCCGCTCCTCCTCCACCGCACAAGTGGGATAGAAGCTGACACCGCAGGGAGGAAGACAGTGTCGGCGACGTCGCTGCCAAGCAGCCGACGTGAGTAGCAATGGCCAAGGAAGAGCTGCCCTGCAAGGTGGACTCAAGACGACGGCATTAGCAGCAGCAGCAGCAGCAGCTGTCCCTCGTGAAGGCGAGGTCACTGCGCAGCGCTATAGCGGACAGCCGGGGACAGACACTCGGCACGTTCGTCAATAACACTGCGTGACCGTAAACGGAAGGTTGTATAATAGGTGTCGTTTCGGGCAATGACCCTTCTTTATATAGCGCGTAAATAAAAATAAGAGTTGTAGACTGCACTTGGTGACAACGTGGGCCTGATAATAATGCACGTACATACAGATACAAAGATCCCCCGTGTAGCCTCCAGGACACAGTCGGAGCAAGTGCTGTTATCGAGCAGCTGTGATGGCCGCCACGGCACACGACCACGCCCCACGGCCTTCGTCTCCACAGTCGTGATGTTCTCCACACCGCACCAGTTGCTCAGTTTATACGGCAGAGCCGACCTAGGGGAGGCCCAGGACTGGTGCAGATAGTTGTCACTTATATTGGGTCCTGAGCGGGAATCGAACTCGGGTCGCCGGATTCGTAGCGCAGTGCGTTAACCACTGCGCCACCGCTCTCCACTTTGCAAAAAAAACAACACGCGCACAGGTAAGTCTGCAGCGCGGGCCATCAGTGCAGGTGAATTCCACCCCCCACCCCCCACCCACCCCCACAGGGTGCATCACCGCTTCCGGCCGCAGCTCATTGGAGGAAAGTTTCTCCGACTGCGGGGTAGGAGGGGGGGTGTGTGGGGGGCGGGGGGCAGAGGAGGCAGGCAGAGGAACTCAGTCTCACATCACCGATGCGCGCACGTGTGAGTGTGAGCGTGCAAAGCGAGCAGTCGGTGCGAGTACACGTGTGTGTGTGTGTACACACGTGTAGTTGAGTACACGTGTGTGTGTGTACACACGTGTAGTTGAGTACACGCGTGCCCTGTGTATGCGTATGCACTCGCGTGTGTATGTGTGTGTGCGTAATAATTGCGTGTTGCATAACTTGAACACACTTTTAAATCAGCGCTCTGACCGCAATAAACCTCAACCACATGCTACGAAGCATTCTAAACGTCAGATCTTGAAGTTACGAGAGAGAAGGGGAGAAGGGGAGAACGCGCGTCACACAAGGCGCACGGGTGGAGGAAGGAGGAGAGGGGATCCATGGACGGGTCCGGGATGGTTCTGACGGGACCCGAACCGATCTTGGCGCAACTGCAGCCCGTCAAGGTCCTGCCAGATGACCTGGCCGGGCTGGCGGGACTGCCCGGCGGGTGTCCGGATGACGCGCCAGTCTTCGAGGAACTGAAGAGCCCCACTGCCAAGATGATGCTTCACGCGAGCGTGGGCGGAGACCTCGCGCAGGTGAGCGGCGCGCGCGATGCGGGCACTGGAACGTGGAGTTGTCTCCGTGTGCCACATTCGCTTGATCCGAACGCACTGGCTCATGCACGCACTCCAACACTCGCTCGTTCACGATCACTCACGTACTCACCCGTTCACCAATCGCGTATTTGCCAAAATCGATCGCTCAATCGTCCAAATCAACTCGCTCACTCGTCCACTCACTCATCCTCTCGCCCGCTCACCAACTCACCCACCAACTCGTTCATCCCAGGGACATCGCGCTTGGTCACACACTATACATGGACGCAAAGATAGAGATGCAACGTGTAGCCTCGCAGACCGTTGAGTCAAGTGCTGTTCACGAGTACCTATTGCACACGCACGCACGGCGCACGAGAGGGCGGGAGGTGGTCTGGGCCAGAACCACGCCCGACCGCCTTTGTTTCATTTGAGGCTGATTCGACCTAGGGGAGGCACAGGACCGATTCTAATATTCGCCACCGTTATCGGTCGTGAGCGGTGAGTCGAACTCGGGTGAGGTTCGTAGCGCAGTGCGCTAACCATTGCGCCACCGCTCCGCGTAAACACACACGTATACGCCTCCACGTGTCCACCGCCTTCCATCATTCGCGTGGTCGAGTTCATGTTGTGCGTCGTTCCATGTCGACCAGGGAGGGATGGTTCTTGATGCCTTCTAACATCTGGCAGGTCACCAGCATTGGGTTGAAGCAGGCCTCTGGCTCTGCTGATGAGCCACTGAAACGTCGAAACCGGTCAAGGGGTTTAAGCTCGTGTCGAAACCACTGCTGCAGGAAGTGTTGCACTCCCGAAAGTAAAACCGTGTGGCTGGTTGATGGGATGTGTAAAAACAAGCATACATATAGGAGAATAGGTTTTCCCCTTTTTTCTGGCAACAAAACAGGTGTTAAGATGTTAAAATAAAAACCTGAAACCTTTTATAAGGAATCATGTCTGCATTAACCACAATACTTGTGGTCAGAATGCAAACAAAAAACACACTCATAATATATGCATTGTCTTTTAAACTGATTGGTCCACACCAAAGACAGCTTTCTTTTGAGCCTCGTCTCAAATGGTGTTCGACCAGAGGACGCCAAAAAGCGTACAGCTCAAAGACAAACAAAAACCACAGGAAAAACCTCTTCTCATATTTTGGTACTGGCAACGGAGGTCCCATGAAGTATACATATTTAAATGTCGTATTTTGTGGGCTTATTCATGTTGTTGCGTACACGATATGATCAACTACCAACAAGTGTGGGCCCTGTTGAGTCCAACCCCGATGAATCGGCGCCACCTTCGGCCTCCGTGAGTTCCCGACCACCCGCGAGACGACTTCTCGCAACGACTCCTCGCTGCGGCCGAGGAGTCGTCGCCAGTCGCGGCGTCGAGCGATGTCTCCATCGCATTCCACGTTCTGAGCCAACGCCGGGGAGCGCTCCGAGTGGGGGGCGACTTCTAAAAATAGCGCCGAGTGCCGATCGTGAGTCGCGGCGCTGCTCAGGGGCGTGAGCGGTGTCGCTCTCTCGCTCTCTCGCTCGCTCGCTCAGCTCACGGGGTATCAGGAAGCGAACTCACCTTGCGTATCTCACGGTGGTGTGCGTGCCCAGGTGTGCTCAGCCAAGGGTTGTACGCGCTCAGCTGTGCGTGCCCAAGTGTGCGTGGGGAGCGGCGGTGTAGCGGTTAGCGCTACGCTGCGCTACGAACACGGCGAGTTCGATTTGCAGCGACGATTATTTGAACTGGTCCTGGGACTGCCCTAGGTCGACTCAGTCTCAAATGAGTACCTGGTGCGGTGCGTAAACATCATCACTGGGGAGATAAAGGCGGCCGAGCGTGGTTGCTGGCAGCCACCCACTCGTGTGCCGTTCTGGCCTTCATAGGTGCTCGCTAACAGCACTCGCCCCAACAGTCTGTTAAGGCTACACGGATTATCTTTGTCTTTGTGCCCAGGTGTGCATTTCCCAGATGTGCACAGACCAGGTGTGCGTGCCCCAGTGTGCATGGCTCAGGTGTGCATAGTCCAGGTGTGCGTGCCCACGTGTGCATGTCCCAAGTGTATATGCCGAGGTGTGTGTGCAGACTCAAGCATTCTACGATCACGTCTACTAGCCAGGCGGGGGTGTGCGTGGCGAGGTTGAGGATGCTCACCGACGCGTGCAGTGCCCGCGGGTGATTGCACAGGTGTGCGTGTGTGCATACCTAGTTGTGTGTGTGTTCGTGTGGGGAGCGGTGGCGCAGTGGTCAGTGCGCTTCGCTCAGAACCGGCGGCGACCCAAGTTCAATTTCTGCTCACAGTGGCAGCGATGATTTGAACCGATCCTCGGCCCCCCCTAGGTGGACTCAGCATTGCAAATGAGTTACCTGACGCGCTCTGTAAAACATCAGCGCTGGGGAGACAAAGGCGGCCGGGCGTGGCGTTGGCCACCCCACCTCCTCGTGTGCCGTGCCGGCTTGCTAAGGGCACTTGCCCAGTCAGTCTGTTAACATCTATACGGGGGATCTTTCTCTTTTATGTGCGCTCAAGTGTGCAAAGATTAGGTGTGCTCGCCCGGCGTGAGTGCACCTTTACAGGTGCGTGTGCACAGTGTAGTTCCGCAGGTGTTATGTTCATGCGTGAGTGTGGTTACCTGGGCATGCACGCCACGACATGCCCATGTGTGCGTACCCAAGGTGTGTATGCTCAGTTGTGTGAGCGTGCATACCCACGTGCTCATACCCACGCGTGTATGTCCGGGTGTGAGTAAGCATACCCAGGTGTGCATGCCCAGGTGTGCGGGGCGCCTCGCGAGGTGCACGCGACACCTGAGTGGAATGTGCCGCTCTGTTGTGGTTCGTGGCTTTAATCTGAGTGGAATGAAGTTGGGGGGGGGGGGTTATTATAGAAGGGGTTTTACGCAACTGGCAACATTGTGCCACCGCGGCCTGTTGCTCGCGCGCACACGTAGTCTCAGATTCGACTTACACACGCACACACGCACAGACAAAGATCCCCCGTGTAGCCTGAACATACTGTTGGGGGAAGTCCTCCTAGCCAGCGGTGTCGGAGGCACGCTGCTGTCAGGAGGTCATGGGACGGACCCAGTTGCCACGGGTTGATTGACTGATGAAACGCACACGCTCACACACACTAACAAGACGAAGGTCCCCCGTGTAGCCGATACAGGCTGCTCTGAGCGAGTGCTGTTTGCGAGCACTTATGAAGGCCGGCGTGGCACACGAGGGGGTGGGTGGTCAGCACCTACGCACGTCCGCCTTTGTCTCCCCAGTGCTGATGTTTTACACACACACCAGGGAATCGAACTTTGGACGCCGGGGTTGTTAGCGAAGTGAGCTAACCGCAACAGTGCCGATCCCCACACACAAATACACCCCGACTCACACACACACACACACACCCCGACTCACACACACACACCGACTCACACACACATAGACACCGACTCACACACACACCAACTCACACACACAAACACACACCGACTCACACACACACACAAACAACACGCACACACACACACCGACTCACACACACACACACCGACTCACACACACCGACTCACACACACACCGACTCACACACACACCGACTCACACACACACCGACTCACACACACACCGACTCACACACACCCCGACTCACACACACAAACGCCCACGCGGCCTTCAAATAAGGGCCACACGCGGGAGTCCGTGCAGGGCTGGCAGGGCTGTTGGAGGGTGGGAGGCGGCGATCTGCCCAACCCCCCCCACTCACCCATCACCCTCCCCTGGCGCTCTCCTCCATCACCCCGCGCGTTTCCCGGCACGCCGAGTTTGCGTGGGGACATGCGTCTGAGAACCGGAGATGGTGCACGGTGTGGGGAACGGGGGGGGGGGGGCAAACCGGGGGGCAGGGGTGCTCGTGTCCGGCTCGCCGCGGTGTCAAAAGCCAAGCGGGAAGGCGCGCGAGGGCGCACGCGCATTCCCGCACGCAGACGCGGGGCCAGAGAGAGACACGCGAACAGGGGGGGGGGGGCAGTGCTAGAAGGTAGTGAGCCGGGGGGGGGGGGGCGAGGGAAAGAACGCAGAGGTTTTTTCATCCGTGAGACAGACAACTCGTGCTCCCCCCCCCCCCTTTCTCTCCCGCCCGACCCCCCTCCCGCGCCCCGGTGAGCCAAGATGCGCGGGCCGCTGTCTTTCACAGGGTCATCCAGAATGTGGAGCGTGAGAGCTGTTAGCACGAGCCTGGCAGAGCACAAGCTCCGCGTCCACGCGCCACGCGTGCGGCCTCACGGCCACGGGGATGAGGCCCACTCGCTCACTCACTCACCCACTCGCTCACTCACTCACTCACCCACTCCTCCATCACTCACTCACTCACTCCATCACTCACTCACTCACTCACCCACTCGCTCTATCACTCACCCACTCGCTCCATCACTCACCCACTCGCTCACTCACTCACTCGCTCACCCACTCGCTCACTCACATACCTATCCGCTCAACCATCCTAACACTCACTGACTCACTCAACCCCGCAAATACCCACGTACTCACCCTCTCACCGCCTCTCACTCACCCAACCACACACTCACCCACCCACACAGCCTCTCACCCACACACTCACTCACCCACACACACACTCACCCACCCACACACTCACCCACCCACCCACTCACTCACTCATTCACTCACCCACCCACACACTCACACACTCACTCACTCACTCACCCACCCACACACTCACCCACCTACCCACCCTCTCACTCACTCACTCACCCACCCACACACTCACCCACCCACACACTCACCCACCCACACACTCACCCACCCACAAACTCACCCACCTACCCACCCTTTCACTCACTCACTCACCCACCCACAAACTCACTCACCCACACACCCACCTACACAGCTTCTCACTCACTCGACCACTCACTCACCCACACACTCACACACCTACCCACCCTCTCACTCACCCACCCACACACTCACTCACCCACCCTTTAACTCACCCACCCACCCACACACTCACCCACCAACACAGCCTCTCACTCACTCGACCACTCACTCACTCACTCACCCACACACTCACACACCTACCCACTCTCTCACTCACTCACCCACCCTCTCACTCACGCACCTACCCACCCACTCACTCACTCACTCACCCACCCACACACTCACACACCTACCCACCCTCTCACTCACTCACCCACCATCTCACTCACACATCTACCCACCCTCTCACTCACTCACCCACCCATACACTCACCCACCTACCCACCCTCTCACTCACTCACCCACCCACACACTCACCCACCTACCCATCCTTTCACTCACTCACCCACCCACACACTCACCCACCTACCCACCCTTTCACTCACCCACCCACACACTCACCCACCTACCCACCCTCTCACTCACCCACTCACACACTCACCCACCTACACACCCTCTCACTCACTCACCCACCCACACACTCACCCACCCTCTCACTCACACACCTACCCACCCACCCTCTCACTCACCCACCCACACACTCACCCACCTACCCACCCACCCTCTCACTCACTCACCCACCCACACACTCACCCACCTACACACCCTCTCACTCACTCACTCACCCGTGCACCCGGCCCGCAGTGGGCGCTGGCTCAGCGCACGGAGCCCGCCACCCGATCCCCGCTATTAATGTCGCCGAGGCTTTAACCCCGCGCCTCTGCGCGCCTCCGCTCGGCGCCTCCGATTACCTCTAAAGCTGCGCCAAGTGCCGCGCCGTGGGGCGCGTGTGCATGGGGGGGCAGGGGGCGATTGCCGAGAAGGGAACGGGGGGGGGGCATGAGCTAAAATCACAGTGCTGAATCTCGATCACGGTGAACACCAGGGGGTGGGGGGCAACATCAACCTATGGGGGTCCCCGTACCCAGCACGCTCAGCGTAAGAGCGTCCCAGGTGTCGCCGCAGTGGAATCTGGCAGCAGGAAGGAAGCGATGGCGACGTGCCACCGGTGGCTTCGACGACTCTGCTTGGGCGTGAGGATATCTTCTTCAATTCGACCTCGAACGTCTCTGGCATCCACGCCGAGGAGCTGCTTGTAGATTGGGAGGGGGTTCGTGAAAATGGGGGGGGGGGGGCAGAGTGCGTGCCCCCCCCCCCCCCCCCGCCGCCTTCCACAAACCTCTAAAATCGCCCCTGGCGGAGAGAGGGCGTTAGGTATTGGAGCTAAGCTCGCGTTCCCGGCTGGTGAGCCTGAGGATTAGGGTTGGATTCCACTCTGCGGGCGCAGTTCAGACCCCGAGGTTTAATGCAGCCGCGACTCCGCGGAGCGGTGAGCCGCAAGAGCCGCAGAGAGCCGCGGAGCCGGCCCGGAGCGCCGCCCACAGCCCCGGGAACGGCTGTGCTGAGCTCGCGGCCACAGTACGGGCCCCGTAGAAATCCCCGTTATCGCATCATCATCATCATCATCATCGTCATCTGCCATGATCCATCCACCGCTGGATGAAGGCCTCCCCAGGCCGTCGCAAATCTCTTGACAAATCCTGCGATGTGACAGTCACCATGCACGCGAGCTGACTTGCCAAATAAGAGTCGAACTATTATAGTAGTGGGAATTACCAGCGCTGCGTCCTTTATTTAGAGAATACATAGCCCTTGTTGTTGTTGTTGCTGGTCAAGGCAGACCTGTGTAGATCAAGTAGAAGACTTGAAGCCAACCGCGGTAGTCCGCGCTCCTTCGACGGAGGAGGATGAGGAAGAGCCAAACGACGCGAACTCTCCCTCCCTCCCTCCCTCGCTCGCTCGCTCTCCCTCTCCGCTGAAGCATTCTCAACGTGGACAGCAGCCCCCACATTGATATTCAGCTCCTGAACATATTGCTCATGCCATCATTCGGGGGGGGGGGGGGGGGCTTTCATCCAGCAGTGAATAAATCATGACCGGTGTAGCTGCTGCTGATGATGATGTCGATCTGGTAGTGAGCGTGGAAGGAACTCGATTTTTATTTATTGATCAATAAGTTTGGTATATGCATTGTTATTGTTTGTGATGTTGTTTTCTATATAAGCCCACTTGGGTTTCCACCCTCACCTGCACTCCCTTCTATTTGCACTCTTTGTCTTTCGCTTGTTTTTTGTATGCGAATAAGCAAATTAAATATATAAATATATATGTTTGTTCACGGGAACAGTGCCAAGTCGGAGTTGGAGCGTGCGGGGGGGGGGGGGAAGATGGGGCGAACATTTTTTTTAATCTGTTCGTGTTAATTTCCCTCGAAAGTAAAAGCGAATTCATTAGAGAGACGCGAAATTAGCGTCGTGCGCAGAGTCCACGTGGAGGCGTCCATCAGATGTGCCCTAATCAACGACCCTCAACGCGTGGCGCCCCTATGGATGGCCTGGGCCTGGGCCTGGCCGTGGGAATGTGGAAACGAGCGACGTCCCCACAGCTCCCAGTCAGAACGTCGTGCGGAATGCCGGGAGCGCCGACGGCCGACTTGACGCGCGGCGATTCGCGGGCGAGGGAGGGGGGGTCGTCAATTGTTCGCTGCTATTGGTGTGGTGAAGTATGGGTGGGTAAAACAAAAACCACGTGGATCGACCCGCCGTGTTTTTCTTTAGTGATTGTTAAATGTTGTTGTTGTTGTTGTTTTGCTCAAACTCGGCCCGCCGCTTTGTCCCGTCGCCCAAACCAAACGGTGGCCCGATCCTCAAACAGTCGGGGGGCCCGCGCGGGTCGCTCCGTGAGTGCGTGAGCCAATTCCTCATCTCACTCCGAGAGCTGGGCACCTCGGCCGAGAAGAAACGGAGCGCGACTTCTCGGTTAAAGCCCACGCCCCCCCCCTCCCACCACCACCACCGTCCCAGGTCTCACCTCCCACCCCCGCGGTCTCGCCGTGGTCTCCCGAATTCCCAAGACGACAAAGGCTCAGTGCTTAAACAACATTTAGCATCGCTCGAGTTCAAGGGCGGTCGCCTCTTCTGGGCTCCGGCTGAGAGGAGAAGTTCGCTGGGGGGGGGGGGGGGGCGAAGGGGGGGGGGGGCAGACCGCCCATGACGCGAAGTCGTTCAGCTGGGGCGGTGGCTGACGGCGCCCACGAGGCTAGCAGAGACACGGGGAGCGTCGAGAGAGACTCACGGGGAGGGAGTGAGAGAGACAGAGAGAGAGAGGCGGGCAGATAAACACACGCGCAGAAACGGAGGCACCCATACAGAGACGGACACCAAGAAACTGGCCTTTCCCCCGCACCTCCGATTAGCTCGGTTGGCTACGTACGGTGCGACAAAAGTTCAACATACACGCGTCGAGAAACATTGTGAAATCTTGACGGGTCACATGGAGGGCGGACGACAACATAGGCAGAGGGACAGCAACATACAGAGGCAGACACGGACACAAACACGCAGACGAGGAACTGTAAAGAAATACACCGAGAGAGAGAGAGAGACGCGCATTGAACGTGACAGCCAGAGGACGTGGAGAGACAAAGAGACAGAGAGAGAGATAAAGACGACACAGGGGAGAGACAAAGACGACACACGGGAGAGAATGAGATAAGAGACGAACACGGCCACAACCGCCCCGTGTTAATTCCGTCGCTCATGTCGCCCCCACGACAAACGCGACGCGGATCGGAGAGGGGATCGTAGAGACCGCGCAGTGCCCTGGAGTCGTGGGGGGGGGGGGGGCAGGGAGTCGGGAGACTGCAGAGAGAGAGGAGAGAGGAGCAGCGAAGAATCGGGGGAGGCAGGATGCAGCGACATCGGAACATGCAGGGGTGTTGGGGGACATGGGGGGGGGGCTAGGAGGGGGGAGCATGGAGAGGACATGGGGGGGGGGGGGCATGGGGAAACATGGGGGGCATGGGGGGGCATGGGGGGACATGGGGGGGACATGGGGGGGGTTAATTTCTCGCGACATATTTTCCGGGTTGGCTGGTGGACTGGAATAGGCGGACGCACGCCGCTGGCAGCTGCATCCATAGCGAGATATGCATACTAGATGTGGTGTGCCGGGACGTCAATGGCTCTCTTTCCCGGACAGACGCCCGGCTGTGATTGATCTCCTGGTTGGTTACAGCCGTGAGGTTGCAGCGGGTTGGCAGGCAAAGTCGAGCGGAGCGAGCAGAGTTCTGAGGCCAGCAGAAGGAAGCGGTGTGGGATATCGGAGCGGAGAATCGGGGGAGCAGGGAAGGAGGGGATGGTGGTGGGGGGGGGGGGTGCGGGGGCGGCGTTCACGACGGGGTTTGCGGTGCGCAGGGAGAGCTCGGCTTGAGTTGCCACGCGAATGTGGAAATCAATCGCAGCGCTAAATTTACCCGGGCGCCCCAGAATAGATCTCGGTGCGAGCCGCGTGGAGCGAGCGTGGCTGACCCCCCCCACCTCCACTCCCGCAACCCGCGCGCTGGAGATTAAATGAACACGCGACCCAACGACACCCCGAGTGGCTCTTATCTTGTAGCTACTGCTCGTGCAACGAGTCACCCCAACCTCCACCCCCACAACTCCGGTGATACGACGACTTGTCACGATTCTCTCTCTTGGTCTCGTTAGATTGTCTTCAATTACTCCGCAGACTCGCGTTCTCCTACCTCTCCCCTCTCATCTCACTCTACTCCCCTCGACGCACTCTCCTACCTCTCCCCTCTCATCTCACTCTAATCCCCTCCACGCGCTCTCCTGCCTCTCCCTCTCATCTCACTCTAATCCCCTCCACGCGCTCTCCTGCCTCTCCCTCTCATCTCACTCTAATCCCCTCCACGCGCTCTCCTGTCTCTCCCCTCCCATCTCACTCTACTCCCCTCCACGCACTCTCCTACCTCTCCCCTCTCATCTCACTCTACTCCCCTCCACGCACTCTCCTACCTCTCCCCTCTCATCTCACTCTACTCCCCTCCACGCACTCTCCTACCTCTCCCCTCTCATCTCACTCTACTCCCCTCCACGCACTCTCCTACCTCTCCCCTCTCATCTCACTCTACTCCCCTCCACGCACTCTCCTACCTCTCTCCTCTCATCTCACTTTACTCCCCTCCACGCACTCTCCTACCTCTCCCGTCTCATCTCACTCTACTCCCCTCCACGCACTCTCCTGCCTCTCCCCTCTCATCTCACTCTACTCCCCTCCACGCGCTCTCCTACCTCTCATCTCACTCTACTCCCCTCCACGCGCTCTCCTACCTCTCATCTCACTCTACTCCTTTCCACTCTCTCTGCTCCAGCAATCAAGGCTCAGTGGGAGTTGGCTCCTCTCCTGCGCTGCCCCCGTCCCTTAGAACTTTCTTTTCACCCCCCCCCCCCCGCCATCCGTGCTGTCGACTCCCTGCGCCTGTTCGAGTACAGCATCAATCCCATCCTCTCCTCCTATGAGACCCATCATAGCCTCACACAGAGACCCATAGACACACAAAGAGACCCATGACGGACTCACACAGGGACCCATACACTCACAAAGACTATCGAGATGACACAAATACGCACCAACTGTGTCTGCACGGCGTCTTCAGTCGAGGTCTCGTGTAGATGCTCCAGAGACCCACATCGCGTTGTACTCTACTCTCATTTGTTCCATTTCCCAGCGTTAAGTCTCGTTTGTTATTTTGTGTTCGCTCCGATAACCGACACGTGACCAAGCTCCCAGCCCCGCCCCATTCCCCGTTGCTGACGTTGATCTCTGATCGTCACAGTCCGCCGTGGCGATCTCGTCACAGTCCGCCGTGGCGATCTCGTCACAGTCCTCCGTGGCGATCTCGTCTCCCCGTGTCCGTCTCGACTCGCTATCAGAATCGTCCTGGTGCTCTCTTCGTGTACTAGACTCTCAGTGTTCTAGTCGCGCGGCGGTGGCTATGCACGTGGCCTGTGTGGATGGAGTTGAGGTTGGTGGATCACCGCACGAATGTCGTGATAACCCCCTTCATGTTGGGAGTAGAGGAGGCGCCATACCCTTGGCTCGCCAGGAGAAGGCGGCACGGCAAGTGTGACTAATAGCCATCTGTTTCATCTGTACGGGGATAGAGCGTTGTCCCCTCGCGCAATGCGTGGGTGCATTCCGGATGCTCCGCTTGTCTCCAAAACGTATAGACACACTCATCATTATTTGGCTGAAATAAAAATGCAATTAAAACCCCAATGTAGTGGCAAGATTCTTCTGACAAATGGTGGCTCCAGGTGCGTTCCAGACGGCCGTAGAAGCGCACCTGAAAGCGCGTGATGCAGTGACTGCCTCAGAGTATATACACACAACCTCTCGATTCCCACCATCACCACCACCATCAGCACCACCACCACCATCATCACCACCGACGTTGATGTTGTACACCCGCCCCTCCTCTCTCTCTCAGACGAGGACGGAGATGGAGCGCTACCTCTCCCCGGAAGCATTCCTCTTCATCACCACTACCACCACCGCAACCACCGCAGCCACCGCCTCCACCACCGCCATCACCGGCATGGCCGCCGCCGCCGCTGACTGCGCCAACCCGGGCCACAAATACCGGCGCGACAGCGCCTCGGTGGTGGACGAATTCTTCGAGGAACAAACCTGCGACCCCACTGTGGGCCACCACCACCACCAGCATCACCACCACCACCAGCACCACCACCACCAGCACCACCAGCAGCAGCAGCCGCAGTTCTCCTCCAACGTGAGCGTCGCTCAGGACCTGAGGCACCTGCGCATGGGCCTGTACCGCAGCGGGCACCGCTTGCCGGCCACGTCGCCCGTGTCCTCGAAAGGCGGCGGCGGTGGCGGCGGGGTGGTGGTGGCGCCTCCAGGGGCCCCGCCACCCCAGCCGTTGTCCGCTCGCAGCAACAGCGGCGGTGACGGCGACGGCGCGGGCAGCATCGTCAGCAATGGTCACCGACTGCCACAGTTCAGCCAGGTGTTCAGCACTCCGCAAGCGGTGGTGGTGAGCAACACCCTGGGCACCTTCATCAAGCAGGAGCCCGGCGAGGACGTCGCCAAAACCATCACCACCACCAGCAGCAGCAGCAGCGGAATCAACAGCAACGGCGGCATCAGCATCAATAGCAGCATCAGCAGCGGTGTCGGAGGGCATCTGCACGTGAACCTGCTGCCCCTGAGCACGTCCGCGTGCGCGGCACGGGCCCCGCAGAGCCCCCTCGTGCTGACCCCATGCTCCCCGCAACCGCTTCTCTCGTACCCCTCCCTGCACGGCGCCATCGCCACCTCCACCGTGGACGCGTCGGCCCTGGGCGGAGGCTTCCTCACCATCACCGACCTCTCCCCGGGCGGGAGCGGCGGAGTCGGGGGCACTCTGCGTGGCGGCGTCTCCGCGGGCGGGGTGGCGATGACCTCTCACCTGACCCCCGGCTCGCGCTGGCAGCCGCTGCTCTACCCCTACCCGGGGTGCCAGGCCTCGCCCTACCTGCCCCCGTCGCCGCCCAGCTCGCAGCCGGGCAGCCCCGACGGGGTGGCCGCCCTGCCGCCGCAGCCCAAGCAGCCGCACCACCCGGCAGACCTGCGCATCACCGTGCTGTCGTCGGCGCAACCCCCGCCGCCCTACTCGGTGGCGGTGGCCACCAAGGGGGTGCAGCAGCAGCAGCAGGGCGGCTCCGGCGAGGGTGGCGGCTCCTCCTGCTTGTCCTCGACGGCGGCTGGCAGCGATGGGCCAGGTCATAACCAAGTACAACCGCAGGAACAACCCCGAGCTGGAAAAGAGACGCATCCACCACTGTGACTTTCCAGGTGAGCGTGGCGCTAATCGTGAATTGCCATTGTTTAAAAACAAGATGTGTATACATCTATAACGAGTTGTTGTCCTCGTGGTGCGCAGCACGGGAAGGGGGAAATTAGAGTCAAGGATGCAAGGTACGGGGAGAAAGAGAAAGAGACTGGGAGGGGAGACATGGCTCGGACCGACAAATTGGAGGGTAGCAGGAAGACAGAAGGAGCAGCAGTGCAAGAGGGGGAGAAGGACGGGGAGAAGGACGGGGAGAAGGAGGGGGAGAAGAAGGGGAAGAAGGAATAACCGGGCCCAGATAATGTCGGGGATGATGAAGAGTGGCGATGAGAGGGGAGACAAGAGAGAGAAGGAGCCAGCAGAGTTGCACGGAGGAGAAGGAGTGGCGATTGTTTTCACAGGGGGCGGCGGCGAGAGGGGAGGGGCTCAGAGTGGGGGTGGTCACACCGAAGTCACGTGGTTTACGGGAGGCTTGACCTAATTTCGAGAGATTTGTCATCATCCCCCCACCCGTTCCCAATTGGCAATCCCAAGTCTCCTATCGACGCCACGTCACGAGACGGTGTACCTTTTAAGGATCTCTCACACAGAGCAGTGTGGCCCTTCATGTTAGAAAACGGCCCATGGAAGTGGATCTCACTAAACTACCTCTTGTCAAGAGCAAATCCTTAGACTCTTTGTAAAAATAAAACCTTAAAAATTCTAATAATAATAACCTGATGGGTTTGTTTTTAATGTGTGCAGTCACTGGTGACCGAGTTGAGTTCACATGAACGTCGGTTTAATCGTGGGATGGCTTAATCCTGGCATCTAACTCGTGATCCCACCGGTGCCGCTCCAGCGCTCTGATATGGCATCGTCCCACCAAATCGGCCGGCCACCTTTATCTCTCCGCCCAATCTCGACCCACTCGCCTGTGCCAAGATATGTGTGGCATTCAGAACCGCACTGTGAGTGGGCGGTGTTTGTTATGACAGATCGGATGACAACGTTCTACGATGCAGCCCTCAATCTGCACACCGCAGTGACTGGGCGACTACTCTTGACACGAGCTCACAACACGGCCTGCTCATGCAATCATCATCATCATCATGATCAGAAGCGGCAGAGGCAGCCATGGTCTATCCACTACACTGCTGCATTACATCCCTCCCCCCACGCTGTCCTTATCCACACCTCCGATTAACACGGTGGGGGGGGGGGGGTCACAGCGGATAACAGGGGACACCGCCTCCCCCCATACTTGCTGTACGTAGGGGTCGACGTGAATCAGTCTCCACTGCCGAGCCTGCGACTTGCAGCCGCTACGTTTGCATTTTGCGCGGAGCAGAAATATCACTGCCATTTCCATTCCCCGCGTCCTGGACGCGCTCGCTTGAGGGCAAATGTTTGCAGCAGTTTCGAGCGCGAGACGGTTTTGTTCTTGACGCAAATCCGCGCGTTCTCGTGAGAAAAGCTATTAACTGAAAAACATCACATATTCACGTTGTACTAAAGATGCAACGGCCTCTTTCACCACGTAAAATAATAAAGAGCACGTTGGTCCGTCAGCCTGTCGGCCTTTGAACTGCTGGGTCTGAAGATTATCGTTTTTACGCGAGACCCTTTGCCTGCATTGGGATGTTTGGCCAATTCCATTTTCATGGCGATGGCTTTGCGTGGGAGGAAACCGGAAGTGCCCGGAGATAACCCAGGGGCAGATATTCCTCGCTCTGTGCAGGAGTAGCAGCAGTCGTGGTAGTCGATGCGTTCCAAAGAAAGTGGGGGGCGCACAAAGCGAAACCGCGCGAGGACAGATGCGTGTCGAGGAGCGCACACAGCACACAATGTTGTCACACGGCCAACCGCATCACCGCATCTGAGTGAATTCAAACCGCTGAATATGGCGTATTTTGGCCAGAAGTAGGTGAGCCATATACACGGCGCGAAATCGCACAAAGCGACCCCGCGTAAAACGAGGGAAGCCTGTAGACGATGGAGAATATTCAGAGCTCCGCACGAGACGGATTCAAGAACGGGCCGCGTTGCTGCGACTCCGTGGCTACCGTGCGAGGCTCACCGCACAGCCCCCAGGGGAGCCCTTCCATCCAACAAGCACTAGCCAGGCTCAACGCTTGCTTAACTTGCGGACTTCTCATGCCGATGCAGAGCAACGACTGTAACCTTATATTGGGGTGGCTGAATCAGAAAGTAGCGGAGTGGTGTGCATCGCTCTGACGACGACGATGATGCCTCCTCTTTCGTTTTTGTGGATGGGGCGTTGAGTCATTAGACGTCCCATGGTCTCTGTTCGGGGTGATCACAGTCGTCGCACAATGCCCGGAGAGCTAAAACATTTTTATTTGTGCATCCTCATCCTCATCACCATCATCAGCGAGGATAACCCGCATCTGCCGATGCTGCTGCCAGGGCTTGTGCAGTGGATGCGCTTTAGGGTTTTGTGGCCAAGAAGGTTCACGAACGATCCGCCCTAGACTGGGCGCAAACTCTGATCTTGTTGTTGGTAGGAAAGAGCCACGCGGGGCCGTGTGGCACAGCTACCGCGTGTCCAGGTGGTGCGCTGGGGCTGCATGGATGGGAGAGGGGGTAGCAGGGGGGGCCGCGCCAATGCCACGCATCGCCCCAACGTCGGCCACGCAGCACCGTCAGCAGGACACCCCCCCCCGGGTGGGGGGGGGGGGGTGGAGGCGAGCGAGTGACGGGGCCACGATTGAGGCCCCGTGGGCCGCAGAGGAACTGGGGGGGGTCATTTTAAAGGGGCGATTTTTTTCGTTGTTGCTGTTCCTTTGCCGATAATGAAGCCTGCTCGTGTTTTTTTAAAGCTGTTTGGTCAGTCCCTGAAGTCTCGCCGTCCCTCGGGGGGGGGAGGGGGGTGTCACGGCGATCCTCGCTGACCTCGACCATTTCGTGCCCTTTAAGAAGAGGGGAGGGGGTGGGGCGGGGGCTGGGGTAGGGGGGCGGGGCTGTGTGTTTCGCAGGTGTGTCAATTCATCAGTCGGACAGGAATGACATTCGGCCAAATATCTTTTTAGCCGAAGCCAAACAAATGGCCTTAAAAACACACACGCACAAGACAAAAGATCCCCCCCTCCCCCCCCCGTATAGCCTTAACATACCTTGGAGGTGGGTGGCCAGCACTATGCCCGGCCGCCTTTGTCTCCCTGGTGGTGATGGCACTATGTACTTATTTGAGACTGAGTCGACCTAGGGGAGGCCCAAGACCGGTTCAGATAATCGCCGCTGGTGTTGGTGGCCGTGAACGGAAATCGAACTCGGGTGGCCGGGTTCGTAGCGCAGCGGAGCGCTGACCGCTACAACTACCGCGACAACAATTAAACATCGCGTTCGGAACATTTCATCGGATACATTGTGCTGAACACGCTCACACAATCACTCACACGCCCACACACATTCACACGCACTCACATACACACATACACACACGCTCACACACATACACACACACTCACATACACACATACACACGCACATAAACACACGGTCAGACACACACACTCACATACACACATACACACACGCACATAAACACACGGTCAGACACACACTCACAACAACAACCGCTATTCGCCACTAAGTGGCGGTGACGTCACCACGACGCTTGTGCCAGGCTATGTGCACCTTGAGGCCACGTGAAGTGTCACATACACACATTCACACACTCACATACATACACTCACATATATACATACAAACATACACAATTACACACATACACAATTATACAATTACACACATACACCATTATACAATTACACAAATACAACGATCCCCCGTATAGCCTTAGCAGATTGTTGGGGCTGTGGGCACCTATGAAGGCCGGCGCAGCACACGAGGTGGTGGGTGGCCAGCACCACGCCCGGCCGCCTTCACACGTCGCCCCAGGTGCTCATTTTATGCTCAGTCGACCTAGGAGGCGGCACAGGACCGATATTCAGATTTTCGTTGCCGATGTCGTCTGAGAGATGGGAATGGAACTCCTTGCGCAGGGTTCGTACCGCCACCGCTCCCGACACACAAAGACAAAGGTCCCCCGTATAGCCTCCGACAGACAGTTGGGGCAAGTGCCGTAAGCTGTCACACGCGCAGGCGTCAACTTCCCGCACGACAGCGGGCGTACGACGCGTCCTCGTTTGAAAGTCACACGCCACGAAGAAGGACCATTTACCGAAACGTCGCCTATTATACACTTGCTTCTTTGAAGGCTACGCAATGTGTCGAGTTGGTTGTTGTTGGGTTTGCTTGTGTGTATGTGTTGCTTTTGTGTGTTGTATGTGTGTTGTGTGTGTGTGGTGTGTGTGGTGTGTATGTGTGTTGTGTCTGTGTTGTATGTGTGTGTTGTGTATGTGTTGTGTGTCGTGTGTGTGTTGTGTGTGTCTGTGTTGTAAGTGTGTGTCTATGTGTTGTGTGTGTGTTGTGTGTGTGTGTTGTGTGTCTGTGTATTGTGTGTGTTGTGTGTGTGTGTCTGTGTTGTGTGTGTACGTTACAATAGTCAGTGGTTGTGTGTGTTACGTTGTTTTGTCAGTGTGTGTAGGTATGTCAGTGTTGAGTGTGTGTGTGTCTGTGTGTGTAAATGTGATACACGGATAACATCGCAGCTGCAAGTGCTATCGAAACTTACCATAGGGCGGCTTCTCATCAGCCTTAAACGAGTTGCCCGATGCGGTGCGTCTAAACACGAGCATTGGGGAGACAAAGACGGCCGGGGAAGGTTTTAACCACACCACCAATCTCGTGTGGCGTCCCGTCTTCGGGTTAAAGTTCGCGCTCACGGCACTTGCCCCAACAGTCTGTGAAAGGCTTTCCGGTGGATCTTTGTGTGCCCGCATGTTGGCAGGCGAATGCGAATGCGGTGTGAGCATTTAAGCGCCTTTTGTGAGCTTTGTGACGTGTGTGTGTGTGCTAGTGTGTGCGTGTGCTAGTGTGTGTCGTGAGTGTGTGGGGAGCGGTGGCGCAGTGGTTAGCGCTCCGAACCCTGCGACTCGGATGTGTGTCTGTGTCGAACCCGACGACCAGAGTTCGACTCCACTTCACGGTCACACCGGTGACGATTATCTGAATTGGTCCTGGGCCTGCGCTAGGTCGACTCAGCCTCAAATGAGTACCTGGTGCGATGTGTAAACATCACCACTGGGGAGACAAAGGCGGCCAGGCATTGTTCTGGCTACCCCCGCCCCTCATGTCCCGTGCCGGCCTTCATCGGTGCTTCGCTAACAGCACTTTCCCCTAGAAGTCTGTTAAGGCTATACGGGGGATCTTTGTCTTTTTCTTGTATGTACACGCGTGTGTGTAACTATGTGTGCGTGTGATCTTGTGTGTGTGTGTAACTATATGTGTGTGTGTAACTATATGTGTGTGTGTAACTATGTGTGTGTGTGTGTGTAACTACGTGTGTGTGTCACTATATGTGTGTCACTATATGTGTGTGTAACTACGTGTGTGTGTAACTACGTGTGTGTGTAACTACGTGTGTGTGTATCTACGTTTGTGTGTATGTAACTACGTGTGTGTCACTATATGTGCGTGTGTGTCACTATGTGTGTGTCACTATATGTGTGTGTGCGTGTAACTACGTGTGTGTGTAACTACGTATGTGTGTGTGTGTCACTGTATGTGTGTGTGTCACTATATGTGTGTGCGTGTAACTACGTGTGTGCGTGTAACTACGTGTGTGTGTCACTGTATGTGTGTGTGTCACTACATGTGTGTGTGTCACTATATGTGTGTGCGTGTAACTACGTGTGTGTGTGCGTGTGTAACTGTATGTGTGTGTGTCACTACATGTGTGTGTGTGTCACTACATGTGTGTGTGTGTCACTATATGTGTGTGTGTGTGTGTAACTACGTGTGTGTGTGTAACTATATGTGTGTGTGTCACTACATGTGTGTGTGTCACTACATGTGTGTGTGTGTCACTATATGTGTGTGTGTGTAACTACGTGTGTGTGTGCGTGTGTCACTATATGTGTGTGTAACTACGTGTGTGTGTCACTATATATGTGTGTGTGTCACTATGTGTGTGTCACTATATATTTGTGTGTCACTATATGTGTGTGTGTGTCACTATATGTGTGTATGTGTAACTACGTATGTGTGTGTCACTATATGTATGTGTGTGTGTAACTACGTGTGTGTCACTATATGTGTGTGTAACTATATATGTGTGTATGTGTCACTATATGTGTGTGTGTCACTATACGTGTGTGTGTGCCACTATACGTGTGTGCGTGCGTTGTTGGCTGAGCCCTCGAGACAGGAATCTGCTCCGACCTGTTCCCCGCTGATCCCGTGCCAGGGGCGACGTTCGCAGTCTCTTCACGATTCGTGTCGGCAGATCGTCTGCCGACACGGATCGGCCAATGCACCAGGCCTCGCGACCCACCACCACCAACTCGTAATAATCGACTCGTTCTACGCTGCACGCGCCTGATACTTGTTGAACTCGTCCCACGTGACGCCTGCTCAGCAATTATCGCCGTCTGCGTGAGAGAGAGAGATCATTCACATTCAGATTGAGATCTCGGTGTTTGCGCGCGCGCGCGTGTGCGTGTGTGTGCACGTGTTGTGTGTGTGCACGTGTTGCGTGTGTGTGCAAGTGTGCGTGTGTGTGCACGTGTTGCGTGTGTGCACGTGTTGCGTGTGCGCACATGTTGCGTGTGCTCACGTGTAGCGTGTGTGCACGTGTTGCGTGTGTGCACGTGTTGCGTGTGTTCACGTGTGCTGTTCTGCGGCACAATCATCAGGCGCGTGCAGCGAGTTAACGTTATATTTGAATGAGGCGAGTGAATTGGTGAACGCGGACAGACGGAGCGTGGTGGCGTTGGGGCCGCGGGGACTGGAGTGTGGGTACAGCCTGTTAATTAAATGACGACACACACGAAAATGTCCCTTCTTCATAGCATATAAATCAGAAGTTCAGAAGAGAGATGAAGCGAATAATAATAATGATGCAGTGTGAAGACCGCGCTTGCTTTCACGACGGCGCCTGATGTGTATTCAAGTAAAAAAAACACAAGTTTCATGATGATCAACGTGTTTTTAAATGGACGCGATATGAATGATTTGGCAACCCGCGGCTCCTAATGGACTGCTGCGTGACGTTGTTCACAATGCATCGCGGCCCTTGCAGCACTGTTGAGTTGTTCTTACCGAAATCGAAAACAAATGGCTCTGCTTGTTAGTGTTGGTTACCGACCCATGGGTTACACCCACAGAAGCTGTGGACAACCAGGGACGTCCTCACTCATTAACGGCAGCAGTGGGTGTGGAACGTTATATGGGATTACCAGGGTTTACCAGGGTCACCAGGGATTACCAGGGTTACCAGGGTCAAGATCCATTACCAGGGATTACCAGGATTACCAGGGTTACCAGGGTCAAGATCCATTACCAGGGATTACCAGGGTTACCAGGGTTACCAGGAATTGTGGATGAATTTGAGAAATCAAACGTAATTAGCAAAACGTATTTTGAGACAAAAAATAAACGCGCACGTGCGTGCGATGGCATCATCCTGCACGGAGGTCGCAGGCAACTTCACGCAGCAACCTCACGATCAGCAACAGCATTGGCAGCGGAGAGGCATTTCGATTAGAATGCCCAAAGCGAAACGAGAAGTAATTTAACTTAAATAGAAATGTTCATATTTCAATGCTCCGACGTAATAGTGGGGATGGTGAGGCATTGTATTCGGATCTCAGTCAATCAATCAAACTGCGGGCCCTTAAAGGCGCTTTTCATTAAAACCGAAGGCCCCTCCCTCTACCTGCATCATTATCATCCATTAAAGTTGTAAAACCCGTAATTAAAATCAATCTGCCACCGTACATCGTGTAACGTTGCTTTAGTTGTTCTCCGTGAACGCCAGGTCAAACAGGCGGTGCTTTGTAAACCTATTGACGGCCAGGCAGGCAGTCGCCCTCAGTGGGCAGGAGTCGTTGCGAGATGTTGACTACCTCGCCTGGTATACAGGAGGTTCGTGGGTTCGATCCCGACCCTGGCGCCTGCTGTATATTTTGAGTTTGCGGCTGTCTGTCTCCCCGTAGATGCGTGGATTTTTCTCCAGGTCCTCTGGTTTTTCCCTCCACATTTATAATCAACATCACGCGTTTAAAGTATTTGGCTGCTAGACATTTCCACACGGTGATAGGCCGCCTCATTGAGCTATCATTTGTGAAAGCCATGTCGCTTCTGAAAAAGAGATACATAGTTCAGTGGGGCCTAACCTGTTAAAACTAAATAAGTTTGTAATCACTCCATGGGGACGTCGAGCGATTCCTCATCGATGGATAATCGAAGCGGTCGGTGCGTGGCAGCACGAAAAATATCTTGGCATGGTGCACAGCGCCACTTGCTAACGACTGCAACTTCTCTCCCTCCGCAATAGACACACATACCCACGTGTACACACACATACCCACGTGTACACACACATACCCACGTGTACACACACATACCCACGTGTACACACACATACCCACGTGTACACACACATATAAAAAGGGCAAAGATCCCCCGTGTATCCGTAACAGACTGTAGGGGCAAGTGCTGTTAGCGAGCACCTGTGAACACCGGCACAGCACACGAGGGAGTGGGTGGCCAGCACCACGCCTTTGTCCCCCTAGTGGCGATGTTTACACGCTGAGTCGACCTAGGGGAGGCCCAGGACCGGTTTAGATAATCGTCACTGATTTTGGCCGTGAGTGGGAATCGAATTCGGGTCGAAAGGTTCGTAGCGCAGCGCGCTAACCGCTACACTACCGCTCCCCACAACACACATACACACACACGTGTACACATAAATATACACATATTTTGGGGCTGTTGTGGGGCTATGGGGCTGTTTGACGATGTCGGCGAATTGTCAGAGGAGAGAGTTCATTTGATGTCAAGCATCTAATCTGTGCGTGTCTGTCCGTGTGTATGCAGAGTGCACAAAGGTATATACAAAAAGCTCACATCTCAAGGCTCACCAGAGAACCCACACAGGTGAGACGAGCCACCGACAGCTGCCCTGCACACACCTGCCTGCACACACCTGCCCTGCACACACCTGCCCTGCACACACCTGCACACACCTGCCCTGCACACACCTGCCCTGCACACACCTGCCATGCACACACCTGCCCTGCACACACCTGCACACACCTGCCCTGCACACACCTGCCCTGCACACACCTGCCCTGCACACACCTGCACACACCTGCCCTGCACACACCTGCCCTGCACACACCTGCTCTGCACACACCTGCACACACCTGCCCTGCACACACCTGCACACCCCTGCACACACCTGCCCTGCACACACCTGCCCTGCACACACCTGCACACACCTGCCCTGCACACACCTGCCCTGCACACACCTGCCCTGCACACACCTGCTCTGCACACACCTGCACACACCTGCCCTGCACACACCTGCCCTGCACACACCTGCTCTGCACACACCTGCACACACCTGCCCTGCACACCCCTGCCCTGCACACACCTGCCCTGCACACACCTGCCCTGCACACACCTGCCCTGCACACACCTGCTCTGCACACACCTGCCCTGCACACACCTGCTCTGCACACACCTGCACACACCTGCCCTGCACACCCCTGCCCTGCACACACCTGCCCTGCACACACCTGCTCTGCACACACCTGCCCTGCACACACCTGCACACCCCTGCACACACCTGCCCTGCACACACCTGCCCTGCACACACCTGCACATACCTGCCCTGCACACACCTGCCCTGCACACACCTGCCCTGCACACACCTGCTCTGCACACACCTGCACACACCTGCCCTGCACACACCTGCCCTGCACACACCTGCTCTGCACACCCCTGCCCTGCACACACCTGCACACACCTGCCTGCACACACCTGCCTGACACACCTGCCCTGCACTCCCTCGTCTGTATTATTTATCATACAAAGCAATCGAGTGAATGGCGACATCGGTTAGAAAATGAATGCCAAATAATCCGCGATACCGATACCACCATAAGCCACGTCGACCATCATAACAAACATCACCAATACCACCGCTACCATCACCTCCAGTCTCCTCCGTCACGACAACCACCACCACCAACCCCTCCACCACCTCCACCACCACCAACCCCTCCACCACCACCACCTCCACCACCACCAACCCCTCCATCACCACCACCACCAACTCCACCACCACCACCCCCCTCTGCCTCGAGCCTTCATCCCCACCTGTGTGGGCACGTGCGCAGCTATGGAGTGGGGGTTGTGGTGTCACGCAATCAGAACGAAGGCCCAAGCCACTCGCCGCTCCGTATGGCACGCCACAGATGCGTGCACCTGCTTGGGAAATATCCACAGCTTCACGAGCAGATTTGTGAAGAGACGGAGGGGAGGGAGGGGGTGGTGTTGATTCCTCGTAAATTAAACAATGAAGTCACGCGGCAGCCACGATTACACTTGCGCAAGAAAATGTGGCAATCGCTTTCAAATTCTCTCACTTCTCCTTCAAGTTCCGAACGCTCATTAAACAAGGAGGGGGGGGGGCTGGAGGGGGTTTGGTAGAAGGAGCGGTGGATCAATGGTTAGCCCACTGTGGTCACCCACACAGCCGCACGAATTCGACGCGGCGGAGTTGATAGCCGAGCCTGGACTCATCCGAAGTGATCGAGCGTCTGGTTGTGGTGTTTCAGCAGCAGCAGCAGCGAAACTAATGTGCCCGTGCCTGATGCCGACCACAGCGCCTCGCTCGTGCGCCCTGCCGGCCTGTAATAGGTGCTCGCTAACTGCGCCCCCTCCCCCACCGCCGCCTCCACAATCGCGGTGACTGAATTCTTTCGCGGACCCACGGGTGTTTGACGAACACGCAACGCACTTTAGCAGCGTGGTCACGTATGGTCGTGCAACGCCGATAGGCGGCGTGGGAGGGTGGGGGGGAACCTTCATCCAGCAGTGGATTGACAAAGGGCTGTGGATACAAAGACAAAGATCCCTCGTATAGCTTCAACAGACTGTTGGGGCAAGTGGTGCTAGACGGTACCTATGAAGGCCGGCACGGCACACGAGGGGGTGGGTGACCAACACCACGCCAGGCCGCCTTTGTCTCCCCAGTGGTGATGTTTACACACCGCACCAGGTACTCGTTTTGGGCCGAGTCAACCTAGGGGAGGCCCTTGCCCGGTTCAGATAATCGTCACTGGTGTTGGTCGTGAGCGTAGCGCTTCACCGCTGCGCGTGCACTTACCACACTGCCCGGGAGAGCTGCCTCACTTATGGTGGAATTCAATTCGCATCCCATCCGAGCTCCCCTGAGCCGGCTTCCCTTCCACCCCGCACAGCGCCCGCCCGCCCCCGCCACCACCACCCACCTGCCTCCCCCATCGTCCTTCGCACCCCCACAGAAGAGACACTTGAGCTGGCACTGAGTCTCGGCGGCTGCTGCTGCTGCTGCTCTTGCTGCTGCTGCTAGTTGTTGTTGTTGGTGGTGGTGGTGTTGTTGGTGGTGGTGCTGGGATTGATATCTCGGACTTCAAACGCTACCGGGGGTTGTGCCACGGCGCCGATTAAAATCGCCTTCATTACACAAATCACAACACGGGGTGCCCGGTCACGCGGTGGAAGCATCAGCAATACCAGCGCTCTTGGGTCGCGGCCAGCAACAAGCAGCACTCATCTCAAAGCTGTGAGCCGCTGCGCCGGGAGTCCGACCGGGGCGACCGGTTCGCCGGTCTGGTTCGTCTAAGTGCAGCCGCGAAAAGCGCTGCGCCGCCACTCGTCGTGCGGTCTCACACGTGCAGAGGGACACGCACGTACACAGGGCACACACACACAGCGACAGACGCACACAAACAACACGAAGTAAATACAGAGATCCCCCTATCGCCTTGACAGGCTGGCCAGCACCACGCCCGGTCGCCTTCGTCTCCCTAGCGGCGATGTTTACACATGGCACCGGGTGCTAATTTGAGGCTGAGTCGACCTAGGGAAGGCCCAGGACAGGTTGAGATACCCACACACACAGCAACAAAGGCGCATTCCTCTCCTTGGCGGGAGAGGCGGCTCTGTGCCTTGGCTCGGTGGAGCTCGGGGCTGCCTTTCCCCCTCTTGCTTCGTGATTTCCGTTCGCGTTCTTGCAATCACCTTCAATTGTTTATTTGCTGATTCCTTTATCACTTTGTTGTACATTTTACTCCTCGCTCCTGATCTCTATCGAGACCTGGACCTCTCCACTCGGCAGCCATTTGCTCACCCACTCACTTACCCACTCACTCACCCACCCACCCACTCACTTACCCACTCACTCACCCACTCACTTACCCACTCACTCACCCACCTACCCACTCACTTCCACACTCGCTCGCTCAGTCACCCACACACACTCACTTACCCATCCACTCACCCACTCACTCACCCACCCACTCACCCACGCACTCGCTCCCACACTCACTCACCTACTCACCCAGCCACTCAATAACCTCTTAGTCAGTGTTTGCTCTCTTGCCGCTGGGCCCACGCGCGCTTTATGAGCCATCAGTTGCGCAACTACTCGATTTTATCGCTCGCTTTACTTTTGTTGCTTCGAGATTCTTGCATCAAGTTGAACAATTCGATTGCATCGAGTCGTGTAACTCTGTTGCATGCAACTCATCGCCGCGTGTTGCAGAAGTTCGCGGTTCAGTGTCAGCGGCCGCCCTGGTTATTACTGCGGTGTGGCGTTACCGTGGACATTAAAGATCCCGGCGTCAAGGTCCAAATTTGTAAACTTTGAAAATATCACACCGCAAAGTACTCGGATTGGGATCACATACAGCACACACACACACAGCACACACACAGCGCGCACACAGCACACACACAGCACACACACACACAGCACACACACAGCGCACACACACAGCACACACACAGCACACACACACAGCACACACACAGCGCACACAGCACACACACATCACACACAGCACACACACACAGCACACACACACAGCACACATTGCACACACACAGCACACACATACAGCGCACACACAGCACACACAGAGCACACACACAGCGCGCACACAGCACACACACAGCACACACACACAGCACACATAGCACACACACAGCACACACAGCGCACACACACAGCACACACACACACAGCACGCACACAGCACGCACACACACAGCACACACACAGCACACACAGCACACACACAGCAGCAGCGAGCACCGCCCCCTCGTGGCGGACTCTGTTGAGCTGCCATCGGCTCCAATCGCCGCTGTCCACCCAGCAGCACATTTGGGTGCACTCCGGTCAGGTTTTGAGTCTTTGGCTGCTGTAAATTCCGACGTGATAAGCCTATCACTCGTGATAGCCACGTTGCTTCTGCAAAGTAGCTATACAAGCTCAGTGGGCCTTCACTGATAAAATAATAATCGTTTAGTTTTATAGGTTCAAGTCGAGCGGTACAGTCGTGTGAGGTGGGGTGAAGTGTGGGTAACTCCCCACCGAGACGAGGCAACACGCTTTGCCTAGAGCCCCCCCCCCCCCTCCCCCCAACGGGAGTCGCCCTGTCCGCCAGCAGTTGCAGGCCTGCGCCTCTATCCGTCCAGAGCCACGAATTGGGCGTGAGAGTTGATTGTCGTACAACGACCACAACAATCCGTCTCCACAGCAAGGAGCGAGAGCGAAGTGACGACAACGACAACAACAACAACAATCCCCGGGCAGACGCAGTGAGAGCGAAGGTCGACTCAGCAATGAGAGTGGGGAGGCAGCAGCGCCGCAGAGGTCACGCCGAAGGGTCGTTCACGAGCTCCCTGACACGGAACCCCCTCCACCCCCTCCCCTCCGGCTGCCGTTGCGTGCCTCCACACAAAGCAGCTCCCGGGTAGGAACGCGAACCCAAGAATACAACAAAAACCCCAACTGAAAACAGAATTCTCCTGCCTCATTCCTTCCGTCATTCATTGGCTCCTCTTCCTCCAAATTCCCTCGCTTCTCTCCCCCCCCCTCACTCCACCTCCCTTCCTGCCCCCCGCCGCCCGCCCCGTCATCGCACCACTACGATCTTCTTTATTTCTGTCTCTGTCGGTTTTTTTTTACCTCGCACAATCATAAAAAATGAACACTCATTACTTCGACTGAAACAACACAATCATCTTCGTGTGTCGAGCTTGGGGCAGCGTGCAGGTAGCGTCGGCTCAAGCGCGTGAGTTGCGCCTAATTAATAATGTTGCACACTAAATATCAGACAAAACAACACCGACACGGATACAGCGAGCGGAAGAGTCTCCAAACCACACCGGGGTCACCGCGCGTCGAAACGCTGACGCCTCTCCTCCTCTCCCTCGCTCTCCTCTCTCTCTGCATCTCGTCCCGTCGATCCGTTCGAGACGCGCGCATCAGCTGCAATGCGCACGCGGCCGCGTCTCGACCACCAACTCTAAAGGCTACAGCGTTATTTAGTATTATTCTTACTTTAACAGACGACAGCGACGAGACAACTTGTTACATCGGTATAGTTATCTTTGCGCTACGCCATGTGCCCTCTTCACCAAATCGGCGCGATCTCCAAGGGTCCAATCCCAATCCGTCCCAAGCGCGCAATCCATCGCGGTGTTTTCTACCCCGGGCTTATGTTCGGGGGGAGTCAACAACAACAACAGCAGCAGCAGCAGCGGCGGCTTCTGCTGAGTTCCCTAACTCAGGTAGGGAGTGAGGGTGGGAGCGGGTCGAAGGGGGAAGGGGAACGAGGCAGGGAGCGAGTGAGCATTGTCCTTGATGTGTGGTCCAAACTTCACCCCCCGCCCCCACCTCCTCGCTTGCCATTCCACCGCACACAGAAAAATAGCCAGTGTTTAAACAGAACATAAACCGCCTGTTACAGCGCCTTTATTCCCCCGTGAAGTCTCTGAGCCGCCCTTAAACGGTCTCGCGCAGAGGTGAGGGGGGGGGGGGCATAGATCCGTGAACGCGGGGTTCGTGTGTGGACGAAGGGGGTAGGAGAGGGAGACGGGGGGGGGGGCGAGAGGACAGGAGCAGCGATGCATGGCCGCTCTGCAGGTGAGAAAGAAAAATGGGCTTCCATTTGAGTTAATCTGCGCTCATTGTGCAGCTGAGAGTGTCTCACGGGCTGCCCATTATGAAGCAGAGCTGGGAGCGGAGGCTGGTGGGGGGGTGGAGGACGTGGGGAGATGGAGGGGAATCGTGGGTAACGAGGAGGAGGGACGCACACCTGCACCCAGAGACGAGACAATGGATCCCGACGCGCACGAACCGACGCGCGGACTGAATCACGCGCGACACGACACGATGAATGCGCCCCTCGATCGCAACTCTTGAAAGGGATCGACCCGTGAAGACGCGCGCCTCTATAATGAACGCGATTCTGCGGTAAATGCGCCACGTGGCAAATGAATATAATCGTGGCTACGGAGCAAGGGAGGTTCCGAGGGGGGGGGGTCTTTAACAGACGAAATTAAAAATCCTCAACGTCGATGCCCCCCCCCCCCACGTCCTCTCTACCCCCCCTCCCCTCCCCCCCGGAGAAGTCCAGGACGGCGCGGGGTGGGCGGTAGGGGGCAGTTAATCTGTCCGCGGTGCTAACCAACCAGACCGGCTCTCAGCCCTCACCAATTACCTCGCTCAATTAATCATTCCTTCAGAGATAAATGGACCCGGAACCTGACACTGGGCCCTGCGGGGGGGGGGGGGGGGGGGGAGAGAATCGTGTGGGGTTGTGGGTGGGGGGCTGTTAGTGAAGGGGGCTGAGAGCGCGCGCCTCAGGGACATGTTGGAGCTGAATGGCCGCGCTAATCTCAGTGCGAGGCGCACAGAGAGCGAGGGGGTGCAAGCTGAGCACGCTGACCACGCCGTTCCGTTAAAGTACCCTCGATCTGGTGTGTTTTGGTGAGCGCGCACAGTCTTGCTCACACCACCGACTCATTGTGGCCGTGTTATGTTGAAGACCCCAGCAGCAGCAGCAGGACAATGGGACGACTGGAGCCCAGGGTTCATCCTCGCTAGGAACTGCGCCTGTCTCGGCACCCCACCTTCACCAGACGTCATCACACGACACTCTTGTTATTAACCGTGGCCGGGAATCAAACGCGGGTGGACAAGATCGTGTAGCGCAGTGCGCGAACCACTGCGCCACCGCTCCGCCTCCTACTCGCGTACAAAGACAAATATCCCCCGTATAGCCTTGAACAGACTAGTTGGAGCAAGTACTGTGAGCGAGCACCTATGAAGGCTAGGCACGGCACCATAACTCTCAAAGCGTTCAGAGTGGCCGGGAGGAGCGGATGATGACGAAGTTTGCTCGAGTGGATCACAGCACAGAGGAGCGCTGCTCAGCCCCAGCGTGGAGCCGGGAGGGGCGGGGGGGACGGGTAGGGACCAGGTGGGATGCGAGAGGAGGTGGAGGGGGGCTACGGGCAGAGGGAGCTGGTCGCTGGAGATAGAGTCCGGATTAAAGCGTTGGATTAAAGCGCCTTGAGATTGCGCGACTCCCACGCGCATACCTCGCGAAATCTCGGGTTTCTAGAATGTTCCTTAAACAGGTCGGACTCTCTCTCTCTCTCTCGCGCGGCGCTGCCTTGGCCTCGGGAACCTGCCGGGGCAGAGTCATCATTGTCGACGGGGAAGGGGGGGGGGGTTGAGGGGTGGGGGGAGAGGGGTGGGAACCCAGGGCCTGCGGGCCGGATACGACCCGCGACTTCAGTGACAAGGCGGACCCCGCGGCCGCGTCTTCTTAGCCGCACTAATCGGGTGCTAGGGAGCAGCGGGAAAGTATTTTCGAGTTGTTAACAACACAGTGCTTCTAATGATAGTGCGCACGGACAACTTATATTGTCTATTAAGTTGTTCTTCAGCACAGTCGGTGTATCTAGATCCAAGCATGTTTAAAGTTTAGTGACAACCGACAATTTATTTGAAAGTCATATTTCTTAAAGTTCCGCCATGCCTGATTCTACACAGCGACACCAGATATCACTCGGCACTCTTGTTAGCCTTGCCTACGGAATGGAACTCGGCGAATTGAACAAGTTTGTAAGCGTCGTGGGCTCATCACTGTGCCACCGCTGTCCTCACAAATACAAAAAGACAAAAATCCCGTCCCCCCGTATAGCCGTTCACACACTGTTGGAGTAGCATCTGTGAAGGCCGGCACACACTTAGACAAAGACAAAGATCCCCTGTATAGCCTTAACAGACTGTAGGGGCAAGTGTTGTTAGCGAGCACCTATGAAGGCCGGAACGGTACACGAACGAGGGGGTGGGTGGCCAGCACCACGCCCGACCGCCTTTGTCTCCCCAGTGGCGATGTTTACACACCGCACCAGGTGCTCATTTAAGGCTGAGTCGACCTAGGGGAGGCCCAGGACCGGTTCAGATAATCGTCACTGGGTGTTAGCCGTGAGCGGGAATCGAACCCGGGTCGCCAGGTTTATAGCGCAGCGCGTTAACCGCTAAAACTACCGCTCCCCACACTTAGACACACACACACAGACACATACTTAGACACACACACTTAGACACACACAAAGTGCGAGTGCGCTGATGATTAAACCAGAAAAACAAACATCCAGACCCCGCCGCAACTCTTAAAACATTTCTTAAAAGCCGGGAGCTTCCACAAAAACCATTATTACTACCTGACTCGCAGGCTAGGTCGTTAACGTGGCCGGTTTTGTGTTGGGAGGGGGGAGGGAAGGGGGGGAGACGGAGTCGGCGAGATAAAATATCGGCAGGTGAAGGCATAACTGGCAGCCCGGCGCCACACCTGCCCGGGGCCGTGCAGCCCGATCATTACCGCGCGCCTCGACAGATCGACACACACACACGCACACGCGTGTATGGCGTCATATGTCATTTACGAAATCTTTCTTCCGATGACACTCTTTGAAAATAGCTTCTTTCTATATAGCCCCCCCACCGCACCCAGTCCACCCCCTCCCCCCTTCTCTCCAAACGTTGAAATGTTTAAGCGATCGGTCGAGCTGGGATCAGCGGATCCCCACGTTGTGCTCGCGTCTCCTCCGCGTTCCGAAGCTGCCTGCGCACCCCACGGGGGCAGGTTCCACGCCGCGAGACTATCGCGAGAGTTCACTTTGTGCGCGTGTGTGGTGAGCGGTGGCGCAGTGGTTAGCGCGTTGCGATACGAACGAGACGACCCCGATTCTCGCTCACGGCCACCGACACCCGTGACGATCATCTGAAGCAGTCCGGGGTCTCCCCTAGGTAGAGTCGGCCAAAAATGAGTCCAGTCCGTTCTCCTATAACGCAGCGTGCTTGCAGAACGCGAATTGGATACAGCGCGATGCACTATTGGGGGACGCATTTTTATGACGCGGTAGCGAATTGGATATAACGCGGTTGGGAATTGTTTTATAACGCGATTGAGTGAACAGAACGACGTCGCGCGAGTAGGAATACGCGGTTGTGCGGCTGCTTCGGTGATGCGTCACACGAGGCGGGATACTGCTGGATGGCTCTACATGTGCTACTCATGCACGTCAGTCTTTGTTGAGCCAGCATACGCACCTCGCGTGCTATCGCAGACTGCGCTTTAACCGATGTCATTAATTGTACGCGGTGCGGTGTGTGAACGTCAGCACTCGGGATGCAAAGGCGGCCGGGCGCGGTGTTGGCCACCCGCCCCTTCGTGTGCCGTGCTGGCCTGCATAGGTGTTCGCTGACAGCACTTGCCCCAACAGTCTCTTAAAGGCTATACAGGGGACCTTTGTCATTTTGTGTGTGCGTGCGTGTGGCTGTCATCTGTACAAGCTCTATAATTATGATGATTAAAACAGAGCTAATATTAGAGTTTTGACACACCATTGAAACACACAGGCCTATGTAGAAACTTCCCAAGGGGTGGGGGCGAGGGTGGGGGGAAGGGGGGGCGGGGCGGGGGATCTGGCACGAAACGTCAAAGTTTGTTTTAAATAGGGGCCCTACATTATTCAAAAAAATGTCTTCGGATGCATTTCCTCAGTTAATTAGCAATTGAATCCCAATATTCCGGGGTGTCATGGGGGGGGGGGGGGGTGGTGGCCCGCGTCTCTGATGACAGAGATCGCCGCTGGCACCATCACCACGGGACTGGCCGGACCTCCCCCCCCCCCTCTCCTCGAGCAATCACAAGGAGAGGGTTGGCGGGTGGGGTAGTAGCATCGGATCACTCAAGAACGCCTTCATCACTCAGCAAAGGAATGAAGGCGGCTCGCGTAGTAAAGTGTTTTCTGCATCTCACGGCACCTTCGCATCACCCCTCATCCCACGTACTCCAAAGGGCCCCCCCCCCCTCAGCGGCAGCTGCCTCTGTGCCAACACACTATTCTGCTGCAGTATAAATGTTGCAGAACTGAGCGCAAACTCTCAATGTTGAGAGGGATCTAAAATAGCACGAAGCGTAACGACAACAAGGGACAATTACGCCGAGATGCATCCGGGACAGGTTACCGGCCAGATTACAAGGTTCGCGGTGAAGAATGGATGAACTTTGAATCATCTTCAGTCGCTTGAGCTCAGTCACAGGCGCGACATCCCCCCCCCCGCCCTTTCCCCACCTCTCCTTCATTGCCCCCCCTGGGACCCCCTCCCCCACCTCTCCTTCATTGCCCCCCCTGGGACCCCCTTCACCACCTCTCCTTCATTGCCCCCCCTGGGACCCCCTTTCCCCCCCCCCCATTCTCCCCCCCCCGCCCCTGGATTACCCTGTAGCTGATTGGTGGTGGGGGGGAGGAGGGGGAGGGGGCCGGAGCGATCCGTACATCGCGTGCGCGCGAGAATGACACCACAATGACCGAGAGAGACAAATGCGGTCGGAGAGGTGGAAAGCTGCGGTCTTAAGGGTAGGCGGTGTGGCTGTATGTGGGTGTGTGTTGTTGTCAGTGTGTGTGTGTTATTGTTAGTGTGTGTGTGTGCTATTGTTAGTGTATGTGTGTGTTACTGTCAGTGTGTGTGTGTGTTACTGTCAGTGTGTGTGTGTGTTATTGTTAGTGTATGTGTGTGTTATTGTCTGTGTGTGTGTGTTATTGTAAATGTGTGTGTGTGAGTATCGGTTAGCGAGCTGGGCTACGAACCAGGCGACCGGGGTTCAAATCCTGCCCACCGGCTAACATCAGTGGCGAGTGGTATCCAAATCGCCCCTAGGCTCCCTCCTAGTTCGATTGGGCCTTAATTTAAGATTGTACTTTGTGTGGTGTGTACACATCGGCGAGGTGGAAAACTGATGTGTTAAGGGTGTGTGCGCCTGTGTGTGTGTTATTGTCTTTGTGCGGCTTGTAAGTGTGTATGTGGGTAAACATCAGCACTCAAGAGACAAAGGCGGCCGGGCGTGGCGCTGTCCACACCGCCCATTCATCATAGGTGCGCCTTTTAGGCCGTCATAGGTGCGACTCGCTAACAACACTTGCCCGAGCAGTCTGTGAAAGTCTACACAGGGGAACGTTTCCTTAGTCTGAGTTCACCTGTCACTTCATGTGCAAGTGCTTGTGTGTGTGTGTGGGGAGCGGTAGTGTTGTGGTTAGCGCGCTGCGCTACGAACCCGGCCACCCGGTTTCGATTCCCGCTCTTGGCCAATGCCCGTGATATATATTTGAACCGGTCCCTGGCCTCTCATAGGTCAAGTCAGCCTTAAATAAATGTCCGATGCGGTGTGTATCAAACAAAAGCACTGAGGAGACAAAGGCGGTCGAGCGTGGTGTGAGCAACGCACCCCCTCGTGTGCCGTGCCGGCCTTTATAGGTTTCTCGCTGGCAGCACTTGCCCCAAGAGCCTGTTAAAGACTATACGGGAGATCTTTATCTTTGCATCTTTTGAACTCCGTCAAGTCGACAATGGACAACGAGATCTTTTGTCCCCACAATAATCGCATCAACGCGAATTGTGTTGGCCGTACGCATGTCTCGGAATCAAAGCTGTTACAATGCAATCCGCAAGCACGCCCGCCTCCCGCACAATGCACGCGACTGTCGAATCTTAAACTCCTGCGGACTCCACAGATCTCTTGATCCCTCCCCCTCCGCACCCACCACATTGTGTCCCAGACACAATGGGTCTCCGCTGAAAGACGTCGTCTCGCATTCGCGAGTCTCAATCTCAGCCGGAATCTTTACGAATGTCTCCAAATCCGACGTCCTCTGTGCCATTCCGGGATCTGCTCCACAACGCAGCGCGAAAACGCGCAGTGGGCTTTGATGCAGCGTTGCCGCTGTTCGTTGGGTCGAACCGAGGAGCCGTCGTGCAGATCGAATGCTTTCGCCAACCACATCTGGGAAAGCCAGCGGTGATGCTGGCTCAAACAAATGCTGCTATCTTCACATCCGATGCGCGTGAGACCGTGCGTCACGGCCCGCACCTGCCAAGCGGTGCGGGCGGAGATAGACCGGCAGACTTCTCTTGCCGAGGACGTTCTCGGAAAATGACCGTCAATTTACGACATTTCCCCACCCCCCCCCCCCCCCCCCCCCCCCAAATTTCGAAAACTAAAGACCAATACACACCAACATCTTCCAGAAGAGTGGCTCGCCTTTTACAGGTATAGCCGTCCGGAAGATCACCGGATGAATTGCACCTTAGAAATGTAAAGTATTACTTAAACCCGATGTTCAGACGTGACGTCATCGTCCCTGAAGCCACAGGTATTTCTTTGTCGCGGTGACGTCACCCTTTGTGTGGCCCAAGTGATGGCGTCATTGCACTTAACGCCGACCCCTCACGCAACGCGCGCGGATAAGGGCACGGTGGTGACGTCACCCCTGCCCCCACCTCCGCCCCCTCCCCCTGCCGTGGGCATTGGCAAGAGGCAGAGAGAGAAGCTGCCCCGCCACGCGCGTGCGGTGTGAGTGTGGCAGGATGTGTCCCACGTCGAGAGAGAGAGAGCTCGCCCGTGCCGGAAGCCTCTCCAGTTTGCCGGCGAACGCGAAGAGACCAACGGGGTCACGAAACGTTGGGACGCCGTGCCGCAAAATACGCGCGGCACAGCCCACCGGCAACGCTTCAGAACGGCCGAACAGAAATCACGAAGAAGCAACACGCAAGCAGCACGAGTGACGAACACCTCCCCCTCCTACTCCTCGCGAAAGACCAGGTGACGTGGAAGACGCCCCGGCTTCGATCGCCCTGCCGCAAAGCTTCTGGGGAGATTCTATCTGCCTCCGATGAGCACGGTTTGCTACGTACGGTGCGAAAGAAGTTCAACATACCGTACATACATATATACATGCCTCGCCTCGTATGCAGGAGGTCATAGGTTCGATTCCGAGCCTGCCGCCTGTATATTTGGAGTTTGCGTGTTCTCCCCCTGGTCGCTTGGCTTTGTCTCCGGACCCTCTGAGTTTTCCCCTCCACATTTAGAAACACGCGTGCAGAGTATTCGGCTGCTCTACATGTCCACACGATGGAAAGCCACTTTATGAAGCTATCATTTGTGGGCAGATCGCTTCTTAAAAAGAGCTACTACATAGCTCAGTGGGGCTTTGCCTGGCGAAATACAAAAATAGTCTCTAGTTGTTTTGAAAGTTTCTGGGCCACAACCCTTGAGCCGCATCATCCACTGCACCAGCCATGGAAGCGACAGCAGCAGGTGCGGTCATAGCGGCTGATGATCACCACGATGGTGATGCACAAATGGGAAAATGCAATAGCATAAAAAAAAACTCACTGGGCAGTGTGCGGCGACTGGAGTCACCCGAACAGAGACCGCGGAACATGGAACGACTCAATGCCCCGATTCACGAATACGAAGGAGGAGGCATCATCATCAATCATCGCAGCAGCGATGATTCACCACTACGCTGCTCCTGACGCAATCACCTGGCTCATCAACCACCTCGATGCAAATCCACAGCTGTTGCTCGACATCAAAATCAGCCGTGCAAAGCAGCAGCAGAAGCAGCAGCAGCAACAGAAGAAGCAGAAGTAGAAACAGCAGAAGCAGCAGCAGCAACAACAGAGGAAGCAGCAGAAGAAGCAGCAGAAGCAGCAGCAGCAGCAGCAGCGATTGCGCGACCTCTCTCTGAGCGAGGCGTCCACAGGGCTCGAGGTTTCACAACCCCGAGCCCCGTATTTACCGAGGTGTAGGTAACAAAGGTGAGCGCACTCGCCCCCCTCCCTCCCCCCACCACCATCATCATCACTCGTTATTTGTGTTTCAACTTCTCTTTTGCCAACTTGCACCGCCCCCCTTCCGATCGCAATATTTCATCCCGGCTCCTTTTGTTTGTCGCGAGCATTTTTCTCTTTGCGATGGAGTGGGGACCCCCCCCCCTCCTCGTCCAAAATGTCTTTGTGAGGTCGCCCACTCGTCAAACACCGCCCCTCCCTCGCTCCTTCCCCCTCTCCCCCTCTCCTTCCGCCCACCTCCACGGTCTTGCGCAACACAAAGCCAGCAGCAGCAGCAGCTCGCGTCCTCACATCAACCCAACCGTACAGCCACGCATCACTTTCACTCCACAAATAATTGCAGAGAATCCTGCTCATTTCATTATTTGTCCCTCCGCTTATCAAGATGCAACTATTGTTTTGCACGTCCCGTCAGCCACACGGCCTTTCTGAGGAGTGCATGATTTCAGCAGCATTTGTTCAACACAAGCAAACTCTGGACCGGTTTCATCGTGCAGTGTCTCATCGGCAGAGCCCCAGGGGGTTTGCTTGAAGCCGTAGCCCTGACTGAGACCAAGCAGCCGAGCAAGTGTGGTGGTGCCTGCCTGCAAGGCGTTTCTGCAACTTCATTCCTTCAAAGCCAAGATTTGGAAATCGTGGGAGGGAGCGGGGGGGGGAGAGAACCCGGCAAAGAGGGGAGGGGCCAACAAGCCCCCTACCCCGAACTCACCGCGGCCAAAATCTTAAGGGAGTGAGAGGAGGAGGGGTCCTCTCATGTAAACATCTGGGCAGTTCTCCAACGTCTGCCCAAGCAAGCGACTCTGCTGATGTAACACTGAATGTCGATACGGCTCCAGAGCGTCCTTGTGTTGAGCCAACGCTGCATGAGTGGTGCACTCCCAGAAGTCCATGCGGCCGATGGAAGGAGGGGGCCGATTGTCTGCCAAGTAATTTTGTACTCTCGGGGTGGAGCGGTGGCGCAGTGCTTAGCACAAAGCGTTGTGAACACGGCTCGCTGGTGGCGCCTAACATCAGTGGCTACGTTTTGATATCACTTGTCTAGGCGCGGTGTCTAAAACATCGGCCACTCCACCCCCTCGTGTGCCCTCCCGGCCTTAATAGGCGGGACTCGCGAACAGCACGTACCCCAACGGTCGGTGGAGGCTATACGGGGGATCTTTGTCTTTGTGCGATCGCGCGTGGGTGAGAGCGGATGCGGGGGGGTGGAGGTGCGGATTGATGTTGTTATTTATTGATGGAAGAGCGCGCAAGAACATCCGTGTTATGACAGAAGTTAAACTACATACGATTTAAAAAATTTTGTTTCATACCAGGTAAGGCTCACCGATCTGTACAGCTCTTTTTCAGAAGCGACCTGGCCCAACAAATGACAGCTCAACAAAAGTGGCTTATCATGTGGACATTTATAGCAGCCAAATACTCTAAACGCTTGATGTTGATTCTAAATGTGTAGAGGAAAACCGGAGGAGAAAAATCCACGCGACCACGGGGAAAACACGCAAATTACAAATATACAGGTCGGGATCGAACCCACGACCTCCTGTATACCAGGCGAGGTAGTTAACATCTCGCCACCGCGGCGCCCCAATTGCGCTGATCTGCGTTCATACTCGAAGCGGTTGCGAGCAACACCACTGATGTTGCTTGCAGTGAGCACAAGAGCACGATAAAAGCGCCGGACGCACGGGGGAAGATGCGCTAACCACTGCGCCACCGCTCCCTAAACTTTTCAATACCAGTCACAGGACAGACCCAGGTGTCATGGGCTGACTGTAGATGCACCACCTGTGTGCCCCACTCTGTCAACTTTCTGTGTTTTATCTGCCCGGCGCTCTGCTCGTTTGTGAGCGTCGCTCCTCTGTCCTCCGTTGTTGCTGGAGGCCGACTTCCTCCAACTGCCCAATAGCGTCCTTCACGAGCCTCCTCCATAGATGTTGATCTTGACACTGGTCATCGGCAATTCCAATCAACGCCACGTCCTCCTGTACCACATCAGTCCATCCCTTCTCGTGCCCGTGCCGCGCCCGTTTAGCTGGGTCCAGATCTTTCAAGGATCTGTAAGCTCCCAAATCCAGTCTGGTTTAATCCCAGGATGATTTGTAGGCAAGCTAGCTTTAATGTTTAAAACCGATGCAGATGTCCCGTTAAAATGGATCCACGTTTCGCAAGAATAGAGCAGAGAGGGCATAACTGTGGCGGAGAAGACCCGTAACATCGTATGAGAATATAAACCAGGCAGCGTTCACACATCGTTACGTAGAAGGTGAAAACATAATACCGCTCGACTGAGATCTCTCGCTGCCAAACAAACCGGAGCCGGTTATAAGCAACACTGCCAAGGTATGGGAACGCTTGCATCCATCCACTCTCTCCACACCTGCCCCGTGCAGTCATGGGCCAGTTGAGGGTCGGGGGTGTTAGATTGCACGACACACGCAGACTGGCACACACACCGCGCGTCCACAAACGCTCAACAGCCCCACACTCTCAGCCGGGAACACCCAGCACCGAATCGTCAGCAGAGTTGGGGTTTTCTGAGTGGCTGCATTAAGCCCAGTGCAGCTTGTTGGGTCCCAGCAGACACTGGGGGAGGGGGCTAATTGAGGTCATTGTTAGTCCCCTCGGCGCGTCTCGCGTAACCAGCCCACAGCTGGCACCTCGCCGGAGCGCCTCGTGCCAGGGCAGAACACGGTGCCTCTTAAGGCGGTGACACTGTCGTGGTGCCCGGTTTGTTTGCGCGGCTCTAACGAGACAGAAACTCGCCTCGTTCCAAGCGCTCAGTCGCACACGTCACTGGGATTGGCCGCGTGAAGATTAAAGCACCGCGGCTAATGCGATGCCACCACAGGTGCAACCCGATCGAACCGAATTAAATCGAATCAATGATCGATTCATTTGAATCTCATTCTCACGCGCCCTCTCGCAGTGGGCTATTATTATTATCATGTTCGATAAATATAAACCATCAGCAGAGAACCTCCTCTCTCCACATGCCCACTCCTTCACACCCCCCGCTCCCCCATCGCCCTCTGCCCCCTCCCTCCACCCACCCCAGCAGCCCCTCCCCTCTCCAACTCCCCCCGCCCCCCCCGTGTTTACTCAGGGGGGGGGGGGGCAAGGGGGGTGAGTGGAGTCCATTAACCACCTCCTGTGCGGAGTGATGATGGGGAAGGCGATGCCACAGCTCCCGCCCACCACTCACCCCCTACTCCCCACCCCCACCAACTCCCCGTCCGTCTTTGTCTCCCCAGTTCGCGGCGCGGTTTGCGCGGCGTGACTCAACAGGTCGCTACGCGGTGCAGGTTCGCAGCGCGTGTGTGTGGTGATTACACACGCGCGGGTTGTGTGTGTGTGTGGTGATTACACACGCGCGGTGTGTGTGTGTGTGATTGCACACGTGTGTAAATATGCGGGTTGATTGGCGGAGAGTGGTGGTGATGATGGGGGGGGGGGGGTGCGGGGTGGGTGGTGGTTATGTGGAGGGTGGGGGTTGCTGGGGAAGGGGGTTGCTGGGGGGGGGGATGTTGAGGAGGGGGGTGTGAATGATGATGATACTGGGGTTGTGATGCTTAATTACGAACATGGGGACAACGAGGATGATTGTTGAATGATGGTTGTGATGATGGTCAGGATTAATGATCGTGATGGTGACTCATCATGGTAATCAATTCAATTATTCCACCGGAGTAACCCCCCCCCCCTCCCCCGTTGAGATGGACCACGGCCTGGTTGACAGCGAGTGTCCTCGCGATTGAAGCAAACACGCGCTGACACAAACACACGTGCACAGCGACGATACGATGATGCCGATCATCACTACAAAGGTGGAAATGGTCATTAGTGTAATAAAAAAGCAACAGGCTGCAATGCTCTGTGTAATGTCGTAAGCCATTCTACGTCTTCCGGGATGATAGCTGAGTAGAGCAGTCCGCTCCTTTCGGCGGAGAACGCGTGTTTGTATCGGGGTCGCCGAGCGGATATTCGCCAGGTGGTTTGCACCTCCCCACATTCCCGACCTGTTTTTGCGAGTCCGTCAAGGCTGATGGTTGAATGACGACGAGCACGATGAGGATGACCACGACGACGAGTCCCCTACTAACCCCCTCTCCCCTCTGCAGGCGAGAAGCCCTACCGCTGCACGTGGGAGGGCTGCGACTGGCGGTTCGCGCGCTCGGACGAGCTCACGCGGCACTACCGCAAGCACACGGGCGCCAAGCCCTTCCAGTGCCACGTGTGCAGCCGCTCCTTCTCCCGCTCGGACCACCTCGCCCTGCACATGAAGAGACACCAGAACTAGGAGACCCTCTTCTGCTTCACCACCACCACTATTCCTATCGGCGTCATCATGGGTATCATCAGCATTAGCAGCCGCATCGTCGTCACATCTCCCTTCACCGTGATGGTGGTCGTGGTGGTGCCACTGATGGTGATGATGACGATGTCTCGGCTGTCAACTCTACAAACTTTTTCCACCGCGAACTCGCCCCCCCCCTACCCCCTGCCGTCCTGCAAAATGAAAATCGCATCACCAACAACAGCAACAGCAGCAACAGCAGCGCAACAACGGCAGCTGAATACATTTGCCACTCAATTGTCGCCGCTGCGCGCTTGTGCCGAAACAGGCGCGCCATTGCCGCGAGGACGACGGCGACTACAGGGACACTGGCCGACGTGAGCCTCTGATGGGCAGTGACTCCACCGCGGAGCTTGTGCCAGGCTAGGTGCACCTTGCGGGTTGGTTGCATGGTCGTTGCTTTTGGCAGTAGGTCGGTGGGTAGGCAGAAGTAGCACGAGGTGGTGGTCACGGGTCAATGGACGCCGTTCATCGATCGATCACAATAACGATAACAATGACCCCACACACGCAACTATAAACAACCATGCCAGCAGTCGCGCCGGTGAACATGTAAACAATACACACACGAACACCTAAGCAGCGCGGCGACGGGGAGATTTTATTTTGGATCAACCCAAGAGGTCATCGCCTCTCCATCGTATCCTTCTGCCAGATTTCACAGTTGTATATATTTTTTCAACCTTTGAGGTGGTCATAATTATCACTGCCGGATGGTCGCTCCTACAGGGCACCCGGGGGTGGTAGTGGTGGAGCGGAGAGGGGAGGCCGAGGACCCTGCCGGCTCTGCTCGGAATGCGCCGTGGCCTGGAAAGGGCCCAAATTGGGGGGAGTGAGTATGGGTGCTTGGACGTTTTTGTTGCCAAACAAATAGAGAAAAGACATCACACAGAGTTTGTACGACCCTTCGTCTCACACAGTGAGACGGACGCTTTCCAACGGGCGTAAGACAAATATAAATATAGATTCTGACCATTTCAACCATAACCCTGCACGCCATCCCCAGGTGCTTGTCTCGCCGTGGGATTTTGCTCGTTGCGTGGACGCCACGTGGTGGTCACGAACGGGAGTCGCGGCGTGGTGGTGGCGGTGGCGGTGGTCACGGGAAGGACACTCAGGGGGAGAGAAGAGAGAACTTGCTCCGGCAATACAGATACAAAAATTGGAACGTTACAGAGAAGATTAGCATGGCCCCTGCGCAAGGATGACACGCAAATTCGTGAAAGAACTGTGCCACGTCTCGAGTCGCCCAGAGAATCCGAGTGTCGGGTTCGGTGAAGGCGCAGCGGTCCCGCTCCCGTGGGACGACTCGCCACCCCTCGCGGACGCACGCACCAACAGAACAAAGACACAGATCCCCCGGACAGCCTTTAGCAGACTGTCGGGGCAAGAGCTGTCATCGAACACTCGTGAAGATGCTGCACGGCGCACGAGGGGGTGTGGTGTGGTCCTGACCCACGTCCGGCCGCCTTTATCTCCCCAGTGCTGGACCGCTTCAGCTATTCGCCACTAGCCACACACAATCACGCGCACACGTTTTCTCTCGTATGCAAAGTCTCTTTCGCTCTCACGCGTAAACACTCGCACACACACAACATCAACAATCACAGAGATCCCGCGTATAACCTGTATCAGACTGTAGGAGCAAGTGCTGTTAGCGAGCACCCATGAAGGCCGAAACGGCACACGAGGGGGTGGGTGGCCAGCACCACGCCCGGCCGCCTTTGTCTTCCTAGTGGCGATGTTTGCACACAAACATACGTACACATTATCTCAGACATTATCGCAGTAAACACATACTGACACACACTCTCACCCCATTTAGTCACTGATATTTGACTCGTGAGCGTGAATCGAACTCGGGTCGCCGGGTTCATACCGCGAGTGCGTTAACCACTGCGCCCACCGCTCCACACACTCTCTCGCTCTCATCCGTAACACGCGTAGTGGATGTCGCGTGAGATTACGACTGCTTTGTTGAAGTCACTGTAGAACAGAACAGAAGAAGGTGAAACCGACTCTGTGTAAAAAATATAAAAAAATCCCAAAACAAAATCAGTGCCCAAAACGCCACTGTTGGGGTATCAATGACACTTAGTGCCACTCGCGCGCGCGTCGGTGTATATATATGTGCGTGTGTTTTTACTTCTAGATCATTTTTAAATATGTATATAATTCTTACTGGTTGTTATTATTGTTGTTTTGTTATATATTACCCCGCCCGCTCACTCAAAACAACAAGATCTGAGTTCACTTGAAGGCGCATTCAAATGCAGTTCCGTCCCAACGTCATCATGCACCACCACCAACCACCACCCATCACCACCACCACCAACCACCACTACGAACCACCACCAACCACCACCGCCAACCATCACCAACCACCACTATCAACCACCACCATCAACCACCACCAACCACCACCAACCACCACAATAAAACACCACCAACCACCATCACCAACCACCACCAACCACCACTATCAACCACCACCATCAACCACCACCAACCACTACCAACGCCGTCACCGCCGCAGCCGAAGCGTCACTGTCGCCAGATATTTTTTTTTTGGGGGGGGGGGATACAAAAGTCCAGATGTTGACTTTGTTGTTGTTGTTGTCGTTCTTGTGTCCCATGTCCACCAATGGGAAAGTGTAAATACATCGGCCATTTTTCATCAAAATATCATCCACTCCGTCTCCGGAGATTCCCCGCTCTTCATTCATTCAGCCGAATTCACTCCTCGCAAAGAGGGGGAGGCTAGGGATCGGTAAATCTTGGGTAGAAATCAGCCAACCCCCCCCCCCACCCCCCTCCAAACCTATAGCGCGTCCCACGTAAACCCTCTCCTCGATCCAACCTGGCAGCACAACAAGACAGACAGACGAGACGGCAGCCACAATCTCTAGCAGAGAGAAACAAGCCAAGAGGGCCGCGAGCCAGCAGCTCGACACGCCGGAGACGCGTTATGCAACTCAGCGCAACCGCTGGGGGTTTTACGAATGGCGGTGGGGGTTCGTGTGTGCGTGTGACTCTGTGTGTGTGTGACTGTGTATGTGACTGTGTGTGTGTCTGTGTGTGTGTCTGTGTGTGTATACGCGCGTGGTAGTGCAAAAGTTAGCGCGCTGTGCTATGAACCCCCGCTGGGCCTCTCCTAGGTCGACTCAGCCTCGAATGATTATCTGGTACGGTGTGTAAACATCACTACTGGGGAGAAAAAGGCGGTCGGGCGTGGTGTGCCGTGCAGGCCTTCATAGGTGCTCGCTAACAGCACTTGCCCCAAAATCCTGTTAAGGCTACACGGGGGATCGTTGTCTTTGTTCGTGTGCGCGTATAATGTGGGAGCGGTGGCCCAGCGGTTAGCGCGTTGCGCTACCAAACCCAGCGACCCGAGTTTGATTTTCGCTCACGGCCACCAACACCAGTGACGATTATCCGAACCGGTCCTGGTCCTCCCCTAGGTTGACTTGGCCTCAAATGAGTACCTGTGTGCGTGTGTAAACATCGCCACTAGGGAGGCAAAGGCGGCCGGGCGTGGTGCTGGCCACCCACGCCTTCGTGTGCCATGCGGGCCTTCATAGGTGCTCGCTAACAGCACTTGCCCCAACTCTATGTTAAAGTTATACGGGGGATCTTTGTCTTTGTGTATATATGCGTGCGTGTGAATGTTCTGACGGTTTGCGTAAGATGCTACTTCGTGTATATACGGTTATTTGTATAAGACACTAACGTTGTCACACATTTTATTTGATCTTATCATGGGTGTTTACGGATTTATAGAGTATTTTTTTAAATATACTTTTTGTTGTTGTTGCATGGTTAATTAAATCAGTTTAAAAGGTTCTCACTTCATGATTTTTTTGTGCGTGAAATGTAATTTTAATCGCCATCAACTAATGCCCGTGATGATGGGTGTCAAAGTTGTTGTTGTGTAACTGGGAGCGAGTATGCCCGGTACTCGCGTGCGTACCCCCGGTACATGCTGTATATGTTACTTAATTAACCCCTAGTGGCCCCATTAGCGGCAATCAATTAATTTAAAAAAAATCATAAATAAAGGAAGGGGTACAGAGTTAGGGGTGGAGTGAGATAGCCAATCAGACACACCACCCCTACCTAGCCCGAACCATAACCACACTTACACTAGACAGCCAGACCCTATCCTTAACCCGAACTAAACTCGCCAACCTGACACTCAGCCCTACCCTTAACCATCTGATTGATGGTATATTGATCAACATCGCAATACAAGGCGGAGCGGTGGCACGGTGGTTGGCGCACTGCGCTCTAACCCCGGGGCCCCTGACTTTGATCCCCGGCCATGCGGCTCCGACGTCCGTGGCCGAGTGGTCTCCGAAGCGAGGAACCGGGGTAGCAGTCGACACCGAGCAGCGATGAGGTCGGGTCAATACTCTTAGGTTTTGTCGGTAAAGTCACGTAGGTAAAAAATAAATAGTAAAATAAGTAATAAAAAATAATAGAAGAAATAATAGAAATAAAATAATAAATCACGACGTTTCGGAGACAACACAAGCTTCCGTCTTCAGGTGGAACCGCCACAGCACAATTGCTGTATCAAGTAAAGAGAAATCCCAAGAGACCCGACCTTATATATATACTGGTTGAGGGGGGAGGAACCAGGATGGGCCGCGAAAGAGGAGTTGTTATGAGATGATTCTAGATTCGTGACTGCAAGGATTCATAACTCTTAGTTTTTTCGGTAAAGTCACGTAGGCAAAAAATTAAATTAAAATTAATAATAAAAATCACGACATTTCGGAGGCAACACAAGCTTCCGTCTTCAGGTGAAACAAAATATCTTGATACAGATTTTTTGCTGTGACGGTTTCACCTGAAGACGGAAGATTGTGTTGTCTCCGAAACGTCGTGATTTATTATTATTTTATTTTTATTAATTTTTATTTCATTTTTTACCTACGTGACTTTACCGAAAAAACTAAGAGTATGTTATGAGATGGTTAGTACGGCTGCGGCTGCTGCTGCTGCTGGGACGTCAGGCAAACCGCCCACGGTGGCCACGGCGGAGGATGCGACGTCTTCATCCGGCAGCGGATTTCACCGACCGATTGAATATGAATATGGCCGTACGTAATTATGGTCGATGGTGAGGATGCCCCCCCCCCCCCCCCCCCCGGTAGACCCCCACCTGGAGCGGGCAGCCCAGGACCACGCTGTCGCTCGGCTCGCCTGGGAACGCCTGGGACTTCCCCAGGAAGATCTCCAGTCTGTTCATAGTTTATAGTCGTGTGTAGTAGCGTATAGTGTAGTAGCGTATAGTGTAGTGTGTAGTAGTGTGTAGTAGTGTATAGTAGTGTAGTGTATAGTGTAGTACTGTATTGTATAGTAATGTATAGTAGTGCATAAAGTAGTGTGCAGTAGTGTAGTGTATAGTGTAGTGTATAGTAGTGTATAGTGTAGTGTATAGTGTAGTAGTGTGTAGTAGTGTATAGTATAGTAGCGTATAGTGTAGTGTGTAGTAGTGTATAGTGTATAGTGTAGTAGCGTATAGTAGTGTAGTGTATAGTGTAGTAATGTATTGTATAGTAATGTATAGTAGTGCATAAAGTAGTGTGCAGTAGTGTAGTGTATAGTGTAGTGTATAGTGTAGTGTATAGTGTAGTGTAGTGTGTAGTGTGTAGTGTATAGTGTAGTGTATAGTGTAGTGCATAGTGTAGTGTATAGTGTAGTGTATAGTGTAGTGTATAGTAGTGTAGTGTATAGTAGTGTAGTGTATAGTGTAGTGTATAGTAGTGTAGTGTATAGTGTACTGTATAGTAGTGTATAGTGTAGTGTATAGTGTAGTGTGTAGTGTAGTGTATAGTAGTGTATAGTGTAGTGTATAGTGTAGTGTATAGTGTAGTGTATAGTGTAGTGTATAGTGTAGTGTATAGAGTAGTAGTGCTGGAGTCCAGGGAGAGGGAGGTGTGGACCGCCACTCCTCAGCGTGCTGCCACCGCGACCCTCGCCAGGACAGCGGCTTGAGAAGCGAGCGAGTGAATCTTGGTCGACTCGTCACAGTGCGGAGAGATGCCTCTGTGCCAGGGGCTCGAGCAGGGAGAGAGGGATCGCGTGGGATGGAGCGCGCGGGTGGCATTCTACGGCGATTCATGATTTACAACAGCCACGATGATGTCGTTCGCCCGAACACCAGATATGGTTGTCACGGTGATTGCAATGATTACTACGCTATAAGCAAAGCCGACGGTTCGGTCATTGCATATAGCTGTTGCCCAAGAGAGTATGTGTGTGTGTATGAGTGTATGTGTCTGAGTGTGTGTATGAGTGTGCGTCTGTGTGTGTATGAGTTAGCGCTACGCTGCGCTACGAACCTGGCGACCCGACTTCGAATCGCGCTCACGGTCCCCGCCACGGACGACAGACATCTTGAACCGGTCCTGGGCCTCCGCTAGATCGACTCGGCGTGAATAAAGTGCCTACCAGGTGGGGTGTGTACAACATCAGCACTGGGCGGAGACAAAGGTGGCCTGCCGGGTCTGGTTATGCGCACAACCACCCATCCCCTCGTGTGCACTGCCTGCCTCCATAGGTGCTCGCTATCAGCACTTGCCCCAACAATCTGTGCAGGCTATAGGGGGGGAACTTTGTCTCTGTGTTACATTTGTGTTACATGTGTAGGCTCTCTGCAGCGCCACGACGCTCGCGTGATCGTAAATCCGTGCAAAGAGAGAGAGATAAATAAATACAAGTACACTTTATTTTGGAGCGCAAACAAAACACGTGCTGTAATCACGAAAGAGATCAAATGCCTCCGCGTGAATGGAACACGTGGATTCAATAGAATGAAGGTGGATAATCAAAACGGACACAAAACAAACTTTGGGCGGAGGGCGGAGGGGGTAACCTTTATTATTTTTGCCAGCTGCTTTTATGTCGATGACAGCCCTGGCATTTTGTTGTTGTGGCGTGCATCACGCCGGAGAGAGTGACAGGAACAGAGAGAGAGCCGAGCAAATGCGATACAAATCACAATACCCCCCCCCTCTCTCCAGTCCCCCCACCTCACCTCCTCGAATGAATCGCAAAGTTCGGGGCGAGTGGAGAAGACGCGGGGTAAATGTTTACCCGAGCACGCAGTCGTATTTGTCATTCTCAGCTTTCCAACCAATACCATCAGCCCCCCCCACCCCCCATCAATCCGCGGGGGACTTTTGTTCGCTGGCGTAGCTCGTGCCTCCGTGCAGGCGGCTCCCACAGGTATGTTGGCGAGAAAAGGGCGGCGGAAGGAGGGGGGGGTCGCGTCGGTGGGGGTGAGGGAGGTTTAGGGCTCTGGATGTGGTGGGCGGGGGGGAGGGTGGGATGGAGGGTGGGGGAAGGATGGAGGAGCGAATTAGAGAGTTCAGTGAGTTTGACATTCTGGCACGGCGCCACCGCCAGGTGGAGGAGGAGGTGTCACGCACGATGCCTTATCCACACCCACCTGGCATCACACACACCTGGCATCACACACACAGACAAGGACCCCCGTATCGGCTTCAACAGACTGTTGATGCAAGTGCTGTTTGCGAACACCTATAAAGGTCAACACGGCACGCGAGGGAATGGGCGGCCAGCACCACGCTCGGCCGCCTTTGTCTTCCTATTCGCGATGTTTATACATCGCTCCGGGTACAATACACACTTGAGGCTGAGTCGACGTAGGGGAAGGCCCGTAAGTGTTTCAGATAAATAATCGCTGGTGTTGGCCTTGAGCGCAAATCGAACTCTGGTCGTCGGATTCGTAGCATAGCACGAAGTTCAACATGCATACATAACTGCTGCATCACCGCTCTCAGCCGCCATGCGATGGGGACGTTTCCACGGCGCTTGCGTGCCAGACTAGGAGGCCATCACAGGAAGTGTGACAAGCCCCCTGGTAGGAGGTCACGGGACACACACCCCCAGGTGCCATCATGGGCCCACCGACCGAGATGACCGGCAGATGCACCACCTGTGCTGCACACTGTGCCACCTCGCTGCGCTTTATCTGCCCGGCACTCTTCCGCCCGTTGTTGTGAGCGTCGCTCAACCGCCCTCCGTTGGCGATGGGCGGCGACTGCCTGCAATTGCCCAGTAGCCTCACACCGCACCTAACCAGGCAGTGCCCAGTAGCGTCCTTCGAGAGCCTCCACCTTCGATAGAGGCAAATCCTGACCCCGCGAGTGAACACGACGCGAGTTCAAGGACCGAGTGACAACACCAGGCCAGGCTGCGAGATGACCAGGAGATGGCAGCCCAGCAAGTTGATGTTTGTTGAGTTTCTGAGCGAGCTGTAGGTTCGTAAAAGCTGTCTGGGCGTACCTATCCTACGGGCCGTGGAGGCAGCGAGAGCTGGTGGATCACACACACACACGTTGTGAAACTCCCATTCCGTGGGTGCCGAGGAGAAGCCCGTAACGTGGCTCTGCCAGGCGATAGTGTGTTGCGGTGTGTAAACGCCCCCCATGTAAACACTCATTCATTGGTACTTTCATATGGAAAATAACACTTTCATATGGAGAGGACCGCATAGCTTGGGCTAATCGTTTGCGGCGACTCATCTCGTGGCTGCTGCCTTCCGACTCGTCTGTGGTTCCTACTCGCGCCTCTGAGTCACTCTCCTCTCCCTACGAGAGCGAGCGAATGTTATGTTGAATGAAGGCCTCCTCATGTGGTCATGGGCAGTTGCTTTGACCATACTTGACCATGCTGCTCGGTGTGGGTCGGTGGAGGGAGCAGGGGGCGGGGAGATGTTGGGGTAATCCCCGGTTTAGACATCACTTTCTACTAATTTTAGCCGTGGCGGGAAATCGATTTCAGATCACCAGAGTTTATCAGGGGGTCGTGAGAGGCGGGGGGTTGTGAGGAGTGGGGGCTAGTGCGCTAACCATTGCGCCACCGCTCCGTGCACGTGTGCCACACGGGATATGGTCAATGACGCCACATCGGGGAAGATGACTGCGCGTGCTGACGTCAGCAGCTCCCAAATTACAGGGGGCGTGGGAGAGTGGGAGGGAGAGTGGGAGGGAGAGCGCTCGAAGGGGGGGGGGGCGCGTGGGCGTGTGGAGCGCGGGACCGCCCTGAGCGACTCGCCGCGGCGCATAGAGACCCAACAACAAAGGTAAACACAGCGGGGGAGGGGGGCGGGGGGCACACAGGTAACCTGGCACAGTCTCCGGGGACGGATCACACGCAGCGCACGTGCGACGCGCAGTCGGGACGCTCCGCTCAGATCCACACTCTCGACACGATCGTCTCGCGCGGCGGCCGTCTTCATCGCAAGGCCACCAGGAGCCACTGGCGGCCCCTGGTGGCCTTTAGTGCGGGCCCCGACACGACACACAGAGTGACATCACTCCACCCCCCCCCCCTTGTCGGCGGTGTGGGGGCCCTCGCGCTGCTGATGCCTTGTCGATGAAAGTCCCCCCGCCCTCTCTGTAAATGAGTGAAGAACGCCGCTCGAGAAGACAGTGGCTCACAGGCGCGCCGGGCATGTAAAACATGACATACACAAACCCTGCAGGGTAAACGCACATAACTGGGGGGGGGGGGGGGGGGCGGTTAAATACCAGGTCAAAGAGGTGAGTTTGTAAGAGAGACTTAAATATAGCGAACGACAAGAATTATTTTATTAGCAAAAGCAAGAAGCGTTCCCAAGCTGGTGGGCTTGCACTCGACGAAAGGGCGATCGCCCCAGGAAAATGAGCCTCGGTCTCGGAGTCCCGAGACGAAGGCGATGCGAATGGCAGCCAAGGTAAAAGGAGCAGGCGCACAAAACAAAGAGGGCCGAAAACCACCCGCGGAGATGGAGCGATGAAATTCGCTCGCGTGTGCAGGCGGCGCGCGCTGGAGGTGGATTTGCGGGGAGGAGGAGGAGGAGGAGTGGGGGGGGGGCAGGTTGGGGGGCAGGTTGGGGGGCAGGGGGGGGGCAGGGGGGGGGAGTTTTTCGGATGGAACTTCGGCGATAGAAGTTGCCGGACGAGTCGAGACTCAACGCAACACACCAACTTGCGCCGAGAAGCGAATTGCGATATGATCATTTCGCAGAATCGATTGTGAAAGCGAAATAAGAATTCTAATAAATGAATTAAACGTAAACACCCCCAAACCTTGCAGTGAGCTGGAGGAATGTGGTGGGGCACCTGGTGTCAGACTCTGTAAATGAAAACTAGACCAGCTCGATGCCAATCTCAGCTCATTAAATACCGGAACTCACTAACCGGGACTACGACCGCGATTTTATAACCGAGTGCTTCTCAGTCGCGGCGTGACGATGGTTTGGGGGTTGAGGGGGGGTGCTGATGATTACGAGGGGGGGGGGGGGTAGCTCTTTCGACCAGGCCTGGAATCCTCTCCAACTGAATAGGCGTTATCCTTTCCGGCAATACTACAAGAGGTGGCAAGATGTTCAACACCAATAGACATCTCTTGCAAGGCATCCTAAATAAGGATTCCCAAAGCCGCAAAAACAAATGTCCCACAGATATCTCTCCAACGGATTCTACAGCGACTCCACGCCCACGTTGGCGTCCTTATCCCGCACCTCTGACGAGGGCGGTTGGATGCGCAGGGTGCGAAATAAGTTCATCGTGCGTACTATTCTCGTGTTCACGTCCAGGGTTAAGAGCATCACGTGTCTTGTCCTCTGACCGGCTAACTTATCTCTTGGCGAGGTCTTCATTCGCATTTTAAGAATTTACATCCATTATCATAATCGACATTTCAACTCGTAACACGGCGCTAACCGCCGCTACACAATGCTCGTTCTCGTAGAGACAGAGAGAGGACGACTCCGAGGCGCCATGAGGAGGAGCCACAGACGAGGAGTAAGAAGGCAGCAGCAGCCACGCGGCGAGGAGCCGGCACCAGATCCACTCCCCAAGCTCGACGGCCCTCTACATATGAAGGTGTTACCGGCCAACGAATGAGTGGATTGCACGTGGGAGGAAACCCGAGTAGCCGGTGAACACTCACGCGTGCGAGGGGGCAATACGCTATCACCGTACAGATGGAACAGGTGGAGTCCACACTTTGCTGTACAGCCTCCTAATGGCGTGCCAGGCTATAGCACCTTCTCGACCTCCACGGAAGGAAAGTTGGAAGAGATGGAAAGATTAGTCCGCACTATGCCTTACCTCCTCCAGGCGAGCCAGGGTACGGCTCCTCCTGGACCCTCGCGCGAAGGGAGTTTCACAACAACATCTGCGCGATGATCCTCCAAACCTCTCTGCTGTCTCCGCAGGGCTGGGGTCACAGGTCAGGCGCATCGCCAGCGCAGCCACCAACCTCGCGGCCACCCATCAATCACCCTCGAGAGTCATCTCGGCGCGCACGTGACTCCACTTTGTATGTTTAAGGTCTCGAGATTGCAGTCGCATTCAGAATTGTAAAGCAAATCCGAGTTGTATTGTTGGGTCCGATTTCACGCTCGATAAGAACTCACAACGGACTCGTCGTAATGAAATAAATAAATAAAAGTATAAACATTCTACTGTGCTCGTGTCTCTGACGCAACACGTGCCAACACGCCCCGTGAAGGCCACCGGTCCGTGTGTCGGCCTCCCACACTCGCGGCAAGCAGCAGGAACATCTCCACCAGCCCTTTGACAACGAATCTTGGACTGGTTTTTATTTTTGGCGATTTTTATTTTTTAATCACGAAAACTTTGGGGCAAGGAGCGAACCGTCGGGCAGGCTTCGCCCGGGAATGGCGTGGGTTGGTGGGGGGGAGGGGCCCAGGGCGTAGCCCGTGGAAGGCAGCCAGGCAAGACCCCATTCGCCGTGCCGGGGACTGGGCGTCTGTGTGTCACCGCGACCCCTGAGCGCCTCTGGAAGCCCACCACACACTCTTCGCCCGTCTCAAACGCGCGACTCGTGCTATTGTATTCATGCGTATGGGAATGTACTTTTGTACTTATTTAAACTCAACGAATTTTTTTATTTATTTTACCAGGTAAAGCCCCACTGAGCTATGTAGCTCTTGTTCAGAAGCGACCTGGCTACAAATGATAGCTCAACGAAGTGGCTTATCACGTGGAAATTGCAACCCACATACTCTTAACGCACGTCAATTCTAAATGTGGAAGGAAAACCGGAGGACACGGAGACAAATCGACGCGACCACGGAGAGAGACACGCATACTCCAAATATACAGCAGCAGGCGTCAGGCTTGGGATAGAAGCCACGACCTCCTGCATACCAGGCGAGGTAGTTAACATATCGCCACCGTGGAGAGCCGTACTGCGTTGCAGGACTCTACGTACGGTGCGAGAGGAGTTCAACATTCATATATATGCATAGATTATTTATATATAAAATATTTTGAGATAATTCTTGATGGAGTTTTATTTTATTTTACAAGTGGGGAGGAAACCAGAGCGCCTGGAGAAATCCCCACGCCTTGGGTGTGTGGACTTCACTCCATCCCGATGGAGACACGTGGCGATGAGTCTGTACTGCCTTCTGCGGGCGAGCCAGGGTATGGCACGCAGATCCCCTGAACGGTGCTCTCACTCACGTCGACGAGCGCGCGCGTGTGTGTGTGTGTGTCACGTGCTGACATCTGTGAAGACCTTCATAGTTCATCGGATTCCTACTGCAATCTAAATAAAGACAGATTCTGATTCTGTGGGATGGAGGTGGGACATCTAAGAAACGTTGCCCATTGTTTAAACTGCCGCGCCTGGAGATCGCCGCATGGAACTTTGTTGTCATGATCCTGGCATTAACCACTCCCTTCTCCGTAGCAGCGGTGGTCCACACGTGGGCCGCCACCCACGGGTGGAGGATGGTAAACATCTGCGACTAACAATTCGTGCGCTTAATAAAATAACAGCCTATGCCAATAGATGGCGTTGGGACGTGTAATTATAATGATATATATAATTACATGACGGTCGTGTACAGAACACTGATTGAGGGGTTAGCTCGACGGTGGACAGCTGAGCTGGGCGAGTGCTTGTCGAGTGGTGTGGGTCTGTGTGATTGTTGAACTTCTGTCGCACCGTACGTAGCCAACCGTGCTCAGCGGAGGTGCGGGCGGAAGGACAACAGAGCAAACACAAAATTATGTTCTAAAGAAATGAGTTCACAATCTCGATGATTAAAAAGTGCATCATTGTATTGATGGGAAAGGGTGGGCAAAGGTTAAATAATTGGCGGGGGGGGGTGCAGAAAAATTATAGAGGAGGGGGGCAGAGCGTATCGGTGATGATTATCGGTGATGATATCCCATGGGGGTAGGGGGGTAATTACAAACTACATTGGGCCCCCCATTTCAATTGCATACAAACCCTCGCGAGATGATGACAGAAGAGATATAGAGAGGAGCTAGCGATGCAGTGAGATAAGAGGGGTGTAGTCAAAAGAGGGATGTAGAGAGAAGGGGGCTAGAGGATGTTGTTGTTGTTTACCCAAGAAACTGGCTCGCGGAGTCTGAAGGCGTCTTCTCAAAAGGGTCCTGCTGCTGGTATACAGTCAGCATGTCTCATCAGAATGTCTCTCAAGCGAGTCCTGCTGCTGCTGGTCAGTTGGTCTCATCCAAACTGAGTTATTTGACAGGCACTATTTAAGCACTAGGATGTTGGCCAATACCAGTTGCCTTTATATTCATTCATTTGTATTTTCATCTCAAGTTTATTCTGGGTTTAAGGAGCTCATATGAAACCGGAACTCCTTTGGGAATCTAAGCTTTTGCACTATTATTATTATTGCTTACTCCTACGCGTAATTACCCAAGAAAGCCTCAGCCTCATGCCGACTTTTCAAGAAGGTCCTGACCATTCCTCGCAGCGGGGGTGCGCGGAGCGAATAATAATCACAATCCACGTGGAGCCCTTTGCTGTTATTGCTTCAAATGTGGAACATTAGGAGCGAGAGGCGGGCACGCGCGCCACGCCAGCGGGCCACGTCACGGCATCTCGAGCGCACTCCGCGAGCGCAGCGGACGCGGCGAGAAGTCGCCGTCGTCTTGTTGTGCGGTGAATACACCACACCAGCACCACCAGCACCACCAGCACCACCAGCAGTACCAGCACCACCACCACCAGCACCACCAGCAGCAGCACCAGCAGCAGCATCACCAGCAGCACCACCACCAGCACCACCAGCACCACCAGCACTACCAGCACCAGCACCACCACCAGCACCAGCAACACCACCACCGCAGCAGTGGTAACCAGAGGTCACCCAATGGATTATAACCACGAAGTTCTGCAGCAAAGCAGCGAACGCGCTTCCGCTTGACCACCGCGTCACCCGCCCTCGCCTGCTTCTCACGTCCAGCGCCGCCACAAACACCTCCTCATACTCCTCCTCTTCCTCCTCCTCGTCAGTCCCGACGACGCAGCAGATCCCTCTGGCTTCGATCTCCCACCCTGAAGCTTCTGGGCCGCCACCCCTGAACCGCCATCATCCACTGCATTAACTATGGCAGCAGTAGCAATGCTGATGATCGTGATGATGTTGATGCAGAAATGGAAAGTTTAACACTTTCCGGGCAGTATGCAGCGGCTTTGCTTGTCCAGAACAGAGACCATGGAACTCATGACGACTCAATGCCCGGTTGGCAAAAAAAACCCGGAGGCGGCATCATGAGTGACGCAATCGTCTGGCTCAACAACCACCTCGATGGACAATTACAGCTGTTGCCCTTACATCAACATCGGCCACACAGCGCAGACGTACATAGACTCACACCGAGACCCATAGAGACCCACTCGCACAGACATACATAGATTCGCAGAGTCCCACAAACTAACAAAGTGACCCACAAACCCACACAGAAATATATAGATTAAAAGAGACCCACAGACCCACACTGAGACTCAGACTCAGTCCCATATACTCACACCGAGACCCAGACCCATATACTCACACCGAGACCCAGACTCAGACCCATATACTCACACTGAGACCCAGACTTAGACCCATATACTCACACAGAAATATATACTCCTGACGCAATCATCTGGCTCAACCACCTCGTTGTCAGGGACCAGCGGGCTTGTGAGACGGAGAAGCCGCGCTCAGACACTCACAGTGAGACACTCACAGTGAGACACTCACAGTGAGACACTCACAGTGAGACACTCACAGTGAGACACTCACAGTGAGACACTCACAGTGAGACACTCACAGTGAGACACTCACAGTGAGACACTCACAGTGAGACACTCACAGTAAGACACTCACAGTGAGACACTCACAGTAAGACACACCGACACGCGTCCTTGAATACAAAATGATTTATTAACAAGTGTTATGAAATTCCATATTAAAGATATTATTATATATGCGTTAAAAAGGAAATTATCTTTCACAGTATAGATTTATGAACCTAAATAACAATAATTACAACAACGCCGCTGACATTTGATCGTGAGTGACAGCGAGAGAGAGAGAGTTCGTGCGAGTGACGCAGGGACAGCGAGACTCGTGGCGCTCCCCCAGTGGAGGCCGAATCGATCGTGGGCCCTGTGACCCAACCACCACCACCACCAAAGATAAAGATCCCGCGTATAGCGTTAAACACATGATTGGGGCAAGTGCTGTTAGCGATAGCGAGCACACTTGGGGGGTGGGTGGGCAGCGCCACGCCCGACCGCCTTTGTCTCCCTCATGGCGATGTTTATACTTCGCACCAGGTATTCTTTTGAGGCAGAGTCGAGCTAGGCGAGGCTCAGGCAAGGTTCGACCAAATTGCCACTTTTTTTGCTGACGAGCACGAATGGAACCGGGGTCGCAGGGTTTGTAGCGCAGCGCGCTAACCACTGCGCCACCGCTCCCCACTACCGCCTCCCCTCTTCTTCCTCGTGACAATTCTTCCAACCACCCCGAGACTCTCCCGACCGCAAACCCCCGAACCTCGGCGCGAGACATCGCGTCCCTGCGAGCGGTCGTGGCGAGGTGGAGGGGGTGAGGTGGGTGGAGGTGGGTGGAGGGGTTGGTGGGGGGGTGAATTCGAGACCGCGGACGGAACTCGCGGGGCTGTCGGCTCCTCGAGAAACTGGCTGCGCTGGGCGCGAGAATCCGCCGGAGCGAGCGCTCCCCGGGGTACCGCTGAACTCCTCCCCCAGGGAGAAGAACATTCCACGGTGGGGGGGAGGGGCGGTTGGGCCCATTTGAGTCCCCAAATTGGGGGGGGGGGGCTCTTACCCTGTAACACTTTGGCGTGGTGTAGAATATCTCAACGCGTGGTGGAGGTGGTGGTGGTGGTGTTGGTGGCGAGACGTGTCAATGGATTATAAATTGTGTTGGTTGCGGGGGGCTGGTAGAAGTAATGGAGGTCCATTTATGGACGCCAATGTGGGGGGGGGGGGGTGAAGGGGGGCAATAAAGTACGTTGCTCATTATTTATTTAAAGAACAAACATTACACGGACACTCCCTCGAGAATGAACATCACATTTGCAAGGCTGTGTGCACGATGGCGAGCAAACACACGGACTAGCTCCACGCTCCTGAAAGTTAGGCGGGGGGGGGGGGGCTGGAGAACCGCCCCCACCCCGAGCACGCTCCTTGTGTGGTGAGGGTGGTGGTGGTGAGGGTGGTGGTGGTGAGGATGGTGGTGGTGAGGGTGGTGAGGATGGTGGTGGTGAGGGTGGTGGTTGGATGGCGAGGTAAGGCGAGTTCCCGAGAACCACGCACGCGTTCGCCGGACTCGGGAACCAAAACCAAAGTCAAGAAACTCAACAAAAGCAAATCATCACAAAACCCGGCGTGGGTGTGCAAGCGACCAGCGCGCACCCATCATCACATCATAAAGCGGCGGTCGATAAATTGCAGCAGCTGTTACTACTGCTCCAGCTGCTGGTTATAGCCGGTCGCGAGTCTCGTTTGTTTTACCGAAGATGAATTAAGAGAATCGCGTTGCGGTCAATGATAATGATAAACAAACATCAGCAACAACCACCGATGACATTCCATAGCAACAACAACAACAACAACCAGCGAGCGAGCGGGCGGGCTACGGAACGGCCACGTGTTGAGGATAGTTGCTATGCATCATCACTGCCGCACGGGGGTTGACATATGTTGCTGCTGGGCGTTGATGGCACACGTCATGGCGAGTTGGGGAGGGGGAGGAAGTCTGAACGCGGCTCCCTGAGTCCACGTTGGCACCACCCGGTGGCGCGGTGCGCACCGCTTCCTCAGCACTGCCACCACCGTCGAGATGTGGCCCATGACCGGCGCCTCGCGTGCTCACCGCTTGACACGAGGGGGCGAGGCGAGGGGATTACGAAGCAGCAGTTCCAATCGTGTTGGCCGTGTTCATAGTTTGGTGCCGCTAAAGTTGTGCCACTTTAGGGTGGTACCGAGTTCTGCCCACTGTGATTTCCTTATTTTAGTTGCATCACGAGACAAGCGGCACACTTTAAGGGGTGGTGGGGGGCGAGGCAGGAGGCGGTTGGAACCATGGTTAATAATTAATTTGTACAATTTATTATTTGAGTTTTGACGATACTCTTAAACAGCCGCTAATTCAATAATGTTGTAATATATATGTACTTGTATATTACAAAATATAATAATCGATTGGTCTGCTGACGTTCTGTTTTTTTAAACTAAAAAACAGAAGTAGACAAAAAACATGTTTTACAGCAACAGCAGCAGCCACGGGCGACATCATCTTGAGGAACGTGACTCTGACTTATTGCCCTGGGGGCAAATTCTTGCCTCTCTCTCTCTTTCTCGCTCTCCTCGACTTTCAGAGAGAGAGAGAGGAAAGGGAGAGATAAACAAGAGAGAGTGTCCGTGACAGCATCGACCTGGGAGAGGTCGAGGGTCAACTCGACTCGCCGCCCTAACCGGGATCTCAGCTCGCAAACGCTCCGATATAATTTACAGGCCACTCACTCGATCACCGCCGGGCCTCGCGGCGCTACGAGGAGACGACGCAGGGGGGTTGCCAGCATTCAGGTGTGCGAGATCACATGGGGCGGGTTGTCGTCTGCGAGCGGTCGTCCCAACGGTTCGATCTCCGATCCTGGTGCCACTGGTGGCTTAAAGGAAAAGGTGCTCACCATCACCACCAATAAAACACAAACAAGCAGCTCTTTTCTTGTAGCTACCTATGCTGGGTGTCTCAGGAGTTTAGAGCTTCGTAAAATTAACGTTGTCACTCTAGTGATGCCAAGCCGTGGGAGGGGGTCGACTCATCATCTCTCCGGAGTTGATTAAGTGAGGAGGTCAAAAGTATTTTTTTTTGCTTTGGAGAGACTTGCCATAGGAATGTGGAAATGTCCACCAGTGGCTCTGCAGGGCTGTAAACAGGAGGCGATGAGTACCAATGCTTCAGTGTTCATTTGAGCTGCAGGAAACCACCTTGAAATGATGTAATGGAACACCTGACCATAACTTTAAAGTCTCTGTTTTGTTTTTCTTATTTTCGAAAAAACGAAACTTCCTCTTCAAGCTCACGTCGGGACATCTGGGGACACGCAGTCTCCGGCGGTGTAGCTACAAGAGAAGAGCCCACTGCATTCTGGGGTCGCGTCTTGGCATTTATCACACAATCACTTACATCACACACTCCACCTGCTGGCCAATACAGCACGTCACTCGGCCCCTTAAAACATAATTACATGAATTAATAAAGAACAAAGTTACTGGATTATATTTCATTAAAATAAAATATATATTTTGTTTAAATCTGACTCTTATTGTTTCTTTCTCTCTCTCTCATATCCATATGATCGCATTGCAAAGCGCTCCCCTCATGTGCTGGTTTACACGACGCATCTCTCACTAGAGCCACGTGTCATTCCGCCAGGGCTGAACAAGTCTTTGGTAAGACACCCAGGGCCCACCCAGGGCCCACACCCAGGGCTATTACAACACGGGGCAGACAAATTGAGACATTCCACCACCACTACCAACAACAACAACAACCGCCATTCGCCACTAAGTGGCGGTGGCATCACTACGACGCTTGTGCCAGGCCATGTGCACCTTGAGGCCACGTGAAGTGTCGAACGCCCGCTGGCAGGAGATCACGGGGCAGACCCAGATGCCACGGGTCGACTGACTGAGACTACCAGCACAACCACCACCACCAACCACGTCAAAGCAGCCAGTAGCTAAGTACCACTCCCCCACAACACCCCCCCCCTTTTTCAAACAATTCCATTACAACACCAATCAAGCAGTGACACAACAGCCACCCTGTGCACGGTGGGGATGTCCCCACTCATGAACGGACCCTGCCATTTACTGGGGTAGATTACAGACGGGACCCGTGCAGTTCACCCCTCCCAACCTGTGAGTCTCTGTGTGACAGAAGAGAAGAGAGGAACTCCACTCCCATTGCATTGAGCTCACGTGTGGGCACCGGTCAACTCACGCAGTTGTTTCAAGGGGGGCGGAACTCCAACGACGTTTGTTCAAATTGTCACGAGCGTCTCCTGGCCACGTCTGGTGGTGGTGGCGGGGGTCTCCGAGCCGTGTCCTGACCACGGTGGAGGAGTCGGGGCACACCCCCCCCCCCCCCCACCACGGGAGGTCGGCCTCCGCTGACGAGGTGAGGGGGGAGATGGCAGAGAGCCAAGACGCGGCTCCTCCACCTGCGTGGCGAGGAATTTGTTTTGGCGAAATTTACTCCGGCTCCGGGGACCCCACGTGCCCCCCTCCCCGCCACCACCCCCCACGTCCTTGCCCCATCTCTTATCCCACCCACCGTTGACTGCACACAGACTGAGGTGCTCGGTGTTCAAACACGACGACTTAACAAAAAAAAAGAGATGAGGAAAATGGGACAAGAGCAGCAGAATATCCCAACTCCTTCCGGTGTCAGATCGCCGCATGAGCACAATGTGCATCGTAAACCCTGGATGTGCATGTGTGTGTGTGCGCGGGGTTGGTGGGTGTGGGGGGGATGTCCCTCGTTTGATCTACGGTCATTCCCCTCCCAAGCGGCGACAGCAGTGGATTCAACCTGCCCCTTGCCTCTCTCTCCCAGAAAAAAAAAAAAATCACTCTCAATCCAATGTACACACACCCACTCCATCTCCCTACCCCCCAAGTACACACGCCCCCCCCCCCAATCGATTATAGCTCTCCCTTAACATTATTATTATACATTACAGCTCTCCCCTGTACATTACAGCTCCCACTATACATGTGCACATGAAGATTCCCCCAACTGAAAGCCGGTTGGGGGTGTTGGGAGGGGGGGGGGCAGGAACGTGCCCCCCACCTTTCCCAACAAAAACAAAAAAACTCGAAACGCCCTCCCCCCTCCTTCGTAGTAATAATAATAATAGCATCGTACAAAGCGCAAAGCAACAACACCAACAAACAACGCCCACTCAGCCTCGCCCGGGACCCCGCTCCTGCTGCACCAGCTTGGAGGAGGTGGAGGAGGTTGGGGGGACAACGAGGCCGAGCCACTGGCAGCACGGGGAGTGGAAGGGGGCGGAGAGAAAGCGATGGACGGAATCGTCGTCAACTCGCACGCAGGCACAAATCTACCACCCTCACCCACCCACCCCGCAGAAGCTTTACAGACTCGCCGGGGGCGAGCGCTGTTAGCGGGCACCGAGTATCGAGCTCCGCACAGCAACCGACGGGGAGTTGGCGTGGTCAACTACCGAGCCACCTCCCAGCCACACGCACTGCCACCCAGTGTCAGGCAGAGGTAATCAACTAATAAGGCACACGTACAAAGACGCAAACGCGAGGCGCGCGCGTGCACACACACACACCAACCGTTCACTCCTCCAGAGAGGAGCAGGAGGGTCTCACGGACGCCGACCCGTCGTTCAGTCCAGCTGAACACCTTGCTCTGACGCCACAATCCGGGCGTTACGGGAAATGTTTTTTTTTTGCGTCCCACATTTGTTTACTCTTCTTTCTCTTCTTGGTTGTTTTTGTTCTTCGCCACGCACCCCGGCCCTCACCCCCTCGGCTTGGGGGTACGGGGGGGGGGGGGACGTGTGGTGGCGGGAGGGGGTGGGATGGTGGTGGTGGCGGCGGCGGTCGGGTGGAGCGGGCCACGCTCGTCACACCAGCATGTGGCGCTTGCGGTGCAGCGCGAGGTGGTCGGAGCGCGAGAACGAGCGCTCGCAGTCCACGCACTTGAAGGGCTTCACGCCCGTGTGCTTGCGGTAGTGCCGCGTCAGCTCGTCCGAGCGCGCAAACTTCCACGTGCAGCCGTCCCACGTGCAGCGGTAGGGCTTCTCGCCTGCACAAGGGGTGAGGAGGGGCGGGAATCACCGAATTAGCATGGTCGCTTTCATCATCACCATCATCACCACTGCCATTGTCATCATAGTGATGGTCTCATCCTCCTCTATTGAACGAGCGCAGACGACATTGGCTTGTCTCTCATGTATAACTATGTTTAACTATGGGTATCTATGTGTAACTATTATAACTATGGGTATCTATGTATAACTATGGGTATCCATGTATAACTATGGGTATCCATGTATAACTATGTTTAACCATGGGTATCTATGTATAACTATGTTTAACTATGGGTATCCATGTATAACTATGGGTATCCATGTATAACTATGGGTATCTATGTATAACTATGGGTATCTATGTATAACTATGGGTATTCATGTGTCTCTATGGGTATATCTATGTGTCTCTATGGGTATCTATGTGTCTCTATGGGTATCTATGTATAACTATGGGTATATCTATGTATAACTATGGGTATATCTATGTATAACTATGGGTATCTATGTGTCTCTATGGGTATATCTATGTATAACTATGGGTATATATATGTATAACTATGGGTATCTATATGTATAACTATGGGTATATCTATGTATAACTATGGGTATATCTATGTATAACTATGGGTATCTATGTGTCTCTATGGGTATCTATGTATAACTATGGGTATATCTATGTATAACTATGGGTATATCTATGTATAACTATGGGTATATCTATGTATAACTATGGGTATATCTATGTATAACTATGGGTATCTATGTATAACTATGGGTATATCTATGTATAACTATGGGTATCCATGTATAACTATGGGTATCCATGTATAACTATGGGTATCTATGTATAACTATGGGTATCTATGTATAACTATGGGTATCTATGTATAACTATGGGTATCTATGTATAACTATGGGTATCTATGTATAACTATGGGTATCGATGTGTCTCTATGGGTATCCATGTATAACTATGGGTATCTATGTATAACTATGGGTATCCATGTATAACTATGGGTATCCATGTATAACTATGGGTATCTATGTATAACTATGGGTATCGATGTGTCTCTATGGGTATCCATGTATAACTATGGGTATCCATGGATAACTATAGGGTATCTATGTTTAACTATGGGTATTTATGTATAACTATGGGTATCCATGTATAACTATAGGTATCCATGTATAACTATGGGTATCTATGTATAACTATGGGTATCTATGTGTCTCTGGGTATCTATGTATAACTATGGGTCTCTATCTATAACTATGGGTCTCTATGTATAACTATGGGTATCTATGTGTCACTACGTGTCTCTACACTTTGTGGTCCCCAGCGCCTGCGCACACAACAGGTGAATGGACCACGCGCGCCCTCTACCGACGCAAGGCCGCAAGTGCGATAGACGTCGTCGTCCGGAGGAGGCGCGCAGCCTCGCCAGACGACCCACAGGTGCCCCCGTGTGGCCGCACGGAATTATTCAACTGAAAAAAACAACTGTGTGGCCTTATCTTCTTGGTTCTTTCGGTAAAGTCACGTAGAAGGGAAGTAATAAAATAATAAAAATAAAACATAATAAAATCATTCTCACGACGTTTCGGCCACAACGCAAGCAGCCGTCCTCAGGTGGAGAACAGGTATGTCGGGGAGACAGCGTCTGAATGCTTGCGTTGTGGCCGAAACGTGAGAATTATTTTATTATGTTTTCTTTTTATTATTTTATTACTTCCCTTCTACGTGACATTACCGAAAGAACCAAGAAGATGAATCCCTGCAGTCACGAAAGCTTTAAATCGAGATGGGTGGCCTTAATTGGAAAAATATATATCTAATCGCCGACGTTTTGGGTAACGGACGTGATCCATAGCACGTAGATGAGAGATTGTGCTTGGTTACCCCATGGGGGCGGGGATTGATGTTAATTACATCTTTCAAGAATGTTTTTTTTATTACTACCAGTTTTTAATCTAGCATACGAATAGTTACACTCACAGTGGCTGTTCAGCACCAGACAAACCCTTCGCGATAAAGAACAACTCATCGCTTCTAAAGAAACTCATTCGCGGAATTGCTTAGCTCAAGATAAAGTGGCAAATAAAAAGTCAACCGTGAAGGGTGCTCGCTCCTCGCTCGCTCTGCACGTGTCCCTGGCTGGCAGTGGCGCAGGCCGTGCAACTGCACCGGGACTCCCCGTGCCCGGAGTGGCCCACGTGGTGGGGCTGGTGAGTTAGTACGCGAGGAGGAGTTTGGACAAGGGGCGCGAGTTTGTTGTGCTTCCTCGCACCTCCCATTAGCACGGGCGGCTACGTGCGGTGCGCGAAAGAAACCCAATGTGCGCAACTCGATCCGATCAATCCGAGAGTTGTAAACGAGCAGCCGATGTTCAGAGACCGAAGCGTGGGCGACGCACGCTGGGAAAATGCAACTCAGCGCGAGGAGCGGCAGAATAAATTACTGTTTGTACAGTAGCCCGGTCTTTGAAAGCACCGATTGGCCACGGCTGACCGGACTTCCTTTGCAACTGTCGCCTTAAAAACAACCGGCGACACGGCGCACGATCGCACCGCGACTCAACCTGGTCCCCGGCCGCTCGCCGGCCCCTCACCGGTGTGCGTGCGGCGGTGAGCCTTGAGGTGCGAGCTCTTGGTGTAAACTTTGTTGCAGCCGTCGAAGTCGCAGCGGTGGACTCGCTTGCGGCGCGCCGAGTCCGGCGAGTCGCAGTCGCGCGCACGCTTAGTCCGCGGGGTCACCAGCGGGGAGCCTGACCTGCGGACACAACGCGGTGGGGCAGAGGAGGGAGGGGGGGGGTTAGCGACCTGCTTGCTGTACCGCCAAGCAGCGGACGCGCACCAAGTTCACTCCGCGCGGTGCCACGGGCAAGCAGTTGCGGGGCTGCACCTTCGCTCTTCGACTGACGTCCGCGTGTTCCGTCTCTCCCGACGGGCCACGCGGGGCGCGCAGTGGGCCCCACTCGGCCTTGCCGCGCCCCCCGTCTGCCAGTGGGGGGCGGTGTCAGCCGCGGGAACCCCCACAGCGAAAATCCGACGTTGGGGGGCGCCGAGGGCGAGTTCGCAAACGATTGGAGGTCCCATTAAGAACAACAACGGCGCGGTTGGCTACGTACGGTGCGAAAGAAGTTCAAAATACACGCACACGCATACAATTTGGGAGCGAGATGGTGTACGCTACGTGCGTTTCGTATCGCTGTGTATCGCTGTGTCCCGCAGGGAGAGTTATCGATCGGTGCGTTTTAACCGACACGATGTTTTGGATCGCGGACACCGACGAACGGGAACGGGAGATGCACACGCGAGGAATTGCACTGAGAGACGGGAAGAGGAACGCGTGGATTTAGCGTGCACAAGTCAGAGGACGTCGTCGTACTGACATCATAGGAAAAGTAACAACACACTTGCAACGCTAAATATATATAGAGCATCGGTGACGACTCGGGCAATGGCGTGACAATAAATGTCGTCGGGTGGTGGAGGGTTGACGACAATAATTTCTCGGTATAAAACTCGCGCCGCCGCGAACCACCGCCGAGAAGGCAGCCAAGCCACCGCCTTGGCACCGCGCCGTCCACTGCAACCGCGACCCTCAGCCACAAGAGGCCGCCAGCCCCCCACGCGGCACGCAACACAAAGACGCGCGGCTCGAGGCCAAGACGCCGCCGCGCGCGGCTCGAGTCGCGGCGCTGCTCCGCGAAGGAAGCGGCGACGATGGCCGCCGAGTCGCGGAGGAGTCAGGAGCAGAGTCGGGATCTTAGCTCAAGACGGCGCGAACCCCGAGGACGGGGAGCGGTCCGACTGAGCAATTCGACGAACCCACGCGCGCGCCAGCTCGAGCTGCTGCTGCTACTGCTGCTGTTGTTGCTACTTCTGATGCTGTTGATACTGCTGCTGCTATTGTTGCTGCTGTTGCTTCTGTTGTTGCTTTTGTTGCTGTTGTTGCTGTTGTTGTTGCTGTTGTTGCTGTTGTTGCGTTGCCGGCAGGTGGTGCACACGCTCAGATCACTACGGGACACATTCTCGTCAGCAGTAAATTGAGCCACTCCAATGCAGTGAGTTTTACATGAAGCCGACCATCATTCTCATATTGTTGTTGTGATATTTCAGAACTGCCGGGGGAGGGGCGGGGGTGGAGACACGCAAGGCCCCCCCCCCCGGCTACCGCTGACCCCCAGTGCGCACGGCGGCGCGGGGGTGTGGGGGCGTGGGCCGCGCGTGTTCCGAGTGGAGACGCTCGTGTTGTGTTTTTCCTCGCTCGTCGACAACACCCAGAGAGAACGGGACACCGCCCCCCCCCAAATACCCCCCTCCCCTCTATCCCCCCCCCCCCCATCCTCCACCTCCACACCCTACAGCACAACAACAACTCCTCCCAAATCTTCAGCATCAACACCGCCCCCGGCATCTCCCCAAACTCTCGCTCTCTGCTGCTGCCAGACTCAGACTTGCAGGGGCGGCTGAGCACGTGGGGGGCAGTGTGGGCTTTGGGGGTGGGGAGGGGGGCGACGAATCAGAACTTCGAGGTCCAGTGGGTGGATAAAGGGTCGAACAAATGCGGGGGGAGGTGGGGGGTTAAGGATGGAGTTGGGTTTTAAGGTTGCACGAGTGGGGCGCTGAAGGGGGATGGACTTTGGAAGCGAATGTAGAGGCGGGGAGGGGGGCAGAAAATGTCGATTCAGTTTTGGGGGCAGCGAATATAAATGAAGTTGGGGGGCGGTGAATGGAAATGAAGTAGATGTGGGGGAGAGGGGGGTATGGAGGCGATGTGGATGGGAGGCGTTTGCAGAGTTAGGGAATTGAGACGTTTCCTCTCTGTCGTTTTCCCTCTACCCGCCGTGTCCTGTGTACGGAAAGCCTCGCGGGGGCGGGCGAGTGGGCGAGGGCTCGCGGGTGGTGGGGGGCTGCTGGGGGCTGCTGGGTTGAGAGCGAGGATGGCGGTGGTGGTGGTGGCGGTGGCAGAGAGGCGCATTGTTTGGGGGTGCCGAGAGAAAGCTCAGAATGTGATGCTCGCAACAAGAATCATCACCATCTTCTTCATCATCACCAGCGGCCATGATCAATCCCCTGCTGGAAGAAGTCCTGCCAAATCTGCAACTATTTCTAGCGGTCCTGCGATTAAATAATCCACTCCGGTCACCCCTGCACACCGCGCCGATTCATTCGTCGTTCCATCGGCTTTGGTCGGTGGTTGACGGTCCTCTCGGCAGAAGCCTTCCCCATTCTTTGCCTGCCACTCCGTCCCTACTCTTGACCGTCCACATCATCGCCCCTTCGAGCCGTGACGCGTCCTGCCCGGCCCAGGCTCACCTGTTCTCACGGCCTTACAAACACAAAGCCACGCACTAAACCCCACGCGCCCCCTACTGCGAACACGTGGCAGGACCCTCTTGAAAAATAGCCACGAGACTCGGCGAGGTTTTCCAGAGTTAAAGAAGCACAAAAACAATCATGACACCCCCCCCCCCCCCCATTACAATTGAACTAGTCTCCCACACTAGTTCAACCAACCCTAACATTCAACCAGCCAACCCCCCTAACACTACCCCCTGAGCGCTTACAAACTGGCCAACCAGACCCCACCTCGCGTTAGTATTCCCAAGTCTAGGACAGCTTAACCCATCACAACGTTAATCCGAGCTATAACTGACTTCCTGGGCAACCAGCTCCTAGCATTACCCCCCAGCCCCCCAGTCCTATCGCTGACCTTAACCCCAACCCGAGCACCACCCCCGGGGCTTAAATAACAGAGGCTCTGCATTGTTGTTTCCCCATTGAACTTCCATTGTCAACGGAGTATCTCCCCCGAACTCTGGTGAAAACGGATTGGTTGAAGCGTGGGAGTTGGTTCATTGGGATGGCGGTGTGTGGGAGGAAGAAGGGTGGAGGGACAAGGACTGACACGCACACACGTGATGCTGCTGCTGCAGCAGCTGTGACGCACGCGCGAATGGGGCACGCGCGAACCCCTCCCGGGCCCCGGGCAGGTGACGCGCGCGCCGCCCGCGCTGCGACGCCGCGGACGACGCCGCGGAGCGGAGTTGGTGCGGGCGCGAGCACGCCCCGGCAACCGCGCCCTGCCCGCACGGCTGCCGGGCCCATCGTCTCGTCTCCCTCCCTCCCACCCACCCACCTCCTCCTCCTCCCACAGACTACATGCGTCAAACTCGACATCCCACCGTCCGTGCTTATACCCCACCCCCTCGCCCCTTCTGCGATTGACTCCCTTTCAAACGTCTCCCCCCCACTCTCTCTCTCCCACCCCAGCCCCCCGTTTCCCCCCCCCCCCCAGCCCCCCCCGTCTCCCAGCCCCCCCCCCCCCCGTCTCCCAGCCCCCCCCCCGTCTCCCACCCAGCCCCCCCGTCTCCCACCGTCTCCCACCCCAGCCCCCCCCCGTCTCCCACCCCAGCTCCCCCCGTCTCCCACCCCAGCCCCCCCCCCCGTCTCCCACCCCAGCCCCCCCCCCCCGTCTCCCGCGCCAGCCCCCCCCCGTCTCCCCCCCAAGCCCCCCACCCGTCTCCCCCCCAAGCCCCCCACCTGTCTCCCGCGCCCCTCCCCTTCCAATACCTCCTCCCACTTACAAAGACAAAGATCCCCCATATAGCCTGTTATAGCGAGCAGCTATGAAGGCCGGCACGGCACACGAGGGGGTGGGTGGCCAGCACCACGCCCGGCCGTCTTTGTTTCCCCAGTGCTGGTAATTATGATGACCTATCAAAAGCTACCTCCCACATTTTCACTCACCTCCTCCCCCGTCTCCCATCTCGGCCCGCTAACCCCCCACCTGTCCCCCCCCCCCCCCATCTGCCCCCTCTCACCCATCTCCCAACACTCCCCTAGCTCTCGTCCCAGCTCAGTCAGTCACGTGACCATCCAATAGACCACCACCACCACCGCTCAGAAGAGGAGGAGGAAGAGGTCTGCGACTGTTGTCGTTGTGGCTTTGGTGACGAGGCGAGGGGGGAGAATGGTGGCGGCTCGTGGTCATTCACTTCTGAGACTCCATGACGCAACTTTGAACGCGATCGTTCCCACGTTCAGAGCGAGCGAGCGTCTTGCGTCACGAGCGAGTGGTGAGCGGTGAGTCACCGCGCATGGAGGCGTCACTCACCGCGATCACAATCTCCCCATTCATCTGCCCATTATTCGGACGTTTTGAATGGTGCCTCAAACGTGTTTAATGTTTTTGAAAGAATCCCTCATTTGTTGATATTACAATTTCACCAATTTTTAAAAAAAAATCTTTTAACTCCCCTCAAGATTGTCCATCCTCACATCAAAAACCGTGGCCGCATGTTGACAAGTTCAATTGTCAAGTGAAACGAAACGGCAAGTTAAATTGTCAAGTTAAATTCCAAACCGCGTGGTTCTACTGCACCCGGGAGCGGGGTCGTGCCCACTGCCGGGCGTCTCCGTCTGGCACTTGGCCACCACCACCACCATCGTTACCACCACCATCGTTACCACCACCATCACCATCAGCACCATCACCATCAGCACCACCACCAACATCGTTACCACCACCATCGTCACCACCACCATCACCATCAGTACCACCACCACCATCGTTACCACCACCATCACCATCAGCACCTCCACCACCATCGTTACCACCACCACCACTATCAGCACCACCACCGTCGTGGTCCCGCTACGGCGTTCGCCCTACGCCGACTGTGAAGAGACACCGACGCCTGCACAGGCCTCACCCCCACCTCACCCCCACCTCACCCCCACCTCACCCCCACCTCACCCCCACCTCACCCCCACCTCACCCCCACCTCACCCCCACCTCACCCCCACCTCACCCCCACCTCACCCCCACCTCACCCCCACCTCACCCCCACCTCACCCCCACCTCACCCTCTCGCCCGGCTCCACGCCGCAGAGGTCTCGGTCACCACGTCGGATGTCCCTGAGATACTGTGCAGGCCGTTACAAACTGCAGCATTACGACTCTTGTATAGATTATGTTCTCAATGAGATCATCATCAGCAGAATCAGCAGCCATGATCGATCCGCTGCTACATGAAAAACTCCCAAATTCGTTGCTACACCCTCTCGATCCAGCAATGCAACAATCCGCGTGGTACCGCCATCTCAATTCGTCACACCATCTCCCCGCCCCTCCGACATGGCCTCCTCCTCCTCCTGGGCTGCCACTCCGCCACCACCATTCTAGACCGGAGGCCATCGGCCCTTCTCCCCCCCCCCCCCTCCCGCGGCTCAACTCCTCTCAGCAGTCCGATTGGCCCCGGGGGCTCTTGGCCTGCGCACACGTCCCCATATCCAGTTGCGTTCCTCTCTCCGTCTCACCCCCCCTTCCCCCCCCCCCCGTGTCTCTCGATGGGGCCCCGTTGCTTGGTCTAAGATAACGGTCACCTCTCTCTCTGTGCGTCTCGTCTCACTAAAGTGTCACCCCTCCCCCGTCTCCTCTCGGGACTGCGGCTCATGGGACGGGAGGATGGGCAGGGCAAGGGGAGTTGTTCAGAACCTGAATGCCAAGTCCCTTGGACGCCCGCCCGGCCATTTCCTGGAGATTACACAGAGTCGAAGGGGAGGGGGAGCGAGGGGGAGCGAGGGGGGGGCATAAGACCCCCCCCCCCTCCTCCCGCCCTCCTCCCGCCCTCCCTATTCCTCTGCGTCTCTTCCTACCTCCCTGGCTCACTGCCACGTCTCCACGCCTATCCGGTGCGTCCAATGGCGCCCGCCTCCGATAACTACCACTCACTCACTCCCCTCTGTAGGGAGAGAGGCGGCGGGAGGGTGGGGGGCACGAGAGTTACGGTTAACCCCCCCCTCCCCCCGCCATCCATCTCGTGATTGAATTGTTCAAAAATCCATTTACCTTGTGTTACACCTGCGGTGAGGATACCGGCCTCTAGTGGGCGGAAGGGGCCCCATTAATGACATTGCATTCCATAATGCGAATATAATTAATGAATGAAGGGGGAATGGCCGACTCGAGTTGGGAGCATCGCATTGACCAAGGTCGGCAGGACGAGCGCGCGGGTGGCGCTCGGGTCACGCGCGGGTGGCACGCGGGTGGCACGCGGGTGGCACGCGGGTGGCACGCGGGTGGCACGCGGGTGGCACGCGGGTGGGTGGCGCAGCGCGTGGGTGCGTGGGTGGCACGTGGGTGCGTGGGTGGCGCGTGGGTGGGTGGCGCGTGGGTGGGTGGGTGGCGCGTGGGTGAGTGGCGCGGCGCGTGGGCCCGTGGCACGGAACCTGTGGGGGGAGTTCGGTGCCGAAGCTGAACTCACCACAGCGCCACTCGGTTCCGTCCCAGCACACAAACACCACGGGCTAGTCGACGAATAAAGAATCGGCTTTACCCCTTGCCGAAAGGATACAGGAGGCGTCATATTATTATTATTGCTGCAAGGCATGAAGTCTGCATTAATCACGCAGGATTGTGGTGGTCAATGCAAGACTTGACGATGCCTTGCAATAGGTGTCTATTTAGGGTTTGAGCCTCCTGTTTTTATTACCGGAAAGGGTGAAACCTATTATAGTTCATTCATCATCTTGATAGCGGCACAAAGGGTCCCAAATATACATCGGTAATTGTTCAGTCCATCACCCTATTGGCTTCTCGTGCACCGATATTACCCAGCAGCCTTGTTCCCGAGTTTGTGAATGAAAAACATTTAAATCATTCACATGTTGTCTCACAAACTATCCACTAAATGCATTACAATGATCTATCGCCACAACTGATTTACCTACAAACTTCAACGGCGCCGTTCGTTGCTGGCCACTTGGTGGAATTTGGATAGAAAACGCACTACGAGTTTAATCCCCCACGGGTCCACGCAGACAGCAGCGCAGCAACAACCACCGCCGCCAATAAGACAAAGACCTCCCGTGTAGCCTTCACAGACTCTTGGGGCAAGTGCTACGAGTGAGCACTTACGCAGGCCGGCACGGCACCCGATGGGTTGGGGGTTGCCAGCACCGCGCCCGGCTGCCTTTGTGTTGATGTTTTTTTTACACACCGCACCAGGTACTCATTTGAGGCCGAGTCTACCAAGGGGAATGCCAAGGACCGGTTCAGATAATCTTCACCGGTGTTGGTGGTGGCCTTGAGCGGGGGAATCAAACTCGGGTTTTGCCGGGCTCTCGGCGCAACGCGCTAACCACTGTGCCACCGCTCCCCATACCCCCACCACTCCTAAGACTGCCAAGACAACCACCACCACAACCACCACCACCACCACCACGTACACGCCCTGTACACAAACACGGCGACGCCCGCCCACCACACCCAGTGCTCCACCGGCTCACGCAACCCCCCGGTGACGCGGTCCCGCGGGCCAGCGCAAGAAGAGTTCATTGCCTCCTCCTCCAAACTTCATCACCCCCCCGCCCATCCCCCACCCCCTCCCTCGTGTTTTTCTGGCCATCTTTGGTGTGTGTTTGCTCGCGACGGGGATAGTTTTGGAGCGGGGTTATGGGGGGGGGAGGAGGTTGGGAGGGGAAGGTATGGGGGCGAGAGGGAGGGAGGAAGGGTGGTGGTGGAGCCGCTAAGAGGTCGGAGGGGAGGGAGTTGGGTTTACGTGACGGACAGAGTTGTTGTTGTGATGACCGCGAGGGATGGACGATTCATTTTACTCCATTCGATTCGAGGAATGAACAAAAAAAACAACTCAATGCATTTGTCAATAACACCGCGTGTGTGGCTATGAGAGTGTGGCTATTGCTATGCGAGTGAATAAGTGCCTGTGACTAAAGCTATCGCGATGGGAGTGTGTGAGTGAGTATTCTTCTTGGTTCTTTCGATAAAGTCACGTAGAAGGGAAATAATGAAATAATAAAAATTAAGCATAATAAAATACAATTCTCACGACGTTTCGGCCACAACACAAGCAGCCGTCCTCAGGTGAAGAACAGGTCTGTCGGAAAGACAGCGTCTGAATGAGCACCACCAAGCTTGGCAGCGTATATGAGTGAGTATTGAGTGGGTGAGCGAGTGAGCGGTGGTGTAGCGGCTAGCGCGCTATGAACCTGGCGACCCGGGTTCGATTCCCGCCCATGGCCAACACTGGTGACGATTATCTGAACCGGTTCTGGGCCTCCCCTAGGTCGACTCAGCCTCAAATGAGAACCTAGCGCGGTGTGTAAACATCGTCACTGGGGAGACAAAGGCGGCCAGGCGTGGTGTTGGTCACCCACCGCTGCGTGTGCCGTGCCTGGCCTTCATCGGTGCTCGCTATAAGCACTTGCCCCAACAGTCTGTTCAGGCTATACAGGGGATCTTTGTGTTTGCGTGCGCGAGCGAGCGAGTGTGCGGCGTGCTCACCCGTGGCGCTGGAGCTCCAGCAAGCCGCCCGCGGCCCCTCTCGGCGAGGATCGGTGCAGGCCGTCGGTGGAGGCACTCTCCTCGTCCTCGTCGTCCACGTCGTCCACGTCGTCCACGTCGGAGCCCACGTCGCTCTCGCTCTCGCGCTTGACGCGCGGCGACAGGTCCAGCCCCGAGTCCACCGACTGGGACGCTGCGCCCGTGGGGACAAGGAGCAGCGGGTGGGCGGGAGGGGGGGACACGGGAGAGACGTCTTTAAGCCTAGGTTTGTAACCAGTGCCGTGGCGCGGTTGGCATGGACCATCTCACTCTCCTCCTCACCCAGCGCCCCACGCCCCCACCCACCCCCTTCTATGGGTCTCTGCGTTAGCCTTTGAGTCTCTAGGTTAGCCTATGGATTTGTAGGTTAACCAACGGGTATCATTATTAGCCTATGAGTCTCTATGGGAGGCGATGGGTCACCGAGTAAGTGTAGGAGTCTCCGTATCGGAGTGCAGTTGACATGGACCCTCGTGCAAGAAACAGCAATGCACCCCCCAAATATATCCAATTCCGCTCCCCCCCCCCCCACCTCCTTCCCCTGCATCTTCGCAGCCCGGCACCTATTTCCAGGTGCCCCTAAGGTACGGCGGATCGGGACGACTGCCCCGGGCCCCACGTTTTGGGGGGGGGGGAAGCAGGGGCCCCGCACTTTGACATCACAGCGTCAGATGTAACACTTCGGGGTTTAGTTTAAAGGCGTCGAAGGGGATCCACACGGTGCGATTTGCTCCGGGGCCCCGCATCCCCTGAATGAACGGCCTTGCCTCTTGTACAAGTTGCGTTGATACGACCACAGCCGCGGTTGGCAAACAAACGCACACACGCACGCATGCACGCACACACGCACGCACGCACGCACGCACACGCACGCACACACGCACGCACACGCACGCACACGCACGCACACGCACGCACACGCTCGCACGGCCCTGACGATGCGCGCGTTGGTCACGGACGCGTCCGCTCACTCTTGAGCTGCCCCTTGGCCTCGTGCACCCCCAGCTGGCTCGCCGGCAGCAACGGGTCCATCGGCAGCTCGTACTCTCCGACGTAGTGGCCCGCGTGGTGGTGGCCCGCGTGGTGGTACGGCAAAGCCGCGGGGTGGTGGGGGAGGTGCCGCATGCCGTGGTCCAGCGCGCCGCCCGGGTGGCCCGAGTGGCCCGGGTGGCCGGCGTGCGCCGGCACCGGCGTGCAGATGACGGCCAGCTGGATCGCGTGGCCCGGCCCGCCGCCCATGGGGTTGACCACCTGCAGGTAGCCCTGCTGGGAGCCGGGCGGCGCGGCGGACAGCAGGGAGCCCGAGGGCAGCAGCGTGGACACGGGAAGTGAGAAACCCTGCAGGAGGTGCGAGGGAGGCGGGGGGCCGCCCGCCCCCCCACCGCCGCCCCCCCCGCCGGGCTCCGCGGACGCGAGGAGGTAGGAGGAGGAGTAGAGGTCGTGCGGGCCGCCCCCCGACGGGTACGTGACGGGCCGCGAGGGCGAGCTCCGCGCGGAGCCCAGGCCGGAGGCGGCCGGGTACGGGACCAGCTGGTGGGTCGGCGGCGGTGGGGACGGCGACGGCGCCGGGTTCGTCCGCGCGCGGCCCCCCGACGAGGTCGGCGGGGAGGAGGAGGACGAGGAGGAGGAGGAGCCGCCACGCGTCGTCGAGTGAGACTGCAGCACCGACTGAGCGTGGCCGTGGCCGATGAAGAGGCCGTGGTTTAGGCCGTGGTTGAGGCCGTGGTTCAGGTTGAGGCTGTGGTTCAGGTTGAGGCTGTGGTTCAGGTTGAGGCCATGGCTCAGGGCCAGGCCGTGGAGGCCGTGGCGAGACAGCGACGCGTCGTCCACGGAGCGCGACTTGACGGAGAGCGGCGGCGCGTGGGTGGCGCGGGGGTGGCGGGGGCCGCCCGACGGCGGCGGGGAGCCGTGGGCGCCGCCGGAGCTCCGCTGCTTATTCACCGTCAGGTTCAGCGGCTGCTCCTGCGCATCCATCGCGTCCCGCTTGAAGGCGGAGTACGCGTCGGGATGAACGTGGGACACGTAGTTGTTCATCTGCGGGCGAGCGGACAAGTCGGTTAGTTGGAGACGGTGCCGTGCGTGAAGGCGGAGGGAGCAACGTGGTGCGACGTGTTAGCGCCCTGCGCTATGAACCCGACGACCTGAGTTCGATTCCCGCTCATGGCTAACAATACCGGTGACGATTAACTGAACCGGTTCTGGGTCTCCCCTAGGTCGATGTGTGTAAACATCTGTGCTGGGGAGACAAAGGCGGCCGGGCGTGGTCCTTGGCCTTTACGACCGTACCAACTCATCCAGCAGTGGACTAACCATGGCGGTTGATGACGTGTCTGTAGGACAGCTAACCCGAGTCAGTGCCCACGAGAACGAAAAGAAACTCAACTCACTCTGCGGTGTCCTTCACAAAAATACATTCATTTATATATTTTCATGGCAGGCGTGCATGTGCAGTGGTGACGTCACAGCATCTGCGCGACGACGTCACGAGGGTCGAGCCGGATTCGTGCGTCACGCCGACGTCACGCACCCCCCGACACTTTAACCTCACCCAGGCGGAATACACCAGCATGCTACACTATATTAGTCAAAGTTTTGCTGGCTGGCTGACTGAAGGATTGCCTCAATAAGGACGTCCAGGCTGCAGGTAAAATACAAGTGTCCCTCGCTCTACGCGGGTTCGTTCCATGCGATTCCGCGCTGTGTACGCGGCTAGCCCATCTCTAAATGTTCGCTCTGCCGTGCGGTTTGAATTCAGTCGGCATGCGGCTCTGCGGTCGGACGTGGCAGCTCCATCGTGCGCCCTTTTTATTTTGGAAAGCATCTACCGCTCAAAGCGCGCAGCCTCGCCACAGCAACTGCTCGAGTGAAGGGGTGTGGGGGGGGACGAGGAGCAATGCTGATTGGGCGGGCGCCCTGTGCGGTTCCCCGAGTTCGGAATGAACGTGATGACGAGGCGAGTTCGTTGTTGTTTTTGCTGCTGCTGCTGCTGCGGTTGTTGTGGTGGCTAACGCGCCCTCGCGCGCACGCGATGCTTGACATGTCGCCGTATTCTGCGTAACCAGCCACTATTTGCTCTCCCCCGGGGATTAAACGCGCCCCTCCGTAATGACTCTGTAAACAACCAACGCCACGGCCGCGATTAACAAGGGTGTGTGCGTCTCTGTGGGCGCCTCTGTAGGTTGACTCAGCGTCAAATAAATACCTGGTGTGGTGTGTAAACATCGTCACTGGGGATACAAAAGCGGCCGGGCGTGGTGTTGGCCACCCACCCTCTCGTGTGCCGTGCCGGCCTTCATAGGCGCTCTTGCCCCAACAGTGTTGCTAAAGGCTGTACCCGGGGTGATCCTTGTTTGTCTGTGTACGTGCATATGGGTGGCAGTGGCGTGTAGAGTTGGAATCCCGCTCACGACGAATACATGAACAGGTCCTGAGCCTCCCCGGGGAGACAATGGTGGCCGGGAGTGGTGTTGGCCACCCACCCCTTCTCGTCTGTAATGCCGTGCTCACCTTCAATCGGTGCCACTCGCTCACGAGCACTTGCCCCGAAAAGTCTGTCCGGGAATCTTTGTCTTTGTGTGTGGGTGTGTACTTGGGCAAGTTGTGTTCCAGGCATGGGCAGGTCCGGAACGGCGCGTCAATAATTCACGGCTTTGAATCCCCCCCCCCGACCCCCTCGGGCATGGGCGTGTATTGTTTGGCTGTGAGACGTCCCCCACCACGCCCCCCCCCCCGCCAACCCCACACCCAGCTCGTTCACAAAGGGATCACGCGCAGACACCCCAAGCCCTTTCTGGGAATCGGGTGTGGTTGAGTGCTGTGTGGGGGGTGGTTGAGTGGCGAGGGGGGGTAGTGTGGTTGAGTGGAGAGGGGGGTCAGTGTGGTTGAGTGCTGTGTGGGGGGTGGTTGAGTGGCGAGGGGGGGTAGTGTGGTTGAGTGGAGAGGGGGGGGCAGTGTGGTTGAGTGCTGTGTGGGGGGTGGTTGAGTGGCGAGGGGGGGGGGGGGCAGTGTGGTTGAGTACTGCGGGGGTCGTGGAGGAGGTGGCAAGGGGCTGCCAGTGTTGAGTTTGTGGATGAGTGGGTGGGCAGGGAGCTACCGCCACCACCTTGTCACGCCACAGCACCGGGTCACTACCATGCCACGACAGCCAACAGCCTTGCCACTCCACGTGGGCTCTTGGTCAATGTTCGCAAGACGGAGCGGAGCCCGTGCGCGGGAGCGGTATGGATTGTGGCGACGGCCGTGGGGGGAGGAGTAGGAGGGGAGGCCTTCATCCAGCAGTGGCTAGAACACGACCTCTGCCGCTCTGCCACATTTCCCACGGCTCCTGAGGCCCTTCGCCTCAAAACTCGCAAGGGGTCTGCGTGGACCAGACTGGTTCCAGACTGGTTCCGCGTGGCGGTGGCCGTGGCTATGTTTAAGATGAGGAAGCGAGTGCCGTGCGTGATCGAGAGAGCCGTGTGTGTGTGGGAGCGGTGGCGCAGCGGTTAGAGCATTGCGGTTTTTGTACCAACTCAGCCACCGCAGTTCGATCCCCGAGTCACGCATAACGTCCTGCTGACCCCCCCCCCCCGCCCCTGCCCAAGTTGACTCAGCCGATGCAGTGAAGAACTCAAGGCAGTCTCGCGTGCTCACGGCTCAAGTGGCGGAAGGGCCTCCACTAGAGCGGACCCTACAGGAGGGTATTCGGCCTAGTCTTCCACCACCCTCGACCTGCATATCGACTAACCGTGCTTTACCCGTTTATATACTGCTGGCCGACGAGACAAAGATGGCCGGGCGTGGTTACATAGCCACGACACACTCCAGGCCCCCAACTCGTGTGGACTGCGTTCACCTGAATAGGCGCTTGCTAACGGAAACAACAGCAACTTCGCCAGCAGTCTGTACGGATGGGGGGGGGGGGGCACGCCATAGCCAGAAACACATCCGTCAACCGCGATCAAATCGCTTGGTGGTTGTATTGTGGATATACTCGCCCCCGGCACGGGGATGTGGAATTTCCGTCCACTTCCTTATGGTCCCCACCAACACAATCTCTTCCCTTAAAAATATTACACTTTTGTTTATTCTCCTGCGTCTCCTTCCTTCTCCTCCCACCTCCTCCCCCCGCTCCCCTACCTCAACACACCCCCACCTCCAACGCCAAGCTGAGTCAGATGACTCCTGCTCGGCTCCCGAGGAGCGACACAGACACACCATTGTCCCTCTCCTTCCCTCTCCCGACTCCCCGCACCCCTCCCCAGATCTCCATTGCTCGACTCCCGCCACCACCCCACCCACAAAGGAGAAATATCCCCCGTATAGCCTTCACAGACTTTTGTGGCAAGTGCTGTTCGCGAGTAGCACCTTTGAAGGTCGTCACGGTACACGCGCGGGTGGGGTGGCTAGCAACACGCCCGGCCACCTTTGTCTCCCTAATGGGAGACACCATCAGCCTGTGTGAGCTGCACGTGCTCTGCCATTAATCAATTCTCGCGCGCACAATTCGGTCCGTGTCTTGCGAGCACCCCAGTTATATTTTATGGTAAAACTCAGATATGAATTTCGTCACGAATCAGTCGACAGGTAGGCCCAAGTTTGATCAACAAATTAAATCACGATCGTAGCCAGTAACAAAAGCACATTGTCTGCCCCAATGTTCTTTTGGGGTTTTATTTTCGCAGCCAGATTTATTGTCTCCCTGCATATGAACCCGAGACCGGTTTCCACTTCGAGATTTCATCAGCAGCGTGTGGCCGGTTAAACAAATGCCCCAGGGTTGTTTGGTGTTGAGTCTATAAAAATATACAAAAACCCAAGTGGATTTAAACTACTCCAACAACTATCATTGCCATCGCCACCTCACAACCACCAAGAACCCCGGACTACTTTTTCAATTCCACCACCACAAAGACAAAGATACCCCGTGTGGACTTAAAAGGCTGTTTGGGCAAGTGCTGTTTGCGAGTCGCACCTATGAAGGCGGGTACGGTACACGAGGGGGTGGGGTGGCCAGCACCACGCCCGGCCGCCTTTGTCTCCCGAGTGGCGATGTTTACACACCACACCAGGTTCTCATTTTAGGTCGAGTGGACCTAGGGGAGGCCCAGGACCACGGCAACAACTATCACCAAAATGACCGTATTCACCACACAGACGACACCACCACTAAGAACACAGTCACACCGCCACCACGACCACAATCACAATAACCACCACTAAGAACACAGTCACATCGCCACCACGACCACTGCATTCTTGGTCATCGCAGCAGAGCCCACCACCATCACCACTGACCCACCACACCACCACGACCGTGATCACCAGGACTAAAACTATACCACAATCCACAACACCAACACTGCAACCACCATATTCTTGGGTCAAAGAAAATAACAAACAAAAAAGTAATATTTAAAATACTTTTTTTACAACACGCTTTAATGAAATCTACCGTACGAGTAATGGCAGAACTCCACGACTCCAGGAAGTGGCCCTGAAGCTTGCCATAACGTAAGGGGTCGTGGCCAATTACAGCCAACGTCAGTTGAGCGTGGACAATTAGACCCAAGCCGAAATATAACATAGAAAAAAGAATGTTTAAAAATATTTATTTTTTATGTTTAATGATAGAATATAGTATTGTCATGCGTATGAGGCACACACACACTGGCACAACTGAACCATAACCCAGGCGCCTCCTGCCTCCTAAATAGCTCCACGGCGTCCTTACAGCATTCCCAGCGCCGGGAGACGGAGCGAGTCCCACACTTTCCTAAACATCAGCAGCAGCAGCAGCTGCGGCGTGACGCAACCTGCCCTGCACCCCTTCTCCCCTCCCCTCAGCCCCCAGCCCCCACCCATCCCCCTCTCCACTAACAGCTCCCCCCACCCAACCTCCCCTCGCCTCCCGACTCCAACTCCCCACGCCCTCCGGCTTCGTGGGGGCGTGGGTAGACTACCCCGGGCGGAGGAGGAGAGATTGGACGAGGATGGTGGGGGGTGGGGGTTGGTCTGCTCGTGTGTGTGTGTGAGAGAGAGTTGGCGGTGGAGAGGGGAGTTGGTTGGAGAGGGTAGGGTGGGAGGGAGGAGTGAGTGTGAGAGAGAGTTGGAGGTGGAGAGGGGAGTTGGTTGGAGAGGGTAGGGTGGGAGGGAGGAGTGAGTGTGAGAGAGAGAGAGTTGGAGGTGGAGAGGGGAGTTGGTTGGAGAGGGTAGGGTGGGAGGGAGGAGTGAGTGTGAGAGCGAGGGGGGGAGCAGCTGCCCTCAAACACCGAGGTCACAGTCACGCTGGGAGGCACGCAGGTATGAACCCCACCGCCGCACGGGGGCCTTGCCCACGCTCACCTGCTCTTACCTGTGCGCACGACAACTCAGTGCCGGCCCACTGCTGATGAGACCCCCAACGGTCGAAACTGCCCCCAAGAGCGTTCTTGTTGAACCAAAAATTGCTGGATAAATATTGGGTCAAGGACGCTCTTTGTCTGGTGGGCCGATTTTTTGTTTGCATTTTTTTTTACGAATATATTTATTTTATTGTAAAGAGAGACAGACGAAATAGTGTCTATCCACCTAAGACTGTCACCCACGCAGTCACCCACCCAGTCACCCACGCAGTCACACTCGAACATGACCGACCTGGCTCTGGCTGACGAGGTCCGCATCGTCACCGATTGTCTCGGCACGGTTTGCGTGCGGAGCGTCTACACCAAGATTGCGCCGATGCCGCAGGGTGGTGGCCACGCTGCACGTGGGCCTAGACTCATCCGGCGGCGAGGGGTGGTGGATTACCACTAAATGTTGCGATTCACGCAGGGATTCATTCAAAGAAGCAGGAAAATTAATTAAAGAGCGAGAGAGAGAGAGACTGATTTGAGATTTTGGCAGAAGGACGGTGTACGCGGCACGGTGGCGCAGCATCGGCCCTCGACAAGGGATGGGAGGGGGGTGGGGGAGTGCTTACGGCCGCCTCTTGGAGGCTGCCAGATGCACTGTACGACAAGACGGTGGCACGGCTGCGACGGCCGTGCCACACAGGACGCGCTTGTCTGAACCCCGCGCCACCTTGAGACGGGGCGAGCCGCCCCGGTTGCGATGGCGCAAACTCACCATCGCGTCGGTGTCGCCAGGCTCCGTCTTCACGCGAGCGGGCATCTTCTCGATCATCAGCATGGCCGTGCGTGCTCTCCGGCCGGCGCCTCGTGCGGGGGGGAGGGGGGGTGGGGCAGTGGCTCTCGTGGCACCGGTGACTCTGGAAGACAGCGAACGGCGAACAGGGCCTCGTCTTAAAGTCTCGACACAAAAAATGTTAATTTGTTAATTAAAAAATAAAACCTTGAGGACATCGCAGTGACAGTAAAACGATGGAAGCCACCAGAAACGCAACTTTGCCGTAGTGAGCACTGGTGGCGAAACCCTGTTGATGAGCTCTAATGGCAACGAAACCAGGCAACCGTTGTTGTCTATTGCTGCTGCCGCTTGCCGCTTTCGGTGGTGTCAAATTCATCTCGGCTTTAGGCGAGTAGAACGGTGAGGCGGGGAGCGTGATGAGAGGGGGGCGAGGATGGCTCCACCATTGGGAGGATTTGGTGAAGGACGATGGATGAACCGCAAGGAAGCACCGTGTGCTCTGCGGTGAGAAATCAGGCGGGATGACGAGAGGGGCGAGGAGAGGGAGTTAGGAGGGCCATACCGACCCGGAGCAGGAGTTGAACTTGAGCCAGGAGCGCATCGCGCCCTTTGGCGGGACGAGCCCTTCGGGAAAAAAAGGCCTCGCGGGGGCAGGGGGGGCGCCCGGTTGTTTACGCAATCGGGGTGGCGAGACCGGCAGGAAGAGTCAGGAGGGGGGTGGAGTTGAGGCTGACAGGGAGAAAAGGGAGATAGAGAGATGGGGGGGGGGGTGAAAGGGGAGATAGGAAGGGGAGGGAGACAGGGGAGGGAGGGGAGAGAGGAGAGGCAGCGAGGGATGGGAGAGTGCGTCCATCGGGACCCAATTCATCGCTGGAAATAGCGACCCGCGTACAGGGAGCGCGTACAGATGCTGCGGGTTTTGGTCGTAGTAACGTGCGGAGCAATTTGTGGGGAGGGGAGTGCGGTGTGTGTGGGGGTGTGGTCGGTTGGGTGTGTGTGGATTGGTGTGTGGTGTGACAGTGATGTGGGGTGGGATTGCAAATGTTACAAAGCAGCAGCTGCGTCTGTCGCAGGTAAGTCGCAGGTAAGTCGCAGGTAAGTCGCAGGTCGCGCTTCACGGGAATGACGGCTTCACCAAAAACACTCCGCGTCTCTCCAATCACGACGGCTCGTCATGGACACGCGTGCTGGTGAGAGACAACTTGGCGTGACCTAATCACCCAACTTTTACCTAGATATCCACTCAGCCCCCCCCCCCCACCTCATCCCCCCGTCCCCACCCTTACCCCCCACACCACTCAGCTACCCACCCCATTCCGCACCCTTACCCCCCCCCCCACACCACTGAGCTACCCACCCCAGCCCCCACCACCCACCCCCAGCCCCCACCCTTACCCCCCACACACCACTCAGCTACCCACCCCATTCCGCACCCTTACCCCCCCCCCCACACCACCGAGCTACCCACCCCAGCCCCCACCCCACCCCAGCCCCCACCCTTACCCCCACACACCACTGAGCTACCCACCCCATTCCCCACCCTTACACCCCCCACACCACTGAGCTACCCACCCCAGCCCCCACCCCCAGCCCCCACCCTTACCCCCACACACCACTCAGCTACCCACCCCCAGCCTCCACTCAGCTCGCCCAGTCACCGGTCCCTCACCTCGCCCCTCACACCTGCACGTGGAGAGACACCACGTGCCCCACGTGGCCAATCGTCTCGGTTCAGTAGAAGCGGCCGTTAGACAAATACTGGAACCCCATTCACCCACAGAGAGAACGATTTTGTGAATCGCGGCGATTCCCATTCTACAATTGACTCTATTATTTCGTGTGTGTGAATAGTGGTGATCCGTTACATACGCAGAGACCCATCGGCTCTCACGGAGAGACCCATAAACTGACACAGGGACCCATAGACGAACAAAGAAACCCATCGACTTGCACAGAGATCCATAGACTTGCAATATCAACCTACGACTAACTGCAACGTCCTCTGTGACATGGATACACCCAGCCGCTGTGCACGGTGTGTTGACATGCAGGCGCTTTCAGACGTTGCTCCGATCCACATTGTTACTGCCTTGTGTGACATGAACTCACTCAGAGGTATGCCCGAAGACTCACACAGAGACCTCCACAGACACCCGTAGAAATCTATCGCCTCACACAAAGACGCCCACAGCCTTGCACAGCCACAGACGCACACAGAGACCCAATCACTTGAAGACACTCGCACATGAGACTCGTCACAGCGTACACCACGATGCTCCCGAGAAAATAAAAACGCATTGTGTTCAGCATCGTCATGAGCTGCAGTCGCTACTCAGACGGCTCTGTACACACACCGCCGCATTGCATTCTCATTGTTCCGCGTTTGCCTCCCAGCGGCTTCGTGGTGATGATGGGGGGGCGAGGTTCGTGGTGGGGTTTCTGGGGGAAGGAGCGAGCAGAGTGGCGGGGGAGGTCGGGGTGTGGTTGGCGGTCGCCTCGCGAGGGCTGGGCACCCGGGTTGGACTCCGGGGCGAGGTTCCACGCCCGCCTGGGAACGCGACTCTCGCGGCCGGCGTTGCGACCCGCACCTGGGACGCGGTTTCCTGCTCTGCGGCTGCGTGACCCCATCCGAGCTGGGGGTGACACGGGGCGAGGTGGAATCAGAACGAAACCACCCCCACCTCCCTCCCTCCCTCCCTCTCCCATGGGAGCCCACGCACTCACGCACGTACTGTTGTTACCTTCACACTTAATGACACACAATAATGACACACACAATGATGACAAAGATCCCCCTTATAACCTGAGCAGACTGTTGGGGCAAGTGCTGTTAGAAAGCACCTATGAAGGCCGGCGCACGAGCACATATAAAAAAAACATAATTTTCAGCACGTATGTCATCAAAGGTCCTCTTAATTACGAGGTTGGCGAGTTGGGGTTCAAGTTGAAACTTCTTGACGAGGTGAGAACTCGTGAGACCACGCAGGATCGTCTCGTTTTGCAAGGATGACCGGGCTGCAGTAACTGGCCAGGGATGGTGTCGTGCGTCTGTACATCACTGAAAGTTGATTCTTTCTAGCCAATGATGATGGTGGTGGTGGTGGCGATGGTATACCAATCATCGGGCGCGTGCGGCGTGTCCTTACGTAGGCGCCGTTTTGGGCGGTTGTGCCGTGCTGCCCCCACCCTCTCCTCGCCCGCAACCCCTGCCTGCTTCTACCAGCCATGTGTAGTGCACAGAAACAAAACACCCCGCAGCCCAGAGCCAGCAGCCCACAGCCAGCTGCTCAGGGCTATTTTGACGCTAATTACTCCGCTCGCTGAGCCGAGTCGGCTTAATGGGTGGTGGGGGTGTGTGGGAGGTGCGGGGGGGGTGTGTGCGAGGTGTGGGGGGGTGGGGTGTGTGGGGGTGGGTGTGGGGGTGGTGTGTGGGAGGTGCGGGAGAGTGCGGGTTTGTGGGGGTGTGGGGGAGTGGGGGGTGTGGGGGGGGTGGTGTGGGGGTGGTGTGGGGGTGGTGTGTGGGAGGTGTGGGAGAGTGGGGTGTGTGGGAGGGTGGGGGTGCGTGGGAGGTGTGGGGGGGGGGTGCGTGGGAGGTGTGGGAGAGTGGGGGTGTGTGGGAGGTGTGGGGGGGGGTGCGTGGGAGGTGTAGGGGTGCGGGGGGGGGTGTGTGCATGCGTGGGGCGAGCAGACACACATCAGCACGCACAGACAAAGATCCCCCGTAGAGCTCCAACAGGCCGTTGGGGCAAGTGCTGCTCGAGAGTGGCGCCTATGAAGGCCGGCACGGCACGCGAGGGGGTGGGGCGGCCAGAACCACGCCCGACCGCTTTTGTCTCCCTCGTGGCGACGTTGACACATCGCGTGCCAGGTGCTCATTTGAGGCTGAACAGAGCCAAGGGAATCCCAGGACCGGTTCACAAAATCGTCACTGGGTGTTTGGTGGCCGCGAGCGGGAATCGAATTCTGGCCGCCGGGATCGTAGCGCAGCTCGCTAACCGCTCCGCCACCGCTCCCCTACGCAGCCGCACAACACCCGCACAACACGCGCACCCGCACAACACGCGCACCTGCTCGTGTCACGAGGAGCCACTGCGATAGCGCCACTAATTCACTTATCCGGTTTCAAACGGGCGGTGTGTGGCAGTCTTCTGTCCAGAATGCGTTCATTTCCCACCCCCGTGTTCCGATTGCGAGGGCTGCCGATACGAACTCGGCCCCGAGCTTGACCGGCTGAGTTCGATTCCCGGCCACGGCTAACATCAGTGGCTCTTCTTCGCAGCACAAAGAGGTGGAATATGGAGAGGAGCCTCTATATGTGTTGAGTCATTGCCCAAAACGTCGCCCATTACAAAAAAATGTCCTTTTAAGGAGACAAAATATGTTTGACAAACGTCTTAATTGGTTGTATTTTGTAGGACAACCACTGCTGGACAAAGTGGCACTCAATTTATCAACCCCGGTGGGATGATGGGCTGGGTCAAATCCCTCTCCCTCCCATGCCAAGCCCAACCCGGATATAAACCCGAATCCTTCGCTCTCCGGCTGAGCCACGTGGACGAGCCGAGTTGGAACCCCCCGCGGCGATGGCCATGGCACTGCCACTAGGATGGAGTCGGCGCTGTCACCAGAGAGGTTGACTCACAGAGCGGGGGGGGGGGGGGGGGAGTTCAACTCGGGGTCGAGTGTCGGCTCAAGTTCACCCCACGGTGACGAGTTAAAGAGTCAACATTCATCATCGTCGTCAGTTACCACCACCACAAACGTTATCATCCTCATCACCACCACTACCACCATCATCATTATCATAACCAACAACATCACCATCATCAGCTACCCATCTTCAAATCATTCGGTGCTGCGACTGCGTTGGCAGTGGTACACAAAGCCCTCGCCTCCCCTCCAGCTTGGACCAGGCCTAGCCCAACCACTACCCCCCTAGCACGATCCCTACTACTACTACCACCCCAAACACTATCACTACCACGACCCCTAACACCAACCACTACCACGATCCCAACCACGATTAACTACCACTACCACACTACCACTATCCCTACACCAACCACTATCACACTACCACTACCCCAACCAAAACTACTATCAACTACCACTACCCCTACCATTATCACACTACCACGAACCCCTACACCAACCACTATCACACTACCCCCTATCACCACCCCATGCCCCTCCTTAACCATTCCTACCTGTTCTCCGAACTGCCATCATAACTACACAAACACTTTTAATAATAACAACCCGAACTCTTTGTTATCTCAACCACGATCATCTAATGTCCAAATTGTATCATTTTTGCAAAGCACCTAGAAATACGGTGCTGCTATGCTAATCTAAGATATCAGATACGAGACAAGCTCCCCTCTCGAATGCGTGGTGGGTTTTCTCCAGCAAGGCACTGAGAAGCATTGTCGAAAGGAATTGGCCAAATATCCACCAGATGACAGGAACCTCCCAAAGGTGGAGCCTTGAGACTCAACCGGCGGCATTCCTGGGATGATCGCCGCAGCCCTCGACGCCAAGATCACCGTTCCACCGCGGGACGCCGCGGCGTCTCTGCCTCGCCCGTGCGATGGCCACAGTTGGATTCCAACAGCCCCAGGGGTTTACGCTTCCTGCTGTTCCACGAACAGACCTCCCGTCCCAAGGCAGCCACCCGGCACACAACGTCCACCGTACTCGCTCGTTGTGGCTATAGCTGCTTTAGCTGGCGTGGCCACGTGGCCCTTACTCTTGTCTGCAAGCGACCCGCAGACGTGCACAAGTGAGAAACCATGGCCTCTACAGTGACCTAGACCGTGGGAAATGATGACCCGATGAAAGGCGTGTCGGTGCTACAGGTGGAGCCCCCAGGTAAACTCTGGCTCAGTAGCGCCTTGATATTATCGGGCTAGCAGCGAACACCTTGAGTCGGGACACATGTGGAGATGGTGGAAGTGTGGCCCAGGCAGATATCCAGACAGGTGTCTGAGCAACTAGCTAGCAGTACAAACCAAATACAAAAAAGTGTGTATTATATAACGACAAAGATCCACCTTTAGGCCTTAACAGACTTTTTGTGGCAAGTGCTGTTAGCGAGCACCTATGAAGGCTGGCACGGCACACGAGGGGGTGGGTGGCCAGCAGCACCACTGACCGCGATGCAGTGACCAACCCCCAACCCCCGCCCCAAAACCGAGTGACGAATTTCCCAACTCGGCGTTACCGGGGCGAGAGAAAGGTTCTCACAGCCAGCGGGCGGGCACGGGAGGTGAGACCCAGAGGGGGGCAGTTTCAGGAAACAGGCAGCCTCGTCGAGATAACGCAGAGCCCCATGTGGCTCGTGAGCGCGTTTCGCCCGCCCGATTCACAGTTGGATATGCGTGGGGCGGCGCAATGGTTTTGCCTGTGGTTTGCACCCTGCACGCTACACCACGTTACCAACCTGCCGACCTGACATTTGATTCCTGGCAAAGGCTAACTCAAATAACCATGCGACTAAATTAGAAACGAAAAAGTTTTGCTGGCTGGCTGAAGGCAGACGTCCGAATAATCACCGATTAAAACAACATTATACGATAACATTGTACAGCCTTAAAAGTGAAACAAACAATTATACACGTAACAGGAGACGTTTCGGGCAATGGCCCATCTTCATAGCACGTTTGCTTAAGAGGGCCATGATGCGGTGGCCCAGTGGTAGTGTTGTGTTCGCCGCTTGTTGTGGAGGTTCTCGGTCCGAATCCACCAGGCCGCCCTGATTAATACTGCGGTGCGTGCTAATTTTTTAAACGCCAAGCGTCGTCCGCTTCAAGGTCGACGTTAGAGATTCCCGTGATGTCATTGGCAAGAGTTGGCCATCGTGCGCCGGCAAATTAATTATTCAATTGGAATTTAGATGGCACCCCCCAACCCTACTGTGAAAACCTGGCAGGACCCTCATCAAACAGAGGCCATGAGACTCGGCGAGGCTTTCCCGAGTGAACAATGAAAAACGATATATCTGAACTGGCTTCCGCTAGCCTTACAAACTCAATTACCCGTGTAAAACAGTAGCACTGGGAAGACAAAGGCGGCCGGGGGCAGCGTTGGCACCAGAACAGCTGCTCACTAACAACAGCGCCTGTGCCAACGGTCTCCACTGGACAACAACCACAAGGTGAACCTCAGTGACCCCCACAGTGACCCCCAGTGACCCCCACAGTAAGGGGGTGAGAGGGCCTACTTCATCCAGCAGTGGATCGAAGAGTGCATTCATTTCATAGTTCGCATCACTTTGGTACTGCCGACATGGATTTGCCCTCTTGACGACCGTAAAAAAAATATTGGTGACATTATTCAGAACGGCAAAAACGATGGCAGTCATCAGGACAGCAAAGGTGATGCACCGAGACAAAATAAACAACGATCCAACTCCTCTCACGCACTGCTGCTGTTGGCGAATGCCATTCCATTCCCTCGCCACCCCTTAACCCCCCACCCTCCACCCTTATTTCACCAGAATTTTTGGCAACATCTCTGGCACTAACGGTGTGAGCCACCAACATTGTTTTCGAGATGATAAGTCGACCACAACATCTCCCCCAGCTCTCATGCGCGGAGCGGTGCGGTGCCACTCCTTTTTCCTGGGGCAAGTGGAGGACATTCCACATTCCCAGGACGGCGAGCTGACCTTACTCTACAATTACACTTCATAGAAATTATAAATCGCCATGATAGTTCCCCACGACCAACTTTACAATTTTAATTCAATGGAAAATTCCACATTCCCATGACGGTGCCCCGAGTGGCTTCACCGTTTTAATTAGCGAGTGGCCGTCGCGGCGCGTGCTGCTTATGGATGACGCCGTTCAGCGTTGTGCAACCCACGGCGGAGCCGGCGTGTTGATGCGCGTTCGCGTCTGTCCCCAACTCGGCCCTTTCCTGGAAAATCACTCCACACCCAATCTCCACCCTCCCCACACCCCTCTCTCCCCGCTTTCCACTCCCCACCACCGCCAGCAACACACATATACACGCACAGCCCTCTCTGCGGCCACATCAGCCTTGGCATGCGAGCGAGTCAGCAAGAACTGGTCGGCGCCTGCCTTGCGAGAATACAAGGTCCCCCTTCTCTTCTCTCTCCCCCCCCCCCGCCTCTCTTCTCCTCCCCGTTCTCGCCACGCTCAGACAAACAGGGGCTCCTTCACATCGCCAGAGTGGCCGCGCCCCGGCCCCGGGAAACTCGGCTTCACCCGTGGCAGCTCGGGGCTGCTGCCAGGCCAACGTGGAGTGCAGCGTGACCGCGCGTGTCTGTCTGTCTACTCACCCCCCCCACCCAAACCCCGTCTCTCTCAGCTTTCACCACCCCACCACCCACTTACCCCTCCCCCTTCACATTATCATTCTAAATCAGCCTCTAGCAATTCACTGCTGGATGAAGACGTGAAGGACATATCATCATCGTCGTCGTCACGGTCTTTATCCATCAGTGGATTAAGCATGATTAATGATGATGTTGTGAATGAAAGGTAGGTGGGGCTCGGCCTCAAGGACAACTAAACAGATAGGCACATCACCACATCGCCACCACCATCATCAGCCAGGGTCCATCCACTGCTGGATGAAGGTCTCCCCCCCAAGGCGCTGCCAACTGCTAAGACCCTGTGATGCAACCATCGCAAGGTCGTGAACAAACAATAAGCCACACAAATTAATAAATAACACTTCCACACAATCGACAATAACAAGTGTGTGTGTGTGGACTTGACAATTTTTTTTTAAAATGAGCGACGTTTCGAGTAATTGTTCTTTTTCGTTTTAATCGTTGAAATGGTTCATTTATTTGCTTCTATAATAAACAACGACGTATCAAGACTCCGATGTCAGGTGGGGCTCTGGGTTTCTACGATATGTCTGTCCAGTCCCTTTCCGAGAAGTGAATGCAAACCCGCCACACTTCACCGTTGTAAATTCATCAGCTGCTCGACTCGACTTGGAACACAAGGTCAAAGTTTAAGTACAGCCAGCGGGCCATGCAGTGTGCGAGAGGGGTGGGGTCAGCTGTCTCGCGACAATTGCATTTGCTATGGGCGGAGGGCGGGAGGGTACGATGGATAGATGGATGGTTGGGGGGGGGGTCTTAAAATCCCCGCGAGGCGAGAGCCACGTGGAGAGAGAGAGACAGCTTGGAGCAGCAGCAGCAGCAGCTGTGCCTCTGTTGCTCCCTGTGAGCCTGGACTCGAACGCATCTATCTGTACCTGTGGCATCTGTGCACGAGCGGGTGATTTGCATGGAGAAGGGCGAGCGTCGCTGTTTTGCCTACGAGTACTGAAGGATGCGTACCCGGTATGCACATTGCACCAACAACGACCCCCCCCCCCTTCCACACCCACCCCACCCCCTCGCCCTCCCACTCCACCCTCCACACCCCAGCACCCGTCCCCAATCACGCACAACCAAACACTCCACCCTCTCGCTCCCCCACCCCCCTCTCTCTCTCACAACCACGAGTCTAACGTGTGTTTGTCCGTATCTGCGGACCTCTCTCTTTGTGTTGCTCATGCAGTCTCTGTCTCTGCGTTTCTCTCTTGATGAAACAGTGTGAGCGTCTGTGGCTCTGTTTCTCAGTGCGTGTCTGTCTGCAATTGTCGCTCTCTCAGTGCGCGCCGAGAACTCTCGCTGGGTCCGCGGCTCTGTGTGTTTCTTCACCGCCACAGTCTCTCTGTAGGGAGACTGGGTCCCTCTAAATGTACCCATCTCTCTGCGTCTCTCGTTCGTTCTCTCCACGTGTCCGAGTCTGTATAGTGCCTCTGTGAGCGTCTCTCTCTCTCTGCCTCGCTGCTCGCTCTACCTTCATCTCGGTTTAGTTTCGGTTGTTGCCTCTTCCTCTCTCTTTCGCTCCCCTCCCGTGACTCCGTCTCAATGTCTCCTTAGTTGCCAAACGTCTCCTCCCTTGGCCCTGGGTGGTGTAAGGAGTGGAGGTGGGGGAGGGATAGGCTGGGAGGGAGGGGCGCGGGGGGGGCTGCTGGAGAATGCTGGACAGAGGCGCGTCTGTGTGGGGGGCGATCCAGAGCCACATTCCCAAGATCCGACTTAGGATCGGCGTTAAAACCAAAGGCGGCCTCCCCCACCCACCCACCAACCCACCCACCAACCCCCTCCGCCACCCACCAACCCCCACCCACCAACCTTCTCCCCCACCCACCAACCTCCTCCCCCACCCACCAACCTCCTCCTCCTCCCCCCCCACCCACCAACCTCCTCCCCCACCCACCAACCTCCTCCCCCACCCACCAACCTCCTCCTCCACCCACCAACCTCCTCCCCCACCCAACAACCCTCACCACACTGAACTTGGCAGTGACCACCACCACCCCCCCCCCTTTCCACAGCAACGCCATCCGATAATGCGCGCGCACACAAACACACGCGCGGAGACACGCACACACACAGACACACACGCACTCGCACAACAAAGGTACACACACGCTCACGGTCAGTCGCCACGCACGGTCGCACACATACACTCAGTCGCACCGCCACGCGTGGTCGTCACGCAACACGCTGACGCACGGACACACACGGGGCAAAGATCCCCGTGTAGCCTGCACACACTGTCGGGGCAAGTGCTGTGAGCGAGTGGCACCTACGAAGGCCGGCACGGCGCAAGAAGGGCGGGGGCCTTCGCCCTCTTCGCTCCCTTCTCGTGCGAACGAACACGCTGCACTTGTATCCTCATTGTTAAGGAATTGTCGCCGAATGAATCTCGCCACTGATGTTAGCCGGGCATGTAGCACAGCGAGCTAAGCACCACACTACCGCTCCCCACTACACACAAACTCTCATACAATAACGCATCAATACAACAACAACCGCCGTTCGCTAATAAGTGGTAGTAATGTCCCCACGGCGTTTGTTCTGACAAAACACAAACACCCACCCACTACGACAAAGATCCCCCGTATAGCCTGTAACAGATTGGGGGCAAGTGCTGTTAGCGAGCACCTATGAAGGCTGGAACGGCACACGAGGGGGTGGGTGGCCAACACCACGCACTGCCGCCTTCGTCTCCCTACTGGCGATGTTTACACACTGCGCCAGGTACTCATTTGAGGCAGAGTCGACCTAGGGGAGGCGCAGGATCGGTTCCGATGATCGTCACTGGTGTTGGCCGTGAGCTTGGAATCGAACCCGGCTCCACTACCGCTCCCCACTCACACACAGACACAAAGAAACACACACCCACTAAAACACTCACACCAGGAGGAGGAGTGAGTTCACAACAGCGGCGCCAGCACCGACTGGGCAACTGAAACGGGAGTCGAACTCGGGTCGGTGCGGGTCGCAAATCGCCTTCGCGTGCGAGCGAGCGCCGATGCGTACGTGACCGGCGGAGGTGATTCAACCACTCCCCGCTCTCGGAACTCGCCTCCCCCGCCCTCGCCCCTATCCACACCCACCCACCCTCATCCTCCCCCCACTACCCCCCTCCCGCCCTCGCCCCTATCCACACCCACCCACCCACCCTCATCCTCCCCCCACTACCCCCCTCCCGCCCGCTCCCACCGGCGCCTCCAAAACACGAGGTATTTACCCCGATTCTTAGAAATGAAAGGTCGCGCGCATCCTTGGAGAGCGGAATGTGGAGGCTACGGTGCTCCGGGGATAAACAGCGAAACGTGCGCTCGGCCACACGGGGCCACTCCCTTCCCCCTCCCCACCTCCCCAATACCCTCTCGACCCCCCAATTTTCCTCGACTCTCCCACGACCTACCCCCCTCCCGTGCCCTGTGACCTCGACTAATCCATCAACACCAGCGATGTTGGAACATCGGGGCACAGAGGTGACGAGATGTGAAGAAGAGGGGGGGGGGTGTGAAGAAGCGAGGAGGTGCCGTGAACTTCAACTCGTGGCCCGCGTGTCGCCCATGGAGGCTCTCGCAGCCACCCATTACTTGAGCCAACATGAAACCAGCATGGGCTTGACGTGGCTGTGAGAGCCGCGGATCCAAGCAGACAGCGAGATTGCGTGGGTTGCGGTGGGTGGCAGAGAGATGGCAGTACAGAGAGTAGGTCCGTGGAGGATTCCACTCCGTGGTTGGATACCTCTGCGCGCGAGCCCCTGAATTTGCACCGGGGTGATGTTTCACGGGTGTCCCGGTTCTCTAATTTACTTTCCCCAGCCAAAGCAACACAGCTCGTTATTTACAACAGGAACTGACCAAACATCCGAATGTTTGTGGGGAACCTTGAGACTTCGCAAGGATGTTCTAGAAACACCTCCCCCTCCTCTCCCTTTCTCCGAGAGCCACCTCCTTTCTCAAAGACGTCGGCGATCGTGGCCTCCCTTCCAGCTGTGATGTTTACTCAACTATTCAGAAATCTGATTCTCCTCCCAGTTGCATCAAATCGTTCTCATTGTTCACGGAACCAAATTCGCCGGCTTCCCCAGCTCCTTGTGGTACCCAGTCAGAACAACATTCATACTCGGTCTCGTCACGTGTCCGAGAAATCTAACCCGACCGTTCTCAAATTATTCTCATTCATGTTCTAGTTGTGTACCCTGCTGCTATCCGTAACGCATTCATGTCAATCATCGCGTGCCTGTCCATGAAAAGTTTGACATCATCCTCGTTAAAAACCACACGTCTGTTGCTTCGACTTTGTGTAGTTCCCCTACTTTCATGGATATAGTCGTTTTCATTATTATTATTAGTATTCGTTCAGGTAATGGAGTGACACTGGCATTAGACCACGCACACTGTGGAAGGGTCGCGAGTTAAGTGGATTTGTCCGGGAATTGCTGATGGGTTCGTGGAGTCCCGGTGCCACATGGAGCGTGGTTGTTACAAACGCTGGACACTGGCACGTGCTGTCCATAAACACGTTGCTGGCCGACAACAAGAGTCAAACATCCTAAATTGGCATCGTAAAAACTCATATTTAACTAATAGCACTGCCTAAATATGTATATAATAGGTGACGTTCCAAGCAATGGCCCTTCATCATAGCGCATGTAACCCACACACGTCGCCTATTAAGAATGTTCGACCAATGTGTTGTGGCGTCGTTGTTGGTTGTGCTTGTGCACCACTGCCAACGCAGTGGACAGCATCACGAGGCAATTTGATAACTCTATCGTGGAGCGGTGGCGCAGGTGATTCCCGGCCACCACTAACAACAACATCAGCATCATCATCATCATCATCATCGGCCGACTGATGTTATCAGAAAGCGCTGCTGGGCCTCTCGTTTTCAACAACCTCAAGGTGACCAAGCAGTGCCGCGAGGTATGCTACAAAAAAACCCCATCGACCATCAGCCAACAGTCGATGGACAGACACGGAGGGTGTGGGAGGAGGGGCTGTAAGTGATCTTGGCTGTCGCAATCACGCGTCGTGAACACGACAGGCGCGGGCACATTCTCACGTGTAATCACCTTGCACAAAAGAGCAATCACTGTCGACGTGAGCCATTGGCGTGAACGTGGCGGGGGGGGGGGACGCCACAAACACGAGGCGCGTCGACAAATCTATCCGCCGAGAGGCAAACATTTTGTGTGCAGAGATGGTCGATGGTACACAAACAGGCACGCCAGGTGTCTCCGCAGTGGAGAGGGAGACGCGGGTGGCTGGAGGGGGGGGGCAAGGGCAGGGCTGTGGGCTATTGTCAGGACAAACCCCACTGCTCCCCCACCCTCTTGCCCCATGCATCACCGCCCGCAGAATCACCCCCGAGGGAGGGGAGGCCACCGCCCGTGCTGGTTGTGTGGCACGGGCGACCGTGGGAGGTGGAATGCGGCGACGACAAAGACAAAGGGTCTCACAGCACGCGCTGCGCGGGCCGCTGTTTGCGAGCACCGATTGCAGACCGGCACGGCACACGACCTTACCAGCACCACACTTGTCCCCCCCCCCCCACCACCACCACCCCAGTTCGCATTTACAGATACCTGATACTTTTTCTTATAAGACCCAATAAAACTGTCCTGAGCCCAAGACAAATTGAGACGTTCCGTTGGCACGGATGTTCGCCGTGCCTGGGAGGTAAGAACTGCATCACGGACGGGTGGGGGTAGTCGTGGTGGTAGTCGTGGGGGTAGTCGTGGTGGTAGTCGTGGGGGTAGTCGTGGTGGTAGTCGTGGGGGTAGTCGTGGTGGTAGTTGTGGGGGTCCGTGGTGCTGTGGGCCAGAATTGCAAACTCCGCGTGGCGATACGCCGCAGGTTATTTTAGGCGGAGTCGACCTAGGAGGGTGGCGTGGAAGAAAGGGGCCGAGACCCAGCTCAGGTTTTGGAGCTCCACTTGAAGCTGCTGTGCTGGCGACCAGGAAATGAACGTGGTGGTGGTTGTGCTGACGCTCCCATCCATGGCGGTGTCAAGGTTTTTTGGGTGGTTTTTTGTTTGTGGAGAATTCGCACCGACGCTGGATTTGTGTTGCGAGTTCGTCGAACGACGCCACACGGAGCAGATACCCGGAGCGCGCGTCCGCGCGGGTACAGTGAGCGCGGGCACGAGGTCGCGTGGGTAGAGGGCGGCGTGGTTTAGAGGGTGGTGGTGTAGTGGGTGGTGTAGTGGGTGGTGTAGTGGGTGGTGTAGAAGGTAGTTTAGTGTTCAAAGCGGGTTGGGAGAGGATGCTCGTGGGGTGGGTTGTTGCGGGCATGGTGGTGGGGAGTGCTTTGGGCGGTAGTGGGGGGGGGGTAGAGTGGAACGCAGCAGAGTGGTGGTGGTGCGGGCGTGTTAGGGTGGGGTGGGGCGGGGTGCTGAGGTAGGGGGAGGGAGGGAGGGGGGGCGGCAAGGGGGTATCGGCTCTTTGCGGTGGGGGCAGCGGCCAGCGGGTCCCCGGCGTGACCCCGGCGTGACCCCGGTGCCCTCGCTCTGTGCCACCCGCGTGACGCACGCGGCCAGGAACAGCGGGGGGGGGGGGGGGGATCGCACACACAGACAAAAATCCCCCGTGTAGCCTTAACAGACTGTTGGGACAAGTGCTGTTAGCGAGCACCTGTGAAGCCCGACACGGCACACGAGGGGATGTGTGTTCTCCACATAGACACACATATACACACACACACGTGTGTGTGTAGATGTGTTCTCCACATAGACACATCAACACGTATGTGTGTGTGTGTTTCGAGGGTGTCGAGGCTTAGTGGGGGGTCGGGGGGGTGATGTGGGGAGCGGTAGTGTAGCGGTTAGCGCTATGAACCCGGCCAACACCGGTGACGACTATCTGAACCGGTCCTGGGCCTCCTCTAGGTCGACTCAGCCTCAAACGAGCACCTGTTGCAGTGTGTAAACTTCGCCACGAGGGAGACGAAGGCGACCGGGCGTGGTGCTGGCCCCCCAAGCCCCTCGTGTGCCGTGCCGGCCACCTGAGGTGCCCGCTAACAGCACTTGCCGCAACCGTATGTACAGGCTACACGGATGATCTTTGTATACATATATGTTGCGTGTCACATATGCACACACACACAGACGCGTGTGGGTGGAGTTTGCATATGTACACATATGCATGCGCATACCCTACGCACGTGCTATAAAGAAGGGTCGATTGCCCGAAACGTCGCCTATTTTATATTTGTTCCGTTCAAGGGCCACAGCGTTGTTGTTTTTGATAAGAAACATGTTGAAGATTATTGTTGTTGTTGCTGCTGTTTGTGCACCACTGCCAATGCAACAGAAGCATCACCAAACAAAGTGAGGGCACACAATCCACCTCGCTTCCGGAACCTCGGCAAACGTGGTGTAAATTCCATTTTCCTATGGCGAGGGTGAGGTCAGCCCATCCGTATCGGAAACCGCTGTAGGCTCTCGACAAATCAGTGCTCAAATAATAATTCACGTACAGCCACTTTGGTGAAGCCACTGCTCCATTAACACCCCCCTTCCCTCCCGATATAGAGGGCTGATTGACCATACTTCACCACACACGGCGCGTCTAACGCACGAACACCGGGGGGCGATCCGTCCACGTGGATTTGTTTCCATCCTCTCGGCAGGTCGCCCGGTGACGGCTCAAAGATCCGGGAACAAACACTCCCCCCTCCCTCCCCTCCATCTCCCTCCCCTCCATCTCCCTCCCCTCCATCTCCCTCCCCTCCATCTCCCTCCCCTCCATCTCCCTCCCCTCCATCTCCCTCCCCTCCATCTCCCTCCCCTCCATCTCCCTCCCCTCCATCTCCCTCCCCTCCATCTCCCTCCCCTCCATCTCCCTCCCCTCCATCTCCCTCCCCTCCATCTCCCTCCCCTCCATCTCCCTCCCCTCCATCTCCCTCCCCTCCATCTCCCTCCCCTCCATCTCCCTCCCCTCCATCTCCCTCCCCTCCATCTCCCTCCCCTCCATCTCCCTCCCCTCCATCTCCCTCCCCTCCATCTCCCTCCCCTCCATCTCCCTCCCCTCCATCTCCCTCCCCTCCATCTCCCTCCCCTCCATCTCCCTCCCCTCCATCTCCCTCCCCTCCATCTCCCTCCCCTCCATCTCCCTCCCCTCCATCTCCCTCCCCTCCATCTCCCTCCCCTCCATCTCCCTCCCCTCCATCTCCCTGCCTCCATCTCCCTCCCCTCCATCTCCCTCCCCTCCATCTCCCTCCCCTCCATCTCCCTCCCCTCCATCTCCCTGCCCTCCATCTCCCTCCCCTCCATCTCCCTCCCCTCCATCTCCCTCTCCTCCATCTCCCTCCACTCAACGCGAGTATTTCACAACGGGCTGGATGAGTCGAATACTTCTAGGAAGATGACGCTGATCGAGGTACAAACGATGACTGTTCATAGCCACAGGCGGACAACAGCCCTGCCAGGATCGTCACCAGACATACCAGATATGTTTGAAGATTATTCAGTCGAAAAAAACTGTGTCATTAGTGAGGGGTGTGTGTTGCACCCAGCAGCAACTATTATGTAACTACTCGCATGACTTTTTACAATTTTTTTTACAAAACTGGTTACATCTCCGATGTAATTACAGTATTACAGTATTATCATTATCATGCCCCACTGTCTAAACAAATCCAGTCAACTCTGACTATCCACCCTACCTCTCTACTGGCCTCTATTTACGTGATATGGATTAGAACCGTTGCCTAAAACGTCGCCTATTATTAATTTATATTTAAGGCCACACACATAGTGCTGTTGTTATTGACGAATGGGTTTATTTGATGTTGTAACTTGTGCACGAGTGCCAACGCAGCAGCACCACCAAATAATTTATTTAATCCAAAGAAATTCATTCGCCGTTTCTATGGCCTCTTCTATATGTTCTGAAGAAGGGGCATTGCCCGAAACGTCGCCGCAGTGCTGTTGACTTGCCGTGCACTTTGTTTTGCCAAGCCAGAGCCCGCTGAGCAACACCCACTGACTGGCTCGCTACGATTCACTCGCCCGAAGCGTTTCAAATTCCCACCGCTGTGTGTCCATGCCTATGACGGGGGTCTCTCGCTCGATGCCCGCTGATGGATCTCCATGATATTCACCACGAGGCCACTCCAGGAACTTCCAAATGGCTCACTCACTCACGAGCCTCAACACGGCCGTGTGCATGTGGACGTTATTGGTTGGGTGGTGGAGGTGCGGGGGGAGTGGGGGTTGACTGGGAGAGGGGGGTCGGGGTTAAACGCATCCCTCATCATCTCTCCAGAGGCGATCAAAATAAAAACACCACTTCGTGCGTTGGCGAGAACCAACAGTTGTTTTCCTATGGATATTTGACTCGCTCCACCATCCCCTTCCCGCCATAGGCACGAGACATTTCCATCACTGACTCAAATGCCAAATTACGAGCACCGCATCGAGAACATGCTCATTCGTGCGAGAAAATAGACTTTGAAAAAAACCCAAAACTGAATCGTTTGATGGACTCACCACGGCCGCCAAGTAGTGGCATCAGCGAGCAGGCATCGTCGGCGTCACAGCCGCTGCGTGAGCGCCCCAGGGTCTGCGTGAGCGCCCCAGGGTCTGCGTGCGCGCCCCAGGGTCTGCGTGCGCGCCCCAGGGTCTGCGTGAGCGCCCCAGGGTCTGCGTGAGCGCCCCAGGGTCTGCGTGAGCGCCCCAGGGTCTGCGTGAGCAATGAAGGGCCCAATCAATAAACAACGAGCGGCGGGAGCCGTGGGAACCCCGCGCCGGTGCCAGCCTTGGGAGTGGGCATATGATGTGGGTAGGTGGATCACGCAGACAAGAGATTGCCAGCCGTGACCGAGGCTTCCCTGAAGAATCTCGCCAGCTCCGCGATGGTGGTCTGCCCAAACAGTGGGTTTGTTGACCCGTCTGTAAGGACCTTTACGCGTTGCGGGCGTGCTGGTACGCACGCCTGGAGTGAACATATAGGAAGAGGGTTGGTGGATCACGCTTAGATTTATGTGAGGCTTCCCGAAAGAACTCGCTCACCTGCGAGATGGCAGTACAGCAAGTGGGTTTGTTAACCCAGCTGTGTGGACCTTTGTATCCTCTAATGTTGTAATGGGGAATTATCAAAATATTCCAATGTGGCAGGACCCTCAAATGCAATTCTTGAGACTCACTCACAGCTTTGTTGTGGCATGCTTCCTAGTTGTCCCACGTGGTGGTCAGTGGACTACATTGTTGTACCGTACTTCTATGCTACCCCCCCCCCCCCACCTCCTCGCACAAGCCGCATGGCGCGAGGTCGTCATCTAGCAGTGGATTCACAAAAGGACAACGCGCCTTGTACTGTGCGTTTGCGTCACGTGACGCCCTGGCCTCCCGCGCATCGAAACGAGCTGCAGCATCGCACAGGATATGCCGGTCAAGATTATTTATTTAAGTTATTTCCTGCCAACATGAGCATTGAGGCATTGGAGCTCATCTCCTGTTCACAGCCCTGCTGCAGAGCCAATGGAGGAAATTCCACATTCCTATGGCGGGGGCGAATCTCCGCATCGGATAACCGCTGTTGTGACTTCCGCACAACGTGTGATCTGTTTTATCCACCCCAAACGCAAAAGGCGCTGAGACGGAGCAGCCCAACAATGTGTTTGATCAATGCAAATCGTAGGTACAATTGAAAGGAAGAGGCGGAGGTGGTGGTGGTTGAAGTGGTGGGAGGGAGCGGTGGGTGGTGGGGGAGTTGTTAATGAGGGAATGCGGGAAGAGGGGGGGGGGTCTTTAATATGGAGATAAACTGCTGCTGCTGCAGGAGCCCTAATTAGCATTGTGAAGGCGAGAGCTCTCCGTCTCACACAAAGCAGAGACTGCCCTCCCCCCGTAACTATTCAATCCGCTATTGTAATTGAAGGGCGTGGCGAAATTAGATCGGGCGGGTCTCATTATTCTCCATGGGGACGGAACAAAGCTCCCCATTGCATCGTCCCTCTGCGTGCGTATCTCAATATGTATGTAGCGTGTGTGTAGCTGTGTATGTACCTGTGTGTGTACCTGTGTGTATACCTATGTGTGTGTGTGTGTGAGGAGCGGTAGTGTAGCGGTGAGGGCGCTGCGCTACGAGCCTGGCCACAGCCAACACCAGTGATGATTATCTGAACCGGTCATGGGCCTCCCCTAGGTCGACTCAGTCTCAAATGAGTACCTGGTGCGGTGTTTAAACATCCCCACTGGGGAGAAACCCCCCTCGTGTGCAGTTCTGGCCTCCATAGGTGTTCGCACTTGTCCCAACAGTCTGTTAAGGCTATACGGGGAATCTTTGTCTTGTGTGTGTCTGAATAGCGGTGGAGTAGCGAGTCAGCTGGGTTCCATTCCCGGCTCCTGGTTGACCTCACAGTGGCCAGTGACCTGGGACGGTTCTGGGCCCCCCTAGGCCGTGTGCAAACATCGATACTGGGGAGACAAAGGCGGCTTGGCGTGGTTTCTGGCCGCATCACCCAATTGTTCGCAGTGTCCATCCTTAATAGGCATTCGCGACAAAAAGCCCTTGGCTCCACAGTCCATGTAAGCTACACAAGCGGTCTTTGTATTAATAAGAGCAGTGGTGGTGGTTCGCCAATTCGCCAAACCTAGGTTCGATTCCCGTCCGTGGCATGGCAACGACATGATCAGCTCAGGGGGTGCGGAAATCGATCAAGTGGAGCCCCAATATTTTTTAAAACAAATCGCATGTTTGGTGTCAAGGGGATGGGGGGCAAGGCACCCCTGCCCCCCCACGCTAGTTACGCGACCGATTCCTGTCCAAGGGCAACTTCATTGAACCTGTCCTGAATGCCCCCCCCCCCATGAGGTGTGACTCGATCTTTCACGGCGTGGCGCGTAAAGTTACACACGCCACCGTGATCAGGCTACGACCATAACCGTCCACCTTGTCCGCCAGCCTTTAATAGGTGCTCGCTAAAAGCCTCACCCCAGCCTAAGGACCAAAAAGGGATTTTTTTGCCCTTAGATTGTGCAAAGGGGATCGCGGTAGAATTCATGAAGACTCGTTGGGGAAAGAGACGCGACCACATGCCAATTTACATCGCAGAGTGCAGCAGGAGGACAAGCTGCCGATAGGATACAGGATGTAATAACAGATCCTCCACGCCGCGTATAACGTAAAATAACGTGTTGCTTGATTGAGTCCAGAAGAATAAATGACACAGCAGCTTCGCGTCGCCACTGGCAGCCTTCTGCTGCCTGGGAGCCACTGCGCAGTCCTCCTCCTCCGTGATGACCCTGCGGCTCGAATCATCATTATTCTCACCCCGACACCACAACCCTTGTGTCACGGTGGGCTTCGATCAACAGGCAGACACCGGGCTGGCTACGGCCCTGCCGAGTTTCCCCCATCGGCAGAACGCGGCCAGTGTGACACACACGCCGATGGGTCGCCTGGTCTTATTGGCAAGAGTCCTCCATGATCACAATAAGTCACTCCCCCATTCACATCCCCGTAGCAACACGTGTGTGGTGTGTGTGGTGTGTGTGGTGTATGTGGTGTGTGTGGTGTTTGTGTGTGATGTGTGTGATGTGTGTGGTGTGTGTGGTGTGTGTGGTGTGGTGTGTGGTGTGTGGTGTTTGTGTGTGTGGTGTGTGTGGTGTGTGGTGTGTGGTGTGTGTGTGGTGTGTGTGCTGTGTGTGTGGTGTGTGTGGTTTGTGTATGTGGTGTGTGTGTGTGTGGTGTGGTGTGTGTGGTGTGTGTGGTGTGTGTGGTGTGGTGTGTGTGGTGTGTGTGGTGTGTGGTGGTGTGTGGTGTTTGGTGTGTGTGGTGTGTGGTGTGTGGTGTGTGTGGTGTGTGGTGTGTGTGTGTGTGGTGTGTGGTGTGTGTGGTTTGTGTGGTGTGTGTGGTGTGTGTGGTGTGTGTGGTTTGTGTGGTGTGTGTTGGGTGTGTTGTGTGTGTGGTGTGTGTGGTGTGTGTGGTGTGTGTGGTGTGTGTGGTGTGTGTGGTGTGTGTGGTGTGTGTGGTGTGTGTGGTGTGTGTGGTGTGTGTGGTGTGTGTGGTGTGTGTGGTGTGTGTGGTGTGTGGTGTGTGTGGTGTATGTGTGTGGTGTGTGGTGTGTGTGGCGTGTGTGGTGGTGTGTGTGGTGTGCGCGCGGCCACTAGCAGGTCCTGGACCTCCCCTAGGTCGACTCAGCCTCAATGTGTAAACCTGGCCACGAGGGAGACAAAGGCGGCCGAGCCTGTGCCGTACTGGCCTTCATTGGTAATCGCAACCAGCACTTATTAAGGCTTTAGTCGAGATGTTTGTCTTTGGGGCAGTTTTAAGCCGCGATGTAAGTTTCTGGTTTAAGCAGCAGTAGTTCAAAATTAAATATTGATCTTCTCCGGTTCAAATACGAGTTGTCCCCTTACTCCATCACTTACTAACGTGGTGTTGTTGTGTTCCATAGCAGCGATTGTCGAGGTAATATTCTAATTCGCACACAAATAAAAAGTTCCCGAGTAGCCTCTAACGCTGTTGGGGGGTGGGGGGGGGGGTTGTTAGCGAGCACCTATTAAGTCCAGCACAGCACACGAATGGGCTGGTGAGGCCAGCTACCAGCAAGCTCGCGTCTGCCCAGTGCTGCTCTTTACGCACCAAATACTAATTTCGTAGCTCACCGATTAGCACGGTTGGCTACGTACGGCGCGAAAGAAGTCCAATATACATGAAGGCTGAATCGACAGCTTCCGATATCACGCCGCCACTGATGTGCAGCCGTAGCCGGGTTATCGATTCGTAGCAGGATCGTAGCGGACCGAGCCAACCACTGCGCTCCCATAAGCTGCAGCTGCGTGACAATGAACGGGGCTCACTGCGAGGTCGGCGTGACCCGCTCGTTCAGGTTCGCGCACACAGACGCAGGGACACGCAGGGTGCCCCCAGCCGTGCGTGAGTGCCGGGCGCTCAACATCACCATAACCACCACCACCACCACCAAAGACAAAGATTCCCCGTGTAGCCTTCAACCGACTGTTGGGGCGAGTGCTGTTGGCGAGCGGCACCGCCGAACGCCGGCACATCACAGCAGCCACGTGAGCGCGGAGCCGCACGAGTCGGGAGTCGAACTGCGACGGCGAGACCTTTACACGTGCCGAGATGTTCGGAGTTATGGGGGTTCGGATTGGGAGTCGCCGGGGGTTTCGCATCGGGAGCAGCCGCATCAACGGGGGTCCCCCGATGTACCCCCTTGACCCCCCGAGAGGACGCGCCGGGTCACGCTGCCCTCTTGCCAACAGTGACGGTGACCAGCGAACAACCCTAAACTCCAGCGATCACACCCTCTTATTGATCATCCATCGATAGTGATCACTAAGCAGCGATCATCCTTCCTGAGGGATCGGTCCCACTGCAGGGATCATCGGTGAGAAGCGCGCGCACGTCTGCAGCGTGACGATCACCTCCCGAGAGTGATGCTCACTTGCGTGACTAATGTTTGGAGCGAGAGCATCCGTGTAGAGTCGATCATCCCTCTCTAACGCAATCAGCTGTCGAGCCACCGTCGTTCGTTTCCATGACCAATCTCTGCATCGCTCTCGCCTCGAGGTGTTTGCGCGCCCGGTTCAACTCCAAACGCCGGGTGCCCATCGCTCCCACGCGCGCGCCCTCACACTCTCGTCTGTCACACGCACTCACGGAGCCGACACGGAACCACCACCACCACTCACGCGCCACTCACGCACCACCCAGCACCACTCACCTAATCGCCGCGCGCGACGCTCCAGACTCCTGTCCGAGCGTCTTCTCTCTCGTGGGCGGCTGTGGTGCAAGTCGCTCGAGGTCTTCCCCCTCCTTCTCGCGTGTCTCGGCCCCTGTGTCCTCCTCCACCGCGTCTCCGTGCCGCTGGGCGGGCGGGCGAGCGAGCGAGCGACACGGCGTCTCCCACCGAGCCCCTCCGAGGATGTGAGGGTTGGGACAGCGCGGGGCTGCGTTTGTTCGTGGGAGGAGACGTCACGTGGTCACGCCCAGGGCGTGTGTGTCGTGTGCGTGCGTGAGTGCCGGGGAGGGGCCGCGTCTTCTAAACACACCCAGACGACGGTATATGCCGGGTCTCTTGCCCCACTCATCCACCCCCCACCCACCAGCTCACCCCACGCATGCACCCACCCACCCACCAGCTCACCCCACGCATGCCTGCGCGGCGCATTGGGGGGCAGCGGGCGGTCGGGGGAGGGGCGGCGGTGGGGGTGGGGGAGGAGGGGAGGTGGGAGGATCTGGGCTGGGTGGGGATGGGAGAGGCCATGGAGGGTGAGGAGGAGAGGCGATGGGGATAAGGGAAGGCGATGGGGGTAGGGAGAGGCGATTGGGGGTAGGGAGGTAATTCCCCCATCGCAATGGGGGCGGGGGGGCGGGGGGTAGCTAGAAACATAATGGGGGGCAGAGAGATCGCCCCCCACCTCCCCCCGTCAAAACTCGACTCCGCGTGCTTGGAAGGAGCAAGACGAGCAAGAGAGTGGAGGAGTTCGAGTGGGGGAGGCTGTGCGGAGCCGAGAGGGAAGGAGGGGGGGTGGGGTCGTGGTGGTTAGGAGGGGGAGGGCGCGCTGCGCCGTCGCGTGTGGCGTGGGGAGGGAAGTGGGAGAGAGGCGTGGGGGGGGAGACAGGGTGTGTGGGGGGGAGAGACAGGGTGGGGGGGGGGGCAGGGTGTGTGGGGGGGGTGTGGGGGGGAGTGGGGGTGGGACAGGGTGTGTGGGGGGGTGGGACAGGGTGTGTGGGGGGTGGGACAGGGTGTGTGGGGGGGGTGTGGTTGTTCCAGCGAGACGGGATATCTGGACGCGAGCCGGAGTCTCGTTGGAGCTAAGTGCACGTGGCTATAATTGTCGCATAGCTAAACAGCAGCCCCCCCCTCCCAACACGCCAGCCCCCCCCTCATCCCCCCCCCCCCCCCCGATATACCGTTACAGTACAGTGCACGAATATAGCGCCCGAGAGCTGTCCAGCATCAACCTGACCGGACCACGTAAACACTCACAATCACACACTCACTCACAATCATACACACACACACAATCATACACATACTCACAATCATACACACACACAATCATACACACACACACAATCATACACATACTCACAATCATACACACACACAATCATACACACACTCACTCACAATCATACACATACTCACAATCATACACACACACAAGCATACACACACTCACTCACAATCACACACACACAATCATACACACACACAATCATACACACACTCACAATCATACACACACTCACAATCATACACACACTCACAATCATACACTCACTCACAGTCATACACACACTCACTCACAATCATACACACTCACAATCATACACTCACTCACTATTATACACACACTCACTCACAATCATACACACACTCACAATCATACACACACTCACAATCACACACTTACAATCACACAATTACTCACAATCATACACTCACTCACAATCATACACACACTCACAATCATACACTAACTCACTCACAATCATACACACACACAATCATACACACACACAATCATACACACACCACTCACAATCATACACTCACTCACAATCATACACACACTCACTCACAATCATACACACTCACAATCATACACACTCACAATCACACACTCACTCACAATCATACACACACACAATCATACACACACTCACAATCATACAAACACTGACAATCATACACACACTCACAATCATACACACACTCATTCACAATCATACACACACTCACTCACAATCATACACACACTCACAATCATACACACACACAATCATACACACACTCACAATCATACACTCACTCACTCACAACCATACACACACACAATCATACACTCACTCACTCACAATCATACACTCACTCACAATCATACACACACACAATCATACACTCACTCACTCACAATCATACACACACTCACTCACAATCATACACTCACTCACAATCATACACTCACTCACAATCATACACATACACAATTATACACTCACTCACAGTCATACACACACTCACTCACAATCATACACACACTCACAATCATACACTCACTCACAATCATACACACACACAATCATACACACACTCACAATCATACACTCACTCACAATCACACACTCACTCACAACCATACACACTCACTCACAATCATACACACACTCACTCACAATCATACACACACACAATCATACACTCACTCACTCACAATCATACACACACACACAATCATACACTCACTCACAATCATACACACACACACTCACAATCATACACACACAATCATACACACACACACTCACAATCATACACTCACTCACAATCATATACACACTCACAATCATACACACACTCACTCACAATCATACACACACTCACAATCATACACACACTCACTCACAATCATACACACACTCACTCAACAATCATACACACACTCGTAATCATACACACACTCACAATCATACACACACTCACTCACAACCATACACACACACAATCATACACACACTCACAATCATACACACACTCACAATCATACATTCACTCACAATCATACACACACACACAATCATACACACTCACAATCATACACACATACACATACTCACAATGATACACACACTCACAATCATACACACACTCACAGTCATACACACACTCACAATGATACACACACTCACAATCATACACACACTCACAATCATACACACACACTCACTCACAATGATACACACACTCACAATCATACACACACTCACAATGATACACACAAAGGCAGACAAATATCCCCCATATAGCCTCGAACAGACTTTTGGGGTAAGTGCTGTTTACGAGGAACTATTAAGGCCGGAACGGCACACGAGGTGGTGTCTGGTCAGCACCACGCTTGGCAACCTTAATCTCCCCAGCACTGATGTTCACACACTTGCACTAGGTAACTGATTGGGGCCGAGTCGATCTAGGGGTAGCCCAGGACCGGTTCAAATAATCGTTACTGGTGTTGGTCGTGGGCGGTAATCGAACTCGAGTCGCCGGGTGAGTGGGCAGCTGGGCAATTCCTCACCACCCTTGCCTACACACCCCTGCCCACACACCCTGCCCACACACCCTGCCCACACACCCTGCTCACACACCCCTCCCCACACACCCTGCCCACACACCCTGCCCACACACCCTCCCCACACACCCATGCCCACACACCCTGCCCACACACCTATGCATACTAATATACTCATGCACACTGTATAAAAATGCAAAGATTCCCAGAATGGCATTTAACAGACTGTTGGGGCAAGTGCTGTTAGCGAGTAGCACCGATGCATACTCATATATGCACATGTATTGTGTGTGTGTGTTGGCGGGCGGTAGCATCGTGGTGAAACAGCAGGAAGGTCTCGGTGGCCGTTCTGTTTGTTCTGCCTCTCTTCTGCACCGGTTTCCTCCGAACGCGCACGCAGTGGAACCGATACCGGCCCAAAGACATCCCCCAATGCTAACAAATCACCTGCGAAGCACTCAGTGTGGAACACACGGCAACAGCGGCAACAGCAGCAACAGCAGCAACATCGCCCCCGACCGCGAAGCCTTGGTGTAGGATCCTCCTGTAAACGGTGCCATGAGACTCAGCGAGGGTGAAGGAGCGTGACCATGTATGCTCGTACGTGTCTCTGTATGCTCGTACGTGTCTCTGTATGCGTGCACGGAGCGGTCGTGTAGCGGTTAGCGCGCTGAGCTACCGAACCGGTTACCCGAGTTCGATTCCCGATCACGGCCAACACCAGTGACGATTATCTGAACCGGTCCTGAGCCTCAAATGAGTCCCGAATGCGGTATGTAAACATCGCCACTCGGGAGACAAAGGCGGTCTTCATAGGTGCTGCTCGCTAACAGCACTTGCCCCAACAGTCTGTTGAGGCTATACGGGGGATCTTTGTCTTTGTTATTTGTGCACAGGTGCGAACAGTGCACGCGATGTCCAAGAGCACGCGGGTGGGGGTCTCGACTCCCAACAGGAAGCCGCGGGGGCCCTCGCTGGAAGGGTCACCGCGTGGCCCCCCACTGGGATGGGGGGAAGGGTGGGGGGTGGGGGCCCAGGGAGGGGCAGGATGGGGGTGGTTTCCGCTCGCTCCTCGAGCCGGGGGTCAGCTCGGAGGAGGAACGCGGTGGGGGGGGGGTCAGGGGTAGTAGGGGGTGGGGTAGGGGTGGTGGCTACTTTCCACATGCCGACGCAGTGATGCAACTGCCCTGGGGTAGAAGAGGGGAGGAGGAGGAGAGGGAGGGCGTGGATCGAGTGGTGGCCTCGCCCCGAAGACGCCATCGCCCACAACAACATGTTGACTCTCGGCGCAAGGGAGCTTGGTTCGTCATGCTCGTGTCCCACAGTCGCTGAGCCGGCGACGATGAATGCGCTGGCCGGTTCCTCTCCGGGTTTCAGCCGCCGTGAGCAGTGGTCGAACTGGGTCTCTCAAGGCATAGCGACTTTATGTCCTCGGCCAGGTCAACGTTAACTGCACACGTCGGCCCAAATCACGATCATCGGCCGTGGTCGATCCACTGCTGGATGAAGGCCTTCGACAAGCCGATAGCGATGCTGCGATTAAAAAGTCTACCTCGTGAACAAACTCGCGATCAGTTTTTTTTTTGTTTAAGTTGCGAAGGAAGACTCCTCGCTGGACACGCAACGTTTTCTGCACAGAGTGGTGCACTGCTCGCTGTGGGGATAAATAAATAAATCAACAGCAGGCTCCACCCCCTCGTGTGCCGTTCCGGCCTTGATGGGTGATAACATGACCCTAAATAGCCGCACAATTTTAATACTTTTAAGATTCGATAACAATTTTTTTTATTATCAAGCATGGGGTGGGTGGAGACCAATCACTCCCTCCCCCCCTCACCTTTACCCGCACTCCCTGCCCAACCCACCCCAACGTCAAAAACTGTAATCGTACCCGCTATCTTTATATGGGCAATAAAGTCAGGTGAGGTGTGATAGTGCGTGTACGTCGGTTCTAGTAGCCACGCCGCTAAAGAGACGGGTTTGAATTTGGGTTTCAGCCGTCACGTGATTAATGTGATGAGTGAATGAGCGAGCGAGTGCGTAGATGAGTAGGTGAATTATTGAGTGAATAGCTGAGTGGATGGTTGAGGACGTCGGTGGGTGAGTGAGTGAGTGAGGAGTGAGTGAGCTTGTGAGTGAAGACATTTATTGCTGAGTTTGTGGGTGAGGGATTTATCGCCGGGCGAGTTGATGAGAGGGTGTGGAAGTGAGCGTGTGGGGCGGTGAGATCGTTTGGTGGGTGCACATGTGACTGAGTTGGTGCGTGAGTGCGTGGGTGAGTTTGTGAGTGAGCGAGTTGGTGGGTGGCTGAGTCTGTGAGTGAATGTGTCAGTGGTTGAGGTCGTGAAACAATTGGTGAGTGAAGTGGATGGGCGAGTGGATGGGTGAGTTGATAACTAAATAAAACAGCGAGCGAGTGGGTGAGTTGTTGGGCGAGTGAGTTTTTGAGTGAGCTTGTTTGTTGACGAAGTAGAGTGGTTGGTGGACAAGTGAGTGGATAAGGTGGTTTAAAGAGGTGGCACACTCAATCTGAACGGTCCCCCAGGTCCGACTACCTTGAAGCGACCAAGCGCAACCAGAGATTAACTTTTGATTCAACAGCCTTCTCGATTAATCGATCATGGAGATCGCAGTGCATGAGCTGTGAGCGTCTGTTCGTCTCAACGGTCAATGTTCAAGGGTCATTGTTATAAAGAAACTAAAACGAAAATAGACTTTGATTTCATCATCACCATCATTGCGGCTGTTGCTGAAGAGCAGCTGTCGGTTACGGAACACAGAGACACACACTCACACTCATACAATGACATACATACCAACACTCACATAATACCGCGCCAGGTACCCGTTTAAGGCTGAGTCGACCTGAAGGAGGCCCGGGATCGATGTTGGCCGTGCCCGGGAAAGGAAGTCGGGCGGCCAGGGTTTTTTTAGCGCGCGCTGCGCTAACCGCTGCGCCACCGCTCCCCCCCATCCACAAACACAAACGCACACAATTGGGGTGGTTGTCGCAAGAAGGTTAACCCGGGTGGGTGGATGTCAAACCGAGGGTGGATTATGAACGTCATTCATCTCGCATCCCCATGGATACCAAACATAACTGGAGCAAAGAAATGTAGGTCACAACACAAAAATAATAATAATAACTCGGCACTTTCGTCAATAATAGCACCGTGTTTGTGGCCTTGAAAGGGAAAACATAGCAGGCGACGTTTCGGGCAATTGCCCTTCTTCATAGGAGGGAAGGGAAAAATTGGGCTTGGGCAGGAGACCGTCATGACCCGAACGATGCGCGGTGGTCGAGACTAACGACGGAGTGGCAGCCAACGGAGAGAACGCGCCCGAGAGGACGCCCACCGCTCGCGGATGGAGCGACGACGATGTCATCTGTCGTGCCGGGGCGAGACATGTCCCGTCTCATCGCGACACCGGAGAGGGATGGGCAATGGCTTGAGAGGGGAAGACCTTCATCCAACAGCGGATTGATCATGGCTGCTGCTGCTGCTGCTGATGATGATGATTGAGATCACTCGACACGTGCAGTCAGCCGTTCACCGACCCAGAGCAAAGGGAGTCAATGGCTCGAGCAGGACCGCCAGGGTGGGTGGAGCGACTCTCCGTTAATTAACGATGGGAAAAGGGGGAGAGGACCCCTCCCTCGGGGATGGAAAGGGCGGGGTGGGGGCAGAGCGTGGTGGGGGCAGAGCGGGGTGGGGCCAGAGGGGGTTGGGGGGGGTGGGCATGGTTCCTCGCCCTGTCCTAGGATTCCCACCCCTCCCCCCCACCCAACCCCCCCCCCCCCGACAGAGAGAAAGAGATAGAAGAGCGACGGCCTTCCAGGAGGAGCACGGGGCCATCGATGAGGTCGAGGTGCCCAGTGCGGGTGGACGGCGAGAGCTGCGTGCGCGACTATCAGCGGCCTCCTCCGTGAACTCAGCCCTGACCCCTGACCCACGGCGTGCGGGGCAGCCGTGGGCCTGTGTGTAGATGTAACGCTACGTTTATACTGATAGGAACCTCCTGGTTCCACCAGCGCACAGGGGATTATTGTGTCCGTTCGTCCGTCGTACATCAAAAAATGGGAGGGGTGGGGCTGGGTGGGGAGCGGAGGGTGGGGAGTGGCTGGGTGGGGAGTGTGAGGTTGGGTGGGGAGGGCCTCGGTTGGGAGGGTGGGGAGGGGCTGGGTGGGGAGGGTGGGCTTGGGTGGGGAGGGTGGGGAGGGGCTGGTCACCCCGTGGTGCCCTTATAAAACTCAACGTTTAACCTACTCACGCCGGCTTGTGCCCGCCCTCACAGTCGGGCATATTTGCGGAATACACCACGCCGCCGTTGACCCTGGCCATTGACCGAGCAGCCCAACGTTCCTACCAGCTCCCTCCGCAGGAATGTGTTATCGCCGTCATTCGTCGCTGAGGAGAGCGCACGCAGAGTGCATGCGCCGTGGTGTTCACCGCTAAGAATGAGGAGAGCGGTGGCGCAGTGGTTAGCGCACTGCGCTACCCGAGTTTGATTTCTGCTCGCGACCACCGACAGCGGAGAAGATTTCAACCGGTCCTGGGCCTCCTCCGCTAGGTCGACTCGACATTAAAATGAGAACCTCATTTTGGGAGCCGCGGTAGCTAGGAGATGTTAACTCCCTCGCCTGGTATACAGGAAAGTGTCGGTTCGATCCCGACCCCGACGCCTGCTGTATATTTGGAGTTTGCATATTCTCCACGTGGTCGCGTCGATTCTTCTCCGGGTCCTCCGGTTTTTCCCTCCACATTTAGAATAAGCATGCGTTGAGAGTATTTGGCTGCTAAAAATGTCTACATGCTAAGCCACTTCACTGGGGTATGATTTGTGTCCAGGTCGATTCTAAACAGGAGCTATATAGCTCAGTGAGCCTTACCTGGTAAAATAAACAGGTTCGTTTTATTTAAAATTAATGTTTATATGCACTTTATATACAAGTTTAGGGTGCACAGCTGGTGCATCTGCCAGTCATCTCAGCCACTCAACCTATGGCACCGGGGTCTGTCCCGTGACCTCCTGCCAGCGAGCCTTCGACACTGCGTGTGGCCTCAAAGTGCACCTAGCCTGGTACAGGCGCCGTGGTGACGTCACCGTCACTTAGTGGCGAATGTTGTTGTGTGTACAAAAGTAAAGCCGAAGTGACGATCGAATTCAAGTTTACAAACACAGAATCCGCGACGTTGTTATTTATCATTATTGACTTTTTTTCGGCTCAGATCGCGAAGACAAAATGTGTGTCGTGAACCTTCCTCCACCTGGCCTAGCCATTTAAGTAAAGATGTTCACGTGACAACTTTATTGATTGGCCGAATCGTAGCATTGGTCGCCGCCAAAGTCTAACGTCTTTAATTTACGGCACCTTTACTTTTGTACCTGACCGGCGAAGAAGAAACTGAAAGACGAGAGAGCGCAAGATGAACAACTTTAATTGCCGCCAGCAGCAACAGCACTGGAGGCGATTCCGATACGAAACACACAAAGTCGCCAGCAAACAAATAAACAAACGCTATAAATCCACGCGCTGTGGCGCTAAATGCACCGCGCACAACACGAAAGAAAAGCCACGTGGTGTTGGTGGTGGCAGTGGTGGTGGTCATCGCGCACGCCACGGTGACGAGCGAGCGCTTCAGAAGGTGAACACGAGGGTGCCGTCCACGCTGGTACAGAGAGGGGCTTTTCCGGCTCCCCAGCGTTCGAAGAAGACGTGCACATCACCGATATGTGTGTGGTGCAAGGGAGAGAGCACGAGAGAGAGAGAGCAAAAGAGAGAGAGAGCACGAGAGAGAGAGAGAGCAAGAGAGAGAAAGAGAGCACGTGTAATATCTTGGCGAGTGTCACAAGAGGAAGAGCCTCGTGCCAAACAGAGCGGCCAAACATCCCCCGCGCCGCCGCGTCAGCGATCGACCCGAGACTCGAGGAAGAGGAGGGCGGCACCGAGCCAGCGAGAAGCAAAACTCAAAGTTGACTTCATTTGTTACGCCGGTGATGTGGATGCCGTTTAGCCGTCGGTTTTGACAGCGAACGAGCACAGCAGGCTCCTGAAGGGATGTTGCAGCAGCTGACGAACGGAGGTGGTCAACGGCGTGGAAACGAAACGCACGCGAAGCAGCACCGGTGCGCAAATGTGGGATGAGAGCGAGAGGCGCCAGCAAACAAGTTTGGTGGAGGTGCACGTGAGCTCGATATTTGAGTAGAACAGTGACACGAACACACGCGAATAGAGGAAGGCGGTGGCGAACATGTGGGAGCAAGAGCGGGCAGAAGAAAAGTGAGGTGTAGGTGCAATAAGCGCCAACTAGACCCACATTCACTCACTCACTCAACCACACACCCATTCACTCACTCATACACTCAACCACACACCCATTCACTCACTCATACACTCAACCACGCACCCATTCACTCGCTCATACACTCACTCACACACCCATTCCAACACTCACAAACTTCTTTACCCATACACCCATTCACTCACTCATGCACTCACTCACGCACCCATTCACTCACTCATACACTCATTGGCTAACTCTCGCACACACTGGCTCATTCACTCAAATACTCCCTGACCCTGTGACCCACGCATCCACCCGCTCGCTCCCACCCTCTCCCACTCTCGATCGCACCCTCGCTTACTCACAATGCTCACTGTGGCGAGACGGAGAACTCGGAGTCTCTATCGGGGATCTGCCGACCTCGGGGTCACGTGCGCCCTTAATGGACACAGCCGAGTCAGTGTGCACGCCGACATTGCCCATCGTTATCACCACCAGCAGCAGCCCGAACCATCCACTGCTGGATGATGCCTCCCGTCGATCCGGTGAATTACTCCCTGGCGCGTTGTTAAACGCTTTTACGCGTGGTAGTTTGTTTCGTTGGGCTATGTCGGGTGGTGGAGAGTCTACCGACACAAGTGGCGTAGCGTAACGCAACATCCACGTGTGAAGTCTATGACTGTACATACAACACTTGTAAAGGCGCATACATCGCACGTGTATATCGGGCGGTAGTGGTGGCGGTTATGCACGTGGCCACCTCGACTCCAGTACTGTGCAGGCAGCGGCGAGGGTTGGTTGATCACACACAGATGGTGTGAAACTCCCTTCCCGTGAGCGTCGAGGAGGCGTCGTCGTGCCCCGGCTCGCCGGGACACTGCGGTGCAGCAAACACGTGGACCCCACCTGTTCCATCCGTACGGGGATCGAGTGTTTCCCCCTCGGGCACTCCGGTTTCCTCCCACGTGTAAACACTAAAGAAGTGGTCGACAACGCCTTCATATATATAGAGGACCGCAGAGCTTGTGGCTGTGGTGGGGGGGGGGGGGGGGCTTTGGTGCCAGCTCACCGCGTGGCTGCTGCTGCCTCTTCCGCCAATCTATGGTCCCTGCTCCTCGCAACTCTGAATCTTCCTCTCTCTCTCTGCCTACAAGAGTGTGAACGTTAAGCTGAATCGACGAATAGATGCATAGTTGACGCTGCCAGCAACCACGCGTCCCGACGCAGCGTTCGGGGACGTTGTTGTGCGCTTTTGGCCGAAGCAGAGCATCATTGATTCGCCCGTCACGTAGAATTAATCCGGGCATGAAACCGGATGGCATTTGTTCTCGCTCTTGAAGGACTGGTGCCGTCGCGTCCGTGGTACGACATGCGCGAGTGTGTGTTCAACTTCTTTCCCACCGTACGTAGTCAACCGTGCTCATCGGATGGCGCGTCGAGGAAGCGCCGAGTGTGGGGCAAGCTCGAGATGGAGAGGAGGAGGAGGGTGATTGTGGGGAATGTGCCCTTCTACATTTCCTCCCAAACGTCGAGGACACAAGTTTATGAGGGAGGCACCGAAACAACTTAGCAGGGAATTCGCCTCCATCACCCTATCCGTCCCTCTGCACCAAATTAATAATTATTATTATTACGTACACATCGCATCAATATCAGCAGCATTTGGTTCAACACAAGGAAAACGTTCGGACCGGTTTCGACATTCAGTTGCTCATCAGCAGTGTCAGGCTTGCATCAACCAGTGGTGGTGAACGTCCACATCGTTCTCGGCCAGGACCCCCTCTGTTAGATACGGGTCTTGGGTGGAAGCGAGCGACTATGGATGGCTGCGTGGGGGAGGGGGAGTGAGTGAGTGTTTGTGTGGCTGAGTCGACCTAGGGGGACCCACGGCCGAATTAGGTATTCGTTACCAAAGTTGATTTTTGCTCACGGCCAACATCAGTGGCGATTATCTGAATTTATGTCCAGGGACTCCCCTAGGGCGACTCAGCCTTAAACAATCTTGTGCGTAAATACGTGGATGTGTCCACTCAATCGTTAAGCAGTGGAACGCGTCCCGAGAGGACGTCCACTCACGGGAGACGCGGCGATGAAGACAATTCGCACACAACAACAAGGTGCTGTAGGTGGCTTGTTCACATCGCCGGAGAGGTGGCGACGCTTTGGCTCGGCGTACATCCAGCAGTGGAGTGACCACGGCCGACGATGGTGGTGTGTGCGCACGTGTCGAGGTTTGCCGTCGGGCCGACCCGGGGCTGCGGGGTTGGGCCGCCGTCTCCGTGCTGCAGAATGCTTTTTAGCAAACGCTGGTGGAATGCGCGGGTGGTGGTGGTGGGTGGAGTGGGGCGGGGTGGGGTAAGGGGGTGAGAGGGGGGGGGGCGGTAGGGGGGGGCGGTGCTGGCGGTAGTCGGTGTGGCGACTGTCTCAGGATGAGAATCGCGAATTCCTGGGGTCTGTGGGACGTTTGTGCGCGGGGGAAGGTGGTGTAGAGGGGGGGGGTCCATACAGCGGTGAGGGGGGGGGGGGGGGCTCAGAGAGGGGAGGGGGTGCCAGAGAAGGGGCGGAGGCGGAGTGGGGGGGTCTTAGTGGATGGGGTTGTGGAGACGCAGTGAGCACAACATCGCGAAAGGGGCCCCCCATTGGCCAAGCGCCAAAGGTGCGCGGCGAGGGTTAGGATCAGTTCTAGGGTCAGCGAGAGGGCTCGTGTTGGTTGGTGGGGTTCAGTGGAAGCGAGAGTATTATATAGTGGAACAGATAAGCATACAAAGCGTCCTTCACATAGCCTCCTGTCGACTACAACAAATAAAGGCATTTCTTACCCAACCCATCAGCCCCCGCCGTCTTCTTCTGGGAGTGCATAATGTCAGCAGTATTGACTCAAGACTCTTTGGTTCTCTCGGTAAAGTCACGTAGGTATAAAATAAAACGAATCACGACGTTTCGGGCGCAACACAAGCGTCCGTCATCAGGTGGGAAAGCCGTTGCCTGCTGCTGAGGCTTTTGCACCGGCTTTGACAATCAGCGTCTCATCAGCAGACACAGCCTGCTTGAATCGATGCTGGTGAACTGTCGATCTTATAGACATGAACCCTCCTCTATGAGACATTGGTTCTTGAGTGAGACGCCACAGTGGCAGGACGTTAACTACCTCGCCGAGTATAGAGGAGGTGGTGGGTTCGATCCCGACCCTGACGATGGCTGTATAACTGGAGTTTGCAGGTCTCTCTCTCTCACCCCGTGGTCGCGTCGATTTTTCTCCGGGTCCTCCTGTTTTTCCTTCCACATTTAGAATCAGCACGCGTTTAGAGTATTTGACTGCTGTAAATTTCCACGTGATAAGCCACTTCGTTGAGCTATCATTTGTGGCCAGGTCGCTTCTGAAAAAGAGCTGTATAGTTCAGTGGGCATTATCTGCTAAAATAAAAACGTGTATAGTTTAGAGACGCGAGTGAAGGCAATCACGTGCTCCTGACCGTGACTTTAAGCCAGTTTTGTTTTATTTTCTCATTGACGAAGCTTCACACTCTCGTGGGAAAAGCCGACTGCACACACAAGCTCTGCAGCCAAGCCCAGTGCTGTCAATCCACTGCTGGATGAGACCCCTTCCACCTACCCCACCTCCTTACGCCTTGAAAGTTGTTTGACCATACTTCACCACACTAGTCAGCAGCCAGAGCTTAATTTCCCTCTTCGATGTTGTTGTTCCTGGTCGCTGGTAAGACTGGAGTCGACTACCGTATAGGTGGGGCGTTATCCACTGCCGCAGTGAGAGCTGTCCTGCACGCAGAGTGCCTGCTAGAGAAATGTTTCAGTCCTTACGCCCTATTGGCCTTGCGACCCACTGTTTACCAGCAGTAGGAGCATGTCAGCCATTGACGTGTTCTGAAGAAGATTTATATATTTTTTTACCTTGACCGGTGTTGAAATGTGTGGAATGTCATCAGCAGGGTGTGTCCCGTTGAACAAATTGCCCATTGTGTAATTGTGCTGCTTTTTTATTTTTCGCTTGCAGTGGTGATTGTGGTGACGATGAGCACGATGTAGGAACTAAACTATTTTTTATTTGAGCAGATAAGGCCCCCACTGAGCTACACAGCTCTTTTTCAGAAGCGACCTGGCCACGAATGATAGCTCAACGAAGTGGCTGATCACGTGGAAATCTACAGCAACCGAATACTCTAAACGCGTGATGCTGATTCTAAATGTGGAGTGAAAAACAGGAGGACCCGGAGAAAAATCGACGCGACCACGGATAGAGAGAGACATACAAACTCCAAATATACAGGCATCAGGGTCAGGATCAATCCCACAACCTCCTGCATAGCAGGCGAGGGAGTTAACATCGTGCTACATTCCCGCTCGCAGCCAACACAGGTGATGATTGTCTTAATCGGTCTTGGGCATCTCCTCAAGGGAGTACCTGGTGTGGTGTGTAAACATTTCCACTGGGGAGATAAAGGCGGTTGGGCGCGGTGCTGGCCACCCACTCGTCGTGTACCATGCTGACATTCATAGGTGTTCGCTAAATACTTTTGCCCCAAAAGTCTGTTAAGATTATACGGGGAAGAAGGCGGGGGATCTTTGTGCTTTGTGCGACACGTGACAAGACGGGTGGTAATGCTCATTTGCATCGCCACCGCAGCGCCCCTGAAATGTTGACGGCGGGGGGTGGACCGGGTGGACGAGAGATCGCTGATGATGACGACACTCGTGGCGTGGGCCCTACCCCAGGGTGGGTCAACGCGACTTTGTCCTGGTGGCGCGATGTCACACGGGGAGGCTACGCGCGCGGGATCTGCGCAATCCTCACCGCCAGCCACATCAGTGGCCGTTGGCTCCGCCTGTTCACAGTGGCCGTGTCAAATACAACTACTGGTGAGCTGATAAGAAACGCATATTATTCAATAGGCTTCTCTCTCTCTCTCGGGGCGTTCATAATGGCCGTGTCAGAGGCACTGAGCTGGCAAAGTTGAGATCCAAGGTTCGAGATCAAGGTCAGGGTGTCTCACTCTCAGGGGGGCCCTCGTCCTCCTGACCACAGGCCCACAGGCCAGCAAGGAAGATATTGTGAAAGGTGGACTCGATGAGAGTCGATGCCTTGCTTGAATTAAGCAAAACTGTGAGAATTTTGAAAACGAGACGAAGGGAGGGAATTACAAAAGTGGAGCGGTGCGAGAACAGAAGCAGAAGGAGAGAAGCGTTGTTACATGCAGTGCGGTGGGCGGGTGAGTGGGTGGGTGGGTGAGTGTGTTGTTCTGACCTGCGGTGTGGTAGTGGTGGTTAAACAGAGTGTGGAAGAGACGAAACAGACAGTGTCTGGTCGACCGGGCCCTCAACTTTGGTGAAGTAATCAGTGAGTGAAGTTCACGTAAAACAGCAACCATGAAATAGTAGCGATAGCAGAGTGATAGGGAGGTGGTGGTGACCATCGGTGAGCGAATGACTGAAGTGAATCAACGAGTTCCGGATCATCAGTCATCCCGACTGCTTTGGCACCTCACGAATAACAAAACAACTCACCACCTTCATCAATAACACTGCCTCGAAACAGAAAAGTACATACAATGGGCGACGTTTCGAGCGATGACCCTTCTTCACAACACGTAGAAGGGTAGAGTGAACGTTTGGCTTCGAGAGTAATCCAGCACACGGCCACGCGCCGCTGTGGCCACGCGCTGGGGGACATCGCAACCGCAGAGCTCGTGGGAGCAGCTCGGGCTCACTCATGTGTGGCAAAGTGGCGAGATGTTAACTACCTCGCCCGGTATGCAGGAGGTCGTTTGTTCGATCCTAACCCGAACGCATGTTGTGTATTTGGAGTTTTCATGTCTCTCTCTCTCTCTCTCTCCGTGGTCGCGTGACAAATGTGTCCAGGTCCTCCGGATTTTCCTTCCACATTTCGAATCATGCGTTTGGAGTATGTGGCCGCTATATGATCAGCCACTTCCTTGAGCCATAAGTTGTGGCCAGATCGCTTCTGAAAGAGAGCCGTATAGCTCAGTGAGCCTTCCCTGGTAAAACATTTTTTTTATAAAGTTTATTTTTAGTTTCTAAGTGTTCCGCGGGTCAGCACCCAGAGATAATACACACGGAGCCGCCCTCGGGGCCCTCTGATAGGCAAGGCACCCCGGGGGCTAACTTTAATAGCAGGTTAACCCTGCCTCCCCCACCCTGGCTCACTCCCCGCAGCACCCCACACCCCTCATCGCGACCTTTACACGCGCACTGTGTGTCGTTGGGTTTCATCCGCACTGAACCGTGCGGAGCACGCGAAACGTGCCGCGTGTGTGTGTCTGTGTGTGTCTGTGTGTCTGTGTGTGTCTGTGTGTCTGTGTGTGTGTCTGTGTGTGTGTGTCTGTGTGTGTGTCTGTGTGTCTGTGTCTGTGTGGGTGTGTCTGTGTGTCTGTGTTTGTGTGTGTGTGTTTGTGTGTGTGTGTCTGTGTGTGTGTCTGTGTGTGTGTGTCTGTGTGTGTCTGTGTCTGTGTGTGTGTCTGTGTCTGTGTGTCTGTGTGTGTGTGTGTCTGTGTGTGTGCGTCTGTGCGTGGCGTGGTGCTGGGCACCCAACCCCCTCGTGTGCCGTGCCGCCCGTCATATGTGCTACTCGCTAACAACACTTGCCCCAACGGTATGTTAAAGGCTATACCAAAGGCTATACGGGGAATCTCTGTCAGTGTGTGTGTATGTATGGCGAACGGTGGCGCAGTGGTTAGCGCATTGCGCTGCGAATCCGGCAACCCGAGTTGCCGGATTTTCGCTCGCGACCACGTGTTCCATGGATTCTGTACCTCGCCTTCCCCAATAACCACAGCCCACACCCAACCCGAATGATTCCACCCCCTCTACTCTTAGAATTCTTGCAACACTTTAACCCCTGCAGTACCGCCAGACCAGATGGCATTGCTCCAGCATCTCTAAACAAAGCTGCCCACAGTGCCAGTTCCGTCGCCTCCCCAATACCCCACGTTTTTTTATTTACCAATGCGTGCCAGCTCAATATACATTGATTGGGTGGGGGGCATTCAAATAGTCCATCCAATTCCCGCCCCTGTCTATGATATCTGCTGTATCTTGTCTAATACGCTAGGAAACCCGGTTCAGAAAGAGTCGATCATCTACAGCGTAATTTTCTTTTTACAGAACATCAATCCGAGTCTAGGCGTAAGCAAGGCACCATCGCCGCTTCACTGACAGGTCTGGGCAGCACTAGCAACTGTGTTTGTAGCCGTGGCTACACCAGGGCCAGTGCGGGCTGTCTAGTGGAGGATGTACTGTATGGGAAATGGAGAAATGAACGGGAGAGGGAAGAGAGACGAGGAGAGAGGGGGAGGGAGAGGCTTCACCAGGACCTCGACGCTGCTGCTGCGCGAAGGAGCTGCGTCTGTTTGAGAAGTTCTAAGACTTTGATGGTCGTGGTCCTGAACACACACCTGAGATAGGTGAGACACACAGTCACGTGTGTGTGTGTGTGCGTGCTATTACGATGCACTTGGCCCAAAGAATCTCCCTCCGAGTGTAAAGATGAGGTGAGTTCTGGTCTTGGAACGAACATCGCAGTGACAAGTGGACTGGTTCGCAAGATTAATCGTCAAGATGGGATTTAGCAAACACAAAGCGGTTTAAATTTCGATTTAAAGCGTTCGTAACTGCAGGGATTCATTTTCTTGGTTCTTTCGGTAAAATCACGTAGAAGGAAAATGATAAAATAATGAAAAGAAAACAAAATAAAATACAATTCTCACGACGTTTCGGCCACAACGCAAGCAGCCGTCCTCAGGTGAAGAACATGGCTGTCGGAAAGACAGCGTCATTCAGACGCTGTCTTTCCGACAGCCCTGTTCTTCCGACAGCCCTGTTCTTCACCTGAGGACGGCTGCTTGCGTTGTGGCCGAAACGTCGCGAGAATTGTATTTTATTATGTTTATTTTTTTTATTTGTTTATTCTTTCCCTTCTACGTGACTTTACCGAAAGAACCAAGAAGACAAAGCGGTTTGCTGAGGCTGATTTGCATCTGACGTCAGCAAGAGCTGGGAGAGGCAACGGGGCGGCAGCGAGGAGATGTTTCCGTGTCGAGGGCGAGAAACAGGATTTGTTTCTATACAAAGTCTCCATCTTGAGCCTTGGTTTTTTCATTGTGAAATCCGCGCGTGTGGAGGAGCCGGGTGGATTTTACCATCACAGGATTATAGCAAGTGGCGGCGGATTTGGGGTAGGCCTTCATCCAGCAGTGGATCGATCATAGTCGATTATTCTATTCTTGCGAATGATGGCAGCAGCAGCGGCGATGTGGTTCAAGTGTGGAGGTTTGCAGCTGGCCACGACGAGAGATAGAGAGTTCGTGTCGTGTCGCCGTTCCTCCTCCAGCAGGAGATCAAAGATGTCCTACTGGACATCTGCGAAAAAGAGCTTCATAGCTCATCAGATTCCTCCTCCAGTGTCAATAAATAATCTGATTCAGTAATCTGCAGTGGATGATTTATGGTCATGAATAAACATAATGGACCACACGTGCCGTACCGCTCTTTACGTGGCGGGGGCTGTTTGTCCACATACCTCACCACGCGGCTCAGTGCGGGTTGGCGATTTTACTCGACGTGGCCGGGAATCGAACTCAGGTCATCGGATTTACAGTCGTACCTCCCTCCCCCAACCGATGAGTCACGGCTCCTCCACCCCAACATATTTTTAGCCACGGATAAATAAACACTGATCACGATGATGATGAAATGCTCTGTAGTAATACGAGATATCGGGGCTGTGCGGAAAGGCCCAATGTAATGGCACCGCGGGGGGGCGGGGGAGAGAGGAAATTGTACGAACCCATGTTTTATGATCTCCCCGAAACAAAATAAAAGTGGTATCGCCCAACCTAGTTGGCACAAAACATAGCACTGATGTGTTTTGAAATGACCAATACGGGGTGAATTAATTTGTGGTGAGATTTTGTGTTTGGATAGGATGGGAGTGCCCCAAACCTGTTCCGATATCACTCGCCCACTGATGATTTCTACGGCCAAGCATCGAAAACAACTAAAGTGACCGAATTTATAACACGAACCACTGCGCCACCGCTCCCCGCAAACAATCTGTAGGGCGACTTTGTCGACCCAACTTCGAGCACCACGCCGACTGTACAAAGTTGCGATGGGGCCACGGCCACCACGCGCCTCCACGCACACCCACGCACACCTACAACCCCACGCACACCCACGCACACCTACAACCCCACGCACACCCACGCACCCATACAACCCCACGCACACCCCCACGCACACCCACGCACCCACACAACCCACGCACACCCACACAATCCCACGCACACCTACAACCCCACGCACACCCACGCACACCTATAACCCCACGCACACCCACGCACACCTACAACCCCACGCACACCCACGCACCCATACAACCCCACACACAACCCCACACACCCACACAACCCACGCACACCCACACAATCCCACGCACCCATACAACCCCACGCACACCCACGAACTCATACAACCCCACACACAACCCCACACACAACCCCACGCACACCCACACACCCACACAACCCACGCACACCCACACAACCCCACGTACCCATACAACCCCACGCACACCCACACACCCACACAACCCACGCACACCCACACAACCCCACGCACGCCCACGAACCCACACAACCCACTCACGCACCCCAAGAACTCAACGGACTTCCCACGCACACCTACACAACCCCACGCACACCCACGTACCCATACAACCCCACGCACACCCACTAACCCACACAACCCACGCACACTCATGCACCCCAAGAACTCAACGGACTTCCCACGCACATCCCAGCACCGCCACGCACGTGCTGCAAGCAGCAGACTCTGCCGCGCCGCTCCCCTCCTCGCCGCTCCCACCTCCTTCCCGTCGCCTCCCCCACCCACCCATTCCCACCCCCTCCCACCCCCTCCCGAAACTCCACCTCCTCCTCCACCTCGTCCTCCTCTACGGCAACCTCAACCACCCCCCTCAGCATCCTCCCACTCCTCACCCCCCCCGAGCCCCCAGCTCGCTAGTTCACAAAGTGCGCACCTGTGCGCACTGCGCGTTCCGCCCCCTTGGCAAACAGCCCCGCCCCCCGGGTCTCCCACCCCACCCCACCCGCAGGGCCACCTCGCCCAGAACACCGCAGCTGCTGCCCCACGACGGAAGCGTGGGGGGGAGGGGGGGTTGGAGATGGGGTGAGGGGCTGGCGGTGGGGGGGGGGGTAAAGCGGAGGGGAGGGCTCCCATCGCGACTCGGCACCCGCAATGGGAGCTCCGTGGACCACGCGGCGTGGTGGGGGGGGGGGCTCCTGCCTGGGGCGGGGGGCTCCTAAATAGAGGCGCCCCCCCTCCTCTGTGGCTCAGATTGTTGGTCGGGCGGTGCGTGGGTGTACTGTGATTGGCTGAAATTTGTAACATTTAACGTTTCATCGCTAAAACGGCCGCGATGAACTCGTTAGATTTTACCAGCTGGCGCTCGCTCACACGGTGCCTTCAACAGACTGTTGGGTCAAGTGCTGTTAGCGAGCACCTTTGAAGGCCGGGTAGCCAGCATCACGTCCAGCCGCCTTTGTATTCCCAGTGCTGATGTGTCTTTTTTTTACTCACTGCACCAGGTACTCATTGCAAGCCGAGTCGCCCTCGGGGAAGGCCACGCAGGACCGATTCTAAATATTCGCCAACATTTTGGCCGTGAGCAGGAGTGGAACGAGGGTCGCCGGATTCGTAGCCCAATGCGCTAATCACTGCGCCACGGCTCGCCACCAAGCGATACCCCCCCTACCCCCCGCACAAAGACAAAGATCCCCCGTATAGCCTGAACAGACTGTTGGAGCAAGTGCTGTTAGCGAGCAGCACATATAAAGGCCGGAACGGCAACGAGGGGGTGGGTGGCCGGCGCCACGCCCGACCGCCTTTGTCTCCCAAGTGGCGATGTTTACAACACACCGCACCCGATACTCATTTGAGGCCGAGTCGACCAAGGGGAGACCCAGAACCGGTTCAGATAATCATCACTGGCGTTGGCCGTGAGCGGGAACCGAACTCGGGTCGCCAGGTTCGAAGCGCAACGCGCTAACCGCTACACTACCGCTCCCCGCACACACACACACAGACATACACACACAGACACGCACAGACACGCACATACACACACGGGGCGGATCCGGTCGATCATTACATGGGAGCAGCATTGCCTTAAACCCCAAGGTAAACACAGCGGTGGCCGATAAGAGAGAGGGAGGGGGTACAACAGGCGTGGGCCCATAGGCAAAGGGGATCTGCAGGGGCCACTATTTACCCACGACCCCTTCTGCTCCCACGCTTCCCTCCAAAGGCAAAGCTGCCCCGTGTAGCTTTAACAAACTGTTGGGGCAAGTGCCGTTAGAAAGGAGCCCCGGTCGCCTTTATCTCCCAAGTGGCGATCTTTACTCACCGCACCAGACACTCGTTAAAGACTGAGTCGACCTAGGAGAGGCCCAGCACCGGTTCAAGTATTCGTCATTGTTCATGATCGTGAGCTGGATTCGATCTCAGGTCGGCCGGGTTCGTAATGCCTCTTCCCACTACACCCTCAGGGTTGGCTACGTACGGTGCAAAAAAAATGCAACATACAAACGCCCACCTCCAATGCCAACCACACCTCAATTATTTAAACCACCCACCCTCACCCTTTCGCCCCCCCTTCTTCCCCAGCGCGCTCCCCAAACAATATAATCAAATTTCCATAATTGCGACATCGATTCTTTGCCTTGCGACTTAAGTCACCATGATCCCCCCCCCCCCCTCTCACCACGCGGGCCTCGAGCCTCGTAGAAGACTCTGGTGGGTGGGTGACACCGCGAGCTGTTATAATGAATCGAATGAATACAAACTTTTAAGTGACTTTCAAAAGCGCTATGGTGACGTCGGTGCAGTGACGTGTGGTACTTGAGTTACCTGCTGCTGCTGACTTGGCAGTAGTGCACACACGCGATGAACATATGTAAACACAAATAAAAATACCATCAACACGTCCCGTGTCAATCACATAGCGTGTGGCCTTTAAAGAAAATACTGTATATAATATGCGACGTTTCACACAATGGCCCGTCTTCATTAAAGACCCAAAGGATATATGAAATGAAGGTCTATTGCCCAAAACGTCGCCTATTATATAATTGTTTTCTTTTAAGGCCACAAGGCGTTATTGACGAATGTGTTGAGTTTTTTCGCTTATAAAATAAAGTTGTCGTGATTTATCGATGAGAGATGAATATCGATTAGGGGCCGTCCATAAATGATGTCACGCGATTTTGGACTATTTTTGACCCCCCCCCCCCTTCGTCACATGGCGTCACAAAAAGTCAGCCCCCCCCCTAGTTGCGTGACGTCATTTATGGACGGCTCCTTATATGACAATAAATTATTCAGGGGTTCAATTCTCGCCGAAGGTGTGGTGTGCGTCCTGGTTCGCTGGTGGACCTGGAAGGGGGTCGCGTGGAGCGATAGCTCCGGCTACAGCGAGTTCCTGAAGAAGCCCCCAGCGTGTGGAGCGAAACGTCGGACATCGTACGAAACAACACGCGAGGTGCACAACCCGAAAACACAGCACGAGAGGGTTATAACCTCGTATGCGTGATGGGTTTTCTCTGGTTACTCCGCTATCCAAACACACGAAACTAAACAGTCCTCAAAAATACGTTTTTCCCAAACGTCTCTGTGTAGCAGGACCCTCTTGCTTATTTATGCGATTTGCGAAAAGGTTCGCGAACTGCACCATGAACCCGTCCCACGGCCCACGGTCACCGACCCGTGGCAGCGTGGTCAGCCACCAACCCAGCCGCATACATCCAGCGGCGGGTAGACAAAGGGGGCCGTGGATGACAACGACGATAATTGAGGAATCCGGGAGCTGTCTCCGTATCAGTCCCCGTGCCCCCTTCCACTCCGCCACCCCTCCCCCACCCCTCCCCCACCCCATCCCCTCCCCCACTTCACCCTTCCCCGCCCCACGGCTCCACCCCGAGTCTGGCCGCTCGCAGAAGCCTCGACACGCCCGGCATCCATCACCGTGTCCCACTGCTCCTGCCACGCTCGCACACACACACACGCACGCGTGTGTGTGTGTGCACACACACACGCACGCGTATATACGTGAACACAACAACAACAACAGCCGCCATTCGCCACGAAGTGGTGGTGGCTTCACCGCGGGGCCTGTGCCAGGCTAAGTGCACATTTAGGCTTTCACGTCGAAGGGTCGCTGTTGGCAGGTCTCGAGACAGACCCAGGTTGAGCGACTGACAAGAATGGCAGATGCACCGCCTGTGCTCCCCACTGTGCCACTTGGACACGCACACAAAGATCCCCCATATAGCCTTGACAGACTGTAGGGGCAAGTGCTGTTAGCGAGCACCTATGTATTCCGGAACGGTACACGAGGGGGTGGGTGGCCAGCACCACGCCCGACCGCCTTTGTCTCCCTAGTGGTGATGTTTACACACCGCACCAGGTACTAATTTGAGGCCGAGTCGATCTCGGGGAGGCCCATAACCGGTTCAGATAATCGTCAATGGTGTTGCTGGTGGCCGTGATTGGGAATCGAACTCAGGTCGCCGGGTACGCAGCGCGCGAACGGCTCAGACGAACACGCGCACACGCAATCCCCCTTGCCCCCACGTGCCCCTCCCCACGCCACCCACGTACAGCTGCCCCCTAGAGCGGCATCCGAGCTGCGTGGTGCCGCTTCGCTGCCCATGGTCCACGTGGAAGCCGCGCACTTTACCCCGGGGGGCAGGGGGCAGACCCAGGCGGGCACTCTTTGTCGGGGGGTAATGCCCCCCCTCCCCGCCCCCAGAAAAGGGCTCCGGCACACAAGTGCAGAGAGTGAGTCTGAGCGATCCAAGGGCACAGAGACATCGGGGACATAGAGACACTGGCACACAGACACACGGAGACATGGAGACACGGAGACACAGCGCATCAGGAGTGTGCGATGTTGGGGGTGATGGCAAAATGAGTGCTGGAGGATGTGATGGCTGTGAAGAACGTGATGATGATGATGGTGGAGGTGAGGGGGGTGGGGGTGTCCGAGTGTCTGCCTCCCCTAGGTCGACTCAGCCTCAAATAAATAACTGGAGCTATGTGTAAACATCGCCACTCGGGAATACAAATGCGGCCGGACATGGTGCTGCCCCCCACTCCCTCGTGTGCCATACCGGCCTTCATAGATGCTCCTCGCAAACAGCACTTGCCCCGACAGTCTGTTGAGGCTATACCGGGGCTCTTTGTCTGTGGTGTGTGGCGAGTGTGTGCGGACGCCTCGCGTGCGGCGAGATTCGCGCGTGGCTCAGGAGGCGACTTCGACCCCTTTCAGGGCCGAGAGGGACCGCACCCAGTGACCCCTCCTCCCCCTCACCCCACCCCCACGAACCCCTATTCACACCCCAGGGCGCCCTCCCCCCTTCCTCCACAGATACCACCTCCAACCCTTGCCTAGCGTAGTTGGACTAAGCTACACGTGTGTGTGTGTATGCGGGGAGCGGTAGCGCAGTGGTTACCGGTGAACTCGAGTTAAATTCCCGCTCCACGGCCATCAACATCGGTGGGGAATATCTGAATCGGTCCTGGGCCCCCACTAGGTCGACTCAGACGCAAGCAAATATTAGTACCGGGCTCGATGGTGTAATCATTAGGGGCCGGGCATGGTGGTGGCCAACCAACCCGTCTCGTGTGCCGTGCCGGCCTTCATGGGTCAGAGCGTCACGGTGGCAAGACGTGAACTACCACATTGAGAAACACGCGTTTAGAGTTGTTGGCGACTGCTATAAATGTCCACGTGGCGATATGCAACTCCGTTGGGCTATCATTTGTGGCCAGGTCGTCTCTGAAAAACATAGCTCAGGTGGGCCTGACATTGGTAGAAATAAAATAAAAAGTTGAGTTTAGGTTCTCGCAAACAGCAGTTGCCTCAATAAAGTCTGTAGAAAGCTATAAGGAGATCAGCTTGTGGCTCACGAGTTCCCATCCCCCCCCGCCCGCCGTCCCAGCCACCTCCACTCCTGCCCCACTGCACCCGACCCCACACGGCGCGTCACGCGGAGCTCCACCCCGAAACCAGAACTGGGAGAGAGTGCGCGCGCGCGCGTGTGTGTGTGTCCGCGTGTGTGTGTGTATCAGCGTGTGTGTGTGTCAGCGTGTGTCTTCCTCTACACGTGTGCGTGTGTGTGTGTCCGCGTGTGTGTGTGTATGTCCGCGTGTGTGTGTGTCCGCGTGTGTGTCTTCCTCCACACGTGTGCGTGTGTGTGTGTCCGCGTGTGTGTGTGTGTCCGCGTGTGTGTCTTCCTCTACACGTGTGCGTGTGTGTGTGTCCGCGTGTGTGTGTGTGTCCGCGTGTGTGTCTTCCTCTACACGTGTGCGTGTGTGTACGTGTTAACAAAGGCGGCCGGGCGTGGTGTTAGCCACCCACCCCCTCGTGTTCCGTTGTGGCCTTCATAGGTGCTTCTCGCTAACGGCACTTGCCCCAACAGTTGGTGAAACCTATGCTGGGGGTCTTTGTCTTTTGTGCGTGGTGAGTGTGTGCATTTTTTTAAGGGGGAGAGGGGGCGGCGGGGTCTATGTAGATGGCACGTGGGTATCGTGGTGGGCTCTTTGCCTATGTACACCTGCGCGTGTGTGTGTATGTGAGCCGAGGTAAGTTCGTCTTTGTGTGGGGAGCGGTAGTGCAGTGGTTAGCGCACTGGCGCTACGAACCCGGCCACCTGGGCTCGATTCTCGGACCACGGCCGACATAGGTGGCGAGCGATATCTGAGCCGCTCCTGCACCTCCCCTCGCCCCACACGGGGACTTGGTGTGTAGGAAATAAAATCAGCATTGGCGAGAGAGACAAAGGTGGCCGGGCGTGGTGCTGGTCACGCCACACCCTCGCGCGCCGTTACGGCTTTGATAGCACTATGTTACACAATTCTTGTTCCTGGGTACTAAGTGTTATTTTTTTAATGCGTTTGCTTAACAAGTTAGGAAAATGGATATTATTCCCCACAAATTTTGCTCTTGTGACCAGGACTTTACGTCAAGGAATGACACAAATGCACACCACGTTTTCTCATTGCAAATAGGTCATCTTTAAAATATCACTGTCCTGGTCACTAAATAAAAGTTTGTGGGGAATAATAGCCATTTTCTGTACTTGTGAGGCATTAGCAATTAGGAAATAACACTTACTAACAGCACTTGCCTCCAGAGTCTATACAGGCTACGCGGGGGATCTTTGCATCTACATGTGTGTGTGTTTGTGAACGAGCTTTCCCCATTGCGACGAGCACAGCCAGAGAAGAACTCGTGACTGAGCGTGACACCTGCCCACCATCAGCCGGGGGAGGGGGGAGGGCGCAGTGGGGGGGCCAAGTGGGGGGGGGGGGGCGACGTGGGGGGGGGGCGAAGTGGGGGGGGGCGAAGTGGGGGGGGGGGGCGAAGTGGGGGGGGGGGGGTGTTATTTGTCTGACCAGGTGGCTATGCGGAACAGCGAAAGACTCGCAGCAATCCAAATTCAAACCCTGGTTGGGGTGTGGGGGAGCGGGGTTGACTTCGTCCACCATCCCCGGGGACCGATACAATTCACATCACTTTGTGGTGAAGTCAATAGTGGTTGTCATGTGGATACACTCATCCTCGCCATATGAATGTGGAATTCCGACTGTCTACGCGGCAGGAATGAGCCCCAATGCCTCAATGCTCATTTGAGAATAAAACCGCTTCGACTCTGTCTAGCAGTGGTGGTCATTTATGAGTGGTGCCAAGGTTGGGGGGGCGGGGGGGGGGGGGTTGACCCAGCCCATCATCTTTCCAGGGTCGATACAATAACTGGAGCAACCACTTTGTCAACAGCAGTTGTCATGTGAATAGACTCGCCTCCACACCATAGGAATGTGGAATTGCCACCAACTGGCTCAGGGCCGCTGCTTGTTGGTCTTGTTGCCGTCGTTTGCGGTTGAGTGGGGGGGGGGGGGGGGCTAACTCTGGTGTAAGTGGGGGGGGGGCTAACTCTGGTGTGAGTGGGGGGGGGCTAGCTCTGGTGTGAGTGGGGGGGGCTAACTCTGGTGTGAGTGGGGGGGGGCTAACTCTGGTGTGAGTGGGGGGGGCTAACTCTGGTGTGAGTGGGGGGGGCGGGCTAACTCTGGTGTGAGTGGGAGGGCTAGCTCTGGTGTTGAGTGGGGGGGGCTAACTCTGGTGTTGAGTGGGGGGGCTAACTCTGGTGTGAGTGGGGGGGGGGGCTAAGTCTGGTGTTGAGTGAAGGGGGGCTAACTCTGGTGTTGAGTGGGGGGGGCTAACTCTGGTGTGAGTGGGGGGGGGGGGGCTAACTCTGGTGTGAGTGGGGGGAGGGCTAACTCTGGTGTTGAGTGGGGGGGCTAACTCTGGTGTGAGTGGGGGGGCTAACTCTGGTGTTGAGTGGGGGGGGCTAACTCTGGTGGTGAGTGGGGGGGCTAACTCTGGTGTGAGTGGGGGGGGGGGGCTAACTCTGGTGTTGAGTGAAGGGGGGCTAACTCTGGTGTGAGTGGGGGGGGGGCTAACTCTGGTGTTGAGTGGGGGGGGGGCTAACTCTGGTGTGAGTGGGGGGGGGCTAACTCTGGTGTTGAGTGAAGGGGGGCTAACTCTGGTGTGAGTGGGGGGAGGCTAACTCTGGTGTGAGTGGGGGGGGGGGCTAACTCTGGTGTTGAGTGGGGGGGGGGCTAACTCTGGTGTGAGTGGGGGGGGGGCTAACTCTGGTGTTGAGTGAAGGGGGGCTAACTCTGGTGTGAGTGGGGGGGAGGCTAACTCTGGTGTGAGTGGGGGGGGGTAACTCTGGTGTTGAGTGGGGGGGGGCTAACTCTGGTGTGAGTGGGGGGGGGCTAACTCTGGTGTTGAGTGAAGGGGGGCTAACTCTGGTGTGAGTGGGGGGGAGGCTAACTCTGGTGTGAGTGGGGGGGCTAACTCTGGTGTTGAGTGGGGGGGGGCTAACTCTGGTGGTAAGTGGGGGGGGCTAACTCTGGTGTGAGTGGGGGGGGGGGGCTAACTCTGGTGTGAGTGGGGGGGGCTAACTCTGGTGTGAGTGGGGGGGGGCTAACTCTGGTGGTGAGTGGGGGGGGGCTAACTCTGGTGTGAGTGGGGGGGGGGCTAACTCTGGTGTGAGTGGGGGGGGGCTAACTCTGGTGTTGAGTGAAGGGGGGCTAACTCTGGTGTGAGTGGGGGGGAGGCTAACTCTGGTGTGAGTGGGGGGGCTAACTCTGGTGTTGAGTGGGGGGGCTAACTCTGGTGGTGAGTGGGGGGGGGCTAACTCTGGTGTTAGTGGGGGGGAGGCTAACTCTGGTGTGAGTGGGGGGGGGGCTAACTCTGGTGTGAGTGGGGGGGGCTAACTCTGGTGGTGAGTGGGGGGGGGGCTAACTCTGGTGTGAGTGGGGGGGGCTAACTCTGGTGTGAGTGGGGGGGGCTAGCTCTGGTGTGAGTGGGGGGGGCTAACTCTGGTGTTGAGTGGGGGGGGGGTAACTCTGGTGTTGAGTGGGGGGGGGCTAACTCTGGTGTGAGTGGGGGGGGGGGCTAGCTCTGGTGTGAGTGGGGGGGCTAACTCTGGTGTGAGTGGGGGGGGGCTAACTCTGGTGTGAGTGGGGGGGGCTAACTCTGGTGGTGAGTGGGGGGGGGGGCTAACTCTGGTGTGAGTGGGGGGGGCTAACTCTGGTGTGAGTGGGGGGGGCTAGCTCTGGTGTGAGTGGGGGGGGCTAACTCTGGTGTTGAGTGGGGGGGGCTAACTCTGGTGTTGAGTGGGGGGGGGGCTAACTCTGGTGTGAGTGGGGGGGGGGGGGGCTAGCTCTGGTGTGAGTGGGGGGGCTAACTCTGGTGTTGAGTGAAGGGGGGCTAACTCTGGTGTGAGTGGGGGGGGGGGGCTAACTCTGGTGTTGAGTGGGGGGGGGGCTAACTGGCGCCCCGGGCGAGGAGTGTTTGTTCGCTGCTCGAGCTGAAATTTTGTTTAGTTTAAGAAAACAGAGGAGGTGCACATTGTTGTTATTGTCCGTGCGAAACGTTTCTCCATCGCCAGTGTCCCTGTGCCCCGTGATCCCAGGGCTCCGTTGCGCAAGAGTCGATCCGATTGCCGCAACGGGGCAGGCACCGCCTCGCCTCTGCGTCCCTACCCGAGGGCGTGTTCCAGCAGCTCGCCTTTGACGACCGCTAACGCCCGTCTGTGTTTGATGTTTTATCAAACATTTTACCCGCGGCACGCACCACGCGGAAGGGGGAGTAGAGGAGTCAATGGCCTAATGAATGGTGGGCGGGGGGGGAGAGAAAGGGACGGGAGAGAGGGAAGGGAGACCGGCACGGAAGTCCCCCAAGGCGCAGGAGGAGATTGAGGGCACGGCTCGAGATGAGCAGCAGGAGGGGAGGGGGGAGGAGGAGGGGGAGAAGGAATGACCGGGCCGAGATATTGGGGATGATGAGAGGGTTACGACGATGATGACGACGACGACGACGATGATGACAAAAGGGGAGAGAGGAAGAAGAGAACCGCAAGGAGCGAGCAGAAGTTGACTGCTCCGAGGAGCAGCGTCAGGCCGTGGCCTCCCAGAAGCCACGTGGTTTGCGGGAGGCTTGAGTTGATAGAAAACACTCGTCACTCATTGGCTCAAAACACATCTTCAGATGGCAAAGACCTCAACGCAACAGGACCCTGCTGAAAAATAGTCATTAGCTGTGGATTTCCTGGATAGATAAATAACGAATTTAACAACAATACCGAGCATCGCCCCAGGCAAGTTCCATTGCATTTTTTTGTTACCGATCACGCACCCCCCCCCCCCCGGAGAGGTTGGGCCATGTGAGCTTCAATTCGACTCCCGTCTTGGAGACCGTGTGAGATTAAGTTGTTTATATATAATAATAAACTCACTACTTTGATTTCCGGTCAAGATGCCTAGAAATGGTTGCATCGTTTAAGGGATCATGGCATTGCTCCCTATTGCTGTTAATCACTGCGTCTTGAACAAACATTCGTTGACAATATGAGAGTGTGTAAATATCTGGAACTGGTCATGGTGATGATGCTCGCTGCTGCGGATGGCAGCCAAAAGAGGCCACGAGCCCTAGAGGACAGCCATGGATTTTTCTCCGGGTTCCTCAGGTGTTGCCGTGCACATTTAGAACCATACATTTATATAATTTGGCTGCGACTATAAATTCCCACGTGCGATGATAATGTCATGATATCAGCCACTGTTGATGACCTATCACGTGTGGCCAGGTCACCTCTGGAAAAGAGCCAATAGCTCAAACTTGATTTGAAGCTTTCGTGACTGCAGGAATTACTCTTTAGTTCTTTCGGTAAAGTGACGTAGAAAGAAATGTAATTAAATAATTTAAGCTCAGTGAGCTTCACGTGAATACAATACTTTGGATCAGGGAGGGCGCCTCCCAACTTCTCTGTGTGATCCCACCAACCCTCGCTGCCTCCACGGTTGCCGATTTGCAGAGGCCATGTGCATAGCCACCGTCGCCGGGCCCGGCGTGGTGTTCCTCACAAGGTCAGGGGGTCCCCGTACAGTTTCTACATCGCCTCGAGTCTCGCGCTCAGCACTTCAACGGCAGTGCGATCGCCATCACCTGCCAACCCCCAGCGATTCGTCCGCCACGGAGCGTGACGCCAGAGCCGATAGAGAGCGGGCAAAGTGCGGCTCCCCCGCCACTCGCGCCCGCAGAGCGTTGTAAAGATGATGACGGTGGTGGTGGTGATGTTGGTGACGATGGTGATGGAGAGGTCGATGACGGCGATGACGCTGCTGCTGATGACGATGATTGTTACGATGGTGATTCAGGTGATGATGATGATGATGATGCTAATTATTACTACAGTGATAATTAGGACGAGGATGATGCTGGTGGTCATGCGGATGACGGTGATAATCACCACAATGAGCTGATGACAACGATGATGATGATGAATACGATGCTAAAGATAATGACGACAATGTTGATCATGACGATGATGATTACAATGGTGAGGATGATATTTGCGATCATTAGGATGAAACTGATGACGGTGATGAATACCACGATTAGAAATGATGATTACCATGACGTCAATGATTATGGATGATGATTAATATTATGAAGAAAGATTAATGCAATAGTAATAATACTATGAGGATGAAGCTAATGATGACGATCATGACGATGATGCTAATGATGACGATTCGTGTGTCGGCATCACAAGGAGAACGAAACGGTCACATGAACTCAGGGGGAGAGGGTGGCAGCACCATACCACGTGACATGCGAGCATTACAATTACAAAAGGCAAAGATCCCCCTCCCCCGTGTAGCCTTAACAGGCCGGTGGAGCAAGTGCTGTTAGCGAGCACCTGTGAAGGCAGGCACGGCACAGAACTACGCCGGGCCGCCGTTGTCTCCTCACTAATGATGACTCACACATCGCACCAAATACTTATTTAAGGCTGAGTCGATCTAGGCGAGGCCTAGGACTGGTTCAGATAATCATCACTGGTGGTGGTGGCCGTGATCGGCAAGTGAACTCGGGATGACCGGATTCATAGCGCATTTCGCTAACCACTTCACTAATTAAAATTACCTCCCCGCACAGACACCCAGCCCCCTCCCTCCACACGCTCCCCCACCACCCCACCTGCCCCGCAGTGCACACAGTCGCGCCGAGATAACGCAGGGGCTGTAAATCCCGAGCCATCGTAAACACCAGACAGGGGAGGACAGCCACCGCAAACAGAAAAAATAACGAGCCGTGTAGGATGATCTCCAGCCACCAATGTGTATCCGTTGCGCGGAGAGTCCCGCTTAGCCAGTTACTCGGCTATGTTCTCAAGGGAGATCCGCGGTACGGGACAAGAAAGAAGACGCGATGTGCGCGCAAGCAGCGACAGCAGAAGTCGTCGGAGGCAGCGGGAAAACATTCCTTAAAGGACAAACCATTAACAATATTAACAATGCGATAAAAAAACTGACGATTTATTAACACTTAAGTAATTAACTACTAACCAAGAGGAGAGGAAAGCGGAGCAGTTTTGACAGCCGGGGGGGTGGGGTCGGAAGGAAACCGCGCCCGAGGAGAGGGCCCAGAGACACGCGCGGACCAGAGGACATCAGCGAGAAACCCTCTCCCTGGCAAAACCCCAGCGGCTCTTTCCCCAACAGTCTGGTGGAGGCTATACGGGGATCTTTGTCCTTGGGATCGGTGGCGTGGCGAATACCGAGCGCACTGCGCGCTACACCCCCCCCCCCCCATGGACCTCCTTGTGTTCTCTCCCGAGCCACGTGAATGGGCAGTGCGTGAGGCTGGTGCAGTAAGACGGTGGAAGCGCTGCGTTGTTTGTCGGTTGCGAATAAATAAACACTTCTTCTTTTTTTAAACCGAGAGGCTGCGCCCTTCTCTTCCCACGGGCGTGAGATGCGTGAGATGCGAGCGCGGGTTACTGGGTCCAGACCTCGAAGCCAATTAGCGGCACGTCAGCACGCCACTTACACGGCGCAACACGTCACGCGATTAAAGGCTCACCGAGGCCTCTAACGCCCCCGAGGTAATTGGCTCGCGACGATTACTCAATTACAAGCCCAGGGGCGTCCGCATTTGCGGGCCCATTAACTCGCTACAAATCCGAATAACTCTGTGGACGTGCGTGCGTGTGCGTGTCTGCGCGTGTCTGTGCGTGTGCGTGTCTGTGCGTGTGCGTGTGCGTGTCTGTGCATGTGCGTGTCTGTGCGTGTGCGCGGGGAGCGGTAGCGTAGCGGTTAGCGCTACGATCCTGGCGACCCGGGTTCGATTTCCGCTCACAGCAAACACCAGTGACGATGATCTGAACCGGTACTGCGCCTCCCCTAGGTCAACTCAGCCTCAAATGAGTACCTTGTGCGATGTGTAAACGTCGCCACTAGGGAGACAAAGGAGGCCGGGCGTGGTGTTGGCCACCCACCCCCTCGTGTGCTGTGGCGGCCTTCATAGGTGCTCGCTAACAGCACTTCCCCCTACAGTCTGTTAAGGCTATACGGGTGATCTTTGTCTTTTTTGTGTGCAAGTGCGTGCGAGCAACCAGGCAGCCGGGCGTGGTGTCCCCCCCCCACCCCTGTGCCGTGCTGGCTGTCAGAGTTGCTCGCCAACGCCGCTTGATCTGCGCCTCTCACGCGGGGGGTGTGAGGAGCGGTGGGCGCACTGCGATATGGACCCGGCGACCTCGGTTCGACGACGATAAGGCAGTGGCATCAGAACCGACCCTGGGGCTTCTTCCAGGTTTACTCAACCTTAAACGGAGTACCTGGTGCAGTGTGTAAACATCAGCGCTGGAAGAGGAGGAGGGGTGGGGGGCGTGGGAGGGGGGGACAAATGGGGTGGGAGGGGGGGGCAAAGGTGGCAGGGCGTGGTGCCCTCTCCCACTCTCTCCTACTCCGGGCTCTCCACGAGGGTTTATCCCCCCCCACCTCCCCCACTCTCCCTACTCCCCCTCCCCTCCCTATTCACATGCGAATTGAGCGGCGCGCGGTTGGGGGCGGGGGTCTGGTGGTCGAGAGGGGGGGGCTTGAAGCTGGTGGGGCGTGCGGGGGAGGTGGACGCTTGGGTGAGGATGGGATGGGGGAGGGAGGAGGAGTGAGGGTGGGGGATAAAGGGTGGTGGAGGGGGGGTGGAGGGGTGGTGGAGGGGCGGTGGAGGAGGGGTGGCGACCAACCCCCCGCTCACCCCGTCCCGCGGGGCTTGTGCCGAGTGAACGCCCCGCGAGAATATTCAGAGCGAGTTCGGTGGCAGCCGCGCAGTGCTCGCAGCGAAGGCGATCGCCAGGGCGATTTGTTCAGCCTTTGTAATCATCTCCATAGAACATTGCCGACTTAAGTCTACATCGAGATTCACACAGAGACTCACAGACTCACACAGAGAGCCGTAGGCTTACACAGAGACCCATAAACTCGCACAGAGACTCCAAATAACGAAGTACATATTGTATTTGTGCCTTGGTGGGCGAGTGAGTAGGTAGGTCAGTGGGTGAATGATTAAGTGAGAGTGATTGAGTTAGTGGGCGAGTGATCTATGGGAGAGTGAGCGGATGGGTGAGTAGGTGAGTGGCTGAGTGAGTGAGTGGTGAGCACATCATCATTCCACCACCACATTATCACCACCATCATCATCATCATCACCTCACCACTCTCACCATCTTGTGAAAGTCGTTCCATAATAACAATTCATTCTTGTAGTTTTCAAATGATTTTATTGTTTCCACCAGAAACCCCATCATCAGCACCAGCACAGTTATCACCATCATCACTGCCCCGCCACGACCACGACGTTTCGCACCCCCCCCCTCAACCATATACGGTAACTCTGAACAAAGCAATGCGTCGCCTTTATCACCACCACCACGGCTGCCTTTCCAACCCCATCACCACCACCAGCATCCCGCGAGAACTATGAAAGACAGAGACCCCCCGTATAGCCTTACACAGATTATTGGGGCAAGTGCTGTTAGCCAACAACTATGAAGGACAGCACCATTCCCGGCCGCCTTTGTATCCCCAGTGGTGAGGTTTACATATCGTACCAGATACTCATTTGAGGCCGAGTCGACCTAGGGGAGGCTGAGTTGACCTAGGGGAGGCCGAGGACTGCCTCAGATAATCGTCGCGTCTGGTGGCCGTGAGGGGGAATCCAACTCAGGTGGCCGTGTTCGTAGGACAGCGCCCTAACCGCTACACTACCATGCACCCCCCCCCCCCACCATCATTATAATAACTATACCACCATTAACATCCTCACAACTACCCCCCACCCAATTTCCACGACCCCCACCCTTACCCTCCCCACCACACCCACCCAGGGTCACACCCCTCCCATGGCCCCCAGCGCTCCCACGCCCTCGCCCCCCTCCCCCACGCACGCGGCGAGAGAAGCGCGCGGGACAAGCCACGACACGCAAGGGCACTCGGGCCAACTCGCAGCCAGCCCGACCAGCCAGCCCAGCCAGCACGGCCAGCCAGCCAGCCCATCTATCCGTGCTGACCCAGCCCGGCCGGGACACCGTGTGCCCTGAGAGATGAGGGCCGAGCGAGCCGGTGGTGTTTGCGATGCAGTATCGCTATGACGATGATGATGGTGGTGGTGATTACTATGCCCACCCCCGCGGGACAGGAGATTGTGCCGCACACGTTACCGCCTCTTCATCCAACAAGTAACTCGATCGTTACAAATCGTAAACACATTTTTTCACAACTCGTTATCTTCCTTCATTACCTTCATCTGCCGTTGTGACGATCGTCATTGCCCCCACGCGCTCTCGGCCCGTGCCGCCTGTTTTCCACCCAGAGACGCGCAGCGCAAACCGCGCGACAAACCTACGCATTACAAATGAATTGTCAGGGCATTTCACCATCAATTATCACCACCACCTTGAATCATTAGCATCAATTATAAAAACAAATCATCACCGTCACACTTGCCACCGATGCTAACCGCCGCAGGGAGTCGAGATCCGATAGCAGAGTTCATAACGCAGCGCGCTCACCGCTGCGCCACCGCTGCCCCCACCCCACACTCATACATTAATTATATAAAAGTTATCATCATCGATGTTTTCGTTAACCCTGCTTCATCCTCTCTCATTTTATTAACGCATATAAGATCCACTCTCTCTCACCCCCACCAGCCCCCTCCCTCCCTCACCCAAATTTTATGCGATATAATGCAAATAATAATACCGGTTTTCCTCGCTTTACGCGGTAGATGCGTTCCAAAAGAATGGCGCACAAAGAGAAGACAACTGCCGAGTAGCGCACACAGTACACATACAGTACACACACACAGTACACACACACTCCACACACAGTACACACACACAGTACACACACACTACACACAGAGTACACACACACAGTACACACACACTCCACACACACTACACACACAGTACACACACAGTACACACACACAGTACACACACACAGTACACACACACTACACACAGAGTACACACACACAGTACACACACACAGTACACACACACAGTACACACACACTACCACACACAGTACACACACACAGTACACACAGTACACACACACAGTACACACACACAGTACACACACACTCCACACACAGTACACACACACAGTACAACACACACAGTACACACACACAGTACAACACACTACACACAGAGTACACACACACAGTACACACACACACTCCACACACACTACACACACAGTACACACACAGTACACACACACAGTACACACACACAGTACACACACACAGTACACACAGAGTACACACACACAGTACACACACACAGTACACACAAACAGTACACACACACTACACACACAGTACACACACACAGTACACACACACAGTACACCACACAGTACACACACACACTACACACACTACACACAGAGTACACACACACAGTACACACACACAGTACACACACACTACACACACAGTACACACACACAGTACACACACACAGTACACACACGTACACACACACTACACACACAGTACACACACACAGTACACACACACAGTACACACACAGTACACACACACTCCACACACAGTACACACACAGTACACACACAGTACACACACAGTACACACACACTACACACACAGTACACACACACAGTACACACACACAGTACACACACACAGTACACACACACAGTACACACACAGTACACACACACAGTACACACACAGTACACACACACAGTACACACACAGTACACACACAGTACACACACACAGTACACACAGAGTACACACACACAGTACACACACAGTACACACACAGTACACACAGAGTACACACACTACACACACAGTACCTACACACAGTACACACACAGTACACACACAGTACACCACACACTACACACAGAGTACACACACACAGTACACACACACAGTACACACACACAGTACACACACAGTACACACACACAGTACACACACAGTACACACACACACAGTACACACACAGTACACACAGAGTACACACACACAGTACACACACAGTACACACACAGTACACACAGAGTACACACACTACACACACAGTACCTACACACACACAGTACACACACACGCAGAGTACACACACAGAGTACACACACACACGGTATACACACACAGTACGCACACATAGTACACACACACACACAGTACACACACAGTACACACACACACTACACAATGTTGTCCGACCGTACAGCCGCACAAGAGTTAATTCAAACCGCACATAGCAATTTTTTGACTTATAAGGGGCCGTCCATAAATGACGTCACGCACCTAGGGGGGGGATCAGACATTTGTGACGATGTGTGACAAGGGGGGGGGGGGGGTTGAGAAATGTGATGTCACATCAAAATGTGCAACTTTAAATAAATATAGACAACACGTTCTACTTAATTAAATATACTTTTTAATTAATCTTTTTTCCTACAACATCAGAATGCAGCGGCACATTAAATACGCACTGCAATGACATTAGTTTAAAGCGATTTGAAGCATGTTTTAGATTTTTTTTGGGGGGGGGGCAGAGATTTGTGACGTCATATTTGAGGGGGGGTCTGACTTTTTGTGACGCCGTGTGACGATGGGGGGGGGGGGGGGGTCAAAAATCGTCCAAAATCGCGTGACATCATTTATGGACGGCCCCTAAGTTAGTCGAATATATGAAGCTTGCAAATACAACCTCCAGTTGACGCAGTGCACGCTGCTCACGCACAATCTCACCTCGCCCTGCGTCTCTCCCAGAGAATCTCGCCGCTACCTCGTTTGTGTTTCGTTCGTCGACCTTCCCACGCACCTCCGATTAGCACACGGCTGGTGACGTGCGGTGCGACATAAGTGCAACATGGAAACATGAATCTAGGCGAATCGCAGGGGGAACGCCCTTGGGATTTACCAACCACGTGGCATGAGGAGTTACCCTCCCCCCGCCGCCCGCCGAGTCGGGGTGAATGGGTTCGAGTGGAGGTTGTGGTTGGACACGACGTCGCCGAGAGATTTGGTCAAACTATTGCACCGCGGAGGAATCCCTCTTGGCAAGGGGCATTGAGTCTCAGCGATGCCCCTTCTAACCGATAATGCCCTCGTCCATGGGACCCTCTCACATGCCCCCCCCCTCCCCCCGTTATACACCTTATTTTAAAAAGGCATCCACGCCTTATTAAGAATGTCCTCTAAGACCCGCCGAATGCTGTAGGATCATGCCCTCCGTCAGAGATTTACACTGGAGCCATGCCCCCAGTCGGACCATCTTGCTCGGGGGCAATGCCCTTCACGGGACACCCGCTGCGTGGGCAATGCCCTCCCCGGGTGACAGTCGCCATGGAATCGACAGCGCATCACAATGTCCCTCCTCCAAGCGACTCGTTTCATAACCTACCCCGCCCACGTGGGCTGCCCCCCTCCCTCCCCTCCACCCCCCTCCCTCCCCTCCACCCCCACGCCCTTCCCGTAGGTGGTGGAAAACCCCGCGAGTTCGGAGAATTCGCGTCTTGTCTGTTCACCGCGCGGCGACCTGAAAGCGAGATGCGTGCCGATGTGAGATGAGTGACAGGGGTGTGGGGATGAGAGGGAGGGGATGAGAGGGGGGGGTGAGAGGGATGGGTGTGAGGATGAGTGGAAGTGTAGGGATGACTGGGGGGGGCGGGGGGGATTGGAGTGTTCACAAAAACATAATTAACGTCCACGCGTCCCCTGCATACACCCCACACGCTCCACCGACACACCTAAAACAGACGCTCACCACGACATAAACAAAACACTCGTATCCATACACAAACCCACAAAGACAAAGATCCCCCGTGTAGCCTATGCAAATTGTTGGGGCAAGTGCTGTTAGCGAGCACCGATGAAAGCCTGCACGGCACACGATGGGATTGGTGACGACCATCATGCCCGGACGCCTTTGTCTCTCAATAATGTTGAAGTTTACACATCGCCCAGGGAGTCATTTGAGGCCTAGTCGACCTAGGGGAGGCTCAGAACTCGTTCAGATCATCATCACTGGTTTTGGGCCGGGAGGGGGAATTTAACTCGGGTCGCTGGATTCGTAGCGCAGTGCGCTAACCACTGCACTACCGCTCCCCTACCCCAGACGCAACATAACTATACACCCCCGCGCGCAGACACACCAACACACACACACTCCAACACACACACTCCAAAACACACACATACACCAATACACACACACACCAACACACACACACTCCAACACACACACATACACCAACACCAACCCACACACACACCAACACACACACCAACACACACACATACACCAACACACACACACCAACACACACACACACCAACACACACACACCAACACACACACACACACCAACACACACACACTCCAACACACCACACACACCAACACACACACACACCAACACACACACACCAACACACACACACCAACACACACACACTCCAACACACACACATACACCAACACCAACCCACACACACACCAACACACACACACACCAACACACACACACACCACACACACACACTCCAACACACACACACACACCAACACACACACACTCCAACACACACACACACTCCAACACAACACACACACACATACACCAACACCAACCCACACACACACCAACACCAACCCCAACACACACACACTCCAACACACACACATACACCAACACCAACCCACACACACACCAACACCAACCCCAACACAACACACACTCCAACACACACACATACACCAACACCAACCCACACACACACCAACACCAACCCACATACACACCAACACCAACCCCAACACTACACACACACCAACACACACACCAACACACACACACACCACACACACACACACCAACACACACACATACACCTATACACACACCAACACACACACACTCCAACACACACACACCAACACCAACCCACACACACACACCAACACCAACCCCAACACTACACACACACCAACACCAACCCACACACACACCAACACCAACCCCAACACACACACACACTCCAACACACACACATACACCAACACCAACACCAACCCACATACACACCAACACCAACCCCAACACACACACACACCAACACCAACCCACACACACACCAACACACGCACACACCAACACACACACCAACACACTACCGGATGAAACACGGCGAGGTGGCACAGTGGGGAGGCACAGGTGGCGCATCTGCCAATCATCTCAGTTAACCCATAACACCTGGGGGGGGGGGGGGGGCTGACCAGTGACTTCCTGACAAAGATAATTGATAGACGCACCACCGGTGCTCCCCACTGTGCCACCTCGCCGTGTCTTATCCGCGCGTTGCGCAAAATCCATCACAAAGACCGCCCGGATAACCTTGCACACAAACTGTTGGGGCCAGTGTTGTTCGCAAGCAACTATGAATGTATACAAGAGGGTGCGCGGGTGGCCAGCACCACGCCCGGCCTGCTTTGTCTCCCCGATGCCGATGTTTAGACATAGCGTCGGGCACATATGTGAGGCTGGGTAGACCTTGAGGAGGCTCACGCGGACCGGTTCAGATAATCGCCACTCCACTGGTGTCGGTTTTTAAGCGGAAATTTAACTCGGGTCGCCGGGTTCGTAGCTCAGGGCGCTAACCACTGCGCTACCGCTCCCCACACACACCGACACACACGCACGCACATCTCACACCCGTCTCAACACACACACACACCGACACACACGCACGCACATCTCACACCCGTCTCAACACACACACACAGAAACATGCGCAACCCCATTCCGCGCTTGCATAACGACATGAAAAGCTGCGTGAGTACGAGAGGGAGAAGGGGGGGGGTAGTGAGTGAGCTAGTGAGTGAGTGAGTTAGGCAGTGAGTGAGTGAGCTAGTGAGTGGGTGAGCTAATGAGTTAGGTAGTGAGTGAGTGAGTTAGGTAGTGAGTGAGTTAGGTAGTGAGTGAGTGAGTTAGGTAGTGAGTGAGTTAGGTAGTGAGTGAGTTAGGTAGTGAGTGAGTGAGTTAGTGAGTGAGTGAGTGAATGAGGGAGTGAGTGAGGTAGTGATTGAGTGTGTTAGGTAGTGAGTGAGTGAGGTAGTGAGTGAGTGAGTTAGGTAGTGAGTGAGTGAGTGAGGTAGTGAGTGAGTGAATGAGGGAGTAAGTGATTGAGGTAGTGAGTGAGTGAGCTAGTGCGTGAGTGAGCTAATGAGTTAGGTAGTGAGTAAGTGAGTTAGGTAGTGAATGAGTGAGTTAGTGAGTGACTGAGTGAGTGAGTTAGGTAGTGAGTCAGTGAGTTAGGTAGTGAGTGAGTGAGGTAGTGATTGAGTGAGTGAGTTAGGTAGTGAGTGAGTGAATGAGGGAGTGAGTGAGTGAGGTAGTGAGTGAGTGAGTTAGGTAGTGAGTGAGTGAGTTAGGTAGTGAGTGAGTGAGTTAGGTAGTGAGTGAGTTAAGTAGTGAGTGAGTGAGTTAGGTAGTGAGTGAGCTAGTGAGTGAGTGAGGTAGTGAGTGAGTGAGTTAGGTAGTGAGTGAGTGAGTTAGGTAGTGAGTGAGCTAATGAGTTAGGTAGTGAGTGAGTGAGTTAGGTAGTGAGTGAGTGAGTTAGGTAGTGAGTAAGTGAGTTAGGTAGTGAGTGAGTGAGTTAGGTATTGAGTGAGTGAGTGAGGTAGTGAGTGAGTTAGGTAGTGATTGAGTGAGTTAGGTAGTGAGTGAGTGAGTGAGGTAGTGAGTGAGTTAGGTAGTGAGTGAGTGAGTTAGGTAGTGAGTGAGTGAGGAAGTGAGTGAGTTAGGTAGTGGAGTGAGTGAGTTAGGTAGTGAGTAAGTGAGTGAGTGAGTTAGGTAGTGAGTGATGAATGAGGGAGTTGAGTGAGGTGAGTTAGGTAGTGAGGTGAGTGAGGTAGTGAGTGAGTGAGTAGGTAGTTAGTGAGTGAGTTAGGTAGTGAGTGAGTGAGTGAGGTAGGTAGTGAGTGAGTTAGGGTAGTGAGTGAGTGAGTTAGGTAGTGATGAGTGATTTAGGTAGTGAGTGAGTGAGTTAGGGAGTGAGTGAGTTAGGTAGTGAGTGAGTGAGTTAGGTAGTGAGTGAGTGAATGAGGGAGTGAGTGAGTTAGGTAGTGAGTGAGTGAGTTAGGTAGTGAGTGAGTGAGTTAGGTAGTGAGTGAGTGAGTGGTTAGGTGAGTGAGTGAGTGAGTTAGGTAGTGAGTGAGTTAGGTAGTGAGTGAGTGAGTTAGGTAGTGAGTGAGTGAGTTAGGTAGTGAGTGAGTGAGTTAGGTAGTGAGTGAGTGAGGTAGTGATTGAGTGAGTTAGGTAGTGAGTGAGTTAGGTAGTGAGTTAAGTAGTGAGTGAGCTAGTGAGTGAGTGAGCTAATGAGTTAGGTAGTGAGTGAGTGAGTTAGTGAGTGACTGAGTAAGTGAGTGAGGTAGTGAGTGAGTGAGTTAGGTAGTGAGCGAGTTAGTTAGGTAGTGGGTGAGTGAGTGAGTAGTGAATGAGGGAGTAAGCCATGGCGAGTGGCTGAGCTCTCGGGCTCGAGAGGCAGCGATGGGGTGAGGAAGTGAGCAAGTTGGGCAGGGGGAGCTGGCAGGCCAGCTGGTAAGGGAGGGGAGGAGGGGGCGAGGGAGGGACGGGGGACAAGCCGGCACGTGTCACGTGTCACGCGACCACACCTGCGCGGAGCCGCACCTGGCGGGGACGCGCGTCACGGAGCAAGCGGAGGCGACTCGAGGCGCAAGAGCCCCCCTAGCCCCCCCCCCTAGCCCCCCCCCTAGCCCCCCCCCCTATCCCCCCCCTAGCCCCCCTCCTAGCCCTCTTAACAACCCTAACGAAAGACAGCTCTCGCCATGCGCTCGCCACCGCATTGCTTCCATCGTCTACAGGAATTAGAATCGCGAGGTGCACCGGTCACCCGCTTCAGAGTCTCTGCTGACTGACCCTGAGCTGCTGCGGGAGGCAGCGGTTCACAGCGCCGTCTCACCGCCTCGCCGCCTGCGCGCGAGGCGGTGAACCCTCCCCAGGGACGCCCTCTGCAAACGAAATCTTCCACCTCGAGGGAGAGGATTTTGTGCAGGTGAAATATTTGCACTTAAAAAAAAATCACCACCACCACCCCTCCCCCATCCCCAGTATGACTCCTACCGACCCATGCTTGGTGGTCGTGACGCGATGGCTACGCCGCCACTGAACAACGCGGGGTTGCCGTGCGCACACAGAGACGCGTTGCAATTCCATCGGTGTCGTCTGCCCAGTCCAGTCAGGGGGAGCGGGAGGGTGGGGGTGGTGGGCAGGTGGGGGGGGGGGGGAAGTTGGAGGAGGGGGTGGGGAGGGGGATCAGGGATGTGGGATCAGGGTGGGACGGGATAAGGCGGTGGCCAAAATCGTTCGTTCGCAATGGAGAGTCGCGCCCTCGATAATTGCCTGTTTTGGTCACACCCTGCTGAGCGTGGGGAATGCAGAAAACGTGGGATGGATCTCAGAGTTTGAAAGGTCGGAGTGGATTGGGAATTAATATAAGAAAACAAATCTCGGTGTGGATTGCGAGTGTTATAACGCGGAGTGGATCAGCCGTGACCGAAAACACACATTTGGAGTGAAGCACTAATTATTAAAGATAAACAGGCGGTTGATCTGGAGAGTACAAACGTGCAATAGATCACGAGTATTAAAACACGGAGTGGATAGTACACGAGAGTGCATTCATGCTGTACTCATACCAAGTTAATAATACATCGCGAAACCTGGAGTGGATCACGAATTAGTAAAACCCGGAGCGGACTTTATCCCACCATCTGCTCCAACAACGTAGCACGAGCGCAGAAATCCCGGCTTAAAAGGGAAGCTTGGATTACACGGAAAATCCGGGTCCGGAGTTTCCACGTCTCCTGTTCCTACCGAGATCAACTGACGTAAATGAAGACGGAAAGTAAACGAGCTGTTTATTTCAACCCAACTCCACCCTGCCCCCCCCATCCGTCCGCCCCCCACTCACCCCCACGCCCCGTGCCACATCCATAGCCAGTGAACGTCACACAGATCAAGTTACGTTGCTCCAGTTCCACATTTTACCTACAACTGGCGCGGAGAAGCGAGACCCCAATTCGCACGAAAGTGGTAGACACGGAGGGCCGGACTGGATAATCATAGGTTGGAGTGCTCGTCTCGGTTTTGAGTTATCCGTTATGTTAAAAGATAAAGAGGCAATAACATTCTATTGGTCCAGCGGCCTATCCGGCATATAGGACCAAGGTTTTTAAGGCCACTTTGAATTACGGCAAACTGTGGACTGAATACATCATCATTAACTTTAACACTTAACGTGCATTAAGATTTCCCATCAGCCTGGAAAGTGCGTTGAGGCTGTAAATAACAGTAACATTTAGCATTGTTACATGGCAGTGCACTCAAACTATGATTTCTAATTCCAATTTCAAGATGAGTTTGTGTCTAGCCAGGCGAGAACTCGACCGGTGACCGTAGCTTCGTGGTCCTCCCACAATGCCCTGCGGTGGCTCATCACGGGGGAGCACCAACCACACTGAGTGTATGTTGCACGCAGCCTTGTTCAGACCACCAACTCCGCAGTCATCACTGCGGCCGTGTCATGTGAAACATCAGCACGGGCGTAACGAGGCAACTGCCTTCCCTGGTTTCCTCCAAGTTAGGGACGAGTGTGACGTGGAGGGACGTGTGGGACGAGTGTGGGAGGCGCGGCCACCTCCTCGTGGTGGCTCAAGACCCCCTGGGAAAGGGCGGTGGCGAGTGATGAGCTCCGAGACAAATCAGCAACTTGGACATCAACTCCGGCGGCTCCGCGTTGCCAACCCCTTTGTTGGAGTAGGATACTGGGCTGTCTATACATAATAACACAGGGTAAGAAGAGCGCTCAACACACTCGCCCATAACACTGTGGGGCGGCAGGAGGGACGGAGGTGGGAGGCTTCACGATTTGCAACCTCAACTTCTGGGAGGATCCCCGCGATGACCGGGGCAGTGGCGAGACGCGGCCTATGTCACCAGAGCGACGAGACAGGGTTTGTCTCTCTTGAGACAGGGTCTGTCTCTCTTGAGACAGGGTCTGTCCCTCTTGAGACAGGGTCTGTCCCTCTTGAGACATACAGAGACGTCGGGAGGCACAGCCCGACACAGAGACAGAGAGAGAGACGGCCAGACCACGGATAAAAGAGAAACATCCAGCCCAGGCACGGAGACACGGAGACGGCCAGACAGTGAGACAAACAGATAGACGTGGAGACAGAGACAGACAGACAGAGAGACGTGCCAAGTGAGAGGACACCTCAGGAATGAGATCGTGGAGACGGTCACCCCTGGCGGTGATCCCAGATAGGAGATCGGCTTGGGGTCCCCCGCCTCACCCACACACACACCATACACACACACCATACACACCACACACACACACACCACATACCCCATACACACACACACCACACACCCCATACACACACACCACATACACACACACCCCATATACACACACACCCCATCCACACACACACACCACACGCACCATACACACACACCACACTCCCCACACACACACACACACCCACACACCCCACACACAGACACACCCCACACCCCACACGCCCATCGCGTGCACACACACACACACCCCATCCACACACGCACCATACACACACACCACACACCCCACACACCCCACACGCCCATCGCGTGCCCACACACACACGAGGACTTCGTCGTGACCTCCCGGGGACGGTGGAGTTGGGCAGAGCGATACCAAAAATAGCCACCGCGTGTACACACAGCCATGCCGTGCTGCGTCCCACGGAAAACTCACACCCACTCACCCACACACACGAACAGGCAAAGATCCCCCGTATAGCCTTCATTGTTGGGGCAAGCACTGCGAGCGAGGGCCAATGAAGGCCGGTAGGGCACACGAAGGGGTGGTTGGAGAACACCACGCCCGGCCGCCTTTGTCTCCCGAGTGACGTTGTTTACACATCGCACCAGGTACCCGTTTGAGGCCGAGTCGACCGAGGGGAGGCCCCAAACCGATTCGGATAATCGTCACCGGTGTTGGCCGTGAGCGGGAATCGAACTCGGGTCGCCGGGTTCGTAGCGCAGCGCGCTAACCGTTTAACCACCGCTCCCCAGACACTCAATAACAATCACAAACACGCACCCCACCATATACAAACACACGTGGTACGATCAGACAACGGCAGGACTTTGTGACGTGTGGAGATTCCGGCGTGGGGGGGGGGATCGATGAGAGGGCGAAGGGTGGGGGGCGAAGGGGGCGGGTGGGCGGGGGGTGCTCACGGACTTGGCGCACCCCCCACTTCCCCCCCCACCCTCCCATCGCCCCCCACCCTCCCATCGCCCCCCCCCACCCTCCCATCGTCCCCCACCCTCCCATCGCCCCCCCCCACCCTCCCATCGCCCCCCCACCCTCCCATCGCCCCCCCCCACCCTCCCATCGCCCCCCCCCACCCTCCCATCGCCCCCCACCCCCCCATCGCCCCCCACCCTCCCATCGCCCCCCACCCCCCCATCGCCCCCCCCACCCTCCCATCGCCCCCCACCCCCCCATCGCCCCCCCCACCCTCCCATCGCCCCCCCCCCACCCTCCCATCGCCCCCCCACCCTCCCATCGTCCCCCACCCTCCCATCGCCCCCCCCACCCTCCCATCGCCCCCCCCACCCCCCCATCGCCCCCCCACCCCCCCATCGCCCCCCCACCCCCCCATCGCCCCCCCACCCTCCCATCGCCCCCCCCCTCCCATCGCCCATCCACCCCCCCATCGCCCCCCCCACCCCCCCATCGCCCCCCCACCCCCCCTCACCCCCCCATCGCCCCCCCCACCCTCCCATCGCCCCCCCCACCCTCCCATCGCCCCCCCCCACCCTCCCATCGCCCCCCCCACCCTCCCATCGCCCCCCCCAACCTCCCATCGCCCTCCCCACCCCCCCCATCGCCCCCCACCCTCCCATCGTCCCCCACCCTCCCATCGTCCCCCACCCTCCCATCGCCAACCCCCTACCCCCCCATCGCCCCCCACCCTCCCATCGCCCTCCCATCGCCCCCCCCCACCCTCCCATCGCCCCCCCCACCCTCCCATCGCCCCCCCCCACCCTCCCATCGCCCCCCCCCACCCTCCCATCGCCCCCCCCACCCTCCCATCGCCCCCCCCCACCCTCCCATCGCCCCCCCCCACCCTCCCATCGCCCCCCCCCACCCTCCCATCGCCCCCCACCCCCCCATCGCCCCCCCCACCCTCCCATCGCCCCCCCCCACCCCCCCATCGCCCCCCCACCCCCCCATCGCCCCCCCCACCCTCCCATCGCCCCCCCCCACCCTCCCATCGCCCCCCCCCCACCCTCCCATCGCCCCCCCCCACCCTCCCATCGCCCCCCCCCCACCCTCCCATCGCCCCCCCCCCACCCTCCCATCGCCCCCCCCCCACCCTCCCATCGCCCCCCCCACCCTCCCATCGCCCCCCCCACCCTCCCATCGCCCCCCCCACCCTCCCATCGCCCCCCCCTCCCATCGCCCCCCACCCTCCCATCGCCCCCCCACCCTCCCATCGCCCCCCCCCCCTCCCATCGCCCCCCCACCCCCCCATCGCCCCCCCCCACCCTCCCATCGCCCCCCCCCCTCCCATCGCCCCCCCATCGCCCCCCCACCCTCCCATCGCCCCCCCCCACCCTCCCATCGCCCCCCCCCACCCTCCCATCGCCCCCCCCACCCTCCCATCGCCCCCCCCACCCTCCCATCGCCCCCCCACCCTCCCATCGCCCCCCCACCCTCCATCGCCCCCCCCACCCTCCCATCGCCCCCCCCACCCCCCATCGTCCCCCCACCCTCCCATCGCCCCCCCCACCCTCCCATCGCCCCCCCACCCTCCCATCGCCCCCCCCCACCCTCCCATCGCCCCCCCACCCTCCCATCGCCCCCCCCACCCTCCCATCGCCCCCCCACCCTCCCATCGCCCCCCACCCTCCCATCGCCCCCCCACCCTCCCATCGCCCCCCACCCTCCCATCGCCCCCCACCCTCCCATCGCCCCCCCCACCCTCCCATCGCCCCCCCCACCCTCCCATCGCCCCCCCCACCCCCCATCGCCCCCCCACCCTCCCATCGCCCTCCACCCTCCCATCGCCCTCCCCACCCTCCCATCGCCCCCCCCACCCTCCCATCGCCCCCCCACCCTCCCATCGCCCCCCCACCCTCCCATCGCCCCCCCCACCCTCCCATCGCCCCCCCCCACCCTCCCATCGCCCCCCCACCCTCCCATCGCCCCCCCCCCCTCCCATCGCCCCCCCACCCTCCCATCGCCCCCCCACCCTCCCATCGCCCCCCCCACCCTCCCATCGCCCCCCCCCCTCCCATCGCCCCCCCCACCCCCCCATCGTCCCCCACCCCCCATCGCCCCCCCACCCTCTCATCGCCCCCCCCACCCTCCCATCGCCCCCCCCACCCTCCCATCGCCCCCCCCACCCTCCCATCGCCCCCCCCACCCTCCCATCGCCCCCCCACCCTCCCATCGCCCCCCCACCCTCCCATCGCCCCCCCCCACCCTCCCATCGCCCCCCCCCACCCTCCCATCGCCCCCCCCCCTCCCATCGCCCCCCCCACCCTCCCATCGCCCCCCCCCCTCCCATCGCCCCCCCCACCCTCCCATCGCCCCCCCCCCACCCTCCCATCGCCCCCCCACCCCCCATCGTCCCCCACCCTCCCATCGCGCCCCCCCCACCCTCCCATCGCCCCCCCCACCCCCCCCATCGCCCCCCCCTCCCATCGCCCCCCCCACCCTCCCATCGCCCCCCCCCCACCCTCCCATCGCCCCCCCCACCCCCCCATCGCCCCCCCACCCTCCCATCGCCCCCTCCACCCTCCCATCGCCCCCCCCCCCCCCCATCGTCCCCCACCCTCCCATCGCCCCCCCCCCACCCTCCCATCGCCCCCCCCCACCCTCCCATCGCCCCCCCACCCTCCCATCGCCCCCCACCCTCCCATCGCCCCCCCCCACCCTCCCATCGCCCCCCACCCCCCCATCGCCCCCCCCCCCTCCCATCGCCCCCCCCACCCTCCCATCGCCCCCCCCCCCACCCTCCCATTACCCGCCCCACCCCCCCATCGCCCCCCCACCCTCCCATCGTCCCCCACCCTCCCATCGTCCCCCACCCTCCCATCGCCCCCCCCCACCCCCCATCGCCCCCCCACCCTCCCATCGCCCTCCCATCGCCCCCCCCACCCTCCCATCGCCCCCCCCCACCCTCCCATCGCCCCCCCCCCACCCTCCCATCGCCCCCCCCACCCCCCCATCGCCCCCCCACCCTCCCATCGCCCCCCCCACCGTCCCATGCCCCCCCCCACCCTCCCATCGCCCCCCCCCCACCCTCCCATCGCCCCCCCCACCCTCCCATCGCCCCCCACACCCTCCCATCGCCCCCCACCCTCCCATCGCCCCCCCCCACCCTCCCATCGCCCCTCCCCCACCCTCCCATCGCCCCCCCCACCCTCCCATCGTCCCCCCATCGCCCCCCCACCCTCCCATCGCCCCCCCCCCACCCTCCCATCGCCCCCCCCCCCACCCTCCCATCGCCCCCCACCCTCCTATGCTCTGGTCGCCTTGAACTTTCGCGGCAGACCTTGGGTCGCAACCACGTGCGCATAGTCCGTGTGTGTGTGTCTGCTGTGTGCTGTGTGTGTGTGCTATCTGCTGTGTGCTGTGTGTCTGCTGTGTGTGGTGTATGCTGTGTGATGTGTGTCTGCTGTGTGATGTGTGTCTGCTGTGTGTGCTGTGTGTGCTGTGTGTCTGCTGTGTGTGCTGTGTGTGCTCTGTGTGTGTGCTGTGTGTGTGCTCTGTGTGTGCTGTGTGTGTCTGCTGTGTGTGTCTGCGTGTGCTGTGTGTGCTGTGTGTCAGAGTGTGTGTGCTGTGTGTGTGCTGTGTGTGCTGTGTGTGCTCTGTGTGTGTGCTGTGTGTGTGCTGTGTGTGCTCTGTGTGTGCTGTGTGTGTCTGCTGTGTGTGTCTGCGTGTGCTGTGTGTGCTGTGTGTCAGAGTGTGTGTGCTGTGTGCTGTGTCTGCTGTGTGTGTATCTGCTGTGTGTCTGCTGTGTGTGTCTGCTGTGTGTCTGCTGTGTGTGTGCTGTGTGTGTGCTGTGTCTGCTGTGTGTGTCTGCGTGTGCTGCGTGTGCTGCGTGTGCTGTGTGTCTGCTGTGTGTCTGCTGTGTGCTGTGTCTGCTGTGTCTCTGCTGTGTGCTGCGTGGGGAACTGTGGAGCAGCTGTTAGCACGCTGCGCTATCAATCTGGCGACCCGAATTCAATTCCCGGCCAACACCAGTGGCCCATCATCTGAACCGGTCGTGGGCCTCCCCTACGTCGACTCAGCCTCAAATTGGTACCTGTTGCGGTGTGTAAACATCGTCACTAGGGAGACAAAGGCGGTTGGGCGTGGTGCCGACCACCCCCTCCCCCTCGTGTGCCGTGCCGGCCTCCATAGGTGCTCGCTAACAGCACTTGCCCCAACAGTCTGTTAAGGCTGTACGGGGCGGTCTGTGCTTGCATGCGTGTCTTTGATATAACGGGTGTTGCGCACTGTGCGTGTTGCGTAATGCACGTGTGGCGTTTGCGTGTGTGCATTGCCCAGTGTCTGTGTTGTTGGCGATTCTTTTAACCACCCAAACCGATTGCGACATCCCTTCCCAACGTTTCCGCTCTTCAGGGATTTTCAGAATCGAAAATTGTCAACTCCCTCCCCCAGCAACCACCGCGAGGGGATCGGGACCCGCATGTCCCCGAGATGCGATTCGACACGGATCGTTTACCGTAAACACCCCCAGCCCCCCCTCTCCATCAGCCCCCCTCCCCCTCAGCCCCCCTCCTCCCCCTCAGCCCTTCCCCCTCAGCCCCTCAGCCCCCCCCCCGCGCTACCCGTGACAGGCTTCAACTCGTGCGTGCTCCCTCGCCGCACATCGCTGCCTTGCCCACCACAAATCACTTGGCGAGACTCGTCCCCAACAACCACACACGTGTGTAGTGTTCTTCATGGAGGCAACACGATTATTAGAACACCCCAACAGGGCTACGACATAGCAAGGTCGGTCAGTAACGAGCTGCCGACCGAAGAGTGGAGGACGCGCCGACTTCCCCAGATAGCCTCGATCTCTCCCAGGACCCCGGCTTCACGCCCGCTTCTGGATCTCTCCAGACGCGTCTCGGCCCTCGTCACGTGTCCCCCGAGCTCCCTTTCGGGCCCCCTCGCTACCCTGTCCCCGTCACGTGCCCTCTCGGGTCCACACAGAGGAGCACGTCCCCCCTTGCTCTCTCTCTGTGCCCCCTCTGGCCCCCTTCCGTGGCAGAGAGAGAGAGAGAGACACTCCCCACGTGACTGCAGTTGACGCTAACGCCATTGGGACCCCGTGTAGGCCACGACACGTGTCATGAGACGACTTCCAAGACACGACTTTTCGAAAGTTTCTTATTTATTTATTAATACTTCAACGACAGCGGTCACAAAGTAACTTGTAGCGTAGCCATCCATACAGCGATATCGGCAACGTACAACTATAGAGCTGGCTGGCTACGCAGCGACGCCGGAGATGAAGACCGTATAGCTGACTGGCAGCGATGACAGCCAGAACCCGAACCCCCCCCCCCCCCGTTTGCCTCTCCCTTATATTCACCCAGCGCGGCCAAGCCCCGCCCTTGGCCACGCCCCTCTTCTGGAACCCTCTCGCGGGTTCCAGGAGCTTCCAGTTCGATCCCCTCTTTGACCCTTGGCCCAGTTATTGCCCCCCTTGTGGGCGCTTGCATTATGCGGCGTTCTATACCGCACCGCATACTGTAGTTAAGCACTCACGGCCAGCAGATGGCATACTGCCACTACACACGTATACACGCTTGCTATGAAGAAGAAGGGCCGTTACTTGAAACGGCCCGATTATATATACACATTAATTTTTTTAGGGCAAACGGTGTTGTTGACGAGTGCGTTGAAGTGAGTGAATGAGAGTTCGGCTTCTTAGTTTTCGCAGACAACCCCACTGAGCACGCGAGTGGTGGCCGTGTCATCCACCGGTCACCTCACAGCCCCAGCCCACCGACTCTCCCGCCGCCTCGTACGAGAGCCGGCAGTCCACCCAGAAGAGTACGAACAAGGCTCCCAAAACTGATGAGCTTCCGAGATGAGGGGCATTCGGGGTGACGGAGTCACAGGTGCGTGTTTGTGTGACCTTGACTTGCCCCGTATCAGAGTGACTTTCTGGAATGTTGGCCAGAATGTGTCCGTGGAGACAGAACACGCAGACTCAACGCAAAGATCGCCCACCCCCCGCCCCCCGCATCGACTCACTGAATACCGGGGCAAGGCTCTGTTAGCGAGCTCCTATTGAAGTCGGCTCGGCGCACAAAGGGGGTGGTTGTGACAAGAACCACGCTGACACAATAAAGGCACGGACAAAGATTCCCCGAATAGCCTCAACAGAATGTAGGGGTAAGTGCCGTTAGCGAGCAGCTATGAAGGCCGACGGCACACGAGGGGGTGGGTGGCCAGCACCACGCCCGGCCGCCTTTCCCTCCATATCTTCGATGTTTACACACCGCACCAGGTCAGCATTTGAGGCCGACTCGACCTAGAAGAGGTCCCGGACCGGTTCTGATAACCGTCACCAGTGTTGGCCGTGAGCGGGAATCGAACTCGGGTCGCCGGGTTCGTAGCGCAGCGTAGCGCTAACCGCTACACTACCACTCCCCACACACACACGCGGTCACACACTCACACACACTCACACACTTTCAACATCACATGAGAACTCTGGCTCGCTAACCTCCCGCCGGATTGAAGCCAACTAAGCAGCTCCACACAAGCCACATTGACCACAACCGTGTGCGTCCCACGCGATCTTGGTAGGAACCTCGCCTCGGAGCAGCGGTGGCTGAACCCCAGCAGCTGCTCGGAAGCGACTGCTGCTGCTGCTGCTGCCTCCGGTCCGTGTCGCGACTGTCACAGACTGAGCAGAGCAACGCACGGGCGGGCAGGAGGAGAGGGCGAGGTGAGACAGCGATTAATTCCACCTGGCGATTCCAAATTCAGAGCAGCACGCGCACGTGGCTTAATTGATTAATTGAGGATCGGATGCCTCTTTAATGATGAACCGGAGCTGGGTGCTTGAGGACAGAGCAGCTCTCCGAGTTGGGGGGAGGGGGAGTGGCTTCACCACGCTGGTCAGTTGGTGACGGCGGGGGAGCAGGGAGTCGGGGCAGTGTAGTACAACAATGGCGCATGCTGTGCTGCTCGCCGCATTGTCCACCACGTGGCCCAACAGCAGCCAATGACAAGCCGCCTCATCTACGGTGGTGATCCAGCCAAACAGTATCCAGGCTGAAACATGCTTAGCCTCCTAGTCCTAGATCTGACGATATGCGGCGCATTCCACTTGATGCAAGCCGAGTCCATGGCGCAGTGGCACTAACCGCTGCGCCACCGCTCCCAACAACCAGTCGATGATTCACAAATGTAAAACGGTGCTGTGCGCGGGTTCGGTTTTATTCTCCGAGTGAATAATCTCCGCACAAAGGGAGTCCAACTGGGTTGGAACCCGGGCCTCGGGATGCCGATACCGCTTCGGAGTCGTGAAGTTGGCGGTCGGGATGATGCAAGAGCTTAGTTTGACGCGTGGAACGCGCCACGCCTTCGTGATGATAATGGTGGTGGTTTCTCGTGCTGGTGATAGTGGGGATGGTGGTGGTGTTGGGTGGTGGTCGTTGTGAAGATGACAATGATGATGGTGGTGGTGATGTTAGTGGTGGTTGTAGTGAAGAAGATGACGACGATGATGGTGGTGGTGGTGGCGAGCTTAGTTCGATTCCCGCTTACGGCCAATACCAGTGACGACTATTTGAACAAGTTCTGGGCCTCCCCTAGGTCGCCTCAGCCTCAAATTGTTCTGGCCACTGAGCCCCTTCGTGTGCTGTAGGTGCTGTGCGTGCGCCTGGCGTGCATCTGGGTGTGATTGGAGTGCATGAGTGTGCGTGCGTTCGTGGGAGAGCGTGCTTGCAGTACGAGTCGGTGTATGTGTAATCGTGTGTACGGTGTGTGTGTGTGTTCTTTTCCGCATTTGACCGTGACTGCCAGTACATAATCCTTGTCTACAATAGCAGGGGACGCGCCCAAAACCGGCCGCCCCACCCCCATCGAGGTCAGATGGAGGCTACCACCAACAGCTCTTGCATCACCAGCACCACCACCACCACATCTAAAAATAAAGACAAAGATCCCCCGTATATCCGCAACAGAATGTTGGGGCAAGTGCCATCAGCGAGCACATGAAAGCCGGTACGGAACACAAAGGGCTAGGTGGCCAGCACCAGACCCGACCGCCTTTGTCTCCCTAGTGGCGATGTTTACACACTGCACCAGATACAGTAGTCATTTTAGGCTGAGTCGACCTAGGGGAGGCCCAGAACCGGTTCAGATAATCTTCATTGGTGTTGACCGTGAGCAGGAATCGAACCCGGGTTGCTCCCCACAAGCGCATAGCACCCAACCACATACATACAAATGCGCACATACAGACACATACGAATAAACAGATATAGACCCACACACATATACAAATATAAACACACAAAAATACGAAGATCCCCCATATAGCCTGAGCAGACTTTGGGGCAAGTGCTGTTTTCCTGCACCTATGAAGGCCGGCACGACACACGACACATATACACACACGGACAGCCTCACGCACACACACACACAGACAGCCTCACGGACACACACACACAGACAGCCTCACGCACACACACAGACAGCCTCACGCACACACACACACAGACAGCCTCACGGACACACACACACAGACAGCCTCACGCACACACACAGACAGCCTCACGCACACACACACACAGACAGCCTCACGGACACACACACACAGACAGCCTCACGCACACACACACACTGACAGCCTCACGCACACACACACACAGACAGCCTCACGGACACACACACACAGACAGCCTCACGCACACACACACACACTGACAGCCTCACGCACACACACACATACACCCCCTCGCCACCCCTGCCAGGCTCGGCAGTCACGCGTGCTTCCAGCACGACACGGGGTAAGGGCAGTGAGGCAAGGAGGGAGGGAGGGGGTGGAAGAGGGGGCTGGCTGGCGGTGCTGACGCCAACTGCTGTTGACTCGCTACAGGGAAATGCGAGCATCGGCGAAACTCGGAGCAGGTAAACGATCGGAGCGCGTGAGGGCCCTGATGCAAATTACCTCGCGCGGTCACGTCCACAAGGGAGCGAGCGAGCGTTTGTTTACTCGCAGGGCGGCGTTGGCGAGGCTGCACGTGGCCTGTAAGCCAGCCCTGCGGTGTGCAGTGAGGGTTGGTGAATCACGCACGCGTTGTGAAACTCCCTCCCCGTGGCTGGGCCTCGAGGAGGTTGCCACAGGCCTGGCTCTCCAGGAGAAGGCGGTACAGGCATCGGGTGGACTAATCGCCATCTGTTTCAATCTGTACGGGGGTGGCGTGTTGCGCCGTTGCGCAAGGCGTGGGGTTTCCCCCGGGTGGGTGCTCTGGTTTCCTCCCACGTGGTATAACAAACACGATTCGTCGTTAAAACAAAAGCGAGATAATGCAGAACGCGACTGAGAAGGAGCCCTGCGGCTCAGTGTGGCTCTTCTAGATAAACAAGTAGATATAAATACATAGAGTGTGGATGATGCATTGTTGTGATAATCATAAACATGATCATGTGAATTGTAATTACGTAATTTTTCTGTATTTTTCCGAGTCTCAAGGCTCCAGGGTGGTCCTGCGCAGGGCTTAATTTTAAATTACATGACTATGTTTTGGGTCGCTGGAGAAACGTGGTCACAGCGAGACGTATACTGGATGTGGTGTACCGGTTGTGGTGGCCGGGGTGATTGCCGATAAAGACAGATACGGCAAATATGGTGCCCCAGGTCCCGCTACATTGGGATGTTTGGCCACTTCTCTCTTCAGGAATAGGGAGAGTGTGGCTTCCTGTGGAAGGGAACTGGAGAAAGTCCACGCGTGCGAGGTAGAAACACTCTATCCCACACAGATAGAATGGGTGGAAGTCCACATTTGAGCCAGGGTCCGACTCCTCCTCGACGCCCACGTGAAGGAGGGAGTTCCACACCATCTCGGTGTGGTCCACCAACCGTCGCCATCCAAAGGGGCGGATCACAGGCGGACATCGTCCCCAAGCAAGATCAATTATTGCAATCCATCACGTGTGCTCGACTCTCAGATGCAGACGAATCCAAATCCCAGTTAGAAGTGGAATCATCGTTAATGAGAAGCAACTGCTGTATCATCAATCATCACAGCTGCTGTATGGCCGATACAATCAACGCCACTTTTGTCGCACATCAACAGGTGATCTTGCTGTAAACACACTGCCCCCTACCATAGGAATGTGGAATATCCATCAAATGTTTTCCCTTGCGAGCGTCAACACCAACGCAGATGAGCACCAGCCTCAAGACACAACTTGAAATGTTACGTTTGTTCTTATTGTTGTTGCTGGTGATGCTCTTGTTCTTTGGTGGCATTGTTCTTGCTGCTATTGTTCTTTTCTGCTATTGTCCCGTGTTTGCGATCATAAATCCTTGCCGAATTTCTAAATCGAGGCAGTGGCTTCGCGAGAGGAAATCGGCCCTCGCAGCCCTCTACTGGATGAGCAGAGCCTCGCGCGGTGGAGAATGTCATCTTACTAATTCTCAATAAACACCGGATTCACATCAAACAAATATATAAATATATAAAACAAATATATAATGGGCGACGTTTCGCGGAATGGCCCTTCCTGCATGTATTATGAAGAAGGGCCATCATGTGACGCGTGTTTCTTCGCGACCCTTTTTTGTAAATTGGCAATTGAATAGTTATAGTATTAATAGTTATACTAGTTATAATGCTAGTTATAATAGTTATAGTCAGGACTCGTATTTTGTATTCTCATCATTATCATCAGGGCCCCATGGTCTTTACAGGCGGAGTCTCTTCTTGGCCACTGCCTTGCTACTGGCCTCTCTCTGTGCAATGAACACTGATGTGTTCGTTTGTTGTCCTTCCCCCGCACCTCCGATTAGCACGGTTGGCTACGTACGGCGCGAAAGAAGTTCAACATACAAGAAGGGTCATTGCCCAAAACGTCGCTTATTATTATGTATTGTGCTTATCAAACCCACACACACACGTGTTGTTGTTGTTGAGAGTGTTTGGTGCACTACTGCGAAACGCAGCAGCAGCACTAAGCAGCGTCTTTAATTCAGCGTAGGCGGTTAACAACACCACATTCTGGACGGCTCGCCTCTACCCCCCGCAATACACCCCCTCCCCATCCGCCCCCCACTCGGAGGTGCTATAACCTAAATCACGAGGAATGCGCAGGAAATGCCACTTCTCCACTGCGGTCCCTCCACACGCCTGGCTCAGCGGGGGAGGGTGCGGGGGAGGCGGGCGAGAGAGGGAAGGGAGGGAAGGGGGGGAGGGTCGTGGTGGGTAGTGGACAAGAGTGGACACCGGCCGGAAAGGGTGCGGGGTGTGGAGGGGAGGGGCTTCAGTCAATCGATCGGTCAATCGGTCAATCGGTCATTCGGTCACTCGTTCCGGCGAGGACGAACAAGGACTGACGCCTCTCGCTCTTCATCCATTCATCTCAATAACAGCGTCCACACCTCCTTTTCCTCCACAACCACAACCACCACCGCCGTTACCACCACCCCCCTCCTTCTTCCTCCTCCTTCTCCCACCCAACCCCTCCTCCTCCTTCTCCCAAGCCCGACTCAGCAGCAGCAGCAGGAGCCCGGCAGAGCAGCTGTATAAACAGGCCGCTTCCTGCCGCCACGGGCCCAGCAGAGCGGCCCCATGGCTCACAGCGGCCACGCGCCCGCAGAGGAGGAGGTGGGCGCCTGGGTGGCAGTGAATATTGGCGGAGTTCGCCCCCCTCCCTCTCAGCCCCCCCCCCTTCCCCTACAAGTATTCAAGCCTTCCGCCGCCGACTGTACTCCTTTCCCACCTCCCACCCACCCACTCCCAGAAAATGTTTAGTCCCGGTCACACATCATCGAATAGGCCCCGGGCTAAAGTTAAAACTGCGCGTGTAAATATGCAGTCGTGTGCACGCTTTAGGTGATGTCACTCGCCACTGATGTTAGCCGTGGCTGGGATTCGAACTGAGACACGTCTGGTTCGCAATGCCCGTGTGTCTCTGTTGCGTCACAGGCCCGCTTTGTGTACCAATCCACTACTGGATTGGTCACGTTTTGACCATACTTCACCACGTAGGTCAGTGCAGGTTGGTGAAGGGAGTGGCAAGGGGCGGGTGGGGGGTGCCGCTGACACAGCAGTTGTCACGCTGCGTTCCGAACCAGGCGAGTTCGATTCCCCGCCACGGTTAACGTCAGCGATGCAGGAGGGTAAGGGAGGGGGTGGACTGGGAGGAGGTGGACTGGGATCAGGGGGGTCAAGGAGGGGAGGCAGGGAGGGAGTGGCGATATGGAGGTAGTGCAGGCATGCAAGTCTACTCACGTGTGACAGTCGCCCTCTGTCACAGACACGGCTCATCAACTCATCTCCACGTGTTCGAGATCGACGGTGATACAGCGAGAACAAGCTGGCTAACCCAGCCATTAAGGGAGCGTCACTTCTGCGGGCCCCTGACACCCCACGCGCACGCGTCCCAACACACGCGCGCTCCCCCCTCCAATTGACAACACGTCCCTGTACAGTCATGTTGTCGATCCACTGCTGGATGAGGGCCTCCTCACGCCGTGCGTGTGTGTGTATGGTGGGGGGAGGGGGTCATTCGATACCTAACGGTGCTCGGCGCCAGTGGAGGGAGAATCCGGCGCGCCGCTCTCTGCCGCCCGTCACGTGTGCCACAACTGCCCATGGCACCCTAAGTGTGCGAGGTGGCCGCCCATCTAAGCGCCAGCCAGGCTCAAACCTGCTTTGCCGCAGATATCTGGCGAGATCGGGCGCATTCCGGATGCTTTGGTCACAGGCGTAAAGACAAAGACCCCCCGTATAGCCTTGAGCAGAACTGTTGGGGCAAGTGCTGTTCGCGAACGCCTATGAAGGCCGACACACGGCACACGGGGGATCGAGTGGCCAATAAAACAACTCCTGTGACACGTATTGATTTTTAAGGCCGAGTCGACCTAGGGGATGACCAGGACCGGTCCAAATGTTCCCCCACTGTTATTGTTCGTGAGCGGGAATGGAGCTCGGGTCGCCAGGTTCGTAGTGCAGCGCGCTAACCGCTACACTACCGCTCCCCACAAAGACACACACCGAGGCTCAACAACAACAACCACCATTCGCCACTAAGTGGCGGTGATGTCACCACGGCGCTTGTGCCAGGCTGGGTGCACGTTGAGGCCACGTGAAGTGTCGAACGCCCGCTGGCAGGAGGTCATGGGGCAGACCCAGGTGCCACGGGTGGACTGACTGAGACGACTGGCTGCTGTACCACCTGTGCCCCCTACTGTGCCAACTTGCTGTGCGTTAGCCACCCGGCGCTCCGCTCGTTGTTGTGAGCGTCGCTCCTCTGCCCTCCGTTGTTGTTGGAGGGCGACTGCCTCCAACTGCCCAGCAATAGCGTCCTTCACGAGCCTCCTCCACAGAGGCCGATATTTACACCGCTAGTACCGGTCATCGGCAAAGTCCACTCAGCTCCACATCCTCCTGTACCACATCACTCCATCTCTTCTCTAGCCCGTGCCGCGCCCGTTTAGCCTCCCTCTATCCGGCCGAACAAAAGCTGTTTAGGCATGCGGTGGCTGGGCATGCGGGTCCACTCCAAATACACACGCGCGGTCACGCGCCCCGGCAAACACGACCGGGGTCGGGGAAGCGAACTCAGCCCCTGGACCACTCCGCCCCCTGGCGGCCACGACGCCTCCCTCTCGCGGCAGCGCCCTTCACGAGCATCGCCTCCTCCTCCTCCTCGCGAGGCGGATGCGTCTCTAACCACTTGCGTATGTTCTCTAATGCATTACATCCTGGACTCTTACTCCCCTTCCCCTGCTCGAGTCGCGGGCACAAACAACATATTGGCAGTACGCACGATTAACTTAGCCACTTACTCCAGTGAGAACCGCATCATAATATCCGATCATAAATGTATATATGTCCATACTCTTTGGTTCTTTCGGTAAAGGCACGTCATCAGGTGGAGCAGATACAGCAGAACTGCTGTATTTGTTCCACCTGATGACGGTCGCTTGTGTTGCGATCGAAACGTCGTGATTTATTTTATACCCACGTGACTTTACCGAAACAACCAAAGAGTATGGATTCCTGCAGTCACGAAAACTTCAAATCAAGACTGTGTATATGTCGGTGGATCAACGCGTGCCGGCGCGAGAGGAGCTACAGAATCCATGCGTCTGCGCGGTGTTTAGTCCTCGCTGTACATCATCGCTCTCCCACAGATTTAAATAAAATTCCTGAAATTTTAAGAAGCACGTTTGGAAGCACGTTTTATTGGAAGCACAGTATAATTATTGTTGTTGATATTCACAGCAGGACCGTCCATAGGGGGGGGGGGGGGGTGCGGGGCACGGGGTAAACCCCACCGCGTGGGCCCTCCGACGCCTTCAAACTAAACCGGAAATATTACGTCGGACGCCGTGACATCGAAACACCCCAACCCGCCCCCCACCCCGAAACGCGGGGCCCGGGGCGGTCGCTCCGATTCGCCGTACCCGATGGACGGCTCTGAGTCATGGGATCGTTGTGTGCGCGTTCAGAGAAGAGGTGTTCGGGGACCGGGGGGGGGGGGAGAAGCTACCCCCCCCCCCCGCCCCATCATCGCTTTGGTTTTCATTAAAAATATATATTTTTTAAGTAAAAAGTATCACTTTTTTTTCCTCTCCACGTGAAAATCATTATCGCGAGGCTTCTATTTAAAAAACGGTTCAGGGTGAAATTAAATTACTTGATGGATGGCGACGGTTTAGCCTCAATCCCATCGCGTTACAGACAGAAAGCGCGTGTTGTGAGTTCAGCAGCATTGACGCTGTAGGCGCACTGCTGATGAGACGATGCGTGGTTGAAACCGGTACAACATTTGCTTGCATCGAACCAATGCTGCCGTGACCATGCACTGCTCGTGTGGCCGATGCCATAAAATAAACTTACATCGTTTTTTTTTAACGCGTAGACACAAGCACGGAGGCACGGCGCTGTATTTGTATTGCCCTCGAAAAGTAGATGGAGAGAGGGCATGGGGTGCTTTTTGTTAAAATGAGCTCGAGTCAAAACGACTGGCAGGCGTGACGATAGCGCATCGATTCATCGACGAGTAATTGTGCGTTCACATGACCCATTGCAGCCACTCGCCGCCAAAATAAAAAAAAAATAAAAAAAAAAATTCGATTCTCGCATCGAGGTACGATTATTCATCGCGATAATTCATCGAATCGCCAAAGGCGGAGGGCAAATCGTGACCTCTCAAAAACACTGCACATCCATTTCACCCCCCCCCCCCCCACTCATCCCCGTGATGGGCTCCGTGTCGACCGAACGAAACCCTTGCGCAACCAATCTCCACAACACTCGTGGCGCTCGAACCAACACCTCCCCTGGTCGTCCTCCTCCCCGTCACGATCGCCCCAAACACAGTGCGCCAAGATGGACAATCACACGCGTGGGAGTTTCACAACGTGTTTGCAACTTACACCTGAACTCCAGGAGGGTGATACACGTCTGCCGTGTTGTTTGTCGAGGTTCTATTCAGCACCGTGCTGCATGTGCATCGTGCAGGGTCGCCCACGTGTACACGCAGCTGCATCTGGAGTATAACAGCAGCAAGTGGCGTTTCTACTTCAAGAGCAGACCTGAATCGACTGAGACGCACTTTGATCAAACCCATTCAGCTCCAACAGTGTTCTACCGCATAACATTGGTCTGGATAAGATTGGTCTGGAAAGCAATTGTTAAAAGTGTACATGTTGCTTCACCAATGGGACCGAAACACGTATTTACACGTGGAGAGAGCGGGAAGATAACCCTGCTTCTGTCATTCGATTTTACCTATAATGCTCCCCACTCACGCATGGTGAATTGACTGAACGTATACAAAACATTGTCGCTGTTCAACAATTGGGACAAAAGTGTTGCGGTAAACTGGCTTTATTTGCTACGGATTTTTCTTTCGCGTTAAAAAAAGGCGAGTTTGGCAAGCTCACGTGGTTTCAACGTTAATATATAATATATAAAATAACACGCGAGTTTAACATTTACACGGGGAACCCGTGTAAATGTTGTGATGCCCAGTTGGGCCGCTAGGGGACAGCAGCAGCACCATCATCATCACCGTCACAATGACGCCAACTCGTAACACTGCACCGCTACTTTGGCCGCACGGAATCCGCTCCTCGCTCTCCCCCCCACCTTGATGTTTTTGGGCCCCTCTGGGCCTTCTCAAGTCCGAAGGCCCGAGCAGAACTCTGTAGAAGCGAGGGTAGCAACACTCCAGAGCCGCACACATTTATCAAGTAATTCACTCTTAATTGGCCGCAAATTTTGATTGGAATCGATAAAGTTACGCCAACCTCGGATGGTACCGTTGAACGAAATATCTGGCCTGGGGTCATGGACTATTTGGGACTTTACAAGGGCAAGGGGGGGGGGGGGGCTGGTTTTTGGCTTTCGTCCACTCACAGCCACTTTCGTATCAACGGGGCCACCGGCGCTGCCCCTGAAGTTGATTCTCGGGCACGGGGGGGGGGGGGGGGGGGGGCACCGATTCCACGTGGTGAGGGGGAAGGGCGGCACTCGCCCACACCGTCAGTGGAGGTAACGTCATGGGTGTGATGGGACTTGGGGCACGCAGTCACGAGGTGGCACAGAGGCAGATCAGAAACTTCCCAAGGGAGCGGGGAGGGGGGCACGGGAGGGGGCACATCCCGATATGTCAAGCTTTTTAAACAAGCCCTTACATTAAAAATACAAGTCGATATCTTTTCCGTGGTAAATATCAATGAACTTAAAATTGGATCCGCCACAGAGGTGTTGACTGTGAAAACAGCTGCCGGGGTCTGCCAGAGGGAAGGGAGCGATGACGATGTTTGTTGGTGGCATCACCACCGGCGCCGTCCAGAGTGCCGGTGGTGACCTCTCAACTCCGAGCTGCTCCCCAGCTCGGCGGGGCACAACAGATGGACAACGCTGCTGTACAGTAGGTGGGGCATGGCCCCCCAATACAAGCCCCCCCCCCGACCACCAGAATAAAATCGCCGCTCATGCGCCCCCCTCCAAACGTGTGATCTCCGTGGGAGCTGAAGTCTTTTATCGCAGGGCGTCTGGGGTGAGCGTAGTGGAGTGGGGGGGGGGGGGGGCTCAGCTCCCCCCAGCTCTCTACCCCACGTGACTCGCAATCATCGTCCTCCCCGCATCCCGCAGAGGCGGTGTCATGCTGGCGGTGCCAGAGACGTTCTCATAGTCGGTGAGGGGGGGGGGCATGCTCAGAGCAGCGAGCGGGGGGGGGGGCCCTTTCATAGTGGGGGGTCGGCCGCCGCGCCTCGCAGTCGCAGGGCCTCCACGGTGGCGAGGAGGGCGGAGCGCTCGATGTCGGCGGCGCGCGCGCTCTGCCGCAGCTTGCACTCGGCGCTCGCCAGGCTCTCGACGCTCGCCTCCAGGCTCCGCACGCGGTCCACGAACGCCTGGGGGGCAGGGGGGGGGTAAGAGGGAGGCTCGTTCAGGATGGACCAGGACGGCTACGTCGCTGGCATCGTTGAAATTGTCCCGGGCCCGCTCTGCGTGGCGGCGGACCCATTTTGCCAGCATCAAGAGGATGACAAAGAACAGGCCTTCACCCTTCCCGGCAAGAATACAGGAGGCGTTGACATGTTGAAACACCTAATAGACACCCATTACCACAAGGCGTCAAAAGTCTGCAAACAAACGCACTTTGGTGACAATGTGCGCATTGTTGTTGAAACGGATTGGCCTACACTAGAAACGGCCTCCTCCAGACCAGAGGAACACCGGCAAAAGGCGACCGGTACAAGGACAACGCAAGCACAGATGCGCGACCGCCACCCCTCACCTGCAGCTCCGCGCGGAGTCCGGCGTTCTCCTGGCGGAGCGCCGCGTTCTCCCTCTCCAGTGCCGCGGAGCGCGTCGCTCCGCTCGTCCCGCTCCTCGCCTCGTCCTCGTCGTCGTGATCGTCGTGATCGTCGTCGTGGTTTTGATCGCCGGCGCTCCCCCCGCGGGGGGTCCTGGAGGGCTGGGGGGGCGGCGTGGAGCCCGCGTGCATCTCGTCGCGCAGCACGCGGTACTCCACCTCGAACGCCTGCAGCTGCTGCGTCAGGTCCAGACTCAGCACCTGCGGAGGCGAGATCGCATCGTAGTCATCTTAATCATCGCCATCGTCGTCACCACGAACATAACCTCCAGCACCAGCACCATGACTAAGAATTGTCACACCACACACATCATCATCATCAATCAACCGCCACAACATCTTTTTTTATTGAATCCCGGTTGCATCAGACTGCACCAGGTTGCACCCGATTTCTCCGAGTTCCAACAGATTGTACCCGGTTGCACGCCATTGCATGCGGTTGTGCACGGTTGCGCGTGGTTGCCCCTCCCCCCCGTGGTACCTGGTTGATGGTCTTCTCCATCTGCACGAGGCCGAGGTTGGGCAGCGTGCTCTTGAGGAACTCCACGATGCTCTCGAAGCTGTCGCACGTCTGCATGAGCAGCGCGTCGTGCGAGCCCAGCAGCGCCAGCGCCACCTTGAACACCACCTCGGGGCCCTGCAGGAACACCAGGTCTGGGGGCCGGGGGTGGGGGGAGATCATGTGGAGCCGTTCGCTGGGACTTCTGATGACAACCAAAGCAGCAGCATCCTGTGGGGAAGAGGCAAGACTGAGCGAGACGCGGCGAGCCAGGGTGAGGGTGGGGCGAGCGAGGGTGAGGATGGGGCGGGCGAGGGTGAGGATGGGTAAGACAGGGGTGAGTGAGTGAGAGTGAGTGCGAGTAAGTGAGTGAGGGCGAGTGAGCGAGTGAGTGAGCGAGCGCGAGGCACCGACCGAACACGCGGGCGACGAATCCGAGGGGGAACTGCGACGCGAAGAGCGTGAGGAACCAGGGCGGTGCGTAGAGGCTGGGCCCAATCTCCGCCTCCTCCATGTGGGCGTGCAGCTCCCGGTGGTGGTCGTGCAGCAGCCGCGACAGCTGGTACATCTGGATCTACGCGGGGAGAGCGTGGGGAGAGCACAGGGAGAGCACAGGGAGGGCATGGGGAGAGTGCGAGGAAAGAGTGGAGAGAGAGGAGAGAGCAGAGCAGGGAGAGGGGTTTGGTGTTGGCGGTGGTGTCGGTGGTGCAGTGATGGTATGATTTCATTGGAATTTGGAGAGAAGTCATTGATATTGTTATCATTAGCCGTCTCTTTCGCTGGGATTTGTATCCATACTTGCGAGCGCAGTAGTAATTTTACGTGCAGTCCTTTGGGATACTTCAATACCAAAAGGCGCATTATAAGACGGAGGTTATTTGTTAGTATTATTATTATTATCGTGGTAGCGGTTGCACGGTGCCGGTGGCGCCGTGGCGGCGGTGGCGCTGTTGGCGTGGCGCCCACCTGCAGCGTGGTCATGTCGGGCTGGTACTGGCGGCGCAGGCCCATGTGGCCCATGAGGAACTTGAGGAGGGCGAAGGCGTCGCGCTCGTCGAGGTGCAGCAGCAGCACGCCGGCCACGAAGCTCAGGCCCTGGCAGTAGCCCACCTCGGGGTCCAGCAGCGAGTAGGCCTTGAGCAGGTTGTAGAGCGCCAGCTGGCCCGAGCCCAGCTGCGCCGAGAAGTACGGGTGGGCGGGGAACGTGCGGCCTGCGGGGAGGGGCGGGCACGGGGAGGTGAGGAGGGGTGAGGAGGGGTGAGGAGGGGTGAGGAGGGGTGAGGAGGGGTGAGGATACGTGGGAAACGTGGGAAACGTGTGGCCTTCAGGAACATGGGAAGAGGGAGGAGTGTGACGATGAGAAGTGAGAAGAAGAAAGAGGAGTCAGGGTGACATTGGGGCTGTGTGTCCTGCCGGGATACGGCAGGGGTGGTGGAGGTAATGAAGGGGGGGGGGGGGAGGAGCAGGGGGCGGTGATGAGGAGGTGGGGCCAAGGTGGAGTGAGGAATAGTGGGCGTGAGGAACACGAGGAGCGAGCGGGGATATGGAGAGCGAGGAGGAGCGAGCGAGGAGAAGCGAGAGGCCGCGTCGCTCGCTCCACCACGGAGCTACCGGGCTCCATGGTGGAGCGAGATCTCCGCCACGCTCGAGGCTGATGCGGTGGTGGCGCCGTTCGGCAAGCCCGGCGTGAACGCCGGCGCTCGCTCGTCAGCCCCCCGTGGTCTCACCCAGGTCTATGAGGATGGCGTGCTGCTGTGCCGTCAGCTGTTTGAGCAGCGTGTGGTAGGGGACGTCCGCCAGTTGCTGCTGCCCCCCCTCGTGCTGACTCCGCTGCGGGTGCCGGAGCCGGTGCTGCTCAGCGAGGAACTGCCAGATCTCACCACGCCGGGCGCGCGGCACGCCTGCACACGCACGCACACAAAGACCACCACCCCCTCCGTGTAGCCCACACAGAGTGTTGGGGAAGGTGCCGTTGGCGAGTATCGCCAGTGAAAGCCGTCACGGCACACGAGGGGGTGGGTGGCCAGCACCACGCACGTGCACGTGGGTTCTATGCAATTGTGTATAGCTCTCGATGAGAGCTTATGGGTCTCTATAATGCGAGTCTATGCGTCTGTGATTTTATCGGTTTCGATGTAAAGTTTATGACTATGTGGTTAGTTTAACACGTCGGCATTTGTGAACAATATCATCCATGATAGAGGTACTAGTGACGAATTGGCACGTTCTCTTTACGCGACAACTCTTACTAGTTGGCTGTGTCGGGTGGTGGCGGGTTTAACGACATATTTATATATTTACGCGATCTAACCCAAAAAACCTCTATTATGGATGATGTTGTGATGCTAATCCATGGTTATCTGTGTTTCTGTGCGCGAGTCTCTTGGCCTGTGTGCGCGTCAATGGGTCCCACCGTATCAGTTAACGGATCTCTAACGGCCTCTTTGGGTCTCTATGCAAATCTGCCGGTGCCTCCGTATTATTATGACCGCACGTGTCACGCCAGCCCACCGCGTTTCTGGCAGGCTCAACGTGGGGGGTGGGGGAGGGGCGAGGGGGGGGGTTTCGAGCAGACTCAACGTGAGGGGGGGCGAGGGGGGGGGTGAGGGGAGGCTCACCGCGGCACACGGCGGCGCTGAGCTGCTCGTGGCTGCGGAGCGCGTGGGCGCGGTCGGGAGCGGCGAGCCAGTGCTCCCAGAGCGCCGTCACCTCCCTGAGGCAGGGCGTCACCTCCTCGTAGTCCAGCTTCACGCGCTTCGTGTTCAGGTCGTCGTGGTGGGCTGCACCGGCGGTCGCGCCATCACGGGGGGGGGGGGGGGGGGGGGGGGGCGAGACGGAGGTAAGGCGAGGGAGGGAGTTAGTTCGGGCGAGCTGGCGTGGCGAGTCGTCGTGAGTCGTGGCGAGTCGTGGCGAGTCGTGGCGAGTCGTGGCGAGTCGCCGTGAGTCCTCGTGAGTTGTCGTGAGTCGTGGCGAGTCGTCGTGAGTCGTCGTGAGTCGTCGTGAGTCGTGGCGAGTCGTGGCGAGTCTTCGTGAGTCCTCGTGAGTCGTGGCGAGTCGTGGCGAGTCGTCGTGAGTCGTCGTGAGTTGTGGCGAGTCGTGGCGAGTCGTCGTGAGTCATCGTGAGTTGTGGCAAGTCGTGGCGAGTCGCTGTGGCTGGGCTCTCTGCCCGCGCTCGTACCCTGGAGTCTCCGGTTCTCGCGGTCCATCCTGAGCAGCAGGATCTGCTCCTGGATCGCCTTGCGCCACCGCGTCCTCACCGCGTGGCGGTGCCAGCGGCGCTGCGCCGCTCCCCCCTCTTCCTCCCCCCCCTCCCCCTCCTCCGCCGTGGGGGACAGCACCGGCACGTCCGGCGGGCAGCTGTCCAGAGAATCTGCTTACCCAGTGAGCGGGGGGGGGGGGGGGGCGATGGGGGGGGCACCGTTATAGGGTCACCGGGTCGTGGCAGAATGCTTGCACCATGGCACGACGTTCACCACACCGTGCCACTGGTCTCTGTGTGCTGCGTACGTTGTGACGGCTGGGACACGTGTGTAGGGCGGAGGAGGAGGAGGATTGGTTAAGCAACTTTGAGGTTTGGAATAGAGGAGGAGGTTGCGATGGGTGGGAATGAAAGGGTGGGCGAGGGTGCGGCGGTGTGAGCGGTGGATCGCTGGTCGGGGTAACCTCTTGACCTGGGCGCGTGAAGGAGCTCGTGTCGAGCTCGGAGGCGCGCAGGAAGATTTGCTGCCTCCACGAGAGGCGGCGCACCAGCGGGGGGCGCGCCCCCCCACTCCGCGGCTCCGCAACAACCTCACTGCACGACCGCACAAAGACAAAGACCCCCGTATAGCCTTCAACATTATTGGGGCATTCGCTGTTGGCGAGCGCCTATCAAGGACGGCACGGCATCCACGAAGGGGTGGGTGGCCAATACCATGCCCGGCCGCCTTTGTCTTCCCCCATTGGTAATGTTTACACACCGCATTGGGTACTCGTATAAGGCCAAGACGACCTAGAGAAGACCTAGGACCGGCTCAAATATCCACCAATAGTATTAGTCACGAGCGGGAATCGAACCTGGATCGTCGGGTTTGCAACGCAGTGGGCTAATCACTGCGCTACCGCTCCCCACACACAGATGCCGACACACGACACGCACGATGTGATGCAAAAGCAAACACGATGGCTCGAAAGCAGCGGAGCAAACAGTGCGGGGAGCGGCGTGTGTGCCCCGTGACGGAAGACGCGCTGATCCGGGAAATGCAATCGTTATTTAGCAAAATCAAATACAATTCGTATTCAAACTACTGAAATATTTGTATTTTACCACTTCAGGCTCACAGAGCTCTATACTGGCCACAAATGACAGAACCAAGTGTCTTGTCACGTGGAAATTTATAGCCGGCAAATACTCTAAAAGCATGTTTCTAAATGTGGAGGGAAAAAAACACGCAAACTCCAAGTATGCAGCAGCAGGCGTCTAGGTGGGGATCGAACCCACGACCTCCTGTACGCCAGACGAGGGAGTCTCGCCAGCCCCGGTATTAGCCGTGGCATAGCACCACGGACAGAGTCAAGGATGTAATAATGCATGGGGAAAAGGAACGGGAGAGGGAAGCGAAAAAGAGAAGAGACAGAATGGGGGATGAGAGGGAAGGGGATGGGGAAGGAATGGAGAAACGGGAGCATGGGGGCAGGAGAGGGAGAGGCTGCACCGGGGCCTCGGCGCCGCTGCACGGAACGGGGTGCGTTTTCACAGGGGGCGGGGGCGGAAGGAGAGGGGAGGGATTCTGTGGGGATCCACGTGAATCTTGAGCTGACTTGCGTAGAGAGATGAAAACTATTTTGGGGGGAAAGCCGCTCCCGCTGCGAGCTGCCTCACCCCAAACTCACCACTCGCAACGGTAACAAAGACGAGCCACAGATCCCCCGAGTAGCCTCTTACTAGCCGTTGGGGCAATAGTTGTGAGCGAGAAGCAGCGATGAAGGCCGCAGGCGCACAACGTGAGCTCAGACTGGCCACGCACGCAGTGCCGCGTAGGCTCGCGCAGTGCCGCGTGGGCTCGCGCAGTGCCGCGTGGGCTCGCGCAGTGCCGCGTGGGCTCGCGCAGTGCCGCGTGGGCTCGCGCAGTGCCGCGTGGACTCGCGCAGTGCCGCGTGGACTCACGCGCAGAAACTTGGGACTACAATGGCACTCCACGGCGACGGTGGACATTCCATAGGTGGCCCATCGCTCACAGCCCCCGCCGCTGACTGATAACGGCTCCCCCGCCTCTCCATCCGCCCAGCTCTGGCGCCGTTTCCCGGCGTGGCAGGGTTACAATGGTCGTGTCGCGGTCAGCGCACGCTCGACTACAAACCCCGTGACCAGAGTTAGATTCCCGCTCACGATCAACACCAGCGAGGATTATTATCTGAACCGGTCCTGGGGCTCCCTCCCTGAGGGGGAGGTGCTCACCACTACACTGCTGCTCAAAAAGATCCCCCGTATAGCCTTAACAGACTGTTGGGGCAAGTGTTGTTTGCGAGCACCTATAAAGGCCGGCACTGCACACGAGGGGGGTGGGTGGCCAACACCACGCCCGGCCGCCTTTATCTCCATAGTGGCGGTTTTTACACATCACACCCAGTACTTATTTCAGGCCGAGTCTGCCTAGGAGAGGGCCCAGGACCGGTTCAGATAATCGTCACTGGTGATGGCCGTGAGCGGCAATCGAACCCGGGTCGCCAGGTTCGTAGCGAGCGTAGCGCTAACCGCTACACTACCGCACACAGACACACAGACGCACACAGACACGCACACAGACACACACACAGACACACACCAACACTTCCAGCCTCTCACCGAGTAGAACAGGGCTAGAACACAGAAACTCCACAAGGAGGAGCCCGGGACGGGAGTTGAACCTGAGAGGCGCGAGTGTCGCCACTTCGCTGCCACGGCAGCTTGATCGCTCATTGACGTGACGGCTCATTAACTTAATGGCCCAGCCTAAGGATGCCGTAGCAGACTGGAGTAAGCTTACGGCCAATGACTCATTAACCAAATAACCCACTGACCTGATAACTTATTAACTTAACGACTTATTAACGTAGAAACGCGACGGCGCATTAACTTACAGAGCTCCTTGTGCTGGAATGCTTCAGGAGGCGGGCAGGTCCATGCCTGCAGATCGTGGTGACAGGAGCAGCAGCAGCTGTCTCTGCCTCCATAGAGTTTAGACAGCCCCTCCCCCTTCACCCCCCCCCCCATACTATTCTCCCCTCCCCTCCGACCCCCCCTCCTTCCATTGAGAAGGCATTCGTCTAAAAATAGACGTGACGTCACCAGGTGTGCAGAGAGCGGAGCGGCCAATCCCCAGCAGAGAGGAGGGAGATGGAGGGAGTTGTGGTGGGGTGGAGGATGGGGAATGGGGGAGGGGGGAATGTGTGGACGGAGGATGTGCCACGTCACCCGGAGGAGCAAGCAGATTGTGGGGACACGGGGAGAGGCAGAGACAGGGGGGTCACGGGGGACACGGCGGATACAGACGTAGGGAGGAGGGGAGCACGGGAACCATCGGGGGCATGGGCGTTGAGACGGGGGGAGTCGAGGACACGGGGACAGGGGGACAGGGGGACAGAGAGACACGGAGGTAACATTCCTTGCCAGGGGTGCAGGGGCACTGCCCCCCCTCCTCCTCCCCCCCGTAGCGATTCTTAATTAAACTGTGCCGATAATCTCATTCCCTCGGATGAGGGTTAGCGTGGGAGTGAGGTGAATGTACGGGTGAGTGGAGGGTGAGTGCTTGGAGGTGAGTGTGTGGAGATGTTGGTGTGAGGGTGAGCGTGGGGGTGGAGAGAAAGGAAGAGTGGCGACCGTTTCACAAAGTCCACCCACAATAATAATTTACAGCCCTTTGTCAATCCACTTCTGGATGAATGTCTCCCAACGCCTTCGAGTCACGGGATGTTGTGCTTAACCATACTTCACCATGCTGGTAAATGCGGATTGGCGAGATGGGAGGGGGTACCCAACCAAGCCCAGTTTGCAGATAGCTCTCGCCAATAATGTTGAGCCATGACCGGCTCCACTCGCACATTTCCCAAGTGCACTCGAGAATACAGACACCCACACTTCACCCAGTGCCGAAGCTGCACGCAAACTCACGCTTGCAATGTGCACCCCAAAAACAACAAAAAGGCCACAACCACGCCCACGTAAAAATTCACAAAGTGCACCCAAAAACTGCCATTCCAAACACACGCGTTGGGTGCACTCAGTCACAAGCACATTTCCAAACTGCACCCAAAAAAACTCATGCGCAGCCTTCACCTATTCAACACAAACAGGATCCCGTCCGTGGTCCTGTTTTTTGGGCACACCTTGTAAAAGTGACCACACACACAGACCCCTGAGGACCCCCACCTGCTTCGTCTGCGCGCCGCCATGGCTTCTGGGGTCACCGTGGGATGCCGCGGCACACGTGGGGGTCTCCTCCAGGAGGCCCCCTCTCCAGACCCCTGTGGGACCCCGGGACGGGGGTCCCGGCCTCGGGATAGCCCCTCCCCGACCGCAGTCGCCTCCGGACCCCCCCGCCGGTATTTGGGGGTCACCAGTTCCGGGGTGTCGGAGTCGCTGCTGTCCTGGTCGTTGGAGGAGGTGGAGAGGGCGTGGGGGGCACGCAGCCCTCCGCCGGCTTGGGTCCCCGTGGGGGGGGGCCGCAGTGGAGGGGGGGAGGGTGGGGGAGATGTCGACTCCTGCGGAGAACACGGGACGATTCGTCGCCTCGTGAATGATGCCCATTATTCACCCACGCGAGATTCTGCCAATATGCAGCATTGACGACCTTTATTCAACCCCGAGTAGCCCGGCACCTGTGGCCTCTGTGGCCCGCTGAGCCCCGGTGCAGTGCCACCGCCTGCGCATTGCGCTCGGCAGCCGAGTGGCCGTAGGTGCACAGAGAGTCACTTGACTAAGTTTCAGCTCGAGCCCCCCGCACACCACGCGACTTGTGTGTGGCCACCCCCACGCCGAACCTCTCCCCTCTCCCTGCCGCCGCCCCCTCTGAAGACCGTGAACCCCCCACAGGGCTGTGACCCCCCCCTCGCCCCACTCACCCTGGAGGAGTCGGAGGTGAAGGTGTTACTCCGGGACCTGAGGCTGTCGCTCCCAGAGCCACTCCTGGGCTTGGCGCCTCCCTGCACCGAGGGACAAAACGACAGCAACAACAACAGCGTTCAACCGTAGCGTCGTCGTCACCACCGCCGCAGCCGTCGTTGTAGCGTGCCAAGATCTACCCACTGCTGGATGAAGGCCCCCCCACCCCCAAGTTGTCGCCATTCTCTCAGCAATCCTGCCAAGTGAACGATTCATCCGGCTCAAAGCGCAAGCCGATTCCACCGCTCCATCTCCCGTGGAGGACGTCCTCGAGGCTGCGGTGCCAACCTTTGTCTGTGATTCACGAGTGATTCTCTCTCGCCAGCCATCCCGCCCTGCCAAACCCCCCTCCTCTTCCTTTGCCGAGCAAGCAACCTGCAGTTTGTTCTCTAATCCACGCGTTCCTCTTTCTCCCGTCTTCATTAAAGACGTCAACATGCTAGCCGAGGCTAACAATGGTGCACCGATTGATGAATGGTATCGTGAGGATTAACGTAACATTGTAACGTGGTGTGGAGTGGTCGTGTGCTGGATAGCGCACTGCCCTATGAACTTGACCGACCTGTCGCCCTCACTAGACCAATCAATCGGTACTGACCGGCGTGGTGAAGTATGGTCAAACAACCCCCCAAGTGACACACATTGCACACGTAGAGGGAGGCCTTCATCCAGCAGTGGATTGGCAGCGGACAGTACTGATTAATAGTCATTTATATTAAGAAATGACGATTAAATAAACGCTATAAGAATATGGCAAACATTAAAAATACATAATAAACATGTTTTCAAGTAAAAAAAAGATGTCGTTAAAGTAGTAGGATGCAGTTTCATCCAGCAGCGTGTTGACCACGGCTGAAGCAGAGGAGGAAGATGATGATGTGTTATTTGTGTTGATGCAAGGTAAATTATTGTGCCCTTTAAAGGATCGGAAAATGTGAAAATTGAAATGGAGCAAGAGAAGAACCACACAGCGCGGTTTCAAACATTCGTTATTATAATGGCGCGGGGTCAAAGGTCAACCGAGATAAGCAGGGCCACATAATCGGAACGCTCGCCACAGCCTCGTGCCCACATCCCCCCCCCCCCCCCCCTTCAAACACTCCACACCGCCACCAAACACTCCACACTCTGTACGCACTCATCGATCCGTACAGAAACACTCGCGTGCTCCACACACAAAAACAATCTCCAATAACCACGCACACTGCGTACAAAAATTACTTACTAGCAACACTCTCTGATCTGTACTCTGTCTGCACAGCACACAAACGCTCTCCACTATGTACGCACTCTTGAATCTTCACGGAAACACTCCCCAACGCAGCTCTCCGGCGTGTTTAAGGGTCGTACCGCGTGTCGTTCGGCACGATGTCAGACGTTTCGCTCCATGGCCCAGGAGCCCCTTCGGCTCCCCGCCACCCCCCGTGAGAATGGACGCCGCTGCTTCTCCATGCAGCCGCAGCAGCGTCGAGACCCCGACGCTGCCTCTCTCCCTCCCTGACCCCCGTGCTCCGATTCCTCCTATCCTTTCTCCATCCCTTTCCCTCTCATCCCCCATTCTTTCTCTCTTCCCTCTCCCATTCCTCTTTCCCATGCATTACATCCTTGACTCTACCCCCCCCCCCCCGCTCCTTCCAACCAAAGTTTACGAATCAAAGTGGTGAAGGGTGACCGGGTCAGAGCGCTCTCTCTGCACGTGACAGTGGCAATCAGATTTCGATTTCAAGCTTTCGTGACTGCAGGGATTCATCTTCTTGGTTCTTTCGGTAAAGTCACGTAGAAGGGAAATAATAAAATAATAACGACGTTTCGTCGTGAGAATTATTTGAGAATGTTTTATTTTTATTATTTTATTATTTCCCTTCTACGTGACTTTACCGAAAGAACCAAGAAGAGTGGCAATCAGCGCAGCACTGTTCCCACAGAAGCAATGCATCGCGGTGGGGGGGGGGGGGGCGTCGACCGTGCAGATGGAGTGGTGGAACCGGCTCGTTCTGCAAGCGGCCGCGTGGATCGTTAACGCGTTGCAGGATCGTGAGGAGCGTGCGACGCGCTTGGGCAGACCTCGATCCGGTAGTGGATAAAGCATGCTGATGATGACGATGGCCGATACCCACTTGTACACTTACACGTACACCCCCCCCCCCATGGAGACACACCCATTCACACACACAAAGACAAACAGACTGCAGGGCAAGTGTTGTCAGCGAACACCCATAAGGGTGGCATGGCACACGAGGTGGTGCATGGCCAGCACCACACCTGGCCGCCTTTGTCTCTCCGGTGATGGTGTGTTACACTCCACATCAGGAGGAGTGCTGATGAATCAACAGAGCTGGGAGGCCACGAACCGGTTCACATATGTGTCACCGATGTGGCGCGCAGGGCCACGGGTGGGAATCGGACTCGGACCGCCGGGTTTGTCGCACGCTATCCATTGCACTACCGCTCCCCATATGAACACACACACGAACACACATGCATACACAAAGACCCCCGTATAGCCTGCAAAAGACTGTTGGGGTAGGTCCTGTTAATGAGCACCTATGAAGGCCGACACGGTACATGATGGGGTGGGTGGCCAGCACCACGCCCGACTGCCTTTGTTTCCCTAGTGGCGATGTTTACACACCGCACCAGGTACTCATTTGAGGCTGAGTCGATCTAGGGGAGGCTCAGGACCAGTTCAGATAATCGTCACTGGCGTTGGCCACGAGCGGGAATCGCGCCCAGGTCGCCGGGTTCGTAGCGCAGAGCGCTAACCGCTACACCACCGCTCCCCACACACAAACACATACAGCCCTAAACTCCATGCAGCATCACTCTCCAGTCCATACAGAAACACTCCCTCTCCTCCCTGCACTGGCTCTCCCCTGCCCACTCGCTCACCAGCGCTGAGAAGATGTTCTCCAGAGAGGTGGCGAGACCCTTGGAGGCCTTGCTCTTCAGGAATTCCAGTTTGCCTAAACCGCCTGAGCTCTGATGATGCTGCTGCTCTTGCTGCTGCTGCTGCTGGGCCGAGATTATGTGGCTCCGCGTGGGCTCCTGCACACAGCAGGAAGCAGGAAGGAGCGGTGGTTTTTACCAAACGCGCGACGAGAACGACGCTCGCTGTGCCGCACAGAGCATGTGACGTAGCGCTGGGGACAGCAAGGGCCCACGGGGCCACACGCGGCCCACGACTTCACAACCTGGCGTGGCGCGCGTACCCGCTCTCCACACCTGTGCACGTAGACGCGCGGACGTCACCGTGCGTGCGTCGCCCTCCCCGCCTCGCCCCCCACCAGCGTCGTCCCTCCTCGCGTGGACACCGGCTGGGGGGGGGGGGGGGGGTGACGGAAACGCGGATAGGGACAGATCAACAGATGAACAGACTGGAGCGAAACGTCGGACATTACACCAAACGACGCGCAGTGGAACAGCTACGCTCCACCACCGCTCCAGCCTGGGGGCCGTCCATCAATGACGTCACGCGATTTTGGACAATTTTTTACCCCCCCTACCCTCGTCACACGGCGTCACAAAAAGTCAGACCCCCCCTTAAATATGACGTCACGAAGCTCTGCCCCCCCCTCCCCAAATGTTTTTTAACATGCTTCTAACCGCTTTAAACTATTGTCATTGTAGTGCATATTTAATGTGCCGCTGCACTCTGATGTTGTAGGAATAAACATTTATTAAAAAGTCTATTTAATTAAGTAGAACGTGTTGTCTACATTTATTTAAAGTTGCGCATTTTGATGTGACGTCACATTTCTCAACCCCCCCCCCCCTCGTCACACATCGTTACAAATATCTGACCCCCCCCCCCAGGTGCGTGACGTCATTTATGGACGGCCCCCTGGCCCCAGCCTGGCATGCACCTCCAGGCATGTAGGGGTGGCTCCCGGCCTGTGCCGCACCGTGCGCTGGCCGGGTGGATGTGGTTGCCCGCGTCTCCGGCCCAGGCCTGCGACGGGCGACCTTGGTGGCGGCCGCAGATTGGAAGGCCTGCCGCAGCGTCATCATGATCTCATCCACCTGCGGGGCGACACCACAAAGACGTGACAAAGGTTCCCCCCCGTATAGCCTTGTGGCAGGCTGTTGGGGCAAGTACTGTTAGTGAGCACCGGTGAAGCCCGGACCAACTGCACGACGGGGTGGTGTGGCAATAACCGTGACCTTCCAGCCGCCTTTGTCTCCCCAGGACTGATGTTTTACACACTGCATCCGATATTCATTCAAGGCTGAGTCGACCTAGGAGAGACCAGGACCGGTTCAGATATTCGTCACCCGATATTGGCCGTGGGTGGGAATCGAACTCGGGTGGCCGGGTTTGTAGCGCAGCGCGCTAACCGCTACGCTACCGCCCCCCCCTACTACACGAAGGAAACTCCACTCCACATCCTCCAGAAAGCCTTCAACATTCTTGGGCAAGTTCTGTGAGCGAGCACTTCATCATCGTGGTCTTCATCATCACCACATCATTAGTATGGAGCTGTGCACCTCGGAGGACCTCTGCAGGGCTCAGATGGGACCAACTCATCGTCACCATGTGCCGAGTACCGGATAGACACGTGACTCTGGTGGCAGCACACAAGCAAGAGGAGATGATCCAGGCACAGGTCTCTCTACCCAAGCGCGATCCCTCTGCTGTCACGTGGACCTACTACGTTACCCCCCCCCACCCCGCGTACCCGAGCCAATGAGTACGCAGTGTCGCTTCCAACCCGAAAACCCACGAGCACGCGCGTAACACAGCCCCCCCCCCCCCCCCCCCCCCCACTGGGCTGGAGTAAACACACGAGGACTCTCAAAGGCCCTCCTCGCTTGGGTAAAGGTCAGCGCATGAATGAGTGACTTGAAACGCCGCGCGTGACATCTGTTCGGGGGCGCAGGCGTCCGTGCGTGCGCTGCTGCTGCCGATCCTCCGACGCGGAGTGAGAGGAAGAGGAACCTCGCAACGCTCGCCCGGCTCGCTCGCCAGTCAGTGCCGGTGGGCGAAGACTGCGAGCGGAGCAGTACCGCGCAAGACAACCAACTCGTCATGTTGCTGTTGTAGCACTGCCCTCTGCTGCCCACTACCTAGCCCCCAAGACGCCCACAGCACCTGCTGAACAAAACACTTGGTGGTGCTGCTGCTGCGTTGGTAGTGGTGCACCAAGGCCCCACAGCGACGTTTCGAGCAATGGCTCTTCTTCATAGCACATTAATAAGGGTAATTGCCCAAAACGTCGTCTATTATGTGTTTCTTCCTTTTAAGGCCACACACGCGGCGGTGTTGTCGTTGTTGACGAGTGTGTTGAGTGCTTTGAGAATGGCTGCTCGGGCACTGTTCGTGGCCCATCCATCACTACCCAGACTCGAACCTCCTGAGCTCAACGAGATTTGGTCACAAGCGGAGAGACTTTGTAACCGACAGAGAAACTCAATTTGGAGCTTTCGTGACTGCAGGCATTACTCTTTGGTTCTTTCGGTAAAGTCACGTATAAAGAGGAAATAATAAATTAAATACTAGCATACGACGTTTCGATTGCAAATTTAGCATTCTTGAACGTTCAAATTTAGCATTTTCAGGAAGAACGTAATCAACCAGATAGGGTGTTGACTGTTACGTTAGCCGACTCTGTGTTGTATTACATTACATTTCTAAGTGTACTAGGTTTGTTTTCTATTTCATTTATACCTGACGATGATTGCTTGTTTGCAATCGAAACGTCGTATGCTAGCATTTAATTTATTTTTTTCTCGTTCTACGTGACTTTACCGAAAGAACCAAAGAGTAACCTACAAAGAACCAGGGGCCACACGGGGGTTCCACTTAACCGAATCACACACAAACCAGTTTCCGTGGAAAAACGTGTTAAATTCCGGACAACCTTCAATAGCCCGCAGCGTCGCGTATTACATGTTGTTTCCCTTCTAAGGCCACACACACAATTGTGCTGTTGTTGTGAAGTGTGCTCGTACACCACTGCCAATGCAGCAGCTCGGCAAGCATCGGCAAGCGAGCAATCTGCTGAACATTGAATTTTAATGGACGAGTGGAGCCAGGTCAGGCTGGACGTTGAACTCCGCTCCGGGGTTTCGTAATTGCCAAGGGCGGACGCCACGAGGCGGGAGCACAATGGGCAAGCAGAGGCGACGTTGCCGCTGATCACGCGGCGAGAACTTGCAGGGATGTCACCGGACCAGTTCTGCCGCTAAACGACCGCATGGATTTCTCGGCTAGGAAAACCTGGGATGGAGATTACAGTCCTCCTGACCTGGAGCCAGTCCCAGCCATTCTCTTTCCACGACTCAAGGCAATCGTCAGCAACAACACTGTGTGACGACTTTAAGAGGATATATAATAGGCGACGTTTCAGGCAATGGCCCTACTTCGTAGCACTTATATCGTATCCGAGGTTTCATATTGGGCCGGTGTTATTGACCGATGCGTTGTGTTTGTCAATTATGCGTTTGTATCATTACCCAGGTAGCATCAGCAGCAAATGTTTAGTTTTCATTAAATTTAATATACACCTATTTATTATTAAGCACCGGAGGATGCCGAACAACCTCTCCGCCAGTACGAGCGAGAACTAGGACATCGTGCCGACCAAACACGTGGGGGGTGGGGGGGGGGGGTACAACTCGAAAACACGACGTAGAGCAGCTGCAAGTCGAGCAACACAGGAGAGGCGGCGGCGGTGCCAAGCCGCGCGCAGTTGCCACTTACATTCATCCTGGTGTCGAACCCGGGCTGGGGGCAGGATGCGGTTGGAGCGTAGGCGGAGTGCAAGTTCGGGGTGGGTTCGGGGTGGGGGGGGTCACTAGGGGGGAGGGGGGGTGGACGCGAGGAGGCGAAACGCGCCGCTGCCGAGTCGCCACTCGCGCCCAAGTCGCGATCAGCGCCCCGAGACGTCGCAGCGCGGGCGGGAGGCGAGGGCCAAGCAGGCGCACAGACTGGCGGACGCGCACGGAACCGGTTTGCTCTGTTTGGTTGGGGCTGCGCAACCCCCCCCACTACCCCCCACTACTACTCCACCCCCGCCCCCACTACTACTCCAGCCCAAACCTCTCCCCCATGCCACCCGCTGGGTGGATGACTCACTCGCGCTCGCCGCCTCTCTTTAGTGAATCTTACGGCCGAGGAGGGATGGGACGGCCCCCTGCCCATTCATCAGGGGGAATGAGCGCACGCAAGCAGGTATGCATCACAAACAAATTCCCGCATCACAAACAAATGCCCACGCCCCTCCCCACCAAGCCCCCCCCACCAAGCCCCCCCCCACCAAGCCCCCCCCCCCGTAGAGACAAATCGCATCCGCACCGCTCCATCAAAGGATAAGAATAACACGTGGCGAGTCAAGGGTAACAGACTGCTTGGCCAACTACTGTTAGTGAGGACATCTTCAGCGTGGTAAGGGCACACGTGGGGGTGGGTGACCAGTACCACCTTTGTCTCCCTGCTGTTTGCACACCGCAGCAGGTATTCATATATGTAAAGCTGAGCCGACCTAGGGGAGACCCACGTACAAAGACATTCATACATACAAAGACCACCCCCCGGAGGCCCCAAGAGACTGTTGGGGCAAGTGCTGTTAGCGAGCAGCACTCGAGGCCGGCACGACTCTCGTGGGGGTTCTGGGAAGTCACGTGGTGTGGGGGGTTAGGACTTTGTAACTTTTCCAGTCGCTGACCAGCCACCACACCTGGGCACCTCCATCTCTCCCGGGGCTGATGTTTTACACAACGCGCTCGTTACTGATTTAATGCGGAGTCGACCTAGGGGAGACCCTCATAACAAAGACACGAACAAAGATCCCCCTTCTAGCCTTCACAAACTGTTGGGGCAAGGGCGGTTAGCGACCACCTATGAAGGCCGGCAGGCTACTACGCCCGGCCGCCTTTGTCTCTCCAGTGACGATGCTTACACACCGCACCAGGTATTTATTTGAGGCCGAGTTGACCTTGGGGATGCCCAGGACCGATTGAGATAATCTTCACTGGTGTTTACAGAGGGAATCGAACCCGAATTGCCGGGTTCGTAGCGCAGTGTGCTAACCGCTGCTCCACACACACACACCAATACCAATAATTGGTTACAAGCACACACACGTACAGCTGGGGGGGGGGGGTTGATAGGGGGGCTTTGAATGTTTGGAAGCGGGGGGGCTGGCTGACCAGTGACGTGTCCGTACACTGGAACACGTAGCAGATGTGCGTGCTGGCGGGCCCCGAGTCGGCCGCCTCCCTGCAGATGAAGCCGAAGTGGTCGGTCCTGGAGAGGCCCTGAGGGGGGGAGGGGGGCGGGGGGGTAATAAAAAGGGGGGGGGCCAAGTGAGCGGCATTCCCCCGGCTGAGCCTGCCAAGTTGATTGGTGGTGTAAACCGCGGTTCATAATGGCCAGCGTGATCACGTGACCTGTATAGTGGTGGCTTGGGTAAGGGGATGTTCATGTAGGGGTGTGTGTGGTGTGTGTGGTGTGTGTGTGTGGTGTGTGTGTGTGGTGTACGTGTGTGTGGTGTACGTGTGTGTGGTGTACGTGTGTGTGGTGCACGTGTGTGTGGTGTACGTGTGTGTGGTGTGGATGTGTGTGGTGTACGTGTGTGTGGTGTGTGTGCGGTGTGCGTGTGTGGTGTGTGTGTGTGGTGTGTGCACGTGTGTGGCTCCTGACCCGCGAGCAGTAGGAGATGTCTTGGAAAGACCTCTCCAGCACCACGCCCTTGCAGTCGGGACTCACCAGAGTGACGTACGCCTCACCCACCTGGGGACGAGGTGCACGTGGCCACTCGATCACTCGCTCACAACATCGCTCACACACTCTTCCCTTCCAAACACACACACAATGTTACCCACCCAATCACTCACATTATCACCCATTTACAACATTACCCACTCACCACACCATTCACTCACCCAAATCGCTCACTAACCCCATCAACACTCGTACTGGCACTCACTCAAACTACCCACTCATAACATCACTCTCATCCGCTCATAGCATCACGCACGCATCCCATCACCCGCTCGCCCTATCGCCCACTCGTATAATCACCCACTCACCCCATCACCCACTCACCCCATCACCCACTCACTCACACTGTGTATGCGAGTGGTCAGATTCACTCCCTCGAGACATCGAGATGCTGGCTCGTGGCCCGTGGCTCAATCACCGCAATTTCCCACGAGGATGCCTCCCTGAAATCTCACGGTCACGTGTCCCCCCCACCCACCCACCCACCCACCCACCCCAACCTCACCTCCTCCTCACCCCCCCCCCCCTCACCTGAAACCCTTACACATCCCCATCAGCCGCACGGCCTTCCCTATGGACATGCACAATGTCAGCAGCACTGATTCCAGACAGGCAAGCTCAAGCAAAACGAGGCAAGAATACTTCCTCTCTTTACTCTCTGGGCTCCTCCTTGCCGGGTAAGATCGGCGGTTCACCAGCATGGGTCCAAGTAAGCCTCACTCGGCTGCTGACGAGAGACTGAATGTCGATAAAGTCACGTAGGTAAAAAATAAAAATAAAAAATAAAATAAATAATAATAGAAATAACATAATAAATCACGACGTTTCGGAGGCAACACAAGTCTCCATCATCAGGTGGGACCGTCACAGCAAAATTTACTGATGACGGAAACTTGTGTTGCCTCCGAAACGTCGTGATTTATTATTTTATTTCTATTATAATTTTTTATATTTTTATTATTATTTTTTTACCTACGTGACTTTACCGAAAAAACCTAAGAATATGAATCATTGCAGTCATGAAAGCTTCAAATCTAGAACTGAATGTCGAAACCGGCGCAGAGTTTTGCTTGATGGGATGAGTAGAAACACGTTGTTCCCAACGGTTCCAACCACGTGACTGGCAGAGCGACCAAAACACACAATTCAGCCCGAGTGGGAACGCGCCAATATATAAAAAATATAAAACAACACACGCAGCTAAAGGTAAAGGCGCGCACCTGGAATAGCATCGTGCGGTCCCTCTGCATGTCCAGCTTGCTCCTCCTGGACCCCGCACTCTGCCCGCCACGGGGCCCGCCCGGGCTCCCCGCGGGGTCGGGGGGGTCGGCTTCGAAGGGGTCTCGACCGGGCTCGCAGGGCTCCTCCGGGGAGCTGTCCCCTTCAGCGCCGTAGCGCCAGTGCAGCGCCGTGATGCTGTCGTCGACAAGCGAGGGGGGGCCCAATTTGCCCCCCACTGCGAGGCGCCCCACATAGAGGACCTCGAAACGCTTCACGCCACCGCCCGCCTCTCCCTGCTGTTCGGGGTCACCCCCCGGGCTCGGAGCGGAGGGGGCGGCGAGCGGGGGTCTGCCCGGGGTCTCCGACGTGCCGATGGGACTCGGGGCTCGGGAGAGCTGTGCGCGCGGGGACACGAGGAGCGGTGGCGCAGTGGTTAGGGCACTGTGCTGCAAACACGGCGAACAGAGAACGATTCGCACGCACGGCAGTAACAACAACTGTAACGGTGACAGCAAATATCTGAACCCGTCCTAGGCCTTCCCTAAGTCGACATCAATCATCACCGGAGAGACAAAGGCGGCCGGGCGCGGTGTTGCCACGCCACCCACTCGTGTGCCGCCGTGCCGTCCTTGATATCGGTGCTCGCTCGCTAACGGCACTTGGCCCGTGAGTTTGTTAAAGGCTATACGGGGGATCTTTGTTTTTTGGAAGGAAGGTTCCTGAATCCGTATATTTATAAGACGTTTCGGGAAATGGGCCTTCATAGCACATGTGGAACAATAGCCTTCATACCACTCGAAGATATGGTTTAGTGTGCTCGTTAGCAGGGCCGTTGCCCGAAACGTCGCGTATTTATTGCTTTTCATTTTAAGGACATTGTGCGATTGACGAAGGATGGTGCAGATCGGTAAACACGGAAACGGGGCCGTGAAGGTTAAAGAGGGAATACACTCTTATCTCGCTTTGTCCACGGCCGCGTGCCACCGTGTTTATATGTCACTATGCTAGACGTGGGAAGTCGCAGAGGAATGCAGACACCAGCAGAGTGACCCATCGCTGAGCGATGATGAAATCTCAGCCGCTGTCACCGGCTCCACCCCCCACGAACCCCAACACTCACCACGGCTCCCGGTACGATCCCGGTCCAACTTCAACATCTCACTCAGCCCTCCAGATCCTCCCTCCATGCCTCGCTCTAAGCTCTCATCTCAGCACTCCCCTCCACGCGCTCTCCTGCCTCTCCCCTCTCTTCTTCACTCGACTCTCCTCACTCGACTCTCCTAACTCTCCTCTCGAAAAGGTGTGCTGCTTCTTAGCCCGCCCCCGCCATAGGAATGTGGAATTTCCACTACCGGCTCCAGGCTGTAGCAAAGCGAGCAACGCCCCCACGCTCGCTTGAGCAGGAAACCACCGACTCTTAATCCTTAATCAAGGTGTATTCATTAACTCTCACCAGCTACTTCCCCCATCCCCCATTCGCTCAGGCTTGGGGAAGTCTTGATCCAACGGCCGATAGATCATGTCCGATGATGATTGAAGATTCGACTAACGCCTCTAGCGGATGCATACGTGCACATATAATATGCATTGCTATGCGTGTGAGCGTGTGAGGCACAGCCTTACAGATGAAATACACAGCTGAGGTTGAGATACATAGGTGATATACAGGTGAGAGACGTGGATAAAATACGGATGAGTTTTAGACACAGGTGAGATACACAGGTGAGATTCAGATACACATGTTAGACACAGATTAGAAGCGCAGGTGAGACCGAGAGATTCGGACAGACAGGTGAGATACACAGGTGAGACAAAAGTGAGAATCAGACACAGGAATGATACAGCTGAGAGAAAGGTAATAAAAGCGAGGTTCAGACATAGGTTCAGATACACAGGTTAGGTATAGAGACAGGTGGGGTTTAGAGACAGGTGGGGTTTAGACACAGGTGAGACACGGGTGAGGGACACGACGTGTGACACAGGTGATAGTCAGGTGAGGGACACGACGTGAGACACAGGTGATAGTCAGGTGAGGGACACGACGTGAGACACAGGTTCACGCTCACAGGCTCAGACACAGGTGAGAGCCGGACTCGCAGGTAAAGTGAGCGGCACTGTACACGGGCGCGCACCACGTGACGAGGCTGCCATCGTCACGCGGCTCCGGAGATGATGAGATGGAGATGAGATGGACTGCACACACAGATGCTTACGCGCGTGTACATTTGAATCACATTCACGGGAATGTCCCGAGGCGGATACGTTAAAGCGCCCTGTGTGCACGCCCGCGTGTCTGTGTGTGCGTGTGTGTGTGTGCGTGTGTGTGTGCGCGTGTCTGTGTGTGTGTCTGTGTGTGTGCGTGCGTGTCTCTGTGCGTGTCTGTGTGTGTGTGCGTTCGTGTCTGTGTGTGTGTGTGCGTGTCTGTGTGTATGCGAGTGTCTGTGTGTGTGTGCGTGTCTGTGTTTGTGTGTGTTCGTGTCTGTGTGTATGTGAGTGTGTGTGTGCGTGTCTGTGTGTATGCGAGTGTCTGTGTGTGTGTGCGTGTCTGTGTGTGTGCGTTCGTGTCTGTGTGTATGCGAGTGTCTGTGTGTGTGTGCGTGTCTGTGTGTGTGTGTGCGTGTCTGTGTGTATGTGAGTGTCTGTGTGTGTGTGCGTGTCTGTGTGTATGTGAGTGTCTGTGTGTGTGTGCGTGTCTGTGTGTGTGTGCGTGTCTGTGTGTATGTGAGTGTCTGTGTGTGTGTGCGTGTCTGTGTGTGTGTGCGTGTCTGTGTGTATGTGAGTGTCTGTGTGTGTGTGCGTGTCTGTGTGTGTGTGTGCGTGTCTGTGTGTATGTGAGTGTCTGTGTGTGTGTTCGTGTCTGTGTGTATGTGAGTGTCTGTGTGTGTGTGTTCGTGTCTGTGTGTATGTGAGTGTCTGTGTGTGTGTGTGTGTGCGTGTCTGTGTGTATGTGAGTGTCTGTGTGTGCGTGTCTGCGTGAGTGCGCAAGTCGGAGTGTGGATACGTACGCGTGAGTGTGCGTGCCTGCGTGTGATGTCTGCGTACAAGTTTGCGTGAGTCGGCCTGTGTATGGATGTGTGTAAGTTGGTGTGTGTGTATGTCTGTGTGTGTGTGTGTATGCGGATGTGTGTAGGCATTAACGAGGCGCGGTAGAGTAACGGTGAGCGCCACGCTGCGCTACGAACCCGGCGAACCGAGTTCGACTCCCGCTCACGGTCCACACCAGTGACGATTATCTGAACCGGTCCTGGACCTCCTCTAAGTCGACTCACGCGACTACCTGGTGCGGTGTGTAAACATCCCCACGGAGGAAACAAAGCCACCCCTTGTGTGCTGTGCCGACCTTCATATGCGCTTGCTGACAGCAATTGCTCCAAAAAAGTTTGTTAAGGCTACACAGAGCATCGTTGTGTTATAGTCGGAGTGAGTCGCTATGAGTCTGTATAGTCGGAGTGAGTCGCTACGAGTGAGTGTATGGTCGGAGTGAGTCGCTACGAGCCACCCACTCACCTCTCGTCTCTGCGCCAGTGTGCGCAACTTGCTCGCGAGCTGGCTCATCGTGACACCGAGGGACGCTATCCCTCCTCTCCCTTCTCCTCTCTCCTATCCCCTCCCTCTACCTTCTCCTCTCCCTGGAGAGCGAGAGAGCACGGCGCTTTCGCGAAGTAATCCAGGCGATGGCGATGACTTTGAGCACAAAGGAGCAGGACCCGCCTCTCTCTCCCTCTCTGAACACTCCCTCTCGCTTCCTCCTCCTACTCCTCCTCCCTCCCCCTCTCCGCGCTCACCTGAGACCCTCGTGCGCCAAGGTGAGCGGGCTCACCGCGCCCACTGCGCTTGCCCGCCTGCTCCTCCCATCCAGCCACTCGCATCCTGCAGGGAACGACGGCACGGGGAGACGAGTGACGGATGATGATGGTGGATGACACTTTATGATTTGATGATGATCTATGGCAATTTATTTGCGATGAATGGATATGTGGTGATTGGTGGATAATTATGGATGGGTAGATGAGTGATTGATGTATTAGCACGGTTGGTTACGTACGGTGCAAAAGAGTTTAAATCATTTATACATATATGACGATTGTGAATTATAATGGATGGATAATGAATGATTCAATGATGATAGATTAAAAAAAACAATCCAAGATCACCGGGATTGTGAGACTCGGTGAGGAATTCACGGATTAAAAAGGACCATTCCCGAGTCACTGTGCCGGCCGTTTCATTCCACAAATTCCACGATCGGGCTGCGTGCATTTTCCATCGCGCATGGACACGTGCGCGCTCCGACACCACCACCACCACGAGCCTCGACATCAATCACAACACGCTGTGGAGCGGTGGCGCAGTGGTTAGCCTACTGGGCTATGAACCCGGGTACCTGAGTTCGATTTCTGGCCACGGCGAACATCAAGTGTAGAGCAATGATGTTACAAACCGAGTCGCCACTGACTAGGATGGTGCGGTATGGTCAAATAGGCCCCCATGAACCGACAAGCCACCGGGAGACGTTCGTAAAGCAGGGGACTGGCGGTACGAATTGTCATCGAGCAGGGCACGTGGCTGAGACGAGAATGGCGATGGCCGTGGCTGAGACTAAGGGCGACGCGGGAGCCAGCGGAGCGATCGCCAACCGAGAAGATCGCTCTCCGTGGAGACGGAGCGATGGAATGGACTCGTATGACCGTGACAGATGGCGACGAATTTGGGGGCAGGCTCTCATCCAGCAGTGGATATTTCACGACTGATGATGATGATAAGGCACAACGATGTGGAATGCGAATATCTCATCGAGCCAGACGAAGGCACCCTTAGGACATGGCATGGTTAATACCAACGTTTCAAAGGGCCGCACTAAAGTGCATCAGCAACCGGGACCTAACCCGAGACCCATCAGCAGTCTTACGTCTCTTATTACTCACAGACACATCGCACGGTACGTTTTTTTTTAAACACACCATGTATTCCTGCACTGAACACTGCAAAAAATGTCCCAATGTCGCCTTTAACAGGGTGTTGGCGCAAGTGCTGTTAGCGAGCAACTACGAAGGCCGGCACGGCACACGAGGTAACGAGGGGGTAGGTGACCAACACCACGCCCGGCCCCCTTTGTCTCCCCAGTGTCGAAGGTTACACACGGCGCCCAGGTAACTCAGTTTAAGGCATTGTGTATATGAACACTGCAACACACACCCCCGCAAACACGCTCCCGGGGCATGCCCGCATGCCATGAATATAACAACAACACGTTGTACGCGAGGTGGAGGAGGAGTAGAGAAGGCAAGAATGTAACGCTCGGCACACGGAGAAAGGGATGGGAGAGAGAAGGGATGACGGGACGGGAGTCCCCCAAGACGGACAAGGACGCGGGCACGGCTCAAGATGAGCAGCAGGAAGAGAGAGGAGGAATGACCGGGCCGAGATGACGGAGATGACGAGAGGGCGGTGATGATGATGTGGGAGGAGGGAAGAGAGGCAGGAGCGAGTGAGCTTCACGGAGGAGCAGCGTCTGTTTTCACAACGGGCGGCGGGGAGATTTAGAAGAGGCTGGATCCGGTTTGGATAGAGATTAGCACCACATTCCACATTCCAAGAATTATAAGACGTGATGGAAAGACGCACCCCAAAGCTTGTGCTCGGTGGCATCAGTAAAGTTCTGCAAATTTGGCCGCACACACCAACAACAAAGTGGCGGTCGCGTTACAATGCCGCTTGTGCCAGGCTAGGTGCACCTTGAGGCCGTCTCGTGAAGTGTCGAAGGCTCGTTGGCAGGAGGTAGACTCCCTGCCCCTGTTCAGAATGAATACTGCCCTCTTCTCAGTTGCCTGACAGCGCCTTCACAATAAATAATTAAATGCCTCCTTTCTCCGTGACGCGCATGTCCTACTCATTGCTATTCTGGACAGGGTCATGAGATGCGGTTGCAACTATACCTGGTGATATAAACATCAACATTTCAAAGGAATTTTGTAAAAGTCAAACAATGGAAATAGGTTTATTTTTGTTTGCCAACAATACAAATATCCTCCGTATAGTCTCAACAAACTGTTGGGGCAAGTAATATTAGCAAGAAACTATGAAGGCCGGCACGGTACACGAAGGAGTGGGCGGCCAGAACCACGCCTGGCCACCTTTGTCTCTCGAGTGATGTTTATACATCGCAGCAGGTACTCATTTGAGGCCAAGTTGACCTAGGGGACGCCCGGGACTGATTCAGATAATCGTCCCTGGTGTTGGCAGAGAGCGGAATAAACTTTGGGTTGCCAGGTTCAAAGCGTGCTAAGCACTACACTACCGCTCCCGTAAAAAAAAACACCCAAACAGACAAGGTCAAGACGTCATCATGTTAAGGGTCACTGATGCCATCACACATGTCATCGCTTCCTTCCTTCTACTAGAATCTACACGTGGTATATTATGTCTATGAGCCCAGGACCAGATCATTTACTATCAAATGAGTTGGGGCTGCTGCTGCGTGGACAGTGGTGTACGAGCACAGTAAATAAAATAACAAAAAATTAAACTCAACATATTCGTCAATATATTACATCGGAGGAGGCTCAATGCCCGAAACGTCTTTTATTACATTTGTTTTATTTAAAGGCCGCTCACAGGGTTAATGAAGAATGTGTTGAGTTTGCTTTCAGATATTTAATGTTGTCGGTTCCACCAGAGGTGGTGTAACCTTAGATGTCCCAATTCCTTTACGTGGCCAACAACAGTGAATAAATGATAACCTCTTGAAAAGAGTGGAGATATCAGATGGTAGAATAACGATGGTGCCGAGCTGGAACCTCAGCTGGATGTCTGCTCCGGTCCATGGATCAATCAACACAGAGGTGCAGGCTCACTCGCGTGCAGCAGCTCTCCGATGCGATTCAGTTCCTGAACAAGTACCCAGCATGCGGAGCGAGACATCGGACACCGTGCACGAACAACACGCAAGCGGCACGACCCGGAAAATGCAGCAGAGAGATAGCGCAACCGTGAAAACACACGTGAACTCATGTGAGCACACACATGTTTAAACACAGGCGTCCTTATAGGCCCTCACAACCAGCACTCACAAATGCAAGACGGCCAGAACAACACCCCCGTTGTTAAAAACACCGTTGCTGCCAATTGAATCGATCCAGACGCAACTATGTATGGGTACAACAGGATGGGCAGGATAAGGGTCAGGCAGATCGGGTTTTGAGACAAGGTCACGGATAGGGTTCAGGTTTTGGTCATGGTCAGAGCCACCACCCACAGCGAGTTGCGGGATCACCCCGCACGGGCGTGGAAGCAGTGAAACACCGCTACCTCCACCCACCACCTCCACTCATCGTGTCCACCACAGGCAAGTGGCCTGACAAAGGCTTTGGTGGTCACCAGGGATTCATTCACTTCTGGTAGAGCCTGCAGTAGGCAGAGACACAGGTGCAGCCCTGCAATGGCTTGCACACACCCCTTGCTGGCGGGCGTTGCTTCCACCAGCCACAGCTCTAGACGGTAGTTGGCCTACACTTCCACGCTGGCAAGGTGACCACTTGGAAGAGGTGGGAGCAGAGGAGGGAACGAGGTCGAAATGAGGAAGTCAAAGATGTGGGAAAGTGCGCGGAGACGAAGGGAACGGCCTCGATGACGTTCCACTCCTCGTGCCGACAGCTTCTGCAGGACCTGAATTTGGCTCCCGGTGCGTGGAACGAAACGTCGGACATCACTCTGAACGACGACGCGGTACACCATGAACACGCGTTGGAGAAATACACCGGGAAAACGCCACGTGTCGTCAACTCGTCAAGAGGACTCCACGTGGGCTTCATGCTGCTGTCCGCTTTGGCTGCGACGAGTAGCTGCGGCCAAGGGGAGGGGGATACTGGACGTGGTGTGCCGGCTGGGACAAATCCACGATCGTTACTCGATGTAGTCAAACTCCTCAGGAATCCCGAAAGACTTGTCCAGCTGATCCTCCTCCAGCCCGAACCTCCTCTTGGCCCACGACTTGATGGAGAACACATTGTCTGCACTCACACAAAAACAGCACAAGCACAGAGAGACGCTTACATTACAAAGATCGCCCCCTATAGCTTTAACAGCCTTCTGGGGTAAGTGGTGTTCGTGAGCCGGCATAGCACATATAAGTACGATACCTGTCCATCTGTTCGCGGCATCCTTGGATATCTCGTTCTCTTTTCCTGCGAAGAGAATGAGGGAAGAGGGAGATGATGATGATGTCTCTTTACAGCAAGGTGACAGGCCACTGCGGACAGCACAGGGCAGTGCGGCAACATTCCATCGTTGTACTGCACTTCCACAGTGTCACATCTTTGCTTCCCCCGCCACCTTCGTCAATGCACACCAATCACCGAAGTGCAGCACTGGGTCAAATAATAATAATGATGATAACTCGTAGCGCTCTGTCGCTGCCACGCAGTGCTCCCTCTCGAAGATAGAGGATGACTCAGAGGTGTGAGGAGGAACCATGGATGAATGAACAGGCACGAAATTCCCTCCCAAGCTCTGCGGTCCTCTATATATTCAGATGCTATCGTCCAATGAATGGGTATTTACACGTGGGAGGAAACCAAAGCGCCCGGAGATAAACTACACGTGCAAGGGGGCAACACGCTATCCCGTACAGATGGAAACAGATGGCGATCCGTCCACACTTTTCTGCACTGCATTCGGCTGGCGAGTGAGGGCATTGCACCTCGATGTTCACGGGAAGGGAGTCTGGCAACATTGTCAATTATCCGATCCACCAACCCTCTCCGCCTCCCCAGTGCCGGATCACAGGCGGCCACGTGCAGCGTAGCCGCCCCGGCGAGAAGGACCGTGTGTTCAGTCACTCACGGAGGTCGCTGATGACCTCGGGGTCGCACTCGCGATGTTTATCCAGCTCAGCCTGCAGCTTCTCCTTGCAGGAGCGCAGCCGCGCCAGCTCCTGCAGCAGCTCGGTGCGTTCCTCCTGTGGCCGGCGAGAAGGGACGATGGAAGTGGCATAAGAAGGCGGCACCATCAATACTCACACAGGCCGTGGTGAGACGCCCCCCCCCCCCCCCAAGCTGTAACACCGTCACGGCTGTGCAGGGACTTCTTCTATCTGACCAGCAGGTTCAGCGGCAAGGCGAGCGGCTCGTAGTGAGAACGATCGTGAGTTCAAGTCTTGGACTGGTGGGGGTTTGACTCAGCCAGTCATTTTTTTGTTTACGGGCATACCCCGATAGTATACAATGATCCGTTATTGCGTTCGTCATAAATTAACACCTTTGTTTTTATCGGTTTACGTCGCTTTAGTTTTGCTATTACGTGAGATGACCCACAGAGCGAGACAGGCACTCCTACTGCCCCTCCCTCTCCCTCACCTCACCTGACGTGCTCCAGTTTTGGTGAGTAAATGACCTGCCTAAGCTGATATTCTCCATATGTATGCATGAATGTATCTTAGTTGTGTAGAAAAGGTGTTATTTTAGTAGGTTTTGGGCCAGAAAATATTTTCTTAGGCACGCATCTCAGGTTATATAACGGTCACTTACAGGATATTACTTCTCACTCTACGTTCAGGTTTTCAAAACAGACGACCCGCACGTCATGCATCGGACGGACTTGTGAGCCAGGCTGACCAGGACTGGGCAAGGACAAAGCTCCATCACTTTGACTTGGCACATCAGAGAGCACCGACTTAGATGTTTCTTGACTTATTGCTATAACTATTACATATAATGAAAAATTACATCATTCCTCTGGGGTCGATAAAATTAATACCCACGTTGTGGGAAAGTCAGCAGTGGTCGTCCTACGGGCAAGTTTCGCCCATGCCAAAGGAACGTGGAATTTCCACTACTGGCTCTGCAGGGCTATAAACGGGAAGGTGAGCACCAATGCCTCACTGCTCAGGTATGCAGCAGGAGATTTCTCAGACTTGTGCAGGGATGTGCCTATTCATCCGTAACGCTTGCTCCTTCCACTTTTAAAATGGACGCGTTGGATTGCGCGAGATTTCGGCTGTCGTGTTTTTGTCGAAAACGGTGCAGAATGTCCGCCTTCACTGCCGTCGGATGCCGCCTGCCGAGAAACGATGCTTACCGTGTCCTCCCGGCCCGCCGTGGCCCTCACCACGCTCTCCTGTAGGCCATGGCGCCGCACCTCCCCCTCTTTCAGCTGCGGGCCGAGACGAAAACACACAGGATCGACCCCGGCTCCCTTCCCAAGGGCATCCCAAGACGCGGCCCGGCACGTCTGGACAGTTTCGTAAATCTCTGCTGGCCCCATGCACTACCTAGCGTGCTACTGCCGGGCCACGTCACCGCCCCACGGTGGTGACGACGACGACGACGACGACGACTTTACTTTCCCACACGCGCGGCGAGTGGTGGCACCTGTGCCTCCAGGGCCATAAGCTTGTTCTGCCGGGAGTTCAGGGCCTTGCTGGGGAAGGCCCAGTAGTAGTTGGAGGTGCCGATGCGGTCGGTGTCCACCATGGCATCGTCCACCACGCTCTGCAGCACCTCCTTCACCGACATCGCAGCTGCGCACGGGCACACGGCACGTCGCACACACCGCGTCGCACACACCGCGTCACACATTGCATCACACATTGCATCACACATTGCATCACACATTGCATCACGCACATTGCATCACACATTGCATCACACACACCGTGCAAGTCGCACATCGCATCACACAGATTATGTCACTCAGCATGCCAGGTACACATTGTGTACCGGGTCACATGGCACGCCACGCAGCACGCCGCACAGAGCCCCACAGCACGTCACGCACGCCAGGCACGCACACCGTGCCAGGCAGACATCGCATCACACACACTCCATTCCACACACGCTGGGCCACGGAAACCGGCCACACACCGCAGTCACACACGCTGCGTCATACACACACCACGCCAGAGCCCGTGTAATGATGACAATGATGATGATGGAGGAGGAGGCAGATGATGAGTGCTGTTTGGGGAGTGCAAGAGCGTTGAAGCTGGACGCACTGATGCCCTTTTCCCGTGGAGCGATCTTCTCCAAGTCCTTCAGCTGGAACACGTCCTTCTGCAGACGGACAAGGACAGAGCTGAACCCTCGGAGACCGCACAGCTCAACATTTAACTTTCCATTTGCTTTTTCCAATTTCTAACTCTGAGAATTAAAACTATATCAGTTTGACTATCAAACAAATCTTCATATTTAGACACATTATTTGGTGACACCGTGTTGGCACATGTGCCATGACTGGGCGATTTTCCCAAAACGTCGCCTGTAATATATTTTCCCTTTTCAGGCCCCGGTGTTATTGATGTGTTGAGGTTATAATATATTTATAGGACTGCAGAGCTTGGGCAATTGTTGTTGGTGCCGTCATTTAGCAAAGGACGACAAGGACGCAATGTATAGATTGTAAACATGACAGGCATAATTATTATAATAATCCACAAACCGTTTCGAAAAATATCTCCATCATTTTCGTTCGCTTTTCCTCCGAACTCAGGCCCCTTTTCTTCGACTGAAAACGAACACAGGTCGACGAGTTGTAGCGAGAAGCACCGACAAGGGTCACCGGGCAGGCGTGCTACGACTAAAGACTGGCAACAGCAGTGAGCTTAAAACTCACGCAAGCAAGGAGCCTATGACCGACAGAGAAATACAAATGATAGCTTACGTAACAATGAGCTCAAGACGGACGCATCAGCGAGCTCGTGGCTGATTATAACCCCAAAGCAATCATTGACAGAGCAGGAAAGCTGATGGCTGACAAAGCAATGAACTCAAGACTCACACGGCAATGCAATTATAACGCGGCAGTAAGCTTTTGACTGACACAGCAATGCAATTATAATGAACACGGCAGTATGATGATGACTGACACAGCAACAATGCTCTTGAGGCTGGCACAGAAGTACGATTAAGTGTGGCACAGCACAGTGTGGGTTTATGACTGGCACGCTGGCTGCTGTACTCCTTAGAGCCCTGCTGGTGTCTGCTGCCCCCACTCAGCCACAACTGTTGAGCACCCATAGTCCTGGGAACAGCAAGCGATGGTGGCATAAGGAGCGGGCCTGCTGTTGCCAGTGAACAATTATAGACGCAGAAGACAAAAAAGGCACCGCAGACGAAGCAGAGACAACACACACAGCAGACACAGCAGACAGCAGATAAAGGAGGCACAGCAGACAGGAAGCAGCAGGCACAGAAGACAGCAGACGCAGGGGACACGGAAGACACAGCAGACACAGGAGACAACACACACAGGAGATACATCACACACAACACAGACAACACAACACACACAGACGACACAACACACACAGACAACACAACAAAGACAAAAACAGGAGACACATCACACACAGACAACACACACATACAACACAACACACACAGGAGACACAGACAACACACACAGAAGACACACACCGGAGACACAACACACAGACAACACAACACACAGGAGACACATCACACACCACGCACCATTCTGCCTCAGAAACTCTCCTCTCCCTGATGAATTTGGCGCGTGTTCTTGCATTGCTCACAGCAGCGTGCAGATTCCGCGTCCGCACATTCGTGATTGATGGTAGAATATTTGGAACACCTAAGCTGTTTTACTAAATTATAAACATTAAAAAAATAAGAGACTTAAATCGCGCTCAATATATAATCGGCAAATTAATAATACTGCGAAATTATTCAGTTTAAACGGGCCCACTCTTCGCGAATCTGCGAGCACTTGTAAGCGGATAGTTTTGCTTGTGCCACGTGCGTGGGGGGGGGCAGGAACAGCCGAACGCTGCCATAGCGAGCAGCTGATCGAGCCTGGCAACAGCTCCCATCGTAGTAGAGCGCGATAGCGACAACAACAACAGCAAGAACAACAGCAACACGCATCTCAGTCGGCATAGCGCTCGCAACAACATGGCAGCAGCAGCTGCCAAGACAGCCTAACAACACTCGCTCCAGTCTGACAGCAACAACACCAACAGGTCCAGTTCGCACAGCAGCAGACAGACCGACAACAGCATCGTCTGCAACAAAGACAGCAGCGTCTACGGCCAGGATAGCTGCTGTTGTCGGTACACCCGGTGTAACAGCAGCAGTCTGCATAGCAGGACCTACAGCCCAGTATCAGCTACAGCTGAACAATAGTAACAGCCTCGCACCATCGATACAGCCAGGACAGCACGGGCTACAGCAGGACACGGTGACGTCTGCAGCCTGCTGTCAGCAACAGCAGCACAACGTCTGCACCTACAACTTGACGACAGCAGGAGCCTACGGCGTGCCTACAGCCACGTGAGCTGTGTGGGCATGCTCTAACTACAGCCTGCTGTAACGATAGCCTGCTGTTATCTATGTGGCAGGCTGTATGTGGGGCATGCTATGAACGTGTCGCGGGTTTGTGCACCGGTCTGCCGCATACGCCAGCTGTTGCCCGCTGTATTCCAGCTGTAGTCCAGCTGTTGTTTGCCGCGTGAAGTAATTCGCACAGCTTCATGAGCCCTGCTGTGCCCGACAGAAACCTGCGGCACCTTCCCGTGCAGTAGCCTGCTGTGCCCTGCTGTTTCCTGCAGTAACCGGTCGTGCACTGCCTTGCCCTGCCCCAGGCGGTGATGGAGAATCGGCGGAGAGATCTGTACAAGGCAGCAGGGCCCAGCAGCAGCGTGCAGGGCATGAGGGCACGGCGCAGGGAGGAGGAGGCCGGTGAGGAGTCCCGCTCCCCCCTGTCCAGGTCTCCCTTCCTCTGCAGCCCCCTCCCTTCCAGACCCCCATCTTCCCTCCTCCGCCCCCCTCGACCCTGGTCTCCCTCCCCCTCCACCCGGGTCTCCCTCCCCCTCCACCCTGGTCTCCCTCCCCCTCTACCCAGGTCTCCCTCCACCATGGTCTCCCTCCCCCCCCCTCCCTTCCCAGACCTCCCTCTCTCCCAGGCCTTCTTTCCTATCCCCCTTTACGACTTCCTCCTTCAGTTGTCCCACCTCCCCTCTGAGTGTCCTCTACCTGGAGGTAATGGTGTCTGTGTGTGCGTGTTCATGCATGCCTGCGTATGTGGGAGCAGTGGTGCAGTGGTTCGCGCAATGCGCTACAAAGCCGGTGACCCGAGTTCGATTCCCACTCGCGGTCAACCTCGGTGAAGATTATCTGAACTCGTCCTGGGGTTTAAATGTGAACCTGGTGCAACGTGCAAACATCGGCATTGGGGAGACAAAGACGACCGGACGTGGTTCTAGCCACACCACCTCATCGTGTACCATTCTGGGCTTCATTGGTGCTCGCAAACAGCACTCCCTCCAACAGCCGGTGACAGGCTACACGAGGGCTCTTTGTATTTCGTGTCTGTTAGCGAGTGTGCAGCTCTGTACACGTGTGTGCGAGTGCCGCGCCAATGTCCCTCTGCCGTCCGCTCGACAGAGCTGCGTCGCGCTCGGAGAGAATCTCAGCTCGTGAGCAAGCGAGCTCCCAGGGGCCCCGCAGCCTCCCCTGGCTCCCCCAGCTCCCCCCACGAGCCACAGGCAGCAGCAGCAGAGACCGTGAGTGGCTCGCAGGGAGCATCGCTTCAGACGCGACACTTTGGCTGCGTGCGGTGGTTAAGGTGGTGACGCTGCCCAGCGATAGCGGGTTTGCCATTGTTGCAGAGAATTGTGGTTCGAATTCGGCAGGCCGCCCTGGTCATTACTTCCGGTGTATTGAACGCATAAATACGCGCTGTCTGCTCCGCGGTGGACGTTAAAGATCCCCTGGCATAATTTGCTATTGTGTGCCGGCGTTGTGGCCAAAATTTTGGCGAAATTCGAAAAATTACACTGCTAATTAGTTGGAGGGGATTACACACAGTACCAATCATCAGCCCCTACTGGCAAACTTATATTGGTTTGCAGGTCGGGTACCCTGTGCCCGACAGGGTCAGCTGCCACTGGGGGTACCCTTTCAAATATGTCGACGTTAGATCTGATGCCTGTAAAGCGCTCTTCAAATGTCCCGGCGTAAAGGAGGGTGGCTCTATCAAAACAGAATAATTATTATTGTACAGACATATATGCACGTACAAACAATGTTATGCCCACAACAGAGGACCTTATTCCTCGCGCATATCTCCGTGTATGCACATGTGGGGTGTTTACGCATTCATACATGGGGTGTGTTGTATACTAACCCTTCTTCCATAATTGAGATTAATAATATTTGATGATTTTTATATATTATCTTTTTACTTGTTTTTTTTAATGAGTGAAACACACCAAGCGCAGCAAACTGCAAAACACCAGGTGTTGTTAAGTAATGAACCGGAGGAGGGCTAGGATGGCAGAATTTACAACGTTGCTTCAAGGGAAGATAAGGCCTGATGAACGGGCACATGTCACCCGTGCAGGCGGCAGAGACAGTGGGAGTGTCAGCCAGACATAGTTAAGGCAAAAGCCCAATCATCCTGCATGGTTTTAAAGTAACGTCAAAATTCGAAATTCAACAACAGAGTAGGCTAAATTATCGATCCTCGCGCTCGCTCAAATTGGAGACCAGGCTGCGAGCTACATCAATGAACCATTGCCCATTTGCTAATCCAATACTGAATGTTAATATTACTGAAGTCAAAACGAATTCTATGACCTCAGCACATGGGCAAATAATAGGGCAGTGTCGACTCAAAGGCAATGGAAGAAAACAGAGGCGCCTTTGTCTAAATCACAACCACAGAAAGCCAGGAATCATCACTGATTGTGTGTTCAGGAATTCCGAGCTAGTTAGAACACGTGCACAGGGGGGGGAGCTGATGTAAACAACCCTGCGCGTCTGGATGTGAGGGGGCCTTGGACCTGGAATCAAGAATAAACACTCCCAGAGCAGAAGGTTGGCAGGGGGAGAGGTGATTTAAAAGAGGGTTGTATATCTCTCAAGGCACAAGACCCAGCTGAACAACACGGCTGCGGGGGTCACCAGAAGTTCGCATTCGCCTAGTTAAGACAAAAAGCTCAATTATTCTGTATTGCTATTAAAGTAACGTTAAAGTCGGAATTTAACAACAGAGTAGGCTAAAGTTATTGATATTCACACCCACTCCAATTAAACCAGGTCACAAGTTACGCCTACTGAACCATCACCATCATTAAGTCAATATGAAATGTTATTTCCATACTTCAATACTTTCTATACAATTCGACCCGAAGCATATGACAATCAGAACCTTCCTAAGTCAAAATTGAATCGCACCCAGACAGGAGCGAATAGTCAATATAAGGTTGAAGAGGGAAGGAAATCAAGAGCACGGCGAACTGCAAACGTAAGCAAAAAGCCGGGAACAACACCAGCCCAGCAACAGCGAGTGGGGCTTCGACAGGCCATAAAGTAGAATAATAACTCCCGGGGTCAGGGGACACAAGAAGAAGTAGGCAGACAAAAACCAGAACTGACTCCAAGGTTCAACCGCCCTCACCTACTCAGGGGTGACGGAAATTAATGAGGCCTTGAATTAACGGCAGGCAACAACAACGGCGAGCAGAGATAGGGTGGGGCAAAGACTGCGGGCTAGGAATGCAACTTCGTGTCAGTAAAGCCCTGACAAACAAGTTAAGTTAAAGACATCACAATACATAATATCGCACATAACATCAATGTTAACGCTATTCACCGTAAACTATATTCCGCTTATATAACCATCCAGGCACCAAGGAATACGAATTCCTAGGATCAAGAAACTTACCCCTTAACCTAAGATATCGGAAATAAATTAATAGTAATAAGTATATGCATGAAAGACAAAGTAAAACTTATGGAAAAGCCAGGATAACGGGATGAATCACCACCAGGTCGAATATAAATACATAATAAAAAAAAACGATGTTAAACCCAGGGTCGGAGAGAAAGGGAGATCCCGGCCGTCTTTGTATCCCCGCAGCGCGGGATAGGAGTGTGTATACGCTCGGGGAAACACCTACACTTGGGTCAGGAACCACGATGGGAAACGACAGACCTTAGGTTACATACAGAATCATAACTGTGAAATAGTAAGGGACAAATGTTAACTTAAAACTTTTAACCATTTCTTTGTGCGCCGGGTCGGAGAGAGTGTTGCCCCCCTCCAGGTTGTGCAACACGAACAAAGACGCCTATGAGACGATTTGTAACGTCTGTGTTTTGGGTTCATGAAGAAGGCCAGACAAGAGATAAATTGCACCCAGACAGAGAGACGACTTCGAGACAATTTGTAACATCTGGTTGTTTGCTCGTGGGTTTTATGGAGGGAGTTGACAACGGAATATACCGTCAGTGATGCACACAAGGACATACGGACACACACATGGACACACCTGCCTACCGGACAGATCCTGACACAGCAAAAATCGGAAGCCCCGCCTTGTGGGCGGGATCCAGGGGGATTTTTCAGCATAAAGGAACGGATCCTGAACATTGGAAACCAGTGCGACGGGAGGGTCCACTCAGAAGCTCGACCGGGAGGGTCGACTCAGCAGGAGTGCGACGGGAGGGTCCACTCAGAAGCTCGACCGGGAGGGTCGACTCAGGAACGAGTGCGACCAGAGCGGGTCCACTCAGGAGTGCGACCAGAGAGTCGACTCAGGAGCGAGGGCGACCAGCGGGTCGACCCAGGAGCGAGCTCGACCGGGAGGGTCGACTCAGGAGCGAGCTGCGACCAGCGGGTCGGCTCGACTCATCTTCAGCTCGTCAATCTCTGCTGCCGCCGGAGATCTCCGCTGCCGCCGGTGGTGAGCGTCGCGACTTGGCGACGATCCAGCGCTGCACGCTACGAGCGAGTTGTGGGCGCCACCTACCGACCGGGTTCCGAACTGCGACAGCGTATCAACAGCCATCCGAGCCAATTCACCACGGTGACAGGAGAGCGCCTGATACGTATGACGCGCACCGCCCCCTCACCACACGACCACCAGGCGTCTGTTTGACATAAAGAATCGACTCCGAACACTGACTATTCAAGACAACTCTTACCACTCAAACACACTCGAACCCATAAGTCATCCGTGGCTGGGAAGGCATCACAACGAGACCGAGTGGTGGCCTCCGTCGTATAAGAGTATTCTTAATTTTTATCTTTAATATTTAGTGGGCTGTACTCTTAATCGCATAAATTCCCAACAGATCCATCAATACGAACTGATTCTTGGCACCTCCTTCCGCCGAGCCACGCTCACGTGGGGAGTGGTGGCCACCGGATCCTTATCAGGTGATCTGGTCCCCAATTAGTAAACTTGGTATAAGATAACGATCTTCGGAAAAGGAGCACCGTCGCAGGCCCTTACTCCGAGCCGTTCTGCTGTCAGATAACCTGCCGATGTATCTGTTGAGATTGGTGCCTTTAAGAATAGTAACTGTTTTGATTGTGTTTTTTTTTTTATCGCCGTATAATCTTTCAAGTATCTTTCAGTCATAATCGCCGCACGTACTCGCATCCTCTACAGAATATTCAACTGTTCCGTGACCCAAGGTGTTAACAACGTGATAAGGGTTGCGTATGATCAATAAGGAGTGCGGTACTGCGTGAACAATATTGAGTATAATCATTTATTAACGTTAAGGTTTTCTTAGCATAGTATTTGCACGTTTTAACGACTCTCTCTCTCACTAACAACCATCGCGTTATGCGGGATCCATGTGCCGTTGTCAAAGTGAAATCAGACAATCGTTGATGATACTGTATTGATGCCGTATTGACGTTCCGGGATTGAGAGTTCGCATACTATATCATAGTTAAGGTTGAATTAGTAATAAATTGATCAATACAGAAGTGGTTGTGTGATTCTTTCCTGAAATCTATGCATAAGATCTGCTTCTGCGTTGAGATTTGAACTTGGTGACCTTAATAAACACACTAATACATACTCAGTAAATGTTAAAGCGATAACGGGGTGAACCGGGGTCTGGTTATCATAACGACTTGCGTTATCATAATTACACCCACTCGCATAATTAATACGATTACCTCTCGAATTGGCATAATTAAAATGTGCGTAATTACATAATTAACATATTTCCGGATAATTACACATTTGGCCAAATTTCATTTAATTATTATTATTTCCACTGAATATTCATAACCCACATATACAACATAATAATTTCACCCACGCACGCATACAACATAACAAATTTTCATACCCAACATATACAACATAATGGGGGCTCGTCTTCCGGGATCTCTCGCAGACAGTTTATGCATGAATTCAGGAACGAATCACTGATGTGTTAATCAAAGTGTTGTGAACTAACGTTGCCTTGTGATTGTAAACGGGGGTATACAAACAAAACGCGCTCTGAAGGGAGATACCAGAGTAGCAGAGTACAACAAAGACAGCTGGGCTGAGATTATTTGCTCGAGTTAAACTGACGCATCCTGTGATACAATTGTTTATATGTGCTCTGAAAGGGAATTCTAGAGTAACTCACGACGCACATGAGATGTTAGAATTAAGATACACTCTTAAGTCTATTAACCACACTACATAATAGAGATGGCACAGGATCCACAACATTCTGAGTTTGACACACCAACGCATAACACTGATACAGAGTGGACCTCTGAGGAGGAGATGGAATCTATGGAAAAACAATATCGGGAATTTGTGTTAAAACGTACTGGACGGACTGCTAGCCAGCAGACGGAGCAGAGAGATATATGGGAGGGGAGCCATACAGAAGATGTTAAGGCCCATAGAAGGAAACTACTTAAGGACGTGATGAAATGTGGCAAAGCCAAACGTGACGTAAAAATTGCAGAAATAGCGAGGGTAGACTCGTATCTCCTCGCACAGACAGACAGAGAAAGATTATGGAATGAGGAAAAATTTGAAAGGGAGAGACAAGAGAAACTGTCCTTAATGGTGCAGGTAGAGCGTCTGCACGCCCTCGTGAGAGAGAAAGAATCCGCACTAAATGCACCAGTGAAACACCCAGACGTTGATACACAGGACACATACGGGAGTAACAATTTACCACACTCCGAGCCACGGGGACGTAGCCCAGGGCCAGATCCCACAATGAGTGTGGCTACTATGCAAAGCAATTTTGATAAAGTAACACCCTCGCAAATCGAGGAGAGAGAAGAGGAAATAATAATACAAACGGGAAAACATGAGGCCGACCACCCCAACGTTAGAGAGAGACAAATAATTAACCCTAAGTCATCAGGATACACTGTAATGATAGAGCGGGAAAGGGCGGAGCTGGTGCAAGACGGGAAACATGACATAAACAGAACACCAGGCAGACGCACGCTACGCAAGTATGACCGACATGATGCAGATGACAGAGACAGCTCACCAGAGAAACGCACCTCGCACAAACACGACCAACACGACACACGTAACAAGAGCTCACCAGAGAGACGCACATCACACAAGCAGGAGCCATGGGATAAGCAGAAATCACCGAGCCAAGTTGACCCACGTAACAGGTGCAAAAGGCACTACAAAAGTGATGTTAAGCAGAGCCATCGTGATGGTGACGGCTCATCTGACACTGACTTCTCTGACAATGACCAACACGACACGGATAACAGGAGCTCACCAGAGAGACGCACATCACACAAGCATGAGCCATGGGATAAGCAGAAATCACCGAGCCAAGTTGACCCACGTAACAGGTGCAAAAGGCACTACAAAAGTTATGTTAAGCAGAGCCACCGTGATGGTGACGGCTCATCTAACACTGACTCCTCTGACAATGACCAACACGACATGGGTACCAGAGAGAGCTCACCAGAGGGACGCATGACATGTAAAAATCACCCACGCAAAACCACCCGCACCAAAAATCCCAGAGACAGGAATCCCGATAACCATGAAGCACGAGACAAACATAAATTCAACACCTCACCTAGCAGGCACCACACACGTAGTAGGCAGCATGAAGGTCGAGGACAAAAACACTCACCACATAGACACCGCTCAAGGAGATCACGCACACCAACCCACAAGCACGAATCACAAGACCCACATAAGGAAAACAAGAGACACAAGCAACGGGACAGATACGAATCCTCGGACAGAGGGAGATCACGACACAGACACGGGACACATGACAACAGTGATAGTGGAGACAAGGGTAGCTCAAGGGAGCACTCCTCAGGAACCGACACCACTGATGACGAACAACACACTTTTAACAGTAAGACACTAAAACTAATGGACAAAGCACTCGTGAGAATTCCCTATTTCGATCCACATAACAAAAACAGGGATATCCACACTCACATAACTACAGTAGAACAGGAGGCTAAGATCCGGGGTCTGGGTAAATCAGCAGAAAAGGCATGTTTATTATCAAGGAGCCTACATGAACCCGCCAGACCATGGGTAGCCTCCCTGCCAAATAGGGTGAAGAGTGACTTTAAACAATTGAGCCGAGCAGTAGTTAAGAGATTTGGGGAATACTCCACACTATCCGAAGGATTGAACGCGGCAAAGTTGATGACCCAGCGTGTAGACGAAGACCCACGAGATTATCTCCTACGCCTTAAGAAAGCATATTACGCAGGGGACGTGGACAATGCCCAGGGAGATAAGACAGTCTTAAAAGTGATGTTCTTCCAATCATTGAGACCTGAAATAGTGAGAATAGTAGGAATGATGTTGGACCCCGAGACTGCCTCCCTACGCCAGATTGAAAGCAAGGCCCACACGGCCTGGGTGAACGGACGGAAAACCACTGGCATAGCCAAAACCCACATCGTCACCAGAGATAAAGAATGCCTCGATCTGGAGGGAAGCGAATCTCCAAGGAATAATATTAGCGCCACACGGGGTAGACATGAATTCCCCCAGGAGAGGGCGCCTAACCCAATAGAATCGACACCCGTCCACAACACGCTGAATAACGTTCCACGTGGGGGGAGGAACGAGGCCAGAGGAACTTGGCACCCACAGCCGCCACCACCATGGAATTCAGAAGAGGGCGGAGGCTGGAATTATGGACGAGGAAGAGAGAGTGACGGGCCACACCTACCCCGCGGAGGCCGACGCCCACCAAACCAGTCACCATATCGTCCCCTACTGCCGCCTCCACCAGCAATAGAGCATAGACCGCCGTTAGCTAACAGGAATCGATATGCTCACCACATTAGGATGGAAAAAGAGCTCCTAGGGAGTATGAAGACTTCCATGCAAGTAGCGAAGGGAAGAATACCAACTATACCCACACAGGAGGAGGGCACACCCAGAGCAAAGGTAGCCCAAGTGAACGTAGAGAAGACAAGAAGCCTCGAAGCAATCACCGAAGTGGTACCAGAAGGAAAAGGGTACCATCTGGGGGAATTGATTCCCGTAGGACCAGTCGGACGAGTCCACGTGGAAGTAATACTGCAAGACACCCTGACCAGCCAAGGCCTTTGTGATACTGGAGCAGAAATATCCATGATAT